>NC_024795.2:18995662-19611019 GCF_000309985.2 Brassica rapa | reverse complement strand
GTGCGTTGTCGAGGAGTCGTCGTCAGAGGAGTCACAAGGGTGAGAGAGTATGACTTCCACTCGTCGCCGGCGACGCGGATGTTCGTCTTCTGATGAGTCGTTGGCGGGGCCGACGTTGTTGACAGGAGTGTGCTCAGGGCTCGCTCTTTCCTCGCTAGGGGCCGTGTTCTGCTGAGACTTCTGTGCCTTCTTCTCCTTGTTCTTACTCCAACTTTTGGTGTTTTTCGGTGTCGTTGGAGAGGTGGGCATTGAATTGTCCCGTTAGTGATCCCGTCGAAAAATTGCCCGATGAGGACTTTGCATTCTTCGTATCATGGGAATCCCTTTTTTGGTAGAGGCACCATTTCTTTGGCTCCTCGGAGTTTGAACTCGCTGGTTCGGACGACTTTGATTGCTTCGAGGCGGAGTCTCGATCCCAGTGGTTCCAGGCTTTCTCTCGCGTGACGGCTGCTGTTTTTGGCGATTCCTCGTCGTCGACCGAGCTAACGTAGCCTCGCTTCTGAGTGGTGTTCCCACCGGATGAGTGCTGGCGGGGCTCAGGGCGGGTGTCGTTTGTTCGGGCGGGTCGCTGTTTCGCTGCTGCTTCTTTCGCAAACTTTGCTCTTGTGTCTTCTTCCATGCGGATGAAGTTGTTTGAGCGAGCGATGGCGTCAGACACAGATTTCGTCGGGTATCGGTAGAGATCCTGACGGAACGTGGAGTCAACGTGCAAAGTGTTCATCAGAGACTCGACAGCGATAGGATCAGGAATATCCACTTTCGAGACGATAGCTTTGAACTTCTCCATGAAGTCGCGGAGGCTTTGGCCGCTGGTATGAGTGAGGTTCCACAGGTCGGACACGGTCGTTTCTTGGTTGGTGAACATGATATAATTCTTCAGGAAGGCCGTCGAGAGGTCGTGGAAACAATCGACGGAGTTTTCTCTGAGGCCTGTGAACCAAGTAAGGGCCGGTCCCTCTAGGGTTTCGACAAAGAGTTGGCAAAAGCCGGCGTCTTTGTCTTCGTCGGTCAGATTTGCGCGTCGCATCGCTATGTTGAAGGACGTGACATGAGTAGAAGGGTCGGAGAGACCCTTGAAGGTTGGAAGACGAAGTTTCTCCATCTTCTGGAGCCGTACGCCGGTGACCCTTTGCGTAAAGGGTGTGCGAAGAGATTCCGCGAGTACGTGCTCGATTTGGGGCGCCGAGGTCGTCACCTGGTGGATCTTTGAGTTGATGTCGAGGACCGACTGTTTCAACGCGGCTAGCTCGCTTGCGGTGTCTGCGTTGATGTCGTTACCAGCGCTCTGGTTGCTGTTACCGGCGCTCTGGTTGTTGTTATCCCGCGCAGGTGCTACGTTGGTGGTTCGTTCAGTGGCGAACAGGTGTCGACGGTATTGCGCCGTTGAAGCTTCGGCGTTTGCAGCGATAGGAGCGAGTATTTTTGCTATCGCTGTGATTTGGTCGACCGCCGCCTTCTGCGCCGCTTCTTGCAGGGCGAGGCGTGCCAAGATGGTTTCCATGGACGCAGGAGGGGGTAGCGGAGTTACTGGTGTAGGCGTAGGTGTTACCTCGGGAGCCGGCATCACCTCGAGGGCTTCGCGCTCCTCGCCAGACGAAGAACTGTCGTTGCTGACAACCATAGTACTAACGTTACTTTGCTAAAAAGGACCC
The DNA here is from genome assembly GCF_000309985.2 of Brassica rapa. Taxonomy (NCBI): domain Eukaryota; kingdom Viridiplantae; phylum Streptophyta; class Magnoliopsida; order Brassicales; family Brassicaceae; genus Brassica; species Brassica rapa. The sequence continues at coordinate 19,609,367 of NC_024795.2, read as the reverse complement.
ACGGTGGGCGCCAGGCGTTTGATCGGAAAACGGTGATAAAAGGATGTGGGTTTAACAAAGACGTCTTATTACGGTCGGAAGAGATGTTCAGTCGGTTACAAGAGAAGTAAAGAGAATGCGACAGAAGAGAAGCCGGCAACTCGATGAGCTACCGGAAAAATACAAATAACGGCAAGATGAAGCAAAGGTGAAAACCCTAATCTAGCCGCCAGATGTTAGTCAGATGATTTCGGATCCCCTTCTCGTTTCTCTTCCTTCTCCTTATATAGTCCTCTGATGTGTCGTTCTTGACCTAGCTTAAGTCGTCTTCGTGGGCCTTCTTTATTGGGCCGAGAGGCCCGCATTCGTCCGAGCGGTCGCCGAGCTGTGTGCCTCTTAGTCGGCGTCGCTCGACTCGAGATACTGTAGAGGCAAGCCGAGTAATCAACCGGTTTAAGCCGACTATTCGAGCCATCGCTTTCCTTGGTCTGGGCCAGGCCTTCTATTCCTTGGGCCTTGTGGGATGATTAAATCCATCCTCTACAATGATAAGTAAAATATTATAACATGGAAACGCACAATGCAAACAAACAATCGGGAACGATAAGGAGAATGTTATAAAAACTATCTTAGAGTGATCTCCAGACTCTAAATTCACTTATCCTAACAATTTGGCAATATGCAGATAGAGAGCCCAAAAGAATCTGAATTTCTGAGTATGGCTCCTCCTATACAGAGCCTACAGAACAGTGAGCAATGGTTGACACTGACTATATAGAGTAACAAGGAAGTAGCAAAGCAGTAATGAGTTTAAAACCATCTGAAATTGTACTACAATGATTCAAAACACAAAAAGTCCAACATATCATAATAACTCAGTTCCAGAAAATGTCTTGAAAACTAAACCCCCATCACCTCACTGCCAACTCGATGGCCAATAGGGATGAATCCCATAACCAGTCTTCCAATTATCCAAGTAAACAACTTGCTTCACAGCCCAGGAGGACACAACCAGAGCCACAAGCATCACCAGTCTCTGAACATTAAGGTTCCTAACCCGAACAAGCACATTAGTAACAAACGCCAAGAGCAACCCAACGACAGTGTACAAGAACCCCACAGCGAACCCCTCAGCTCCAAGCTGCATCCCAGATCCTTGGTAGAAGAAAACAAGCTTGTTCGGATCGTTACGATCCTGGAGAAACATAGGCATTTTCCTGATAATGTTGTGCATCGTTCCCGCGACGCTGAAGAAGTAGATGAAGATAGCGCCTGATAACCAAAGCCTATGGTCATGGAGAAGAGTCTCTCCTCTCAGAATCCGTTTGATGACAAACGGAGTCGCGATTACGATCATCGCCACGATGACGCTGATCTGCGCCTTGGAAAGAAACGGCGGACGTTGGATCGGACCGACGGTGAGCTTGGTTCGCTGCTCGACGAACTCAGCCATGGATTCGGCTAACCTCGCGAAATCAGACTGGTCCATTTGACCAGATTCGTCGCTTAGTTTCGCTGTTGAAGCGGTTACGAGACGGATGTGAGGGAGAGCGTTGACGCCGAATCGCTGGAAGGAAGACTGGGACCGCGAGAACTCGATCTCGCAGAAGAAAAGCTTGTTCAGATCGGATCCGTTGTTGTTGGCGAGGAAGGTGGCGGAGACGAGGCCGAACTCGCGGCGGAGCTCTTGGAGACGGAGCTCCGTTTTGCTGTGGAGCTGAGTGGCGTCGAAGAAGACGAGGATTGAGTAAGGACGTGGAGTGGGAGAGGAGATGAGGAATTTGGAGATTCCATGGTCGTCGAGATGGATTACGCCTGATTCGGAGTTTGATCTCAGGGAAGCGAGCTCGTTGGTGAGATCTGAATCGGAATCTGGATCTGAGAAGGATGCTGATGCGATTGATGATAAGGAGGATACGAGGAGTAGAAGAGATAAGAGTTTTTTATCGATCGCCATTGTCTTGTCCACCAGGTGAGTTCAAATTCGGGAGGAGAAGAGAAAGGTGAAAGACGAGGGTATTGCCCGTTTACCGGAGAGCCTCTAGTTGGAGAAGAAGGTCTACGAAGCTCTTCATTTTGCCATCTCGCTGGTTATCCACGATGGAAGGTTTTTATTGGCTACTGAATCCACGTGGGCTATTTTGATTCGTGGTTAGAGTCTGCAGCTTCAGAGCTTTCTCATGTTAATTCACCTCGTGGTCAAGTTTAATTCATCTGCCATTTGATTTTCTACATCTTACCTCAGTTACCTGTATAACACCGACTCCGGTTCAAATAAAAGTCATGGTTTCTGATATCGTGTGCATTTCTAGTAAAAATATCTGCTGTTTGTTTCTCCATTTGGATAGATCATCTGGATGAAGATGAGAGTTTTGTTTGTTTAGACACTAAAAGTACAATTCATTCAAATAGATCATCCAGATGACTTTTGGAAATTTAAGCTTAATTTTAAAGTCCATTCAGCTGAACCAATTTGGATCATTTGAATGGAGATAGTTCATTCAAAATGGTATAAAATCTATTATGCCCCTAATGTAATTCACAAATTACAAACCTAAAAATAAAATCATTTTTGTCACAAACGAAAACTGACAAAACTACAAACACTTTTTCCCGTACTAAAAACTATTTTTTCACGCCAAAACCCCAAAACGCATTTTTCCGCTAAAATTGCAAAAAAATATTTTCTCGTCAAAATTGCAAAAACGTGTTTTCCTGCAAAAACCGAAAAGCATGTTTTCATGCACAAATCACAAAAAAAATGTTTTCACGCCAACACCCCAAAATACATTTTTTCGCCAAAACACAAAAAAACATGTTTTCCCGCCAAAGTCGCAAAACGTGTTTTCCCGCCAAAATTGCAAAAACGTACTTTCCCGCCAAAATTGCAAAAACGTACTTTCCCGCCAAAACCAAAAAAAACGTGTTTTCCCGCCAAAACCAAAAAACGTGTTTTCTCGCCAAAACCGAAAATTTGTATTTTCCCGCCAAAACCAAAAAATCTTGTTTTCCCGCGAAATCTGTAAAAAAGTGTTCCCGCCAAAAACGTGTTTTCCCGGAAAAATCGCAAAAATGCGTTTTCCGCCAAAATCGCAAACACTTGTTTTCCCGCTAAAAACGCAAAAACACGTTTTCTCGCCAAAACCGCAAAAACGTGCTTTCCCGCCAAAACTGTGTTTTCTCGCCAAAACCGCAAAACCACATTTTCTCGCCAAAACAGCAAAATCACGTTTTCCCGCCAAAATCGCAAAAATGCGTTTTCCCGCCAAAAACATGTTTTCCTGCCAAAACCGCAAAAACGCGTTTTTCCGCCAAAACCGCAAAAACACGTTTTCCCGCCAAAACCGCAAAAATGCGCTTTCCCTCCAAACCGCAAAAACGTGGTTCCCTCCAAACCGCAAAAACGTGTTCTCGCCAAAAACGTGTTTCCCGACAAAACCGCAAAAACCCGTTTTCTCGCCAAAACCGAAAAATTTGTATTTCTCCGCCAAAACCGAAAAATCTCGTTTTCTCGCCAGAACCGAAAAATCTTGTTTTCCCGCCCAAACCGCAAAAAAGAAAACTCGTTAATTTTGAAATAATTCTAATGTAAATATATTAAATTAAATAATTAAATGTAATATAGTTAAAATTAATATTAACTATTTTGCATTTCTGGTAAAAATATCTGCTGTTCATTATTAACCTTTTCTTTTCTACGACGTATTCATTACCAACTTTTGGCTCAAAATTCATTTTAACATCTCGGAAAATATTACAAAGATCTTCAAACCCATTAAACTCTATAGTCTACTGTGAATGCTAGTCATTTTCTTTTAGTTTTCATCCATTTGTACTGAATCATATTCCTAAGTTTTCATCGAACATGCCCTTCGATTTCTTTACATATATTAAATAATTAAATTTAATATTCTAATTCTAATTTATTATTTTTTGATTTTGTTAACTAATAATAGTTTTAAAAATAAACAAGATTATTAAATAAATAAATGCATTGATAACGACATTTTAATACTCTTCCCGTTTCAAAATACATTTATATAGGTTTAGTAAAAGAATATTTGATTGTTAAACTCTAATATCTTTATGCGGTGTAGAATTATAGTACTCGTAATCGGAGAACTGATTACAACTATCTAAAGACCAGCTAGCTGATATCTTCACCAAAGGAGCAAGTACTAAGGTCTGCGAGTTCATTCATCCGAGATTGGGACTCATAGACATGACTAGATCATGATTCCCTTAAGCCATGAAGCATCTACTCTTTTTCCTTTGTGTGTTTTTGTCCCATTGGATTTTTCACACAAAAGGTTTTAATGAGGGATGTTTTCATGGGTTCCAAGCTTAACCATATGTTAAAGCTTGAGGGGGAGTATTGACATGAAAAAATAAAGTTAGCAAGACTTGCCAAAAAAAATTAAGCAAGGCTTGCCAGAATGAAAAGTACCCGCGGAGCTACACTAAAAACAGACAGATATTTTATTTTAACTTTTCTAGTAAATCAAAGGTGTTTAGCTACTAGAGTAAGTATGTTCTATTCTGATTATGTCTCTTGATAACCCATTGTAATGACACTTTTTAGATCTAAGGAAAATTATTCTCTCCTTCTCTTTCTCTCTTGTTCTTCATTATCCAGCAATAAACTCTCATTAAACATCTCATGTTCTCATAAATCTAACATGGTATCAGAGCAATAAGCTCATATCATTCCGCAAATCAATCTTTTTCTTTTCAAAATCTTTGTGTTCTTCAATCTTTATTCTCTGGTCTATTGTTTTACCCATTGGGTAAGAGAATTCTAACCATGGAAATGGAGAAGAAGAACCTTATTTCAGTGACCCTTGAAGGTCCTAACTATCTTTTATGGTCAAGAGTGGCCAGAGTTACTTTGGGAAGTCATGGACTTTGAGACAGCCATATAATGGAGGCTGAAACTTTAAAGAGGATGGCTCAAGAGGATAGTCAGGCTACTTGCCTGAAGCATGACAACAAGTGGGTTCAAGAAGACCAGCAAGCACTAGAAATCATACACAAATCTCTGTCTAAGCCAATCTTGGATGCTCATTCCCACTGTAAAACAGCCACAAATCTATGGGAAAATCTTCAAACTGTTTATGGGAATCTATGGGAGAGTCTTCAAACGGTTTATGAGCAAGACAAGTTTTTCAGCTTACTCCTAAACCTGAATTCACCCTACAACCATCTGATAAATTATTTCCTTAGAGAAAGGAAAATTCCAGATTTAGAAGATGTTTGTTCCTTGAGAAGCCAGCCAAATATATTTAAGCTTAAGGAGTTTGAGCATCCAGCGATACAAGGAAAAACCATGTATTCTTCTTTCACTGGTGGTTGTAATAAAGGATGAACGTGGAGAAGTACTGATAGTACAGCTACCACCGATGGTCCAGCGACCGTGAGTGACCTTCATCACTTTATCGAAGCCTTTATATCATCCAAGAAGGCTGGTACACACTCTCTTGACTTTAAACCTATCATTATAGATTCAGGAGTAAGCCATCACATGATTAGTGATAGGAACTTGATTAGTGATATCCAGCCAGCCTTAGGGAATGTTCTTATAGCAAATGGTGATAAGGTTAAGATAGAAGGGATAGGGAACCTTAGGTTGTTTGATAGAGAATCAACTGCTTTGTATATGTCTCAGTTTACATCAAATATGTTATCTGTGAGGAAGACTACGGTTGATCTTAGCTGTCAGGTTGTCTTCAGACCAGATGAAGTTGAATATCAAGACTTAAAGACAGGCCATGTGATTGGAAAAGGGCACACTCACAATGAACTATATCATCTTCAGAAGACAGAGGTGTTCGGAACATCTTCATCTCAGTGTCTGGCCAGTATATCGAATGGGGTTGACAGCAACATTTGGCATGCTAGACTCGGGCATCCCCATACTAGAGCTTTAAACTTGATACTTCCTGGGGTGGTGTTCAAGAATGATGAGTGTGAAGCATGTATATTGGGGAAGCATTGTAGGACAGTCTTTCCAAGGTCTGGTACAATTTATGAGAAATGTTTTGACTTGGTTCACTCTGATGTATGGACTGCACCGTGTCTGTCAAGGGAGAATCACAAATACTTTGTTACCTTTATTGATGAGAAGTCCAAATACACTTGGGTGACACTGCTTTCGTTTAAAGACAGGGTGTTAGAGGCTTTCAAGAATTTTCAGGCCCATGTCTCCAATCACTTTAATGCCAAGGTGAAAATCCTCAGGTCAGACAATGGTGGAGAGTACACAAGTCTGGCATGTAAACAATACCTTACTCAGCATGGGATTATTCACCAGACAAGTTTTCCTTACACTCCTCAGCAGAATGGAGTTGCTGAAAGGAAGAACCGGCACTTAATAGAAGTAGCAAGATCAATGATGTTTCACACCAATGTTCCAAAAAGGTTCTGGAGTGATGTTGTGGTATGTGCTAGCTATCTGATCAATAGGACTCCAACTAAAGTCCTCAACGACCTGTCTCCATTTGAGGTTCTTAACCAGACCAAGCCACCTTTGGACCACTTGCGTGTGTTTGGGTGTCTCTGCTTTGTGATGATACCAGGACAGCAGCGGAACAAGCTATATGCTAAAAGCTCAAAAGCTATATTCATTGGGTATTCTCCAACACAAAAAGGGTATAAGTGCTATGATCCAATATCAAGAAGGGTCTTGATTTCAAGGGATGTTAAGTTTGTGGAATCTAAGGGGTACTATGAGGAGAAGAGTTGGGAAAGCCTTCAAGATCTCTCACAAGGACCTTCAGATAGGGCAAACAACTTGAGAATCATTCTAGAAAGGCTAAGCATCAATCAGCCTCAGAGCAGTGAGGTGCTAAGGACTTCTCCCTCACCACCAACTGCTGGAAACAATGAAGAAGCAACACCAGTTATTGAAACATTCCATCCAAATCCTGAGGGGGGCAATGAACATGAATCACAACCGCAAAAAGGAGATGATTCAGCAAGCACACATGATCAAGATGGAGATGAATCTGATCAGCCTAGTGAAGATCATTTTAATGGAGACTAAAGACATGAAGATGCAGTGGTAGAAGGTCAAGAGAATCAACCATTGAGAAGGAATACAAGAGTAAAGAAACCATCCAAATGGGTTGACACCAGAGTGTATTTGAACAGCAATGCAGTAGCTAACCCTATCCAAGCAACTTGTTCTTTGGCGAGTTATCCTCAAGAGCATGTAGTCTTCATCAACAATCTGGATCAAGAGTATGTTCCAAAGACTTATGAAAAAGCCATGGAGCATGAAGAGTGGAGATAATCAGTTGGAGATGAAGTTGGTGCCATGATCAAGAATGATACTTGGTATGAAACCGAGCTTCCCAAAGGAAAGAAAGCTGTTACAAGCCGCCTGCTTTTCACCATCAAGTATCTTGCCAATGGAAAACCAGAAAGGAAGAAGACAAGGCTGGTTGCAAGAGGATACACTCAAGTCTATGGAGAAGACTATTTGGATACCTTTGCACCAGTAGCTAAACTCCACACCATAAGGATTCTACTCTCCTTGGCAGTGAACCTAGAATGGAATTTATGGCAGATGGATGTCAATAACGCTTTTCTTCAAGGAGAGATGGAGGATAAAGTTTACATGAGGCCACCTCCAGGTATGGAAGATATGGTCAAGCCAGGGAATGTTCTAAGGTTAAAGAAAGCAATCTATGGATTAAAACAGTCACCAAGAGCTTGATATCACAAACTGAGTACAACTCTCAATGGAAAAGGGTTTGTAAAATCAGAAGCTGATCATACACTCTTCACTCTCACAAGCAAGCAAGGAATTGTGGTGATATTATCATCACAGGGAGTGACAAGGAAAGTATCATCTCTACTAAAGCTTTTCTTAAATCCACCTTTGATATTAAAGATTTGGGTGAGCTAAAGTACTTTCTAGGGATAGAAATATGCCGCTATAAGGAGGGGCTTTTCTTATCCCAAAGAAAGTACACACTTGATATTTTAAATGAGGCAGGAAAGCTTGGAGAAAGAGTAGCTAAAACACCACTTGAAGAAGGCTATAAAGTCTTGCGTGAGGGGGAGTTTGAAGACAAACCATTTGGAGACTTCAAACTCTATAGGAGGATGGTTGGGAAGCTGATCTATCTCACCATTACATGACCAGACATCTGTTTTGCTGTGAACCAAGTCAGCCAGCATATGCAAGCACCTAAGGTTCATCATTGGAATATGGTAGAAAGGATCATGAGATACCTAAGGGAGGCCCCGGGTCAAGGTGTTTGGATGGGCTGCAACAAGAGCACAGAGATTGTGGGATATTGTGATGCAGATTGGGCTGGTGATAGAGTAGATAGGAGGTCTACTACAGGTTATTGCACCTTCATTGGAAGCAATCTAGTTACGTGGAAAAGCAAGAAGCAAAAAGTGGTATCATGTTCGAGTGATGAGGCAGAGTATAGAGCAATGAGGAAGCTGACTAGTGAGCTCATTTGGATCAGAAACTTGCTAAGAGACTTGGGAATAGAGACATCAACACCAATTACCATGCACTGTGATAATCAGGCGGCCATTCATATAGCTTCAAACTCAGTGTTTCATGAAAGGACAAAGCACATTGAAGTGGACTGTCACAAAGTGAGACAGGCTGTGGAGCAGAAGATTATTCTACCTTGCTACACTAGAAGTGAAGACCAGCTAGCTGATATCTTCACCAAAGGAGCAAGTACTAAGGTCTGCGAGTTCATTCATCCGAAATTGGGACTCATAGACATGACTAGATCATGATCCCCTTAAGCCATGAAGCATCTACTCTTTTTCCTTTGTGTGTTTTTGTCCCATTGGATTTTTCACACAAAAGGTTTTAATGAGGGATGTTTTCATGGGTTCCAAGCTTAACCATATGTTAAAGCTTGAGGGGGAGTATTGACATGAAGAAATAAAGTTAGCAAGACTTGCCAAAGGAAATTAAGTAAGGCTTGCCAGAATGAACAGTACCCGCGGAACTACAGTAAAAACAGACAGATATTTTATTTTAGCTTTCCTAGTAAGCCAAGGGTGTTTGGCTACTAGAGTAAGCATGTTCTATTCTGATTATGTCTCTTGATAACCCATTGTAATGACACTTTTTAGTTCTAAAGAAAATTATTCTCTCCTTTTCTCTCTTTTGTTTTTCATTATTTAACAATAAACTCTCATTAAATATCTCTTATTCTCATAAATCTTAACATAACACTGACTCCGGTTCAAATAAAAGTTAGCATGGTTTCTGATATGTGTGCATTTCTAGTAAAAATTATCTGCTGTTCATTACTAACCTTTTCTTTTTTACAGACGAATTCATTACCAACTTTTAGCTCAAAATTCATTTTAACATCTCGGAAAATATTACAAAGATCTTCAAACCCATTAAATTCTATAGTCTACTGTGAATGATAGTCATTTTTTTAGTCTTAATCCATTTGTACTAAATCATATTCCTAAGTTTTCATCGAACATGCCCTTCAATTTCTTTACATATATTAAATAATTAAATTTAATATTATAATTCTAATTTAGTATTTTTTTATTTTGTTAATTAATAATAGTTTTAAAAATAAACAAAATTATTAAATAAATAAATGCATTGAAAATGTTAACGACATTTTAATACTCTTCCCGTTTTAAAATACATTTATATAGGTTTAGTAAAAGAATATTTGATTGTTAAACTCTAATATCTTTATGCGGTGTAGACTTATAGTACTCGTAATCGGAGAACTGATTACAACTATCTATAAGGACGAGTTAGAGGATTAGCGTTCTCATTGTTATTTTTCTCTTTCTTCTGCTTTTTTTTCTTTTTGTATTTTCCTTGCTGCTTCTGATCTTGTCTTATGATGTTTCTTCGTTTATAGATGGTCACCTTACGGTACCGCTACGACAAAGTGTATGATCTGCAAGCAGCAAGTGCATCAAGATGGTAAATATTGTCACACATGTGCCTATAGCAAAGGTAAATATAGTAATCACATCTACCTATATGTTATAACACCTCTAATTAGATAGTCATACAGTAGTAAATACTTCTACCTATCTGTTGTGCAGGATTGTGTGCCATGTGCGGGAAGCAAGTATTAGACACCAAGATGTATAAGCAAAGCAATGTATAACCAAAACCTGATAGCCGTCATTCACATTTTAGTTTCAATCCCTTTGATGTCAACTTGCATAATCAGGACGAATTATCTCGTGTTAGCCTGAGCTTCCTTCTCTGAACCTGTCTTTTCTTTTCTAGTTATAACAAAAAAAAAAAGTTACCCTCCCTTGAGGTCATGAGGTGATCATGAAGAAGTCTTTATCGTTCGTATTGATGATGTTGTGCGCCTGCTTGTTAGAATTCGAATTTTAATCAGAGATAGATTTGAAGCCACCGAGAAAATTTGTTAAAACAAAGATTGAGTCAAAATCGGACCATGCCCATTATCGGACAAGATCCAACTTGTAATACTGTCTTTCTTGTAACTGGTCCATTTGTGTAGATATCTTATAGTTTTTGGTTTTAGGAATATGATCTGCTCCGATAATTCATAATATCCAAATCTGAACTAAACTTCGTTTTTCTTTTTTTTGTTCGATTCTGTTAAGTTCTTTGGTTCTAAATAAATGTGTCCAACCCTAAGTGTACCTACATGTTCCGCTCCGATAATTATAATATCCAAATTCAAACTAAACTTCGTTTTTCTATTCGGTTCAGTTCTTCGGTTCTAAATAAATGTGTCCAGGCCTATGTGCACCTATCTTCTCCGCTTTACTTTATGCATTTCTGCATAGTAATTCTCAAAGTTCGGCTTCTCCCATAGCCTTCTTTGCATCAGATCTTCGTTCTGATATTCATTTGATAAAGCAACACATTATATTAGAATTACTCTTTTATTCATGCATTGGTTCAGGTGAATAGAATGATACCGATTAAGATTGGGTATTTTTATTTCGGTTTGGTTTGGGTATTCCTGGTATCGCGTAGTTCGTAGGGGACTAGAAGATTCATTTACTACCTGACCTATTTTTGGTTCAGGTCCGGTTCATATAGTTTTGGATTCGGTTTGGATAGTATAACTAGGAACAGGAAAATATCCAGAAAAAAATCCGTTCTCATTTTGTTTCAGTTATGGTTTGGTTATTTCGGGTAGTTCGGGTAATTCAGGTAAAATCTCGGATATTTTGGATAAAATATCGAATAATTAGGATGATTTAGATAAATCTCGGATATTTCAGATTATTTTAGATATTTTGAAGAAAACTATCTGGATACTTTCGGATACTTTCGACTAGTTCATATACTTTATAATAATTTAGTTTTCCTTAAATTTTTTCAGATACATTAAATAGATTTTTCAGTTATAGATATATATATATATATTTAATTATGTTATTTATATATAATTAATATATTTATATATTTGGGTATTCATTCGGTTCTCGGTACAGTTCCAGTTCGGTTCAGTTATTTAGGATATAACAAATATAATAATTATTCGGGTATTTGAGGGTTTTTGTCTGCTCCGAGTTTCGGGTATTTTGGTTCGATTCTTCGATTTTGGTTTTTTTTTTTGCCCAGGCTTAATACTGGTATTAGTCCATGAATCGAGAGGCATCCAAAGTGATCTTTAAGTTAGGAATGATACGTCTTCCCATAAATAAGGTATTTGAACAGATGAAGAGACTTTTGTTCAGCAAAATCTGCCAAGAAAAATAGAATGGGTTGGAGTATTTCTTTTAATGGGATTAAAAATGTTCTAAAGAAGATATTCATTTATTTTTTAGGCAAGAAGAATCGCTTGACCGGAAGCCGAACACCAGGAAGTTAACATCTTCCTAATCATGCTGTTTCTCTATGTTCTTGGGTGAACACGAAGTTATCACCTTCCTCTGTTACCATCCAATTTTCAGTACGAAAGATAGTTTTGAACATACCACACAGAAAACTTGGTTAAACAAAAGTTGAGAGTCAAAACCGGCATCAGGAATATGACCAACAGTAGATCGCACAAGGGGATCAATCGTCGTGCGTATCCATCCAACGATCATCGAGTTGGCTGACGTCCATCGAGCTAGATCAGGGTTCATCGAGGGTTTAGGTGTAGTACCATCGAGGAAACCAATCTTCTGTTTAGCCTGGAGAGAATTCCAGAATTTTGTTGCCCATTCTGAATAGTTTTCGCCTTTAAGTATTACTGGCGTGATTAACGCGCCTGGATTGTCAGAGGGGTGTAGAAAATAAGGGTTTACAGAACTACTTTCAGTAGTAGAAGTAGGGGTAGTAGATGGAATAATTGTTGAAGACGTAGGAGATGAAGTAGAAGAAGGAGTAGTAGCCATGTCTGTTATTTTATCAATCACGTTTTAGAAAGAATCTTAATGCGGAAGCAAAAAATTGAGAAATTTAGGTCAAGAATCGTTTCTGCTCTGATACCATAAAATAATGTGAAAGTGTTGTTTGTATTGATGTTCATGACTACGTATATATACATGGTATCATCTCCTAATAGTACTAGGTATAAGTAAATATGGATAACTACAACATCAAAGTATATCGTTATCACTAACTCTTGTCCTTATCTCTATATTAAATTTTGAACTTCTCATATATGGCTTGTGAAAAAGAAGATGGATGTGTCAACAATGGTGTGTTTTTCCATAACCTAATATTTCCTTTTTTTAAATACCTGTTTCCTTTTATTTAATTATTATTAATTTTGTTTTAAATTTACTGTATATTAATGATTTCTTTCCTTTTTAAAATGATTTTTAATCTTGATTCAATCATGTGATCAAGGGCAATATAGGAATGTATCTTTCAAAAATCTTAACAAAAAATTTATAGGTTATTTTAGAAATTTTATATATTTGTAAGGTTATGGTGGCTAATGTCCCTATTTTCTAATGTGGAACAAAATGAAAAGACACAAAATTAAAAGAAATAGAAATATACCAGATGACAAAGAAAATTCTTTGAATTTAAACATGAATCTACTTTTGCTAAAAGAAGGGTTTTTTGGGTCAAAAACTGAAAGAAGGTTAATGAGCATTTTCCATTAAGAAAAAAATTAGATGGATAAGACGCTATAGAGAGCTACTGCCAAAATTATAGCTTTTAATGCTAAGACCTCTCATATAAGAGCCTAGAGGACGAACCATCGTTTTGAAAAGAACTCGTATGCTAAATTTGATACTCTATCTTGAAAATACAAAAAAAGAATGTGGCTTCCTATGTACATTATCTTGTAAATACACTACTTTGGCGTTCTTAGTATTCACCTGCCAGATTCGCTTCTTCCAATTGAACTGGTAATTTTCCTCAGAGTCTGAGTTGATCGTTCCAATGGCATAACCGGATTTAGTCATATAGACTCTTGACTTGTGTCTTAACAAAACAAGTTCACTGCTCATTTCGCTATCACTAGGAATGATCTCCTTAATTATATTCTCATAGATAAATATTCCTTAATAGTAGAAAAATTTCACAGGAAAGATGAAGTCAATCTGAAGTCTTTAACTCGGAGATTCATGTTTTCCCGTGTAGAGTTCGATGGGAATGTTGGCTTATCAAAACATAAGCATTGGTCAATCCACATGCTCGTGGACTGGTCGTTTCCTTTCCCATGCAGGACGGCTTCAGCTAATCAACTCAGTAATCATGAGCCTAGCAAACTTCTGGCTAGCGGCGTTTAGACTCCCAGGCAGTTGTTTGAAGGAAATAGAGAGTCTGTGTGCAGCCTTTCTCTGGTCAGGCCCTGACTTAAAAACCACAAAAGCAAAAGTAAGTTGGCAAGACATTTGCTTACCAAAGAATGAAGGGGGCTTGGGAATCAGGTCTTTAAAGGAAATAAACAAAGTCCACTGCTTGAAGCTAATCTGGAGAATAGCATCTGCAAGATCATCATTGTGGGTCAAGTGGATACATTGTTATTTGATAAGGAAAGGGTCTTTCTGGTCGATCTCAGTTAACACAAATTTGGGGTCTTGGATGTGGAAGAAGATTCTACGAATGAGAGATGTAGCAAGGCAGTTTCTGCGTGTAGATGTCAGAAATGGGAATCACACCTCCTTTTGGTATGAAGTCTGGTCGCAGATTGGTTGTCTAAAGGAAGTTGTTGGTGATAGAGGCAAAATAGCGCTTGGTATTGCGGAGAATGCTTCGATGGCAGATGTCCTCTCAAATCACAGGAGGCGAAGACATAGAGTGAGCATTCTAAATGATATTGAGGAAGAGATAGATAAACTGCGTATTGGAGGGTTAAGTGACATGGATGATGTCCCGTTATGGAGAAGCGAAGAAGGAAAATTTGGGAACAGATTCTCCACTAAGAAGACATGGTTACAGCTGAGGACGAGGCACACTATCTGTCCTTGGAGCAGAGCCATATGGTTTCCCGAGTCCACCCCGAAATACTCATTTATGATATGGATTGCAATAAAGAACAGGTTGCAAACAGGAGATAAAATGCAAGCTTGGAATGCTACCATAAACGCAGAGTGTGTTCTATGTCATGAAGTGCAAGAGACTTGCCATCACCTCTTCTTCCAATGTTCCTACTCATCTACAGTTTGGAAATCATTGGTAAAAGGGCTTCTCAAGGACCGCTTCACCACAGACTGGAACACCATTATCACCATAATCTCTGGCTCGAGCTATCCTGCCACAGAAAATGTTCCTTATCAGATACTCCTTGCAGGCTGCAGTTCACAGTATCTGGAGAGAAAGAAACTCGAGGAGGCATGGTGAAGAACCAAAGGATGCCATTACGCTGTGCAAACTCGTTGATAAAACGATCCGGTTACATCTGCTTGCAGTCAAAGCAAGAGGCCACGCCTATCTGGAGAAAAGTCTGCGTATTTGGTTTGGCACAAGAGATGATCCAACACCCGCATAATGGCTGTATAGAATCTTTATTTTTATAGTCTTATGAGTACATAAATAAAAACAGAAGCACTAGATGTAACACAGTTTTTTGGTTGAATATAATTTTACATTCATTCAAAAAAAAAAAAACCATTACCGACAACCCATTCTAGTCCATGTCTCAGTACTTCCCTACCGGCAAAGACGCTCCTCCATCCATGAGAAGCAGATACTAGGACAAGGCTATCCAGGAAATTAGATTTACATCAGTATTTTCCCAGTAAGGTTTGATAAATGAGTGATTGAGGTTCTTTAATGGTTCTTCATATCATCTTTTCCAACATCTCACAGTTAAACTGCTCTATCTATCTGAAACTTCAATCTCCAAAACTTTCGGGTATTGTGAGTTTAAACAATGAAATCCAGCAGAGTTTGCCTCCAATTTTTAATTCCATCAGAAGCGGGTAAGATGCTTTAGATCTATTTGCATAAAGAAAGTGGGGGCTTGATGCATGACATCGTGCATGTTGGAACGGCTGCTAGGACAGCTTGTAAGAGATTTTGCTTTCCTGCCCACGACATGAAGCGCGTGTACCAGCTAATTGATCTTTGACGGATCTTGTCAACAAGGCTATAAAAATGTTGCATTTTTTCCTTCCAAAATTCTCTAGGAGTCCCAAATATTTTGCCAAGCCTCCTTTTTTTTTAATATTGAAGAAGTTCTTGACACACATTTTACTTCTCGCTGAGACTTTGCTGGAAAGGTGATAGCTGATTTATCCAAGTTGATACTTCAATCGAGCCAGATTTGTGTGTGGTAAGAATTCTCTTAAGAGACTCACAGCTCATTACTTTCATCTTCTTGAAGAACATCATATCATTTGCAAAGAGAAGATGATTAATAGGCACACAACATGGCCACTTTTATGCCTGCCATTTTTCCTTCTTGCGTCGATTTTGTGATTAGAGTTGATAAACTTTTGTGTATAGGATCAAATAGGTAAGGAGAAAAAGGATCTCCTTGTCTTATCCCACGCATTGGAAATACTTTACCTTAGTTGTTTTGTTAATGTGGAGGAAGTAAGATATTGAGCACACACATTCCATGATCCAATAATTTCATTTATCATGGAAACCAAGTTTGGATAAGGCTCTCTCTAAAAATTTCAATTCATCATGCCGTATGTTTCTCTCATATCCGTTTTAACCGCCACTGGAATATAACCTTTTCTCCTGATATCAAGACGTTATCATATATGGTTCTTCCTTTGACGAACGCGGACTGGTTCCTCGAGATTATTGATTGGACCATCGGTTGAATATGGTTTGTGAGAAATTTTGCAATAACCTTTGTAGTGGATACTAGACAAGAAAATGGCCCGATAGTCGATGGACTTTTTTTATCCTCGTCTTTGGTATGAACCTGATGTGTGTCTCATTATATCGCCCGTAGAGGTTGTTGGAAGTAAAGAAGCTTACATTGTCTGATGTCATATTGTTTCCTATAATATCCCCACAGCTTTAGTAAAAACTAGCAGAGAAACTGACTAGTCCTGAAGCTTTAACCGGATGGATGGTAAAGACTGCCTTCTTGATTTCACCATTCTCCAGAATTGTGTTAGCTCAGCATTCATCTCCAAGGTGATCATAGGGGAAATAGAATTATCGACCACATGCAAGTTATTAAGGTTTTTGGACAAGAAATGATCCCTATAATAATCAGCAATGGTGTTAGCAATTTGCTGTTCCACAAAAGTAGCTTGTCTCTGGGATTTTCAATCACTGAAATCTTATTGATAATTTTCCTCTCCCTAGTCCCTGCATGGAAGAATTCGGAGTTCCGGTTTCCAATATGAAGTCATTGGATTCTACTCCCCTGCTTACAAAAACTCATCTTCCATATATGCTTCTTCTACTTTCCGTGTGAGATGGTCATTGGAGAGTTCGACCAGGAGTATTACTACTAAGTTCTTCTTCCAATTTTTCTTGAGAATCCAGAATTTGATCCTTATTATTGGTATTATGAGAATTGGTCCTTTCCATGATTTTTCGACAGATTTGACAGATTTTGGAAAGAACAGTTTCTTATGACAATTGAAGTCCAATGTTATTCATCTAGTTTCTTGATATCTGATTTTTCTTCAAGTATTTTGCAAAATGAAAGAGTCCTTGTTTCTTATTTTTGTATGGTTGAATGGACTAGGACTATCGGTGGTTCGATCCTTCAAAATTCAAGTATTCACAGGTTACGGCTGGGAAAGATTCAGCCATTTATAGTTGATCATAGCTCAATCAAGGGAAGACTGAATGAAATGACTGTAACAGTTTCCTCGCCAATAGGGAGAATTACCAGAATGTTGGAGATCCCACAATCACATCTGCGAAACGAAGCTTTTAGCGCTAGAAAAGATTTTTCCCACCTTAGAGGACCTCTAACTTTTTCGAATTACCTAGGAGATTGTTAAAGTCTCCCAAAAGAAACAAATCTTCTTCATCTCTTCCTAGACCAATCGAAGTTAACAAGTTCCAAAATCTGGTTATATCGTCCGATCGAGGTGCTCCATAGATGAAAGAGATATACATAGACATATGTTCCAGTGTAATAAAATTGTCAATAATATTGGGGGAGGAAGATAAAATATCCAGCTGAACACTTTATTTTCATGATAAATAGACACCTTCGCCGGTTCCATTTGAGGGTACTATAAAGTGATTTGTATATTTTGTATGCTAGAATAGTCGGAGCACCACTTCATCCTTGTTCATCATTTCCATGAAAATAATTAATTCTTCTTGTACGCTAGTGTGTCAGGGTGCTCCGAATCCTTTGAAATTTCTGCCGTTTCAGCGCTTAGGAAGAGCATTTGCAGTCACCCAAAAAAAATTTCCTTCCTTTATTATTGCTGGTATCATCGAAAGTTTCTAAACCCTTGAATGCATTGATGGATTGCTGCTTGTACCCACTTGGAGTTTTCTCCTTGGAAAATTCTGTGAATGTGTAATTCTTCTCTTTTTAAGGATTACTCAATGAAATGAGATAGTATTCACATGTCTTCTCAGTAGAGCTTATAAGTCTTGTTCTTAGGGGTTTTATTCGTCTTTCTTCATATTTCTTCTATCCCTCTTCCAGTCGAGATAGAATATTGTTTTGAGTGATTCCCAAATGTTTAGGATTCCTTCAGGCTTCTCGTAAGCTAACTGTTAAAATTCAGTCCTTCTCTTCATTCGACAAGGATATGCACTTGAAACAACATTTACGATCATTTATACTTAAAGTTCACTTGTTTTATTTCTTCTGATGGAAGGTGGATATACTCGATCATCTCCAATGAATTAAGGACATTAATAGACACTTGGACTCGCGCATGGTTTAGGACACAATCCTATACCAGACCTAGTTCATTTCTTATTGCCTTAATCGTTAGTGGAGGGGAATTCCATAGATTTGTTTCTAAACAAATAAGTAGGCTGGGAACGTTTTTGAGATTACTGCCTTCCATTGCTAGATGATCTAGCATCCATTTCTTAAAATGGAAGAGAGCTTTTTTAGAATGGTACGGAGGTCCTTTTCATTATCAAAACGGAACTGAGAGAAGTAGGGCTCCAAATCTCTTCATGTGAATCTCCTTGTGACGTTATAATGTTGTAGAAAGAGCTCAACAAGAGCCTTAGTGTTTTGGACTACTAGGTTTGTAACTCTTCCAATAAGGGTAAATTTGTTTTTCTTTTCTAGTTGAGCAGCAGTGTGATTTTGGGATACAGACTGGTGCTTTTCGTCTGGGCTGGTTGGGAGCCTCACTCCATTTCTCTTTTTTTTTCTGGTGTAACAATGACTCATTGTAGTAAGCACTTAAGGCGCAGCAAAATTTTGAAAGCAAGATAACTTCAAACATAAAGTATCAACCAAGAGAAAATACCACTGAAGAGCATATAACCGGTATGCAATGTATGAAAACGAAGAAAATTTCACTACAAAGTACAAGACCAAGTTAGGGATTCTCTGAAGATCAACAATAAGCATACTAGAAGGAGGATGTACAAACAGTTTAAGAAAGAGATACCAGTAGGAGAAACCGCTTAGTCATCAACACCTAGACCACCATTTTATTCAATAGGAGGGGTGAGGGGATATAAGGAGCTCCGAGCGAGAGGGTCGGCGTCTAGAGGCAGGGAGAATTTGGACGGAGGACGAGAGTCGGAGGTGGGAACTAGGTAATATGAGTTTTCAGAGGTAATTTAGATTTGAAAATTTTACCAAAAATAGTAAAAATCGGATAGATAAATTTTATTGTGGAAAAAATAAAATCCACCAGAGTCGTGCTTACCGTTAGAGTAAAAAGGAAATTGCCTTAAGCCCCCTATATATTGTGATAATTTGAGAGCCCCTAATTCAAAAAATATATGTTTATATTTCAGGTCACAAGAATTAATGATTTATGTGAGATTTTCATGTTTTATATCAATATATAGTGGGGTTTTGCTTATCTGAGAGATATTTTTCATTGAGTTTTGATTTTTATTTTTTCTTCTACTTGTTCAGTATTCATGTCTTCTTCTTTTTATTTTATATTGGTTTTGTTATTTGAATCTTACAGTATTTATTTTAGTGCAATGTAGTTGCATGTAGACCATTTATAGTAATTTTATTGCATAACTTAAAAATATTAATAGATTATTTTAGAAGAAAAATGATAGATGTTATTTAGTATATCTTTAATCTCATAAAATACAATTGTTAAAAAAACTCATATTCTGATACAAATACATTTATTTTATATTAAGTTTTAAAAAAATGCTTATAAAGTTTGCCTTAGGCTTCCCAACTTGTTACCACAAACACTGGAGTCTACATAGGAAAATCTGAAATATTTGAAATCTGGATTGATATACATTAATTTTGAGTTAAAATCATTACATGAATTTGATGTTGAGACAGACACAAGTCGATCCAATCCATAATGAAAGTAACCAACCTCAACCCATGAAATCGATTTGGCAAAATATGTTGAAAATCCCACATCAACATACATATATAAAAATTACATAATTATTTGAATAAGTTTTCTCATATTAAGTAATTCAAATTGAAGTTTTATATAAAAAAAATTAATCTTATAATTTTTAATACACAGTTTATTGAGTATATGCAAAACTCGAGGTCCAGATAGAGGAAACCTCAAAATAGTAAATAGTGTTCTAAATTATAAGGAGAAGTTCATCTGGATAAAGTGACAAGAAGTTTTTTTTCAAAAACATTTGTTTAATGTATGCTGGAAATGGCAGAAAAAAAATGTATGCTGGAAAAATGGATACGGATTAAATGAAGTAAGTCGACTATGCAACCCATTCCAAAGCGAAAAGGGAATATTTACCAATCATTTGATTGGACAAAAACCTAATCATAAGTTCTTTTCAAAAAAGTAGGCTTCAATTGTTTCAAACATTAGTTTCAATGTCTGGCTTCAGAAAAACAGAATCTTCCGTTTTTAATATGAAAGATTTTAAGTTTTCCACAAGAAAAAAGAAATTACATTGCAAATTACAAATCAAAAGACAACTTGTTTGTGTTCAATATTTTACTGAACATGTGTACTAAACAACAAACTATTGGGACCAATTTTTCGCCATCTCCCATCAAGAATTCAAGGTATTGTTGAACCTAATTCATCACATACGGAGATTTAAGTACAGAACACAAGTGGTGTTTGCTGGATTTAAAGGCAAGAAAAGGGTGTTTCAAAAAGAAAAGAAATAAAAGGCAAGAGAAGGGTAATTAATGCAATCTGTTTTGGATTGAGAACAGTCCCAAGACAGATTTCTCAACTTACCACAGAAAGTATTGGTTTATGGTGGGCTATGTAGAGTAACAAAAGAATGTGGGATATACGACGGTTGTCATGAAGGTAGATGTGAAGAAGCTGATCCGGATGTCTGGCTTAATCTGCAGAAGCTTCTTTCTTGAGGTATATCATTCTGGTTTTGATTTTGTCATTGCTGATCATCAATAGAACCGAAGGAAAAGAATGTGGGCTATGGTGGGCTATGTAGAGTATCAAAAGAATGTGGGATATACGATGGTTGTCATGAAGGTAGATGTGAAGAAGCTGATCCGGATGTCTGGCTTAATCTGCAGAAGCTGCTTTCTTGAGGTATATCATTCTGGTTTTGATATTGGCATTGCTGATCATCAATAGAACCTAAGGGAAACAAAGAAAATGGCTGATCTCATCGCCAGACAAGCTATGTGCTTACTAATTTGCGACTCTTTGATATTATTCTAATGTACCAAATTGGTCAAGGTCTGTGTTAGAAGCAGATAAACAGCGAGTGTCAATAAAGCAAAGCCCTTTCTCAATTTTTACGAGAAGAGCATGGTGCCCACGCACACAAACCGAAAGTTTTATCTCTATCATATTAAATTGTACAAAGAATTCATACTCAGCAAACAAATCTCGACTCAGACTGATTCTTCAAACAGATAGAAACATGAGAATGAGATGGAAATACATTTTCAGAGAAATGAAACCAAGGAAGATCAAAAAACATAGCCAAAAGATCCCATAATGCTACATCATCTTCTAAGCAAAATCATTTTTTTCTACGAAAGACTAGATGCACATATAAACTCTACGTGGTTATGTAAGGGGCCTGCTGTACGTTTTAGTGTTATGATAAGTAAAATATTATAACATGGAAACGCACAATGCACACAAACAATCGGGAACGATAAGTAGAATGTTATAAAAACTATCTTAGAGTGATCTCCAGACTCTAAATTCACTTATCCTAACAATTTGGCAATATGCAGATAGAGAGCCCAAAAGTATCTGAATTTCTGAGTATGGCTCCTCCTATACAGAGCCTACAGAAGAGTGGGCAATGGTTGTCACTGACTATATAGAGTAACAAGGAAGTAGCAAAGCAGTAATGAGTTTAAAACCATCTGAAATTGTACTACAATGATTCAAAACACAAAAAGTCCAACATATCATAATAACTCAGTTCCAGAAAATGTCTTGAAAACTAAACCCCCATCACCTCACTGCCAACTCGATGGCCAATAGGGATGAATCCCATAACCAGTCTTCCAATTATCCAAGTAAACAACTTGCTTCACAGCCCAGGAGGACACAACCAGAGCCACAAGCATCACCAGTCTCTGAACATTAAGGTTCCTAACCCGAACAAGCACATTAGTAACAAACGCCAAGAGCAACCCAACGACAGTGTACAAGAACCCCACAGCGAACCCCTCAGCTCCAAGCTGCATCCCAGATCCTTGGTAGAAGAAAACAAGCTTGTTCGGATCGTTACGATCCTGGAGAAACATAGGCATTTTCCTGATAATGTTGTGCATCGTTCCCGCGACGCTGAAGAAGTAGATGAAGATAGCGCCTGATAACCAAAGCCTATGGTCATGGAGAAGAGTCTCTCCTCTCAGAATCCGTTTGATGACAAACGGAGTCGCGATTACGATCATCGCCACGATGACGCTGATCTGCGCCTTGGAAAGAAACGGCGGACGTTGGATCGGACCGACGGTGAGCTTGGTTCGCTGCTCGACGAACTCAGCCATGGATTCGGCTAACCTCGCGAAATCAGACTGGTCCATTTGACCAGATTCGTCGCTTAGTTTCGCTGTTGAAGCGGTTACGAGACGGATGTGAGGGAGAGCGTTGACGCCGAATCGCTGGAAGGAAGACTGGGACCGCGAGAACTCGATCTCGCAGAAGAAAAGCTTGTTCAGATCGGATCCGTTGTTGTTGGCGAGGAAGGTGGCGGAGACGAGGCCGAACTCGCGGCGGAGCTCTTGGAGACGGAGCTCCGTTTTGCTGTGGAGCTGAGTGGCGTCGAAGAAGACGAGGATTGAGTAAGGACGTGGAGTGGGAGAGGAGATGAGGAATTTGGAGATTCCATGGTCGTCGAGATGGATTACGCCTGATTCGGAGTTTGATCTCAGGGAAGCGAGCTCGTTGGTGAGATCTGAATCGGAATCTGGATCTGAGAAGGATGCTGATGCGATTGATGATAAGGAGGATACGAGGAGTAGAAGAGATAAGAGTTTTTTATCGATCGCCATTGTCTTGTCCACCAGGTGAGTTCAAATTCGGGAGGAGAAGAGAAAGGTGAAAGACGAGGGTATTGCCCGTTTACCGGAGAGCCTCTAGTTGGAGAAGAAGGTCTACGAAGCTCTTCATTTTGCCATCTCGCTGTTTATCCACGATGGAAGGTTTTTATTGGCTACTGAATCCACGTGGGCTATTTTGATTCGTGGTTAGAGTCTGCAGCTTAAGAGCTTTCTCATGTTAATTCACCTCGTGGTCAAGTTTAATTCATCTGCCAATATCTGCTGTTAATTTACATCGTGTGCATTTCTAGTAAAAATATCTGCTGTTCATTACTAACCTTTTCTTTTTTACGACGAATTCATTACCAACTTTTGGCTCAAAATTCATTTTAACATCTCGGAAAATATTACAAAGATCTTCAAACCCATTAAACTCTATAGTCTACTGTGAATGCTAGTCATTTTTTTAGTTTTAATCCATTTATACTAAATCATATTCCTAAGTTTTCATCGAACATGCCATTCAATTTCTTTACATATATTATATAATTAAATTTATTATTCTAATTTTAATTTAGTATCTTGTTTGATTTTGTTAATTAATAATATTTTTTAAATAAATTAAATAAATAAATGCATTGAAAATGTTAACGACATTTTAATACTCTAATATCTGATTGCGGTGTAGAGTTATAGTACTCGTAATCGGAGAACTGATTACAACTATCTATAAGGACGAGTTAGAGGATTAGCGTTCTCATTGTTATTTTTCTCTTCTTCGGTTTTTTTTTCTTTTTGTCTTTTCCTTGCTGCTTCTGATCTTGTCTTATGATGTTTCTTCGTTTATAGATGCTCACCTTACGGTACCGCTACGACAAAGTGTATGATCTGCAAGCAGCAAGTGCATCAAGATGGTAAACATTGTCACACATGTGCCTATAGCAAAGGTAAATATAGTAATCACATCTACCTATCTGTTATAACACTTCTAATTAGATAGTCATACAGTAGTAAATACTTCTACCTATCTGTTGTGCAGGATTGTGTGCCATGTGTGGGAAGCAAGTATTAGATACCAAGATGTATAAGCAAAGCAATGTATAACCAAAACCTGATAGCCGTCATTCACATTTTAGTTTCAATCACTTTGATGTCAGCTTGCATAATCAGGACGAATTATCTCGTGTTAGCCTGAGCTTCCTTCTCTGTACCTGTCTCTTCCTTTTCTAGTAATAACAAAAAAAAAAAGTTACCCTCCCTTGAGGTCATGAGGTGATCATGAAGAAGTCTTTATCGTTCGTATTAATGATGTTGTGCGCCTGCTTGTTAGAATTCGAATTTTAATCAGAGATAGATTTGAAGCCACGGATAAAATTTGTTAAACAAAGATTGAGTAAAAAACGGACCATGCCCATTATCGGACAGGATCCAACTTGTAATACTGTATTTCTTGTAACTGGTCCATTTGTGTAGATATCTTATAGTTTTTGGTTTTAGGAATATGATCTGCTCCGATAATTCATAATATCCAAATCTGAACTAAACTTCGTTTTTCTTTTTTTGTTCGATTCGGTTCAGTTCTTTGGTTCTAAATAAATGTGTCCAACCCTAAGTGTACCTACATGTTCCGCTCCGATAATTATAATATCCAAATTCAAACTAAACTTCGTTTTTCTATTCGATTTAGTTCAATTCGGTTCAGTTCTTCGGTTCTAAATAAATGTGTCCAGGCCTATGTGCACCTATCTTCTCCGCTTTAATTCTTTATGCATTTCTGCATAGTAATTCTCGAAGTTCGGCTTCTCCCATAGCCTTCTTTGCATCAGATCTTCGTTCTTATATTCATTTGATAAAGCAACACATTATATTAATTACTCTTTTATTCATGCATTGGTTCAGGTGAATAGAATGATACCGATTAAGATTGGGTATTTTGATTTCGGTTTGGTTTGGGTATTCCTGGTATCGCGTAGTTCGTAAGGGACTAGAAGATTCATTTACTACCTGACCTATTTTTGGTTCAGGTCCGGTTCATATAGTTTTGGATTCGGTTTGGATAGTATAACTAGGAACCGGAAAATATTCAGAAAAAAAATTTGTTCTCATTTTGTTTCAGTTATGGTTTGGTTATTGCGGGTAGTTCGGGTAATTCAGGTAAAATCTCGGATATTTTGGATAAAATATCGAATAATTAGGATGATTTAGATAAAATCTCAGATATTTCAAATTATTTTAGATATTTTGAAGAAAACTATCTGGATATTTTCGGATACTTTCGACTAGTTAGTATACTTTATAATAATTTAGTTTTCCTTAAATTTTTTCAGATACATTAAATAGATTTTTCAATTATAGATATATATATATTTAATTATGTTATTTATATATAATTAATATATTTATATATTTGGGTATTCATTCGGTTCTCGATACGGTTCCCAGTTCGGTTCAGTTATTTAGAATATAACAAATATAATAATTGTTCGGGTATTTGAGGGTTTTTGTCTGCTCCGAGTTTCGGGTATTTTGGTTCGATTCTTCGATTTCAGTTTTTTTTTTGCCCAGGCTTAATACTGGTATTAATTAGTCCATGAATCGAGAGGCATCCAAAGTGATCTTTAAGTTAGGAATGATACGCCTTCCCATAAATAAGGTATTTGAACAGATGAAGAGACTTTTGTTCAGCAAAATCTGCCAAGAAAAATAGAATGGGTTGGAGTATTTCTTTTAATGGGATTAAAAATGTTCTAAAGAAGATTTTCATTTATTTTTTAGGCAAGAAGAATCGCTTGACCGGAAGCCGAACACCAGGAAGTTAACATCTTCCTAATCATGCTGTTTCTCTATGTTCTTGGGTGAACACGAAGTTATCACCTTCCTCTGTTACCATCCAATTTTCAGTACGAAAGATAGTTTTGAACATACCACACAGAAAACTTGGTTAAACAAAAGTTGAGTCAAAACCGGACCATGCCCATAGCCCATTATCAGACATGATCCAACTTGTATATGCTAAATTGAGATTTGGTTCCGTGTACCATACAATTATACTGTCTCTCCTTGTAACTGGTTTGTTTGTTCAGATATCTTAGCAACATTAAAAGTAATAATGGTAACAAAAGTGCTTCGAAACTTGACTTCTCATGTGTATCCCCCTCCTTGCATGGTAAGTGATAAGTGGTAAGTGGACCTATCTTCTCCGCTTTGATTCTTTACGCATCTCTGCATAGTAGTTCTCAAGGTTCTGCTTCTCCCATAGCCTTCTCTGCACCAGATCTTCCTTCTTATATTCATCTGATAAATCAACACATTGCATTAGAATCAAATCTTTTATTCATGTGTTGGTTCAGGTGAATAGAAGGATACCGAGATTAGTCCATGCGTCGAGAGGCACCCCAAGTGATCTTCGGGTTAGGTAAGATGCGTCTTCAAATGAATAAGGAGCTTTCTTAACCTTATACCTCCATACCCAACTGCTGTACCAAACTAGAAGCTGCAAGGAGATAGAAAGTTGAATCAGTGATCTTGAGAAACTGAAACGGGAGTCTGAAAAAAACGTGGACATTATTCAAAGCATGAAACCTTGATGATAGTGTAAGGTAGGAGAACAAATCGAACACCGAGAAGATCCCAGACGGACGGTTTTTCAGCTCCTTTGATTTGTAGGTCGAGTTCATTGCTTAGCTCTTCCTGTAGTTTCCTGCCAAAAGAAGAAACGAATATGATACAGTAACAGTCCCTAAAGAGACTCATTCTCAGAGCTAACAAAAGAGTAATAGAAGAGCATACTGGTCGATCTGCTTCGGACCCTTCTTCTTGCTAGACACTCCACCAGTGCGTTCGAGTTCTAAGGCCTTGAGCCTGTTTTTGTAAGCAGGAGTTCGCTTAACTGTTGCCAAAGCCTGCATCAAAACGAAAGGCGCAGGTCCCATTAAGAAAAAGTGCCCAGAGTCCGTAGATTTTCTTATGTTGTTTGCAAGCATAAAAGTATATGAATAACATTAAGACAGATTACATTTCGTACGTTTAATGACATGTTATGATACAGTTACGCAGATGAGTAGTTCTGTTGTTCAAGAGAGGCTTAGTATATAATAAGATAGGCTTAGCAATGTGAGAGAAACCCCCTGTCTATGATACGTACCTCATTATACCTTGCAACGTTGTTCAGATACTGAAACGCAGACAAAACTACCAGCAGACCAACAAGAACAGCACGAGGATCCTGGAAACACATTAGGCAGTTGTGTAAAATTCAAAATGCCACTTTTGCAAGAGAAGTAATCAGTAACATCCAACAACATCTTACCGACTTATGTCCATATTTGGCTCGGTAGTATTGAGCAGTGTTGTAAAATACCTAAACACACAAGAAACACAAGGTGATTGGTTTTAAGAGATGTAGAAAACAAAGAATGACATTTCGCAGAAAATGTTGGACAGACAGACCTCACTTGGATGCTCAATTGCATAATCATACTGTGCACGAGTCTCGTTATCTTTCAAAATCTGCAACAAGAAGAGATTACAAACAATTCAAAAACTACCCTTTTGAGAAATAGTAACTAGTATGCCTCTAGGCTTCACAAATCAAGATCAACCTCTGATTTGTAGTTTATCCACTAAATCGTATCTTTAATTGGTAATTTAGAACGAAAACCACCACAACAATCTCATAGATCCAAATAACATTTCCTCACAGAAGACTATCAAATCTATTTTCTGATATAATGATCATGAATTTGCTAAATCCATAAGATAATGTATAATGAGATATTTACAAAATCTATTCATCGATTAAGGATTTGGTAAGTACCTCGTAAGCAGTGGCGATCTTAACAAAGAGCTTCTTGGATTCAGGATCTGGATTCTTATCTGGATGACTAATCCACCAAAACGCACAATTAGACCGAATCGAATGAATCAAATCCAAAATCAAATACTTACTGTTCGAGAGAAAGCTTGTAGTAAGATCTCTTTATATCCGATGCGTTTGCATCTTGAGCCACTCTGAAAATGCACACAGATTAAGATAGATAGAGAGAGAGAGATAAGATTCAAATCAAAATCTGAATTTGAAGAAAAGAAGGTGAACCCGAGGAGAGCATAGCAATCATCTTCGCCGCAATAAATGGCCGTAGACGATCGGACGAACAGAGAAAGCAAAACGATTATCAATGCCCAGAACCACCGCTCCGTTGCCGGCGGCGCCATCTCTCTCTCTCTCGCTGCGAATTGGGAAACTGAAATGGAGAGAGGGTTATATTATTATATAGTCTTCATTACTGTAGAGTATCGTGCTAAATAATAGGATTATTTTAATATATAATTTAATACTGTAAGCTATTTACTTACATTTTTTTTTCCTTTTCGACGAGTTGATGAAACGTTCAAAATTACTACAAGTTTGCGTTATTTATTTACTTTGACTTAAATTTGGAAGTTCTCTTTATTTAGGAGAGGCAACTGTTTTTTCCGCTACCACCAGCAAACGCAGCTTTTACGGTTGGTAGCGGTTGTCAGCGGTTTGCAACAATCACTCAAATCGCTCTAAACTACTTCAAACCATTCTAAATCTCATAAATTCAAAAGCGGGCTTCAGTTAGCGTTTGCGGTTGCGGACGGTTGCGGGAGGGCAAACAAAATTTCTTTTTTTTAAAACAATATATATACAAAAGTAAAGATATTTAATAAAAATTTTAAAATTGAAATTATAGAAATATTAAAATATATCTATTATATTTTAATTAATATTATAAAATTTTATAATAAAAACAATTTCAATAAATTTTCAAAAATTAAAATTATAGCTTTCTAAATATAATTTTATATTTATTATAATTTTCTGATTTTTGATATTTTTATAATTATATTAATGTAAATATTGTTAATTTATTCTTTGACTGTTACCGTATTAGGTAGTTAACCAGTCATAAGTCACCCGCAAACGCACCAATTTTTAACTACAGTACCAGTCGTACAAAACTTTTAAAACCGCTAGAAACCGCAACCGTCCGCATCCACAAACTCCCGCAACCGCAACCGCTGCGTTTGAACCAGTCAGGCTCTTAGTTTAGTTTTTACTTTTCTTAATTTAATTTTTTTCATAAATTAAGATATTATATATTTACAACGAATTTGCATTTTATTCCATTTTCATATGTAAACATTTTTGAAGCTTTTAATTTGCTGCCTTGTTTTGTTCAGGATATATGTATTTTTTTTCCCTTTGACTATTCGATTGCACTGAACTGAGAGCTGTAAGTTTCTTTCCAGATTTGACAGGATATATTCTATCTCATCTTCGTTAAACTCGTCTTAGCTTTGGATATTCTTTTAGGGATCACGATTTGGCAGCCAACTTTGACGTCTTCACTCCTCATCCATGTGTAAGGATCCTTTAATTACACACTTGTCCTTTTTTATGATATCATTATCATCTTTTGACGGAACAGAGAGAGATCGCTTCAAGGCATATTGCAACTAGGCTTGGATGTTTCGACATCCGTTCAGATTTGGATCGGGTATTTCAGGTTCATCATCCTAGGTCTTATTCTAATATTCTATAAGTATGGATCAGCTTCGGTTTGAATTAGTTATACATATCATAAAACCCATAAAGTAACTATATATCATTCGGATTCGAGTTATATCGGTTTGGTTCGGATATATCCAAAGTAAAAGACAAATTTTGAAAGCACGACATAAAAAAAACTACTTAAATTGAACAGAAACTAATCCATCTCACATCAAATTGATATAATAATAATAAAATGTTAAATCAAACATCATTTATAAACAATATCCATTCACTTATAGATAGAGTAGACTTGTTATTTAAACGAGCAAATTTTTGAAGTATTTATCTATGACTAATTGAGTATTTAAGGTATTTATTTAATTTTAATACTTATTTTTATATAGCATATCAACATGAACATTGAATTGAGTATTTGAAATGCTTATATGTTTCAAAAATTTATATTGACTATTAATTTTGGATTTTTTAGGTTACCTATTCGGGTTTGGTTAATAACACTTACCACCCTACAAGACCCATTCAGATATTTTTATATTTCGGATTGGATAACGTGTTGGGTTTTTCGGTTTGGGTTCAGTCCGAATCGCGGGTTCTGGATTTTATGCCAGCCCTTATTGCAACTGTTGAAAGAATTTGAAAACGTTCGGGTCTTGCTCTTAGTCTTTCTAAAACATATATCTATTTTTAGATGAGAATGACCATATAGCCTCTCCTGAGATTGCAACTCGGTTCAGTTTAAACAAGGTGCTCTTCTGAAAAAAATATCTTGGACTTCCTCTATTTTTTCAGAAGTAGGGCTTAGATATTAGTGATTACCAACCTTTGATTGATAAGGTCCGAAATCGTATTTCATCTTGGACGGTTAGACGCCTCTCCTTCACATAAAGACTTCAATTGATACAATCAGTAATTCTAACTTTTGCTACCTAAGTGCTACTTTCAAGAGCTTGAGAGAGAATTTGTAACGCCGTTTTAGGGATGGAGTTTCACATTCAGATAAATGAGCGAAGGTTTCTTGGGACTCCATCTGCGCGAAAAGGAGGGAGGCTTATGCATCATAAAATTGGAAGACTCGATCAGGTGTTTGGACTGAAGTTAATATGGCTTATATTCTCTAGAAACAGCTCTCTTCAGGTGGCATGGATTTATAGGAACATTTTTTTGTGGCATAGAATTTTGGGTGATAGAAGCTCAAACATCCTCTAGTTAAGCTGCTAAGTGAGTGTATCCACTCATTTCCAACGCTACTGGACTCAAATTCATATGATTATTACCTTTGGAGAAACTCATTAAATCATCCACTTAGGTTATTCTCAATATCAAAAACTTAGGATTCTTTGCACCCTTTAAGTTGACTCGGTTTGTTAGTTGACTGGTTTAAAGTTGTTTGGTTCAAAGAATGAATTCCTTAACATTCATTATTCGTTTGGCTTGTTCTTCGAAATTGACTAACTACTTGGGAACAATAAGAAGTGAGGTATGTATGTCCCTCATGATTGTCTCCTTTGTTTGATAAAATCTAGAGAGTAGAAAACACATGCTCTTCGAATGTGAACTTTCAAAAGACATATGGACTGCTTTCTTCAATCATAATCTCTTCTCTGCGCATGTCGTTTTTGAGGATGTAATTCGCTGGCTGAGGTCACTAGCTCCGCGTAAAAAGCTGAACATCATTGTCAAACTTATCTTTCAATCAGTGGCATATAAAATTTAGACGGTAAGAAACAAATTAAAGATTACATTCGAACTCCTCTCTCAGTCAGCAGAAGTCAATGTCAAATTAATTAGAACCATCCTTCGAGCAAAAGCTCTTAGGCATTGATCGTGTCCTCTCATCTCGAGCCTCATCTTCAATACCCGCCAATCATGACAGTGAATTCTTCCTACCTAGCAAATCACAAGCAAATGATTTCCTTTTGTCCCACTATTATCTTTTGCTGTTGCTTTTATTTCATTTCTTCTGTTTATATATTGTACTTTTTTCTTGCATTTTTGAAAATTAATAAATGGTATCTAAAAACCTATAATATTATATCGTTTAATACTGAAAATATTGAATTTTAAATTTTGAATCTTCACAACCGTTTACCAAAAGATTTAAAAGATGAAAGTTAAAACATTTTCACGGACCTCAATAAAGACTATAATAATAAATTTAACAGTCAAAGGATTTTGAAAAAATAAGATATACACTAAATCTTAATTAAAATTATAAAATGCTTTAATAAGATATAAAAGATTATTTAATTTTTTTGGGGGCTTTATTCAAACAGTTTTTAATTGATCCAATATGGATTCAAGGGCTTTTTCAAAACTCTGATAAAATGGGGTTTACATTTTCGAGTTTGAGCTTTCTAGCCGGTTCTTATCTTTTTTTTTTCTTTTTTTTAACTCAACTTCAAACATTCATTTCACCAATGCCATTGATACAAAGACTTGACCGCACGAGACTTATACAACTAATACATTAAGTTGATTTAGTAACACCTTGAATTACTTAAATGGATCCAACGCAACCTAGTCTTTAACTCAATACATTTTTGAACCACAATGAGAATGAATCACCCCCACTACTCAGAGGGACCACCTCTTAAACCACCTACATTCGACCAAATGGTACCAACAACCTCTACTAACATAACAGACTAACAACTACATCCGAGATCAGTCTTAAACTAGATAATGAATCTAAATAAATAATCCTTAACGTGCTTGACCCGTCAACACCTTCACCAAAGGCGCAACATCGAACTAGCGTTATCCTGCTGGTGCTCAAGGCTGCGCCCCTCAGCCTAAACCGGATACCTAGATCCAAATGAAAGACGGGTCTCAATGATCGAGCGTATCCGGTGTAGTGAATCTAAGTTTCCCGAGAAGCAGAGTTCATACCACCTCTTTGGAAAAATCAATTCTGTTATGGCTCTGGGTAGTAGCTCCTCTGCCACAAACCGCCGTTAGATTATATATCTTCCCTGTTTGACCGCTTTGTCGGCGTAGCCTAAGGTTCGTGTGGATCCAGATAACCGGGACCCAAAATCTTTCCACTTGCCATTAAAAAATCTTTTTCAGATCTCACCACCGCACAGGGGCTTAGATCTATGAGGAAGGAGTCGTCTCCCAGAGTCATGTGCCGCCGTCGAACCAAACTTCCCGGAGATCTTAAAAAGGAAAATCAGATATGGCTTCTCCAAACCCTAAAAGCCGACTTTCTTCACCCCCATCATCTTGATGGCCTGGCCGCAACTCCAAAGCATCGCTGGATTCACTACTGTCAGTCTCGAGATGAAACCTCGGGTGGGCTCCCCGAACCCATAGTGGCAAGCATGTCGGCTAGGTCAGAACGAAGGTTAGGAAAGTAAAAGGAAATTAAGATGAGGGAAAGGGAGATGCCTCAGGCGCCCGAATAGCCGGGCCAAAGTTAGGGTTTTGCCGTTGTGAAGATAGAGGTTAGAGCTTCTTTCTTTTAGGGAAAGGCTTTGTTTAGTTTGCCGGTTCTTGTCTTTTTAGCTTTGTTTCTTGTCTCAAACATTTCTTGCACTTCTTTTATTTTATGAAAATTGATTTTCAACATGAATAATACACCACCAAATAACCACACATCTAGATGTAAATAATGTATCGAAAACTACAAGAACGATGTAATCACATGACATCTCTAAAATAATACTCCATCCGTTCCTTAATGATAGATTTTTTAGGAAAAAAAATTGTTTGAGAAAGATGTATTTTTTTGTGTTCTCTATGAAAAATTGTAAACTTCAAGAAAATTAATTGACTTTATTGAATTACTATTGGTTAAAAGTTATTGAAAATTGAAAATTACAGAAAAAAATATATTTATTATGGTAGTTTAATGTGTTTTCTTAATGTGTGTGAAAATACTAAAAAGTATATCTTTGTGGAACATATGGAGTATATGTTATATTGTTAATATCATAAATATAATTTTGATATCTGAAAAATGTGTCAGAATTGGATTTTGGCATCACCAGTGCAAATTTTTTTGAGAAACGAATGATAATATAATTTTACACATCAATAAAATATGAGATAACATGTTCAAACATGTTAAAATATGTTAAGCATCATGAAAAATTCTCAAGTTATTCAATTGACTTTTATGGCTGTCAAAATTATGCTGATGATTTACAAGATTACACACAATAGTTCAGGGATGTTATCATGTGATTCATATAGTTCGTATAGTTTTTAATATATTATTTTGACCAGATATGTAATGTATTGTTCGTGTAGTTAACAATCAGTTTATTTTAAAATTTTATTACAAAAATCTGTTTAATACATACACTTTTGCAGGAAGAAACCTCAAATCCTCCTAACCAGTCTATACCAATTTAAAAAATTCCCTCAAAGAAATAATTCATCTGCATTACTATTATATAAGAGCCATGGTTTAGGATCAAACCATAGCATAGTATTTACCCATGTCTATTTGAACTAATAAACCACATCAAACACTACATAAAGCATTGTAGCATGTCATACCAAAGTCAGGTACCTCAATATCTACAAATTCTAACTTGGTGGTCAAATTTGAAATCTTTGCACATGCATATAAAGAAAAGAAGTACACAATTAGATACTTTAGTGTCAATTCTTTTCTTCCCAAAGTGAAATACCCATTAAATTTTCCAAGGTATCTTTTGCTTTGTACTTAGCTACCACATACGTTTTTTACTTTTAGTTTACTACATAAACCTCACAAGCCACAACACAAATCACATTACTTGCCTATTAATTCCACTAAAATGCATAACAAGATTGGCTCTCTACCGGTCAGATCCGAACCATCAGCCCGACCCATATCCCGTCACCACTCAACGAGTTACATTGATAGGGTCAAAGAAAGCCTCACAACAAGAGTCTCCAAATTCATATGTGCCATTTTCTTATCTCTTTTGTTATGTTTAGGCATTGTTTTTTTCATATTATGGATCAGTCTACGTCCTCACCGACCCCGTGTCCACATGCGCGAGTTCTCTCTCCCCGGTTTGGGAAAAACCGACGGGTTTGAAACCTCTCATATAAGCTTCAAAATAACGGTTCATAACCCAAACCAAAAAGTTGGTGTTTACTACGACTCCATGGAAGGATCCGTTTACTACAAAGAAAAACGGGTCGGGTCGACTAAACTCACTCACCCATTATACCAGGACCCAAAGAACACAAGCTTGGTCGAAGGAGACTTACGTGGGCCCACAATGGCGGTGAATAAGGACCGTTGGAAGGAGATGGGACGAGACAGGAATCAAGGGAAGGTTGTGTTTCGTTTGGATGTGGTTTCCGTGATACGGTTTAAGGTGTACTCGTGGCACAGTAAGATGCATAGGATGCACGCAAACTGTTATATCGAAGTCGGCTGGGATGGCATGTTGTTGAGCAGGACCAAAGACAAGAGATGTCCGGTTTATTTCACTTGACTCAATTTGTCGCATTTATGATGTGAACCATTTTCTTTTCTATAATGTGATTCCAATTTGATTAGTTCAACATATCGGCTGTATTCTAAACATTTTTTTTTTAAATTATTCCAAAAATTATCATAAAAGTGATGTTTTCATGTGTATTTAATTTCAGTGTCACAATTTGATTGGCACATGATGACCCGTATAATTGTTTTTAGTAATCCTATAATTAAACGTCAAGGTTTACATAATTATCCGTACCTAACTATTTGCGTGCTTATATTTATGTTTATGTGTGTCATGTTGTTTGACATAATTAAATTTAATTATGTGTATTTTACAAGATTGAATTTTTTTTTTTTTTACAAACGTTGAAATATTCAACTGACAGCGACTAACTTAAATAAGTAATATGAACGAATATATAAATTTATATTGGTTGTGACAAAAAAAAACTCTAATTTTTAGATTTTTTTTTTCTTTTTGTTATCTAGAGGTTTTCTGGACATGATCCCCTACGCCAGGGAAATGAATAATTTCTTATCCCAAAACATAGTATAAGTCTCTTTTTCACTAGATTTCAAACCAGAGCGCAACAACACCAACGCATGCGCTAAAAACAACTGGTCAAACGAGTCTGATGGTTATAATTTTTAGTTTTCCATACAAGGTGTCTAAAATATTTCAAAATTAAAATAATTTTCATTATACTTTTATTGTTATAAATTAAATTAATATTTTTTTGTATTCATCAAATCAAAATAATGCGAAACTAAAACTACTAACAAATTAAATAACAGAAAATATATAAAATAGACTGACTGGTAACGTTAGAATTGTGATATTTGGTATAGAAAATGTGACAAAATACATCTGATGTGAAATTTTGAAAAATTAAACTAAATTAGTATATGTAAGGAAACATGCAACAAATATAAATTTTGAGTAACCATTTTTATTGGACTGGTTAAAATAGACTCAAAACATGAAGTCAACCACAAAACTAACCTATGTTTTTTTGAACTTTTTGCTCTATTCACCCCACAAGTTCACGTTATTTACGAAAATGCCATTAGTTTTTTTTTTTTTCAAAATGAAACTTTTACTCTCTCAACCTGATAATCTTCACGTATTTATAAGATTGTCATTGCCATCAATACATCAACCACCATGAACAACCAATTTGAAACTCTTCATGAACCTTAAATCGATTTACACTTTTCTTTCTCAATTCTTATCAACTAAAAACAACATTTCTGTTACTTTCTCTCCATAATCAATCAAAAAAATCTCAAGATTTTGATTCTAATTTTTTTTATGGTTCATAGAGCCATTAAAGCTTGTGATTCTTGGTGGCTCACTTTTGTTTAAGATTCTGGGTGCTTGGAAAAGACTTATGTGTGCTAAACAAGTTATCTCACTGGTTGAAACTATGAAATTGAGATTTTTTCCAGATCTATTCGTCCAGTCGACTAACAGGTAAGTCTTCTGGCTGTAGACGATTTACCTGGAAGTCGTCTGGTCAATGCAGAGATTAGTTTTGCAATTGAATTTTAATATATTTTTTCTAGACGACTTACAGGTTAGTCGTCCACCTTTGTTTGATAAAAAATTGAGACGCGCTACATGTAAGCCATCTCGGAAAAACGGGTTAGTTTTGTATTTGACCGGAATGTGTTAGAAATTTAACTTTTCCTGGACGACTTACAAGTTAGTCGTCGAGTATTAAATTAAAAAAACTATTATTTTTCTCCTAGACGACTTACATGTAAGTCGTCTCAGGTTAGTTTTGCAATTGAAATATTAAACAAAAAAATATTTTTTAACAGACAAAGATGGACATGACTTCCATGTAAGTCGTCTAGGTTAAAAATCAATTGCAAAACTAACCTAAATTAACGACTTCGTAGAAGTCTACCTGACGACCTCCATGGAAGTCGTATGCATCAATGTTTAATAAATTTTCATTTTCTCTAAAACTATAAAGACTTTTTAATAGTTTTTTGTTAATTCATGTATATTAGTCAATATTGGAGTTACTGAATTAAATTTATAAGTTAATTGGTGATATTTATGAGGTTACCAACATTCATGCTTAGTAAAGTTTCTAGCTAATTGAGAAGACTTTTGTGGAAGTCTTCTATGCTAGTTTTTGTAAATCTGTTAAGTAACTTTAAGATATTTTTATTTAATTTTCAAAAATATTAAGTAACTTCACGAATATCAAGTAACATCGTTTAATGTGTCTTCTTAGATCATAAGATATACTTTTTTATTTATGTATCTAATGAAAGTGTTCCAGCTTTGAACTTATGTAATGTTTTATCTTTTGTGAATTTGACTAAGTTTTCTTGAGAATTATTCTCCCTTAGTTGTAATAAATTTGATTAATTTTTTTTGTGTTATTGTGTTTTTCTATTGAAGTTGTATCAATAACTTCAATTATGTCAAGTAATTTTGGCAAGATAATATTATGGAAAATGAACATATTTACCAAACTTTTTCGTTAATATCTCTTAAAATTTACAAAAAAAAAGTCACAACTAAAGAAGTACACATGCAAATCACAAAACAGACCACAAACAAAAACTATTATAGATCATTCCTTTACAAAGACAAGCTTAGACTCCACTTGATATGGAAGAAGACCCCATCAGAAGACTTCCTGGAAGTCGTCTGGACGACTTTGTGAAGTCGTCTGAAGGACTTTTGGAAGTCTTCTACTGTATTATATTTTAGAAGACTTCCAAGAAGACTTCCCATAGGTCTTCCAAAGTCTGATCTAAATCTGAAAAACATGTATATTAAACCGAGATCTGAAAAACCTGCATATCATATCAAAAAACGTTCAAATAGCTTAAAAACAGAGAAAATGAATGGAAAATTAGATAGACATACTTTTATAGAACACACAAAGTACATATCCAAGTGGAAGATGGTTCAGAACCATCTGATTAAAAACCTGCAACAGAAAGATAGATTAGTAAGAAAGACATGAGACAAAAAATTAAAAATTCGTATAGAGTTTAGTGTTTTCAAGTCAAAGAGATTAGAGTGGGTTTGGAAAGTTTTAGTCTGGGAAAAAGGTATGAACTTTATGCAACATGAGGCTACCAAATGAAGAAAAATCAGACATAAAAACTTACCAAAACACTCAGATCTATTATGAAAGGGAGACATGGGAGAAGACTCTGTCAGAAGACTTCATGGAAGTCGTCTGGAAGACTTCCTGGAAGTTGTCTGGAAGTCTTCTAGCCTGGAAGTCTTCCACATCTGAAAAACCTACATATCCAAATCCAGATCTGAAAAACCTGCATCTCCAAAAACGTTCAAATGAGTGAAAGATTGGATAGATCTACCTTTATAGAACACACAAAAATACATATCTAAAATTAATAAATCTACCTTTAAATGAGTGGAACATGAGGACCATGTGATGAAAAACAAGATAAACTAGTGAGAAAGACATGAGACAAAAGCAATAAATTGATATAAAGTTTGGATTTTATAAGTTCAAAGAGATTAGAGAGAGACTAACAGAATCTCAGAAGACTCAGAAGATTTAGTGGAGCTATATTCGTAAAAATGAGTTCTGTTTTATTTGTTTGGTCACAAGGGACTGACGGTGATTTCACAAAAATTTTGGATAACTTTTACATTTGATTCAAGTTTTGGTATACTTTTGCAATCAAAATCAAGTTTTTAGTCATATTTGGTAAATCCTCCTTTATTTTTATAGTATTCTTTTTATGGTTAATCACAAAAGTGATAACAATTAATGATACTGAAAACATCAAAGATCATTTATCTCCTTGCACAATTTTTCAATATTTTGTAGTTCTCACTATTACTTTTTCTACTAAAGTTCTGGCTGTGAGGTACTAAGAGAACCATTAACGCACAACCCCTAATGTGGGGTGCTTATTTATTTTATTTTTTTATTTTTTCATTTTTTTGTCTGAGAAAAATAAAAAAAATTAAAAAGGTTAATCAATCGCGGCCCGTCACGTGTCAGTGGAACCCGCCAACAGTACAAACATCCGAAAAACAACGCTGCTTATTTTGGAGTTGGAAGCATCGTGGCTTATATTGTTTTGTAGGACCTACACTTAAATCCCATGATAAGCAACTGCGTTACAGATGCTCTAATAGCTAGAATTTTATGGCGAGAAAATGTTTTCGCTCGGTTTAGCTAGCATCTAATTATATTTTATTAGTTTTACGTGCAATACTGTTTAACTTAGGGTACCTGATTTACTTTTATGACTTTTTCTTGATTTTTTATTTTTTATTATTTATTATTCTGTCATTTTCATTTTATTTACTCCATCATTTTCCTTTCAGTTACTCTATTTTAATTACTTCCATTTACTTTGAATTTGCCAATCATACCCTAAATATTTTTTAGAGGTTTGGTACCACAACTAACTTTGTACTAATATGCTATTATAGTTTAAGTTCGTAACATAAATTTTCGTAATCATACATGTCAAATCAGACAGCCTGGCCCAAAGTTGACTTAGAGAAACATAGGTTACAAAACTATGGATATATATATATATATATATATATATTAAAATGAGAATATGTCAACCAAAATAGTACCTATCGATAGGTTATAAGAAGAGTCGGTACAAACAATATATGGCTCAATCGCAGTGTTTTCAATAATTGTTCTTTCCTTTTGAGAGAAAGGCTCGATCTTAGTTGATGATCAAAAACAAGGTTATTTGAAAGATGTTGATCTCCCTCCTTCATCAATCAAAATTCATCTCCTTTCTGTTCTTCTTCGTTCTCATCAAAACCCTAAATGCACAACCAACGCATATCTATAGCTACTGTTAATCTTTTACCAACCGCTTGTGTTACACAACGATCACAATGTGTTACACACGAGTTCGAGAGAAAGAATAAGATAGACGTTTCAGGCTTATAAACTTTTCTGAAAATACTTTTGTATTATTGAGATTCGGTAATGATGTTTACAACAGATGATTGATCTTTATATAGAGATCGAATCAATACAAGTATAAGAGACACAACTCTTTATACTAAAGGACACAACATGAAGAGTTACAACTCTTTGTGTAATAACATAAATAACTAACTTATGTAAATGTATCAAGGAGAGATTAGATTATAGTTTAACACTCCTCCTTAATCATATCTCGACTTGACTCCAAGCTGCTTCCTTAGATCTTCAAATCTTGAACCGCCCAATGCCTTTGTGAGAATGTCTGCGAGTTGATCATCCCCTTTGCAATACTTCAGTTCAATGATTCCCTTTTGCTCAGCTTCCCTCACGAAATGGTACTTGATCTCTATGTGCTTCGTCCTTCTGTGTTGCACCGGATTCTTCCCAATTGCTATTGCTGATTTGTTGTCACATAAGATCGGAATGCCTCCTTCAAACTTCTGACCAAAGTCTTCAAATAGTCTTTGTAACCACACTGCTTGATTTGCTGCTGCACACACGGCTATGTACTCCGCTTCAGCTGTTGATTGCGCCACTGTTTGTTGCTTGCTTGACTGCCAACAAACATGGCTGATCCAAGAGTAAACACATAACCTGAAGTGCTTTTCTTGTCTTCCTTAGAACCACCCCAATCGCTGTCTGTGTAGCCTAGAAGTCTTGGTTCTTTCACGCTTGTGAAGTACACTCCAAAGTTTGATGTTCCTTTGACATATCTTAACACCCTCTTGGCTTCTTGGTAGTGCTTCATGCGAGGTGATGACATGTATCTTGAGAGATAAGCGCTTGCATACATCACATCAGGTCTTGATGCACACAAGTACAAAAGCCCTCCAACGATGCTTCTATACTTAGTCGGATCTCCATACTCCTTGTCATCCTCAACTCCTTTTCCTTGTGGTGTAAGTGGGTTGCTTACACTCTTGCTGTCTCGCATCCCAAACTTGTCTACAAGTTTGTTTGCATACTTTTCTTGTGAAAGAAATATGCCTCCATTATCTTGAATTACTTCCATTCCAAGAAAGTAGTTCAACAATCCAAGATCCACCATCTCGAATTCTTTCTTCATGTTCTCCTTGAATGTGTTGATGCTCTGGATGTTGCTTCCTGTGATGATTATATCATCCACATATAGAGTCACGATCAACACATCTCCTCCTTGCTTCTTGATGTATAAGGCCGCATCATTCATACTCCTCTCAAAACCGTTTTGAAGAAAGTATGAATCTATCCTTCCATACCATGCCCTTGGGGCTTGCTTTAAACCATATAAAGCTTTGTGTAGCCTTAACACCTTGTGTTCCTTCCCGTGTGTCACATACCCAGGCGGTTGTGTGACATACACTTCTTCCTTGAGGTCGCCATTGAGAAAAGCTGACTTCACATCCATCTGATACAATTGCCACTTCATCTGAGCCGCATAGGCAAGTATGGCTCGTATTGTATCATGTCTTGAGACAGGGGCAAACGTCTCAAGGTAGTCAACACCATACTCTTGAGAGAACCCTCTTGCAACTAGCCGCGCCTTGTGCTTGATGTGATTGCCGTTTGCATCGGTCTTGATCTTGTAGATCCACTTCACACTTATCACATTCTTCTTCTTTGGCTTGTCCACTAGTTCCCACGTCTTGTTCTTCTCAATCATGGCTATCTCCTCATTCATTGCTTCTCTCCATTCCTTGGTACCACACGCTTCATCATAAGTGTATGGTTCTTCATTTGCATGAAGACAAGCTTCTATAGCTTGAGCCGCTTCATCAAGCTCTACTCTCGGTGCCCTTTCCATGATATCAACCATGGACTTGAGCTTCCTTGGTGCCTCAGAAGTTTCTTCATCTCCACTACTAGTATCATGATCATCATTTTGAAAAGAAATAGGACTGAAAGTACCTCCAAATTATTCCTCAGGACTGGATGCACCTTCGGTTTGTTCCTCAGGACTGGATGCACCTTCGGTTTGATCCTCAGGCGAGTGAGAGTCTTCCATAGACAACTCCAATGTCTTCCTCACTTCTTCTTGCCTTTTCCAATCCCACTTCTTTCCTTCTTCAAACTCGACATCTCTTGATACTTCAATCTTCTCATTCTCCAAAATGAGAACTCTATAGCCTTTGGATTGGTTGCTATATCCAACAAAGACTCCACGCTTTGCCTTGACGTCTAGCTTCCTCCTCTTTTGATTTGGGATATGTATGTAGCATATGCTACCAAACATTCTCAAGTGTGACACATCTGGCTTGTGTCCACACCACTTCTCTATAGGAGTGACATCTTCTTCTATTGCCTTTGATGGCAGACGGTTTTGAAGATATGAGGCAGTGTATACCGCTTCTGCCCATAACTTGAGCGGTAAGTCTTGCTCTGCCAACATCGATCTAGCCATCTCCACCAAGGTCCTATTCATGCGCTCCGCTGCACCATTTTGTTGTGGTGAATAAGGCAAGGTGACTTGCTTATTGATTCCTTCTTCTTCACAGAACCGGTTGAATTCTCGTGAGGTGAACTCACCACCTCCATCTGATCTCAGTGTCTTGATGGTACAATCCGACTGCTTCATCACCATTGCTTTGAACTTCTTGAACAGTAAGAATGTCTCTGACTTTTGCTTCATGAAGTATACCCAACACATGTGAGTATGATCATCCAAGAATAGCAAAAAATATCGGCTTCCATCAACAGACTGGTGCTGCATCGGCCCACATACATCCGTATGTACAATCTCAAGCTTCTCTCTTGTCTTAGTTTGAGATTCCTTTGGGAAGCTTTTGCGTGATTGCTTTCCAAGTCTACACGCCTCACATGCTTCCTTCTTGACTTTAAACTTTGGTAATCCCTTTACCAAGTTTTGTCCTGCATTTGTTGCAACCTTTTGTCGCCTACATGACCAAGTTTTTTGTACCATGTCTCCATATTTCCTTGCTCACTAGCGCTCAAGGCTTCTTCTACCTGAGCCGAACTCATCCTGATTCGATAGCTTTTGTGAGTCATTGGGATATCCATTATCCTCCTTCCTTTTGCATCATCTATGATGCATCTCTTCTCTTGGAAACTCACCCGGTATCCGCTTGAAACAATTTGTGGAACACTCAACAAA
This sequence comes from Brassica rapa, assembly GCF_000309985.2. NCBI lineage: Eukaryota > Viridiplantae > Streptophyta > Magnoliopsida > Brassicales > Brassicaceae > Brassica > Brassica rapa. The sequence goes on along the minus strand of NC_024795.2, from coordinate 19,566,421 downwards.
TTTTTCGCCAAACTCGGAACCAAGAATACATTTCTGATGGTCTTCTTGCCACCTTTAGTCATGACGGTAATGTCTCCTTTACCGGCTGTCATGACTGTGCTTCCATTTCCAATCTTTATTGGAACCTTGATACTCCTATCAAGCTTTGAGAAGTAACTCTCCTCCTTTGTCATATGATTAGTTGCTCCACTGTCTACTAACCAGACATCTTCCATCACTGTTGTTGCTGCTTCGCTCGCACTGAACAACATGTGATCTTCATTTGAGTCTTCTTCAAAACTCACATGTGCCTTCTCTTTCTTCTTTGAGTAGCACTGATTTGCAAAGTGGCCTAACTTGCCACAATTGTAACACTCCTTGTTACTTCTGTGATCCTTCTTTGGATCTTCCTTCTTCTGTTTCCTCCAACACTCGCTCTCATTGTGGTTGTTTCTCTTGCAGAAACCGCACCACTTCTTGCCTCCTTGGCGCTTTGAGTTGTCTTGTGTAACACCAGAATTTTTGTGTTTAACACGAGCATCGAATGCTCCTTCACTGGTGCTTTCTTCTCTTGCAGCCAGCCTTGCTTCATGAGCCTTCAAGATCCCGATCAACTCTGTCATCTTTGTTGAAGTCAAATCGCTTGTTTGCTCCAACACACTGACTATGCTATCGAACTTGGCTGGGAGAGAGATGAGTATCTTTTGTATGAGTTGAACATCTGACTTCTGTTCACCATGATAAGTTAATTGATTTGCCAATTCAACTATCTTATCTGTGAAGACCTTAATGTCTTCATTCTCATACATCTTCAGATTCTCATACTCCCTTTGCAATGTTTGAAGTTTAATCAAACGAACTTGAGGAGAGCCTTCATACTCCTCCTTCAATGCATCCCACGCCTCTTTGGATGTTGATGCTGCTGCAATCCGTGAGAATATATGATCCGATACAGCAGTTTGCAAGATTTGCAAAGCCAATGTATCGTTCATCATCGCTTCTTCTCTAAGCGATCTTGCCCTTGCTGTTTCAGGGGTTTCATCCATTTGTGCTGGTGGGGCTGCTACGCCTTCTTCAACCACAGACCATAACTTCCTGGTCTTGAGAATGGTTGTCATCTTGATGCTCCAGAAGTCGTACTTCTCTCCATCAAATATGGGGATTACTTGATTCTTCATCGTTTCGAGTGATTCCGAAATCGTATGACAAAATCCTCTAGCCTCCTTTTCTCCACGCCAAGTGTTTCTCTTACTAGTGATTTTTTCTTTGTCCTCTCAAACGTAAAGCTCTGATACCATGTTAATCTTTTACCAACCGCTTGTGTTACACAACGATCACAATGTGTTACACACGAGTTTGAGAGAAAGAATAAGATAGACGTTTCAGGCTTATAAACTTTTCTGAAAATACTTTTGTATTATTGAGATTCGGTAATGATGTTTACAACAGATGATTGATCTTTATATAGAGATCGAATCAATACAAGTATAAGAGACACAACTCTTTATACTAAAGGACACAACATGAAGAGTTACAACTCTTTGTGTAATAACATAAATAACTAACTTATGTAAATGTATCAAGGAGAGATTAGATTATAGTTTAACAGCTACTGCTACAAATCTGGTAATTACACGGCAAACGGTCTTTACAGATCCAATCTAGAGTCTCTCATATCTGTTCTCCGTTCTCAATCATACACAAAAGGTTTCCACAGCTACGTCTCGGGTTCTTCCTCGACAGCAACCGTGTATGGAAACTATCTATGTCGCGGAGACGTCTCATCCTCAACATGTGAAACATGCATTACAAGAGCGTCGAGAAACGTTCTTATAGCATGTCCTGTCCAAAAAGAAGCTATCATATGGTATGAAGAGTGTTTCCTTGCATACACCAACCGTCAGACTCTCTCCATTTCTGATTTTAGACCGTCCATTAGACAGACGACGTATACGTATGCCATGTATCAATCTTATTTCACTAATACTGTGGAATACCGTATGGACCTGCTGATACGAGAAGCCTACTCGAGCTCTTCGTATTTCTCAGAAGAGACACATCAAGTGAATTATCTTGGAGAGGTTTACGATCTGCACGGGTTGGTGCAGTGCACACCCGATCTAGATCAGTACGATTGCTATAGATGCTTGAAATGGGCATATAATGAGACAGAGAAGTGTTGTTATGGAAACAGTTTTGCATTGGTTTATACTACTAAATGTATGTTGACGTATAAAGCCAGTTTCTTGGCGCCCCCACCCCCTCCTCCACCTCCGCCACCGCCATTGCGTCATTCTCGCGGAAATAATAGCCCCGATTCCGACGATTCATTTTCGTTTAAGTTTAAAGGTGAGAACTAAATATATAACTATATACTCTTCCATTTCATAATATATGATATTATGATGCAGTGCCATCTTTAACCAATATAATAGCCCTTGGCGAAACACGGAATATAGACCCTTCTATAAATATTTTTTATTCTTTTTTTACTGCATTTCTTTTAATTTGACTCTAAGACCTGAAACAAATAGAAAAAAATATCTCAAAACTAATGATGAAAGTACAAATTTCTTCTTGTTTTGTTTTTTAGTCAATAAATTAGATTTATTTAAATTATGAGTCTTTTTTGATAATTTATGGACCTTTAAAGCAATACAAAAAAAAATTATGGACCTATGGCAAATGCCCATGTTACTATGGGTAAGAGACAGCACTGTTATGATGTCTTAGAAAGTTTTTATTGTTTCATAATGTAATTAAGATGTTCTGATATTTTGTGTTAACTATAATTTATTGAAAAAATTTCAACAAATTATATTTTAGTGTCTTTTTATGACTGATTAAATTATTTTAATTTATAGTTTTAATGATATGTTAGAAAAAAAATATTTTAAAATTTTGTAACTTTAAACATAACATCTACTAGGTGGACCTTCCGCACGCATGTGCGGGCATTAACATTAAAATTAAATTGATAATTACATATTTACAACTATAAAATACTTATGTTACATGTATGTGGTTAATATGAAAGATTCGATGTTACATATTAATATTTATACTATGTTCATATGAACAAAAAATACATTAAAACGTTTAGATTAAAAATTTAAGTGTTTCATATAAACAATATGAATTATAGAAAATACAAAGTACCTTAAGTCCATAACGTAGAAAAAACAGACCTTAAGACCAAGGCTTCGAGTTCTGTCTAGATTAAGGTAAAACCTACACATCATATAAGATCATATTTTCCATGTCTTGAGCGCCATATCATCATGAAAAGTGCTCTCGATTTTCTTAGCACCAACATCTTTCCAGTCTGTTGATTGTGCAAAACTGCAAAAGAGTCAATCAAAATGCCAAAAACATTGTAATCTCCATGAGAGAAGAAAGACTAAATAAGAATATAGATAGATACTCACAAATGATTTGCTCTAGCACTCCTCATATCCTCATGATCAGAATTCAAATATATCTCACGGAAGAACTTGTTCAAAGCAGCGTCTCCTTCAAACTTATCATCCTTATATTCTTCTTCACTTCAGCTTCAAGCTTCTCATAGTCCTTTACTTTCTTGGAAGAACGATAAGCCGGTCTCATTGAAACCTCTGCACCATTACACAAACAAATAATATAAATTTTAAAATGTCAAGAGTTTGTGATTCAAACTTCTCATCAGGTAAAATTAAAAAAAAAAGAAAAAAAAAGTAGAAAACTTGTTTAAGAAATTCGGGTCTGGCAAAACTGCTGATTGTTTGCCATGTTCAAGAGAGACCCATGTGATTATCTCTGCTTTTAAAAGACTTTTGTTAATTTTGGTTGATATTACTTCGTATCTGCACTTCACTACTGCTATCTGAAGACACACCGCAAGGAAAAAAAAGGTCAATACAATGTGTACAACTCAGAACATGACATTGTTTGAGTTTAAAAGGACTGATTGGTACTATCTAATAAAATATATCATTTATATCTGATAAATAGTATCCTTTAGATACATAACTCTTTGAACTGCTTATAAGTTAAGCATGATTATTCTGTTAGTTCAAAAAGTTAGAGATCAAAAAGTTTAAAAGGACTATTTGGTACTATCTAATAAAATATATCCTTTAGATGTCAATTATCCAATTACATCTATAAACTAATTACCTTTCCCAACAATCTCGGTTTGAGATGATACACTTTCTCTCTTGGAACATCAGTCACAATACTCAGATGCAAAATCACTAACATAATTGTCACAATTTACATAGAAGTGTTTATCATGGAGGTGTGTTCTGAGAATGCATTATGCTTCAAACGATCATATTTAACACTAATCTTAAAACATCAGAAAAATATAATTGAGAAAAAAACAAGTATTTCACGCATAACTCCAATAAAAAAATCAGCCATGAAATATAAAAGAGAAAGAATAAGAAATTTTAACGTTAAAACCCCTCAATTAAGTTTGTTTTAGTAAAAAACCTCAAACTAAGTATTTAACGAAAAACCCCCTAAACTAACTTTATTTAATGAATTAAACTCTAACATGTCATAATTACCATTACTACCATTAAATCTTTAGTTTAGGGGTTTCTATACTAAGTAAACATAGTTGAGAAATTTTACCATTAAAAATGAAAAAATTCAAAATATTGTAATAGGAGGATAAATTTTCAAAATACATTTTATAAATTAATGTATAAGCTTCTATAAATGACTTAGAACCTCTTATAATAATTTAAAACATCTGATAAGCCAGTATAAATAATTTTATAAATGTATTTATAATTTTATAAATGATTTATAAAGCATGCATTGAATTATTAGACATTAATAGTTATTATGATACTTTATATACAAATATAATTCTTTCTATATGAATATAAAATCATTATATCAAGTCAAGTAAACATTTTTGTTTATTATTTTATGTAATTTATAAATATATAAAAAAATTGATCGCATTATTACTCTTTCATAGTTTCAACATTTAGTTACCATAAATAATTATTTTTAATATTATGTAGATTATTTGGAAAGTGGTAATTGAATTATCATTTCCTTTTAGATATAATTATAATAAATAACATTAAAAATCATCGGTCAATCAAATTATAACAATTTTAAGAGTTCATTTATGATCAACAAGTAATAAAAATTACTTATGTGACTTCTCAATCAATATATAGTAGGATTTATATTTTTATAAATAATTTATAAAATTATATAAATAATTTTAAAATTCTGATAAATTTATTATGTAAACTACGATAAATAATTTAAAAATTATATGAATAAACATGTTTGGATTTTGTAATTTTTAAAATAGTTATTATATAATTATATTCGAATACAATTCATCAAGCAGAGTATAAAACTATTATAATTATCTTATATAAAAATTTGTTCATTATATTTTATAGTTTATAATAAATAAAATATTATTAATCTTTCTATAATTTCGAGAATTAGTTGCCATAAATTGTTATTTGTAATATTCTTTAGATTATATGGCAAGTGATGTTAAATGTTTATAGACTTATCTTAAATTTTTAGATCTAATTTAAATAAATAAAAATTAAAAATCATCGACCAATCAAATTATAATAATTTTTTTGAAATTTCATCTATGAGCGACACGTCACCAGACCTTACTAAAGTGACTTCTCTTTTAATGGGGGTGATTGGTTGAGTTGTAACTTTAGAAATTTACTTTAGAATTTTGTCTGTAGGATTTTTTGATTTAGCTTTAAGAACTGTACTTTTAAAATTTCCTACAGCCAAAAAGATGGAGCTTTAGAAAATAAGACTTTTACAGCTAGTTTTTTTTGTTTTTTGGCTGTAGCTTTAATTTTTTGGTTGTAGCTTTAAAAAGTAATGTAAAGCATGATTGGTGATTTTAAAGCTGTAGATAAAAACTAAAGCTAAAGTCACTTGCTAAATCCCAACCAATCACCCCCAATATATAGTGGATGCTACGAGACAAGAGCGGTTAACTTTTTAGTGTTTGCATATTACATTGAACTTTGCGCTAACATTCAAATTTAGGAGAACTTGCCATTCATGCTGATATACTTAGAAGAAAAAATATGAGGTTTCGTTTTATATATATATGTATTTTTCGAATTTTTTCTTTATATCGTGTTAATTTTTAAAGGATTATACCGAGAAGACCATTTCTCCCAATGAGCTCCGCTTCTTGAGATAAATTTGTTCATCTAATGATATTTCTTTGACATGGATTTTTGGTTGCATGCATGAAAGTAAAGTGTTTCGAAGAATCATTGGTCCGGTAATAGCTGCCGTGGTAATGATCTTGGTGATTTGTGTATGCTCTCTCTGTTGTTATTGCTGTAAGAAGAAGAAGAAGAAGGAGGAGGAGGTGCAAGAAAGAGAAATGTCAACGACCAACGTTATAGTAAGTCCTACAGTTGATCAGCCAATAGCCAAAACTGAATCACAATGACCAAATTAATTCAAATACGAAGTTATGTTGATACACGTGTGGTTGAACACTCTTTGCTTCGAACTTTGTGATTGATGTTAGCAAAAAAAGAAAAGAAAAAACTTTGTGATTGATGACTGTTGGAACCAATGTATATTATGATTATCTATAGTTATTAGGTAAACTACCTTTGCTAAATTAATTTGTCTATATTTTTTTAGGGATTTTTGCCAAAACTAACCCACAACTTGATTTTAACCTCAAACCTATATCCAAACTTGAATCAAATGCAAAACTAACCTAAAAACCTTGTGAAATTACAGCCCAGCCCCTTGTGACCAAACAAAAAAACAGAAGATATTTTTACGAATATAGTCTTAGTAAGTCGTCTGAGTCGTCTGAGATGTTGAAAGTCGTCTGGACAACTTCAAAGTAAGTCTTCTGGTGTAGCTGATCTTAAAAATAATTTTTAAATTTTAAAAAAAATATTTTGACAAGCGAAAAATTAAAATCATGTACTTATAAACAGTTTTAAGTGATATAAATTAAAATACAACAAAATTGAATTGTTTTCAACATAGATGAGTGTAGGTAGTGAATCATGGTATTCTTTGGTCTAGGGTTTGGGAACATATGTTATAGTATTGTATGTATTCTTAGGGTTAGATTTTGGAAAGCTTGAATGTTTTTTTGAAAAATTAATTTTTTACCTATACGTGTTTATTTTTGTGTATAGTAAACACTTTTGAAGTTTAATTTGATTTTATGAAGTGTTTAGTTAGTTAATTAAGTTTAGGGGTTATGTTTAGGGTCTAGACGACTTACATTTCAGTCGTCTCGTGAAGAAATTAAAACAGACGACTTACATGTAAGTCGTCCAAATATTCCCGCCTAAAATTTTTTAAAAAAATATTTTCCCGCTTAAATAATTTAAATCAGACGACTTACTTGTAAGTCGTCTGGGAAGTCTTCTATTTTAGTTTTCCGCTAAAAATATTTTAATTTACCGCTAAAAATATTAAACTCTTCTGGACGACTTACAAGTAAGTCATCTAGTAAGTCGTCTGAATCAAAAATATTTAACCTAATTGAATTTTTTGTCTCCCTATATAAAGAAAAATTTACACATTCTATCTCCTCCTCTCCAATGGCTGCAACAAATATGTAATGTTCATCATTCTAAAACTCTTCAACCTCTCTCTAATCTCTTTGACTTGAAAACACCAAACTTTATATGAATTTTTCAGTTTTGTCTCATGTATTTCTTACTAATGTATCTATTTTGCAGGTTTTTAATCAGATGGTACTCATCTTCCACTAATTTAAAGGTAAATCTATTAATTTTAGATATGTATTTTTGTGTGTTCTATAAAGGTAGATTTATCAAATCTTCCACTCATTTTCTCAGTTTTTAAGTCATTTGAACCTTTTTGGATATGCAGGTTTTTCAGATCTAGATTTGATATGTAGGTTTTTCAGATCTGGAAGACTTCTGAGACGACTTACATGTTAGTCGTCTAAAATATAATGTACTAGACGACTTCTAGGAAGTCTTCCAGACGACTTCCAGGAAGTCTTCCAGACGACTTCCAGGAAGTCTTCCAGACGACTTTCAGGAAGTCTTCCAGACGACTTCCAGGAAGTCGTCTGGACTTCCTGTAAGTCATCTTGACTTCATGGAAGTCTTCTGACGAAGTCTCCCTTTCATAATAGATCTGAGTGTTGGTAAGTTTTTATGTCTGATTTTTCTTCATTTGGTAACTTCTTGTTGTATAAAGTTCTTACTTTTTTTCTCAAACTAAAACTCTCCAAACCCATTCTAATCTCTTTGACTTCAAAACACCAAACTTTATATGAATTTTTCAGTTTTGTCTCATGTCTTTCTTACTAATCTTTTTTTTTTTGCAGGTTTTTAATCAGATGGTACTCATCTTCCACTCATTTAAAGGTAGATCTATTAATTTTAGATATGTATTTTTGCGTATTCTATAAAGGTAGATTTATCTAATCTTCCACTCATTTTTTCAGTTTTTAAGTCATTTGAATGTTTTGGGATATGCAGGTTTTTCAGCTCTGGATTTGATATGCAGGTTTTTCAGATCTGAAAGACTTCTGGGACGACTTACCTGTTAGTCGTCTAAAATATAATGCACTAGATGACTTCCAGGAAGTCTTCCAGACTACTTCCATTTCAGTCGTCTGGACTTCCTGAAAGTCGTCTGGGCTTCCTGGAAGTCGTCTGGACTTCCTAGAAGTCGTCTGGACTTCCTGGAAGTCTTCTGACAAAGTCTTCTTCCATATCAAGTGGAGTCCAAGCTTTGTCTTTGTAGATGAATGGTCTATAATAATTTTGTTTGTGGTCTGAATTTTGTGTAAAATCAGTAATAATGTTTTCCAAGATGTAATACATGTGCTAACAATATGTTTACACATTTACAAATCAATAAAATAATAGACTTCAGTAGCCTTTTTCTTATCTTTGGATCTCTCATATGCAATAATAAACTCCAATGGCCTTTTTTTCATCTTAATAAACAAGAATGTTGGTAGCTTCATATTGATACAACATTTTAAGAAGCATTTTAACCCTTTTTCTAACTCATAATAATAATCATCATTAGTGTCTATAACAATAATACTTAAGAGATGAAAACAAACAATAGTAACTAGTCAAGGCATATCATATTTTTTATTTGAAAACTTAGTCAAATTTAGTAAAACTAAGGGAGAGAATATATTTTGTAAATATGAGTTTTACATATCTTGAAGTTACTTATCACTCTTAAAAATTCAAGTTATTCAAAAACTAGCGTAGAAGACTTAAAAACTAGCGGAGAAGACTTCCATGGAAGTCTTCTCGGATCAGTTAGAAACTTTAATTAACGTGAATGTTGGTAACCTCATAAATATCACCAATGAAGTTATAAATTTCATTCAGTAGCTCAAATATTCATTAGTAAACATGAATTAACAAGAAAATGTTAAAAAGTCTTTATAGTTTTAGAGAAAATGCAAGTTTATTAAACATTGACGCAGACGACATCCACATAGGTCATCTAGTAGACTTCCAGAGAAGTCGTCCATTTAGGTCGACGCGGACGACTTCAATCTAAGTATTCCAGACGACTAAAATATAAGTCGTCTGGTCAACGCAGAGATTATTTTTGCAATTGACTTTGAAATATGTTATTTGAGACGACTGAAAAATAAGTCGTCTACTTTTGTTTGGTTTAAAAAAACTCCAAAAAAGCGAGACGAGTTACATTTCAGTCGTCGTAGGTTAGTTTTGCATTTGACTAGATTATTTCAGAAGTTTGACTTTCCTGGACGACTTACATTTCAGTCGTCTCTTAAAAATTAAAATATCAATATTTTTTAAACTAGACGACTTACAATTAAGTCGTCATAGGTTAGTTTTGCAATTGAAAAAAAAAATTCAATATTTAATTATATATAGACTACTTACAATTCAGTCGTCTGTCAGACGACTTACTTGTAAGTCGTCCAGGATTTACGAGGTTTGACCAGAATCTCGGAATAAAATTTTGGACGACTTACATGTAAGTCGTCGGGCGGATGATTGAATTGTAAGTCGTTTGGGTATAATTAAATATTGAAGTTTTTTTTTCAATTGCAAAACTAACCTATAGCGACTTAATTGTAAGTTGTTTAGTGTTAATAAAATATTGATATTTCAATTTTCACCAGACGACTGAAATGTAAGTCGTCCGAGAAAGTCAAACTTCTGAAATAATCCAGTCAAATGCAAAACTAACCTATGACCACTGAAATGTAAGTCGTCTAGGTTCTTTGGAGATTTTTTGTAACCAAACAAAATCAGACGACTTAACTTTTAGTCGTCTCAGAAAACATATTTCAAAGTCAATTGCAAAAATAACCTCTGCGTTGACCAGACGACTTCCAGGTAAGTCATCTACAGCCAGACAACTTACATGTAAGTTGTCTGGACGAACAGATCTGGAAAAAAAAACTCGATTTCATACCTTAAATTGGTGAGATAACTTCCTTAGCACACATAAGGCTTCTCCAAGAACACATAATCTTAAACGAAAGTGACCCATCCAAAATCGTTAGCTTCTTTGACTCTATGAACCATTAAAAATGTAGAATCAAAATTTTGGGTTTTTTTAGCTTAATGTGAAGAGAAAGTGAGAGATATGTTGTGTTTAGTTCATAAGAATGGAGAAAGAAAAAGGGTAAATCGATTTTGGGAGCATTAAGAGCTTCAAATTGGTTGTTCATGGTGATTAGGATATTGATGACAATGACAATCTTGTAATTACTTGAAGATGATGAGGGTGAGAGAGTAAAAATGTCATTTTCGAAAAAATAAAATAAAAAAAAATAATGGTATTTTCGTGAATTATATGAATTTCTGGGGTGAATAGGGCATAACTAATTTCCAAAAAAAATGGAGGTTTGACTTTGAGTTGTAGGTCAATTTTGCAAAAACCCCTTTTTTTAATTAATTTGTCTATGTTTTATTACGGCTCCTATACATTACTGATTGTAGCCGAAATTTAATATGATAGTTGTTATAAAACTCAAAAAAAAAAATGATCTATTCCAAAATCCAAACCTTTGGTGTAACTTGGTGGAAAATAGAAATTGATCTCTTCACTCGAACTAAACGGAACAATATCGATCGTTAAATTAACGCAAGTTGGTTTATTATACGTGTTGCGATAAACCCTACACTAGCTTAAACATTGTCTTTGTAATTTAATCGTTAGTTTAATGTATATGTACATACAGCTAATTCAAAATCGTTAGTTTAATTTAATGTATACGTATATGAATATACAGCTAATTCAAAATCGTTAGTTTAATGTATACGTATGTATGAATAAGTTAATATTCAATTCCATACTGACCTATAACTACTTTATAAACAAAAATTATCAATTAGTAAACATAATTATATAGTCTTACAATTACAACGTTGCTGAAGGACTTGCAGCATTATTATTTATATGGTAAATACTCAATAAGTATATGCTTCAGTTCCCACATTGTGGATTTCAATTATTAGAAGTATTTTACTATTTTTTTTAACCCTCATTTATTATAATCTTACAATTATGATATGAGAAAGATTACATAGACGATTCGACAACCAACAATACTACCTGCCTTATGAAAACCTACGCGTAACTGCATCACCTGAGCCGTACTATGAAGATCCACGTCTGGCCAGATTTACTTGCACCATGTTAAAGATCCCTTGTAAGCATTTCTTCTGTAGTCTGCATAATTGTTTAATAAACCGCTTTCTCTGAAACTTGAAACCTGGATTTTCTGTAATCTGCAATAAATTGCATAGTCTGGGATTCGAACTCCAGACCTGGATGTAGAAGCCTTTAAACCTTAACCGGTAAGTTACAGTGCTTCCATCAAGTTTTTTTTTTTTTTATTAGAAGTATTTTACTATTTAGCTCTAAAGTTTTGGTCCTTCTTCGTAAGAAATTTTTTTTTCTCATACACACGTTGACTTCTTTAACAATGACACACATATGCACAACATACTAAATTTCCATTTTCATATATTGAAAATTTAATAAATTCCAAATGCTTAGACAAATTGATGGAGGATAAAGTAAATAAGTTATTCAAATGTTGCTATTTCTCTAGAGAAAACGTATTGATCTATAAGGATCTGGCCTTGAAGTCCTATGATAAAGAGAATAGATCATTCATGACTTTATAGCTGGTGAAATACTAGTCGTTGTCCGTAAGCTTAGCGATCTTATAAATGAAAAGTTCGTAAAGCAGTTGAATATTTATCGTTGGATCATAGTATAAGCACGACCCAGGAGGCTTTCCCAGAGCCAGACAGTATATCCGAACAGTTGGAGATATAATCAATACTATTAAAAGGGAAGGAGTCTAAAAAAATCTACCTATAAAAATTGTTTGGACCCTTTCATTTAACTCACTATTTTTTGGTCTTCCTTAAATTTATACTAACAATATGTTACCATATATTTCTCTAACAATAATTTAGTCAATTCTTTTTTTTATTTAAATCTCACTCCTAAATCCTAATCATTACTATTACTATATTTATCATTTTAATTTTTAATTGTAAAAGTATTGAAACTAATGTTTTATATTATCACTTTTATCATATAATATATGATTTAAAGCAAGATAAATTACAAGACATATATGTGTACGTTCTAACTTTCTCTTTCGTTTATAATAAAGTAATCATATCATATATAAACTTTCCCACTAAAATATCATATCATATACTAAACTTTCAACCGTCTATAGTTTGATAATATTTTCATATTTAAAAATAATTTTTCTGAATATTCATGTTACCTTCACAAAAATGAAAAAATTCATTGGTTCTATTAAAGCTAACATGACTTCACAATATCAGTATTGATTATTCAAGATTTTGAAAATTATTTGTTTAGATATTATACTTTTATATACTTTTCACTTAAAACGAATCAATACTATTAAAAATGAAAGAGTTTTAAAAAATCTAATATAAAAAAGTTGTTGGAGTTATGTATAACTATTGATTATTTTTCTGATAATACATTAATCATTCTAAACATACAATATTTTAAATATTTTTAACAAATCTTAATATTATTTCTTATGATACCTTTACTCAGAAAAATATTTCATCAACCATATTTTTGTACAATAACGTTAAAAATCTATATCAAAAGGTTGTTGGACCTGATATGGACATAATGGGTCCACATCTGTTCGGGTATTTAAGATCCTAAAAGAATTTGAAATATATGAAAAATCTGAAAAATATCCGAAACACGAAAAGTATTTGAAACTCCAAACAAATACCAAAAAAAATTCAAATACCTAAAAATTTAAAATCTTATTCAAAATCTGACACGATGAACTGAAAAATATCCAAAATTTTATCCAAATACCCAATTTTTTTTTTTAATTTGAAAAATTTACCTGAAATCAAAACTCTAATCATAAACCAAAAACTTAAAAATAATATCTATAATACCGGAAACATATTCGGAATATCCAAATATACCTAATAAACACATATTTATGATCGGGTCTAGGGTAGGATCTGGACTCAAACAAAGACCTGCAGGTCAAAAAAAAACCCAATAGGTTATCTTCTCTGGACCTGAACTAAACCTATAATTTTGGGTCGGTTCTGTTTGTTTTTTTGATCCAGATATAATTCTCATGTCGAAAAGAAACTTACGTAAAAGTGTACATATAAAATTTCAAATAAACTAATTTGTAGATTATATAGCTGTTAAAAAATATGTTTTTCGATATAATAAAACTTTGTATTATAATATAATCCAACAACCCCGCGCTTTCCAAGCGCGGGTCAAAATCTAGTAATGTTATTAAAAATATAAGATTACGACTTTAATCGGGAAGTGCACAATACTTTTAAATAACTCAAGCCTATTGTATATTTGAATAAAAGACTCTCTCTCCTTCTCTCTGTTCACGCATCTTCATCTTTCACAGAGATGAAGTTGAGGAGAGATAACCAACTTTTGTTTTTTTTGTTTCTGATATTTGATCAGATTTAGTTTTCGGATTAGCCGATCAATACTTCCGATTAGCGGATTTATCTCTATTCCGGTAGCGGAATTATCTTCGCGTTGGCAACTTTTGAAGTGTCTTCTTCAATCACCATCGAGCAGATCTTCACTCTCATCCTTCTCGGATCGTGGTTGAAGATAATAATCTCCAATCTTTTGATCGATGATAGTACTTTATGTCGCTTTCCATCAACTTTCTTCTATATCCCGTTGGTGATTGATCGGAATTACTTGGTTTCACCGCGCATCTTGCCAACTTCCTAAGAGAATTAGTCTCTCTCTGTTGATTTAGCCGACTTGGCTTTAAAGAGAGCTTCTCAGATCGGGAGCTGTGTGGGTTTGAAGGATTATGTAGTCAGCCTTGGAGTAGATCAAGAAGAGTTGGCGTCTATGACGGTCCGGCAAATGGTCTTTCTTCAACCTGATAAAATTATCCTCAATGTTAACTCCGGTGAATCAAGTTGAATACGGTTAAGTCATCTCGGTTGGGTGGAAGGCGTTTGCAAGAACAGATCAATGTGTCCGATGTTGTAGCTTGAGTAAACGGAGGATTTCCTGGCGGAGCTGCGGCACCAGAGTCCTCTTTTTGCACGGCGGCGCGTTTCTAAGCGCGTGAATTGAGTTTGCTACATGCAGAAGCATTGGATGACACGTGTGTTGCTTCTTTGAATGTTGGAACACGTGGAATTGCTGTGTCACCCGACACAGGAAGACAAATCAATGTCGATTATTGGGCTTCTTTGGGTTTATTTTATATACGGGTTGTAATGGGGTTGGACCGTTGACTGTATCTTGTATGTGCTCAGTTGGGCTTTCAAATATGAAATGAAAAGTTGACAAAAAAAAAAAACTCAAACAATAAAGTGCGAGAAAAGATAGCATACAATTTGCTTTAAGCAATGTAAAGAACATGATCTGGATTGTTCGGTCACTTTGAAATAAGAAAATAGACGTATGAAGAAACTTTTAAATTTTTAATAAAGATTTAGTGAAAGATTTTAATCCTCCACATAGCTTAATTTATAAAATTTGTACAAATACAACTTCTATAGTTGCACAAACAATAATTGCAAGATTAATTTTCCTAGATTCAGTTTGTCAGACCCTTGAATATTAATTTATATGTGTAATGCTTGTATCGTTTTGACTTTCTTTCTCTATGTTAAACCTTTATACTATGATGATACTATCTATCAGCTAGCATGCTTAATACTCTAACCAATTATCACTGTAAACTGAGTTTAATAGAATGTGATGCTAATCAACTGTTATGTAGCCATATATTGAAGTTAAAAAAAAAACTTTATAGCAATAATGAGTCTTATACAAAAATTATTGTTTACAGACGAAACAGTTAGTCTTGTTGGATCGGTGAACAATTAAAGGACGACTTAATCAAGTTGTATTTTTGTATCTCCAACTCATAATACTATTTTACTAACAAAACTATATCATTTCAGAATAGTAGTAGCGTTAAATTTTTCTTTGTTCAATCACAATATCAAATTTTACAATAAAATTATATTTAAAAGATATGGAGAAGAATTCTCTTATTTCTCTCAAAGGATTACAAATGTGCTTTACAACCATATATATAAAATTTCTAATTATGCATAATCCTAGTATATGGAAATAATCTGATTAACATTAAAGTTAGTATTGCATATTTCTGAATACTCCTCTTCCTTCCCCCCCCCCCTCCCCTCTCTCGAAATGGAGCATGAAGATCACGAATGCCCAACTCAAACAATAGAGCTTGGAAAGGACGACCACCAAGTTATTTGGTAAAGATATCAGCAAATTGTACCGTTATAGATACATACTTGTTCGAACGATCTCGGCTTGTATGTCATCTCTAACAAAATGACAGTCTAACTCCACATGTTTTGTACGTTCATGAAACACTGGATTAGCTGCAATATGAAGCACCGATTGGATGTTACAATACAAATCCATCGCTCCAGGATTCTCAAAACCCATCGTAAACATCAAACTCTTAATCCATTTTAACTCCTTTAGAGCAGCTACCATAGATTGATATTCAGCCTCAAATGAGAAACATGGCACCACAATATGTTTCTTCGACCTCCATGAGACCGGAGAGTTTTCCAATTGTACCAACCATCCATTCAAAGATCTCCAGTAATTGGACATCCAGCCCAATTTGAATCACACCAAGCTGTAAGATGGAAATTACACTCAGCTTTCAAGATAATTTTCATTTCAGGACACCCTTTTAAATAACGAACAACCCTCAATGCGGCTGTCCAATGTTCTTCTCTTGGCTTCTGCATGAACTGAGACAACATATGAACTGAGTAGGCATGATTCAGTCTTGTGGCAGCAAAGTAAATCAGTCTCCCAATGAGTCGTTTATACCTCTATGGATCAGCGAGTAATGGCGAAATCGATCTCCCCAACTGATGGTTTGGCTCCATGAAAAAATCTATCGGCTTAGTAAACCAGTATCAGCAATAATATCCAGACCATACTTCTTTTGTGATAAGTAGATACCCTCAGGATTTCGTGCAACTTCCAATCTAAGGAAGTATTTCAGCTTACCCAAATCTTGCATATGAAAACAACTGCTCAAATGTGTCTTAAACTCTTGAATAACCTCACTTGAACTTTCTGTCACCATAAAGTTATCAACATACACAAGAACGTTTAAGTACACCTTACCATGAACCAATGAGAATAATGAGTAATCGATTCTACTCTGTTTGAATCCATAACCTAAAAGTGCCTTCGAAAGCTTTGCAAGCCAACACCTCGGAGACTATTTTAGTCCATACAATGATTTTTGCAATCTGCATACCACTAATTTCTCAGAGGAACCAAACCTTGTGGTAACCTCATATACACCACTTCCTACAAGTCTCCATGAAGAAATGCATTATGCACGTCCATCTGATGTAGTTCCCAATTTTTCCCAGCTGCAATCTGAAGTAGCAACCTAACCGTAGTCAACATTGCCACTGGCGCAAATGTTTTTGAATAATCGACACCATCCTTTTGTTGATTACCACATGCAACCAACTTTTCTTTATACCTTTCGACAGTCCCATCTGCATTAAACTTAATCGTAAATACCCATTTTCATCCGATAACCCGCTTACATGGTGGTAACTCTCCAACCAGCCAAGTTTTATTTCGTTCTTAAGCCGCAATCTCCAATCGCATTGTTTCCCTCCATCGTGGATACTTTATTGCTTCAACAAATGTGTTAGGTATCACTCCTTCTGTTATGCTCACAAAAAATGCCCTGTGTGACTTAGAAAATCGATCATAGTTCACAAAATTTTCAATCCCATATTCAAGTCCAGTTTGTTGGCTCGTAATCGATGATTTGATTGTGGTATTGCATATATAATCACGAAGCTTTACTGATACTTCTTTTCTTCTCATTCCTCTACCCAAAACTTCTTTCTCAAATGTTACTCTTGGACCATCTGCAACTGTCACATGTTATCTCAGTTCTTCCCCCTCAATATATGGTTCCTCCTCCGTCGGTGTCACACATGTTTCAGGCTGTGTTACACCCTGCAATCCACTATCTTCCGTCTGAGTCACATCATGTGTTACACTTTCATCATTCTGTATTACATCCTCTGCAATAACACCAGTTCAACAACCTCTGTTTCTCAACAACATTAATATCATCAACCAACGGTCTAGAAACCTCAGAAATATCTACGCTTTGTTCTCTTGTTGTTGTAGATAAATTTTCATAAAACGGGAACTCCTCTTCAATGAATGTAACATCTATAGAGGCAGAAAATTCCCTAGTTTCAAGATCAAACATCGACCAACCTTTCTTTCCATAGAGATAGCCCACAAACACACACTTTCGACTTTGGCTTGCAAACTTATCTCCATGTCTCTTCTAATTATGGGAGTAAGCAAGGCAACCAAATACTCGGATTTCGCCATATGAAGGAGCTTTATCAAAGATGACTTCATAAGGACTCTTTTCCTTAAGTACCTCAGATGTACTTCTATTAATAAGATACATATCACTGAGAACTCATTCATCCCAAAACTCAACCGGTAAATGCGCTTGAAACCTTAGGGCCCTAGCCACGTTCAGGATATGTCTATGCTTCCTTTCCACTCTCCCATTCTGTTGAGGAGTGCCTACACAAGAAGTTTGGTGGATTATGCATGTGCTCTAAAAATACTCTTTAATTTGCATCAATTCAGTACCATTGTCGCTTCTCACTATCTTCACCCTCTTGTTGAATTTTCTCTGAACAAGAGCAAAGAAATCCAGAATAGTCTTCTGAACCTATGATTTATCTTGAAGCAAGTATACCTACACAGCTCTAGAATAATTGTCCACAATTGTGAGAAAATAATAGGCTCTTGAAAAACTGTGTGTCCTATATGGCCCCCATATATCACAATGTATCATCTCAAAGCACTCCTTTCTTTTATCTTCACTTAAATAAAACTCACTACGACACTGTTTTGCTAAAAAACATATGTCACAACCAGATATATTCATACTGGTACGATCAACCACTGGTAGCCTCCTAATCACTTTCTCAGAGGGATGACCCATCCTCTTATGCCAAATTCCTATTGACTTCAGCTTGTCAAAACTTTCTTCACATTCATGCTTTTCTGAATACCTTGAAGAAAATATAATCATCTTTTCTTTCACGTGTTCCAATCGCTTTCTGCTAGTGACAATCATACATCAGACACCTCGTCTTATCAAACAATACCATGCAACTCATCTCATCGATCATCTGTGATACCAAT
This sequence comes from Brassica rapa, assembly GCF_000309985.2. Lineage (NCBI taxonomy): Eukaryota > Viridiplantae > Streptophyta > Magnoliopsida > Brassicales > Brassicaceae > Brassica > Brassica rapa. The sequence continues at coordinate 19,547,656 of NC_024795.2, read as the reverse complement.
ATCAAGTTACACTCAGCTCTTCAACCAACAAAACCTGCTTCAAAGTCAAAGTCTCTGTTAGCACGAGACTACCTTTCTTATTGGCCAACACAGTCTTCCCATTTGGCAAACCCACCATACACGGCGAAACTGGATGTATATTCGTCAAGGTGTGTAACACACCGGTCATGTGGTGTGACACACCACTATCAATTATCCACTCATATACACAATTCATATCATTGACATGATTTACTGATTCCGGTCTACCTTCCAACATTAGAACCATATTTTCCCATTGAACTTTCGTCAGTCTTGTTAAGGCTTCTCGGTTAATCTGAGACACTTCTGTGTGTGACACACATTCCATCTGTGTAGCATAAACTTTTCTAGAACCATCTCCTTCACACGCATAAACCCCGTCCGATCCATGAATCATCCTCGATCTATTGTTGTCTCTTCTGTATTTTTCCAAACACCACTCTGGATATCCATATTTCCTATAGTAGGAGGATCCAACATCGTGTCCATACTTAGAACAATAGGAACAAAAAATACCTCGGCTCGTACGTCTCACGGCCTTATCATTGTGTCTCATTGTTCTTTTGAAAGGAATGATTTCTTTAATTCCTTCTCTTTAATTCCTTCTTCTCTTCCAATCTCGATAAATCTATTATCGTTCGTCACAAATACCACTCTAATATCAACGCAGAATCTTGTAGCTTTGATTCTTAGGAATCAAATAGCTCTGATACCATAAAAGATCTAGAGAAGAATTCTTTTATTTCTCTCAAAAGATTACAAACGTGCTTTACAACCATATATATGAAATCCCTAATTATGCACAATCCTAGAATATGGAAACAATTTGATTTTTATTAAAGTCAATATTGCATATTTCCTAATAGTATTTTAATTTTATATTATTAAATAATTTTTTTATTATTACTTAGTATTATAATAAAATTTATTATAATAAAATTTATTATGTAATTATTTTACAGAAAAAATATATCACAATAAAATATTTATTTTAAAAATAAATATTTACAACGTTAACATATAATAAAATTAAAATAATAAACATAAATAAACAATTTCAATGTATACATATATTGAATTTATAAATTTATTTTACTATTTATATGTATTAATTTTATCACTGATATTTATTTAATTTAATATTTTATTAAATTTTAAATGAATATTATTTGGCGTAGTGAATAGCAACACACTAATAAATTTGGTGTGGTAATTTAGCATTACACTTAAGTGGTGTGATATTTGGTAGTTGAGTTAGAAAATCTATATATATATATATATATATAAAGTTGGTTTTTCACTTCTTATGACATGTGGAATGAGGGTTTGTTGACATGTGTCTTCATATTTTTTTTTGTATTTTAAATCCTTCTTCTTTTAGATAATTGAAATTTGCTCCACTAATTTCTAGTTGTGTACTATCTAATCCTTCTCACACTTATTAGTCCCTAAAATTCATGAAATAAATAATATAATATTAATATATTTTAAATATTTAATTTATTTACATCTAAAAATAGCATAAACTTTCAGCATTTTATTACTTTTACAAATTATTATTATTTCATTTACAAATTATATATTTATTTCACTATTAATATCATAAGATAATCAAACTAAGAATAAGAAACTAGAGCACCAACGGAAATAATTAAGAAAGCGGGCCAGGGGAGAATAATAACCGAAAGGCCAAAGCCACCAAGAAGCAGGAACATATATGCCTAAAGCATCGGAATCACAATCAGTAGATAAAAAGTAAGAAACACGTCACAAAATAAACAAGAATATACAAGATGTTCATGCAAGTGAAAAACAACAAAGTTCTGGATATAAGGGATCAAAGCTCCAAGAGACTAACTCCGCACATCTATACCAAGGGAAACATGGAAAGAAAAGGAATAACTAGAGAGAGGGAGAATGAAAGACAACCACCGAGAAATCAAAGAGAGACAAGAAATAACCTTCCAAGCCCACATAGCATACACGAACGAAAACATTATCCAAACCTCGAGTGGCAAACATGGTGAAAGGGAGAGCCACCAGGGATGCGATGAAAGCTGCAAAGATATGCGAGAATAGAGAGGGAAAGAGAGACGAAACAGAAACTATGGAGCCGTTCTCGAGCTATGAAAGAGAGCATAGAAGTCAGAACACCAAAAACTAGATTTTGAAAACTAAGACGGGCAGAGAGTATTGACGGTAAGCCAACGACGAGGAATACAACATCAAAAACGACTAAACTCTGACCCAACCACGGAGATGCAGTTCCTAACATCAGCTGAAATCTAAGGAAGAAGAGGAGCAGACAATATTGACTGGAATAGTCTACAATGCCGTGAGAATCAACCGAAAAACGGAAAACTCATAAACCCGATGTACAACAAATACTGTATAATCTCAGAGGTGAAGAAGGCAAGGAAGAACAAGAGAAAGAGATGAATCTTTTCCGGAGATGATGAGAAGCACTGCACACCATAAAGGTAACAAAATACATAGATGGTGATGGCTCAAGGTCAAAATATAGGAAGAGGGAAAAAACATCTTAAAATTTATAATTTTCAAAAATATGAAAAAATATAATACAATTTTGACGCTGAAACCGTTAATCTTAGAATCAACAAAGTTATTAAAATTCAATATGCTTTTACATTAGAGGCTCATTTCACTACTAACAAGTATTGTACACATAACAATATACTATTCAAAAAAATAAACACAAAATATATTAATCTATCACCTACTACTACATAACACACTAAAAACACCAAATAATGATTTTAACAAATAAAAACGACAACATAATTACATTATCCAAAAAATTATGCTCTTAGCAATAATAAAAACAATATTATGCGCGAAACACGGACACCCCTTTAGCGTTTTAGTGTTAAGTTGAAATCTTACTATGTTTTTTAATTTAAGTTGTTTCAAAAAAAATATATATATATAAATTGTTTTTATATTTTCTTGAAACTTTTGTATTTATTAGAAACTGTGTGATCAGTTAAGTTATGTTGAATTTTTATAATTGTTCAAATTTATATATTAAGTGATATTTTATCTGTATTCAAAATGATGTTTTAATTTTTTTGTATTTAAAATGATGTTTTAGACTTGAATTAATGCATTGGTTTAAAATTTAAAATGTAAAAGTATGAATGATTTGATATTTATTCGTAAAAACTTATAAATAAATACAAATAATTATGATTTTTTAATACACGTAAAATTTTAAAACATCAATGTTTTGTATACAAATGGAATATTCTTTAACAAGTAATACTTTTGACATTTAGATAAAACTACTAACATTTTAAAATAGATGGAATCAATACTATTAAAAGAGAAGGATTTTGAAAAAATCTACCTATGAAAGTTGTTTGGACCTATTACTTTTAAATTTTTTTGGACTTACCATGTATATTATAACAATAATTGACAACCTTTTTTACCCTATAGACCCCGATTATTACTCTAACCATGCGAACTGTATACATTATTATTTATACATAACCATTAAAACCGATTGCTAAACCATCCTACCCAAACAAAATACATTACATGAACCAAAACCAAAACACAATCTATTATAACTGTTACGTTAACGAAATATTCATTTCCCTCACATACTACCATCAACTACAAAACACGTTACATGTACGACACTACACTACATAAAAGTTTTATACAAGATTTGGGTGTAAGATTACATGATTCAAACACTAAATTTCATTAGTGAAATAATCTTCAAGATTATATGATTCAAACACTAAATTTCATAATTATGAAAAGCAAAACAAAACCAAACCCGCGCTTTCAAGCGCGGGTCAAAATCTAGTATAGTGTTATATAGCGAAAACAGATTCACTTCGGACCAAATTAAAAACATTTAATCGATTAAGGCCGTTTAGACTAACTTATCTCTATGTTTTGAGGTTGATATATTCTAATTAATAAACGATGTCGCTACATATTTTTAAAATGAGTTTTACGATTACAGTTAAGCAGATGGGTTCAGAGCGTGAAACGTGTAAGACTCCATAACAGAATAACAAATTTTGATTCCCTCTGTTTAGTTGTAGTCTCGGTCCCGCTTTGTTTTGTTAAAGTTTCTGTTTAGTTGTATTTTGTTCCCTCTGTTTCTAATCATTTTTGTACTTATGTAAAATGAAAATTAGTAATAAATTTTTAACATTTGTATTAAAAATATAATTACAAAATTCGTAAAAATGAAGGAAGAGACGAATATACGGAACTAAGAAAAAAATATATCGTTGATAAAAGTTATTAAAAAAATCGACTATTTGTTGTCGGCAAACTCAACTATTTCATCGGTTACCAATACAATACCATAAACTAAAAATCTTTTTTGCCAGCCACTAGAATACTAGATCACGTTAGTTCTTGTATAAGTGAAGGTTCAGTAGTATATGGTTTATAGAGTCCGGAATATCACATACTCATATATTAAATAGTGTTTCTAAAACAAGTTCTCTAGCAGGGAAACATGGCGACAAGTTAGAGTGGAGAAGCCTCGATGTCAGTGGACTCAGGGAGTTTGGTTTTCGCAAGGTATTCCGAAATACTCTTTCATCACCTGGCTAGCAATGCTGGATAGGCTTTCAACGATGGACAGAGTTATGAAATGGAGCACTGGTGTCGATGATACCTGTGTGCTATGTAACAATGCTTCCAAGCAGCACCAGACCAGCTATTACCAAATTTCCCGAAGGCCCAACGCCAATTTAAAAAAAAAAATTATAATGAATCAAAAATAATACAAATCTGCATTGAAATGTTTTGTATCCAATGATAGGCCTCAAACAGCTGTTTATGTTGCTTGTGCCGTGGGCCGGGCCTGCTTCCGAGACATGAAACCATCTTTTCTTTGACTGTTCTTTCTCGTCACAGCTATGGAGGAGCATCACAATCGGAATTCTGCAAGGATCTTTTTCCACAGACTGGAATACGCTTCAGGTTATTATCATGGACAAGCAAATGGAATAAAAAGGTTGTTCTGTATTCAATGTGCTTTCCAATGTGTGATACACACTCTTTGGAGAGAGCGCAATAAGAGAAGACACGGTGAAAACCCAATGAGCTTGCAAACTCCGGAAAAATTCATCGACAAAAGCATGAAGAACAAGTTGAGTCTGGTTAGTGCAAAGGGGGATAAACTAAAGCTTGTGGCATTTTACAATATTTGTTTGGGACGAGATAGAAAAAGATAGTTTTCAATTTGGTGTTTAAATTTCTGATGCACATGATGTAAAACTGTTATTTCGTAAATATAATAGGGAAAATTGTTTTTTAGAGCAAAAAAATGATAACTATGTCCCTTTAGACTAATCTCATATATTTTATGTCTCATTAAACTAATTATTTTCAAAATGGCAATAATGCCCTTAAAGTTGTATTTTTTTTGTTTTTTTTGTTTTTCTTTTTATAAAAAAAATCGATTTTTTAAAAAATATGAAAGTGAATATTCCCAAATATTTTGTTTTCATATTTTTAGGAACTGATTTCTTATCCGTAGAATACAACTAATCTGTAGAAATCGATTTCTACAGGTTTTTAGAATTATAGTAATATGTAGATTTTGATTTCTACATGTTTTAGATTTACAGTAAATCTGTAGAAGTCGGTTTCTACGTTTGTAGATTTATATTAATGTGTAGATTTTGATTTCTAAAGATTTTAGATCGGTAGGTTAAGCGCGGAATGTGTATTCTAAATATTTTTAGAATACTCTTATTTACGTAGATCACGTATTCTAAATATTGTAGATTCAATGAAAAATGGATTTTGTTTTCTACTTAGTAGAATGCCATTTTTACTTTATTTAGAACATAATTTGAAATTTATGATTTAAACATTTTTAGAACTGAAAAAATACCACTAAGTTTATATTGGTATTTTATCAAAAGTTACTATTTTTCTAATTTTTTTTTGTTTGTAAAACTACTTATTGAATTTATTTTTAAAAATATTAAAAGGTGTTATGGGCAAAAATGACACAAAATAAATATTAGTCTAAAGAGACATAATTATCATTTTTTTCTCTAAAAAAACAATTTTTCCAATATAATTTAACATTTTTTCGAAAACAATAGTGTATATTATTGCATTTGGTCGTATATGCAAACAAGTAACAGCAAGTTGATCTATACAGTAGAACCAAACATTACAGATAAGTATATAAATTTTGCCAAGTTGTGACTTTAAAGATAAGTATCAACATTAAACAAACTAGACTAAGATATAATATTGCATTGATTTGACAATTACCTGAATACTGGAACTAGAAGAACATTGGAAATATCATGAGAATGTCTCACTCGTTTTATCATCGTTCCATTAAACATATAAACATAAAAAACATATAAACATCTATTCTATTAAAAGGGAAACAGTCTTAAGAAATCTACCTATTAAAAGTTGTTGGACCCTTTCATTAGACTTAACTATTTTTTTGGTATCACCTTATATTTCTCTATGCAATAATCAATTACCTTATATTTCTCTAACTATAAAATAATCAATGCTCTTATTTATTACTCAACTTACTATGATACACCAAAAAATTATACATAAGTCCATTATACTAAAATATCATCTTACCAAAACATGTCTCATAAATCCATAACCAAAACGTGACTGGTAAATTTAAATAACAAAACTATATTGTCCCTTGGTGCCACCAACTTTGCAACATTTCACACCATCATTTATTTTTTGACCAAAAGCTTCACTCTATCATTTTTTCGTTGATCGAAATGTGGTTTTTCAAATGAATATGTTGACCTTTCTGAAATATTTATCTACACAGCTTATACATCATAGATTCTCCTTGACTAACACTTCTAATAATTTTGACTATATTTTAAAGGAAGTTATTTTGCATACAGTTTAACAATTTATTCTAAATATATTGTTAGAGATTATTTTGTGTACTTTAGTTTAACAATATATTCTAAATATATTGTTATGATGATTTTTTATAAGAATATATTATAGATGCGATTGAAAATTTATATTATTAAAAGAAAATATTTTTAAAAATATATTATAAAAGAATTTATAACATCTATATAAAACTCTTTATTTTTTATCCTACCATTAACTACAATACCTATAAATAATTTAAATATTTTAAATAAATCCTATTATTATTTCTCATTTTGTATGATACACTTCTCTAATTATTATGCTCAAAGATGGATATATAATATTTTGATATCAATTATTAAATGAAAGCATATATCATACAGCATATTATATCATGTCATCTAACATTATATAATTCTAAATATTTACAAAATCAAATTTAATAAAAAAACACTTTAGCAAATCATTTGTTAAAACAAAATTATATATATTTACGTTAAATTATTTTTTATTACGTTAATATATTAGAAGTTTCATTCATCTCTTAAAATATTATTGAAGATTATTTTTTTCCTACCATGTCAACCAAATGCCGGGTCACACTTGATTGCATATTTTTTTGAAGTTTGCATGCTTTAAATTAACGAGTTTTCATTAAATCTAAACCAGCTTATGTACAAGTCATCGTGTTTACTGGTTCGACGACGGGTTCAAACTTGATATAAAAGTATTGTTCTCATCTAATTGAAAATAATTTATTTTAAAATAATAGACGCACTGAGTCTGATCAATCCATATAGTTTTTTTTGAAAAAAGTAATCAAACGATTAAAAATATAATTACATTAACTAACAAAATAAAAATAATAATTTTTTTATATAATGAAATTTTGTAACATAATAATGTATAACAAGACTAAAATACTAATTCATATCATATATTTTTATCAACTGAAAATAACCCGCGCTTTTAAGCGCGGGTCAAAATCTAGTTTTACTTAAAATCAACAACATAAAAGTACAATATTTTAATAAAGAGAAACAACATATGAAATGATAAAAACATTTACGAAAAAAAAAAGAGAAAAGAAGAAGTTAAAAGCACAAGCAATAGCCGACAAAAAAATGAAGCAAAAGTAACAAAATCATTAAAACTAATCCACCAAAATCTAAATTAAAACCTTCCACAATCCTCCCAAGTAATATGTAAACGCCGTAAGAGAACGAAAGCTAGTCAGAATCGGATGAACCTTCGAAGAACTTACCTTCAAAGAAAATCAATTCATGGTTAACTTGATGAGTTTCTTTTTGAATCTTCTAGCTTTTAAAATCAGTCGGTCCTATATAAATCAAAGCCCCACTGATAACACTTTTATGGTTTAAATTATAGCCGATAGGGAGCAAATAACAACGTGGCATGTTTCAGTTTCTCACCACTTGCCAAAAGTTGATTAGTCTCTCTTACCTTTTTCCTCTCTATTTTGTCTTTTTCTGCATCTGCATGCATCACTCTCTATCTCTCTCCAATTCTTCTTCTCCTATATATTGCTATAGAAATGTTGCACACACATTTATAAGATCCCAATATCTCCAAAAATCCTCAAAACTTTTCAAAAATCAACAAAACACCCCACACATAAAGATGAGAAATAATTTCGTCCCTGTAACTCTCTCCTTCCTCACAATCATCATCCTCTTAACTCCATCAACCGCAGAACCAGAACCATCCTTTGTCTTCCCCGTCAACCAACTCCTCAACAAAACCAGCTCATGGCTCGACTTCCCGACCAAATTCAACCAACCCAAAATCGAACTAACAGCCTCAACAATCATCGCCGCCGTACTCTCTTTCATCGCCGCATCGATCTCAAGCGCCGGAGGAATCGGCGGCGGAGGTTTATACGTTCCGATAATGACAATCGTCGCCGGACTCGATCTGAAAACAGCGTCGAGCTTCTCAGCTTTCATGGTCACCGGAGGATCCATCGCCAACGTGGGATGCAATCTCTTCGTGAGAAACCCTAAAGCTGGAGGCAAGACGATGATCGACTTCGACTTAGCTCTGCTTCTGGAGCCGTGTATGCTTCTCGGGGTTAGTGTCGGAGTGATTTGTAACCTCGTGTTCCCGAACTGGCTTATAACGAGTCTCTTCGCCGTGTTTCTTGCGTGGTCGACGGTGAAGACGTTTGGGAACGGGGTGTATTACTGGAGGTTGGAGTCGGAGATGGTGAAGATCAGAGAATCGAGACGAGTTGGAGAAGATGATGAGGATGAGATTGAGAGTGTGAAGTTGCCTCTTTTGGGAGATTATGAGAGACCGAAGAGGTTTCCATGGGTGAAGCTTGGTGTTCTGGTGATTATTTGGCTCTCTTACTTTGCTGTTTATCTTCTTCGCGGAAACAAATACGGCGAGGTAATTGATCAGTTTCAAATTTTATGAATTTTAATTAATTAGTATTTAACCTGTTCGGTAATTTATTTTAGTTATATGGTCGATATTAAATATTATATTTTCTTTATAAAATATTATTGATTTTTTTTTGAAACACTTATAAAGTATTACTGAATAGAATTTAATAAATAGGAAAATGTAAAAAAAAACTGTATTTGAAAATACTTTTAAAACCAGTATTACTGTTATATGTGTATTAATAATGAAATCATTCAAAATAATAATAAATAATGAAAAGCAAGAAAGGTAAAAAGAGGTTGCAACTTTGCAAAAATCAAATTATTCTGTAATCATGATTATAATTTCTGTGTTATTATTGTGTTTGTTTCCACTAGATTGAATTTTAATTAGTTTGAGGACTTGTAGATTTAATTTAACTAAACTTCTATATCTATTTTATTGGAAATAATTTTCTTACCATAAAAGGAAAAAACTATGAATTGAGAATGGCATGTCAGGAATAGTTTAACAACAGACTAATAAAAAGACGGAATGTTACTTTAGTAATGATTTTGTAAGATATCAAATCAAAATTTTGTTTTAACTAGGTTAGTATAGTTTTGTAATAGTTAAAGATTCTACAGCGAAACTAAAATTTCAAAAACCCGATCAAGTATGGTTGGTGTGTCTATATTAACTACAGTAACAAGGAACGTATCAATCATATAGTTGCTATTTAGATTATGAAAAATTAGGTGAGATTTAAGTTAGATGAGAGAATAAATGAGAAGTGAATTAACACATGTTTGAATATTGGTTTCATCTACCCTCGGTCATGCCATGTATTTTATTTGGGAGTCACGTGTGAAGATGCGTTTGAAATTAACGATAGGGAACTTACTAGCGATGGCGAACTTGTTCACGTGAAGGCAGGTCATCATCAATAATGTGGTTTCTAGATTTTGGTCCGGTCCTAAGAAAAGTTAATGTCTTTTTCTTCCTGCGATCTTCGTCAAGACTTTTGCAATTTTTAAGATTCCCTTAACCTTTCAGGGATACTGGGGCTACTATTTTTTTTTGTATCTATTTTTTCTTTTAAAGAAAAAGGCAAATTCTTGGTACAAAATATATAAAAAAAAAACCTAGACACTTAAACAATCCATCTTGAACCTTTTTTCCTGTGATTTTTCGTTAGGAAAGACTTCATTTCCTCATCATATATTTTTACTTTTATTTTTCAAACACTACAAGAAAACACGCCGAATTCCGACGGAGGTTCCGACGGATTAAAATTCGTCGGACGTTTGTGACGGATTTCCGACCAATTTCCGACGAAAACAAAAAATTTGAAGTCGTCGGAATTCCGTCGGCCATTTCCGACGAATTTCAGAGGAAAAATGGCTCGTCGGAATATTCCGACGACTTTTCGACGACATTCTGATAAAACATATAACCGTTGTAGTCGTCGGAAATTCGTCGGAATATACCGACGAACTTCCGACGACATTCCGATTGAGAGATATAAATGTTACCGTCGTCGGTATTCCGTCGGAATTTTCTGACGAATTTCCGACGAACCATGTTTCCGTCGGAAATCCCTCGCAAAATACCGACGACATAGCGACGACAAAGGGTTCCATTGAAGTTTGGAAATGTCCTCGGTAATTCGTCAGAATTTACCGACGACATTCCGACGAACTAGACAAGTTCGTCGGAATGTCGTCGGTATATTCCGACGAATTACCGAGGACATGTGTTTCTAAAAAATTTCAAACATAAAAATCTATAAATTTAGATGCCAAAACTATGAAAATAACACATAATAAGTGTTTAGTATAGAATTAGATCACAACCGTTCAAATATAACAACTCATTAAAATATTTATGTATGCATATCATTGTTTTCATAACATCTCATCTTAACACTCATATACTTATACAATCATATTCATCTAATCTTACACTACAAAAAATGTTGTTGTGTAAAATCGTGTTATAAAAACATTTTTATTGTTAAATCTTTATGCAAATACTATATATATTATCAAAGATTTGGATTTTGCATTTAGAAACTTGTAATCAACCCCTAAACACTAAGTCGTCGGAATTCGGTCAGAAAAAGTCGTCAGTATTCCGTCGGAATCTACTGACGGACACCAATTCCGTCGGAATTTCAATTTACCCGGGAAAACCAAACCGCGTGAAAATTTTCGCGAACCGCCAATTGGTATATATTTAATTATCCCGACGGAATACTGACGAACCTGTGTCCGTCGGAAACATTAAATATAATTACCCTTCTTCTTCCTTCTTCGTTATTTCCGCCTCCGCCTCTCTCTCAATCCTCTCCGCGATTTCTCTCCCTTTCACGGCGATTCCGACCATTCTCGAGCTCCTATCACCGGCGAATCCTCTTCTCACCCTCATATCTCTTCCCCAAACCCCAAATCATGTAAGAATCATCCCAACCTTGTTTTATCTCATTTTTTTAGGGTTTTGGAAGTTAGATCTCGGATTTTAGGTTGTTTGATTGAAAATTTTAGGATTGAATGGATAGTTTAGGATATATAAGTTAGGATTGTTGTTTGGATTGTTGTTTTAGTTTTTCTTGGAATTATTTTGTGTGTTTGTTAAAATTCAAAACGTTTTACTATTTCTAAAACGTTTTTTTATTTTTAAAAACGTTTTTCAAGTTTCCAGTAATAAACTATGTATAATAAAATGTTTTTTAAAAATTTTAAAAATATTTAACAACATTTTTCTATATTTATAAAAATTTTATAATTTTGTATACATATATATATATATATATATAAATCATGTATAATAAAAAATTTTAAAATTTTTATAATTTTTTATAAGTTTCCTGTAATAAACTATGTATAATAAAAGGTTTAATAGTTTTTTTTAAAACGTTTATAAAACCTTTTGTAAATATATAAATGAAAACATTAAAAATAGAAATGATTTGAAAAGATTTTTGATGTATTAATTTTTTTTTAGGTCTGAGGATGTACCCCGCCCCGCAGCCCGTCTTCGACGTAGTTTGGTGAGCAGTTCCCGTGCATCGGGATCGTCTCACGAACAAAACTCGGTTCCCGCATATATTCCCGCTCCAGAAGAAGTTCAGCGCCGAGATAATGCAGAAGCTAGATCGTTTGATGTCTTCGAGTTCTTAGTTTTTTCTGCTTTTTAAAACTTTCTGAATGTTTTTTTTCTATTTCGGTTTGTATGAATTTTTAACTTTCTGAATGTTTTTTTTTCTATTTCGGTTTGTATGAATTTAAATTCTATAATATTATTAGTTTTAAATTTCAGATTTTATTTATTTATTAATTAACTTTTAATATAAAAAAATATATAAAAATGCAAAATTAATTCGTATTTAAAATTGATATATTCCGACGAATTGAGGGCGTCGGAATATACCGACGAACGAAGTCGTCGGAAAATACCGACGGAGAATGTTCCTCGGAAAATTCCGACGAACCATAGTCCGTCGGTATTTTCCGAGGACTCGGTTCGTCGGTATAGTCCGAGGAATGTGCTCCTTCGGTATATAGTTTTTCCGATGAACTCTGGTCTCGTGTGTCCGCATCGGAATATCGTCGGAAGTTCGTCAGAATGACGTTTCTCGGTATTCGTCAGAAAGTCGTCGGAAGGTCTGACGAAATTCCGACGAATCTTTTTTTTCCGACGAAATTATACCGACGGACTGGTTCGTCAGAAATTCGTCAAGATCGGTCTATTCCGACGAATTTCTGACGATTTCGGCCATCAGAATCCCCCTGTTTTCTTGTAGTGAAAGTTCAGTTTTCAAGACAATCTTGATGATGAAATGAACATACATGATAAGTCTAAATAATATTAAAGACAGAATAGAAGATACAACGTGTGCTAAATAATGAACACACACTATACTTTTGGTAGAATTTACAGTAGAATAATGTGCACTTTACTGTATAACTAAATATTTTTTTTTTTTTGAAAAAGTATAACTAAATATTTTCAGAAACAATATGACAATGTACTCTAAGTAAACATTCTAAGAGCACCAGCATTAATGAACCCCCGGTTGGGGTTTATAATTTGAATTTTTTATTATTTTTTTATTTTTTTTTTAATTTTTTTTTAAAATAAAAAAAATAAATTGACCAATAGCGGGCCGCCACATGGCTTGGGGCCCGCTGAACAGTGACGACTCGGATTTATACGGAAGGAGCGTGGCGAGACAGGATCATTACTGTAGCATATTATAATATTTTTTTTCTTCTGGGGAAGCGTGTGAACTCCACCCACGAACCTCCAATGCTGGTGCTCTAATAACTTCGATTATTTGCATTGGCAGGGGATCATATCGATCGAGCCATGTGGCATCACGTACTGGCTCCTCTCATCAACTCAAATACCACTCACACTCTTCTTCACTCTTTGGATCTGCTTCAGTGACAATGTTCAAGGCAACCAGTGTTCAGATCACCAAGACTCGGTAAAGGTTTGTTTTAAAAAAACTCCAGCAAATACTTGATTAGTTTTCGAAAAGACGGATGACTGATTAAAATCTAAAAAAAAAAATTGGCCCATGCAGGACGTAGAAGATTTGAGATCAAATGATGGAGGAAGATCAAACAAATGTCTGTTTCCTGTAATGGCTCTTTTAGCTGGACTTTTAGGTGGTGTTTTTGGCATTGGAGGCGGAATGCTCATTAGCCCTCTCCTCCTCCAAGTCGGCATAGCTCCCGAGGTAATTTATGAGGTCTTGGCTCTGTCAAAACGAGTCTTCCTTTTGCTAGATTAAGTAAAAAGAATCTCTGTTTTTGCTAGATCACAAGTTAAAAGACTCTGTTTTTGTTTTATTAGGTAACTTCTGCGACATGTTCTTTCATGGTTCTGTTTTCATCCACGATGTCTGCGATTCAATACTTGTTACTAGGCATGGAACATACAGGAACCGCTAGTCTATTCGCGATTGTATGTTTTGTGGCATCACTCGTTGGACTAATGGTGGTTCAAAAGGTTATAACTCAGTATGGAAGGGCTTCGATCATCGTGTTCTCGGTTGGTATTGTCATGGCGTTGAGTATTGTTTTGATGACAAGCTATGGAGCTCTTGATGTTTGGAATGATTTTGTCTCTGGTCGTTACATGGGTTTTAAATTACCTTGTTGAGACCAATTACCAAATAATGTTTGGTTTCTTTGGTTAATAGTTCATAATAGATGTGTCTATCCATCATGGTCTATCATGTTTTTCTGTTGCTTTGTGTTCTATTTTTGTATGAACCTAAAATTTAATATTCAGAATGCACATCTCGTGCATTCGAATATATGGTCCAAAGAAAAAAGTTGTGTTCTAGTGTTGTAGTTTTGTAGACTGAAACTCATAATCATATCAAATTTTATGCATTTCTTAAATCATTGTACTGCCACAAACTATGTGTACCTACTTAAAGCTTCTTAATCTCTAAGATGACTTTTTGGTAACCGATTATATATATCTTAAAATTTACACATAAAACAGAAGTGTCACATTTAGTTCAACACTACAAAGATTCATGTATACAGAAACAGAAGTCACCAGTGTACTAGATATGTATCTGTGTTAACCAGGTTGAGTCTTCTAGAAGTGTCATTGATAGATTTTAGAAATTCTTGCAGAAAACTCAAAGAGATGAATATAGTATTTGTGAATGTTTAGAAACTAGAAAGATTGAGCTCATAAGAGCTTTATTGAAAGATAGAAATAGAAATATTGAAATAGCTTATTAAAGCTTTATTGGGCAATAAAACTAAAGAAAGTATGAAGCTTTATGATTGTCACCAAGATAAGTAAGATTGTAAATGATTCATAAATATGAAAGGAGAGGCTGCATTCAAAGCAGCCAAAGTTCCCTTCTTCATTACATAACAACTCTATTTATACTACTAATTCAATTGCAAAGGAACCCTAACACACATGGGTTTACATCATAGTATTGGGCTTGTTGGTATTGTCTTGGACTTGGGCTGTCTTGTGTTAATAGTATTGAATTAAGCTTGTAAGTACAACTCGTGAATCAATCTTATAGCGATTGACCACTCGTCATCGTTCTCATAGCGAACGAGGAGCAGAGACTCATATCATCTTCTACACTCAACAATACAAGCATAATTCTCAAATGAATAACAAGTTGTTATTTAAAAGCTGTAACATAAAAGACTAAATAAAGTCGAAGCTTTCCCATCCTTCTCCTTTATTCAAATACTTTGAAGTCTCTTCTTGAAACCAAAGCTTCCCCACTTCTTTGTTTAAATCATTCTTCTGTGGCTAAAACCAACATCTCAGAAGTACCTTCTTTCCCTTCCTTGGCCTTCCTCTTGCGATAATACACTCTCTTTTATCTATCTATCAGTCATATTACATGTTAGCTTAACACTATTAGCCTCCTCTGTTTCCTGCAGCCTGCGCATGCACCAACGGTTGATGAGGTTGTTTTTACTTTAGTTTTCCTAAGCACATAGGGGGTGACTGGTTTTCCCGCTATCACCCGCAAACGCAGCTTTTGCGGTTGGTAGCGGTTGTCGGCGGTTTGTAACAATCACTCAAATCGTTCTAAACCGCTTCAAACCGCTCAGAATCTCATAAATTCAAAAGTTGGCTCCAACTAGTGTTTGCGGTTGCGGACGGTTGCGGAAGGTTAAAAAAAAATTCTTTAAAAAAATATATATATATATATACAAAAGTAAAAATATTTAATAAAAAATTTAAAATTGAAATTATGAAAATATTAAAATCTATTATATTTAAATTAATATTATAAAATTAATAAAAACATTTTCAATAAATTTTCAAAAATTAAAATTATAACTTTCTAAATATAAATTTTATATTTATTATAATTTTATGATTTTTGATATTTTTATAATTATATTAAATGTAAATATTGTTAATTTATTATTTGACAGTTACCGCATTTGGTAGTTAACCAGTCATAAGTCACCCGCAAACGCACCAATTTTTAACGTAGTACCAGTCGTACAAATTTCTTAAAACTGCTAGAAACCGCAACCGCCCGCATCCGCAAACTCCCGCAACCGCAACCGTAACTGTTGCGTTTGAACCAGTCATGCCCTTACTATTCATAAATGCTAGGCTAAAACCTTATTTTTAGTTAGTCAACAATGTTTAATTTTAGGCCATGTTTGTAAATCGAATCGCTGGACTCTAGGGCCTGACTGGTTCAAACGCAGCGGTTGCGGTTGTGGCTGCGGGCGTTTGCGGATGCGGGTGGTTGCGGTTTATAGCGGTTTTAAGAGATTTGTACGACTGGTTCTGCGGTTAAAAATTGGTGCGTTTGCGGGATAATTATGACTGGTTAACTACCAAATACAGCATCAGTTAAATAATAAATTAACAATATTTACATTTTATATAATTATAAAAATATCAAAAATCATAATATTATAATAAATATGTAAATTATATTTTCAAAGTTATAGTTTTAAATTTTTAAAATTATAGAAAATATTTTTATTTTAAAATTTTATAATATTAATTAAAATATAATAGATATATTTTAGTATTTTTATAATTCCATTTTAAAAAATTTATTGAATATTTTTATTTTTGTATTTATATGGTTTTTAAAAAAAAAGAAAAAAAAATTATCCTCCCGCAACCGCCCGCAACCGCAAACGCTAGCTGGAACCAGCTTTTGATTTTAAGAGGTTCGGAGCGGTTTGAAGCGATTTTTAACGGTTTGGATGATTGTTTCGAAACGCTGTCAACCGCTACCAACCGCAAAAGCTGCGTTTGCGGGTGGTAGCGGGGAAACCAATCAAGCTCTAAACAATTTGTTTCCTTCCGTTTTGGACTATAAATCATACATGTGGAAAACTAATAAAACTTGAATAATACAAAACTAAAATAAAAATCCTAAAACGTAAACGTAAAATAAAAAGGAAACCGATAAATAGGTATATATTGGAAGACAGCGAACACTTAAACTAGTTGTTGCCCTTTTAGCTCTCTCATCTTTGCCGTCTCACGCACAAACCCTAAAAAGCGCTTCTCCTCGGCACTTTCAATGACGAAGAAACGCAACCCTTTAGAAAACCCACCAGCTGCTTCTTCCAGCGACGACGACGACGACGAAGCCGACTCTTCCGCTGGAGAAGAAGAAGAAGAAGTTAATGATTCTTCATCAGAGGAAGAAGAAGAAGAAGACCAACCCAATCCTCCTTCCTCCTCCGCCGTCACAATCGCCATCCCTGGTAAAACCACCTCAGCCTCCGATTCAGTTTCTGGATCCGAAACCGAGACCGATTCCGAATCCGATACCAAGAAGGACAAGTCTCCGCCGCCGGCAACCAAATCGGGAACGAAGCGGCCCAGCGAAGGGACTTCGAAGGAAGCGAACTCAAAGCGAGCGAAGATCGGCGAAGACTCGAAGAAGCCTGCTGCTTTTCAGAGACTGTGGACCGAGGACGACGAGATCGCTGTCTTACAAGGCATGATCGATTTCAAGAAGGATACGGGGAACTCTCCTTACGACGACACCAACGCTTACTACGATTACATCAAGAAATCAATTAGCTTTGAGGTTAGTAAGAACCAGTTCATGGATAAGCTTAGGAGTTTGAAGAAGAAGTATATGGGCAAAGAGAAGCCTTCTTTCACCAAGCCTCATGACCAGAAGTCTTATAGATTGTGTAAGTCTATATGGGGACCTGAGGGGATGGTTCTTGAGTCCAACGGCAAGAAGACCAAGAAGGTTGGCTCTGTGAAGCAGCAAGAGCTCTCTTTTGCTTCTTCTCCCAATGGTAAAACGGTTGATGATGGTGGTGACATGTATGATTGGTTTGAGAAGTCGTTTCTTGTGCGAGGGATTGCGGGTTTCGGTGTCGATGAGAGTTATGTGAAACAGAGATGGAGGTTGGTCCCGGTGGAGACTAAGAGGAAAGTTGAAGAGAAGGTTAAGATGTTGCAGGCCAAGGAGATTGAGTTTGTGTTGCAGAAGACTGAGATTTTGCATGAAGTCACCTCTTTGATTGCTGAAGCATCTAAGAACAAGCCATTAGAATGATTGATTTGATCTACGGTTTCAATGCCAATTGTCTATGCCTCTCTATTGTTTTTTCAACTTAGGATTTTTACTTTTTCTTCTTTTATGATCTACTTACTGTGTAATTTTTCTGGTTCATTTAGATGGCTTTCTCTCATATGAAACTCTCTTATATTGGATTTGTTGCTAATCTATAATAACACAATAAAAATAAGATTACTGTCAATTGTCAAGCCTAAGGCAGTTAGGTGACATATGAACTAGATCCTAGCTATGGTCGAACTGTTGGGTATTTTTATGAAATGTAGGTAAGTATTGGTTTGGTTCGGGTAATATGAACAAGGTTCTAGCAATTTGTGTTTAATCAAATGGGTTTGTTCTGAAAAAATTCAAGTAAAAAGATAAAAAATTTGGTTAAAGAAGACGAACTTACAAAAATCTTGTGATAACTTAGTTAAGTGATAACAAATCTGCAAGTCAATAAAAAGTTACGAGTCTTTCTTCTGATTCTTAGGTGAGAATTTAGGAAGAGGAAGAAGGTGAACAAGTTAGTTGAGTCACGTGCTTACCTTCTAAAAAGCCTTTTTGATCAATGGTTGTACCAAATGAGAAGAGAGACTAAAAGCTTTGCAAATTTTACTTTTACTTCCTATATAAAAGTCTCAAGACGTTAAACCTCATAACAAACAAATATACATTTCTGTGCGTTAAGAATTTATAATATATCAGATGACAAGCACTGATCAGACCACCGGAACTAAGAAGGTTTGTGTCATCGGTGGCACAGGAAACTTAGCCTCTATTCTCATCGATCGCTTGCTTCAAAGTGGCTACGAAGTTAACACCACCGTTAGAGATCCAGGTTCCTCATTTCTTCTTTCTTTCTTTCTTGTCTCAAGCCATTTTGAATGTTTAGTGACTCTTTTATTCTAAAATTTGCAGAAAATGAGAAGAAAATGGCAGTCCTTAGGGTACTTCAAGAGCAAGGGGACCTTAACATCTTCAAGGCGGACTTGACCGATGAAGGGAGTTTCAATTCACCAGTCTCGGGCTGTGAATATGTTTTCCATGTCGCAACGCCAATCAGCTTTACATCTCAAGATCCCGAGGTCTGTTCTTTTAACATATTTGTTACTCTAAAAAAAAGAAAAGAAACATTCCCAACTGATCGTGTTTGGTGTTTCAACTTACAGAAAGACATGATCAATCCAGCGATACAAGGAGTGATCAACGTGTTGAAATCTTGCTTAAACTCCAACTCAGTCAAGCGCGTGATCTACACTTCTTCAGCTGCTGCGGTTTCTATCAACAATCTTTCAGGACCTGGACTTGTGATGACCGAAGAAAACTGGTCTGATATTGATTTTCTCAGAAAGGAGAAGCCATTTAACTGGGTAAATTATAATTACTTGCTACACAAGATAGGTTTTGTTCCTTACCAAGTTTACTTACTTCTAGCTGTTCTTTTCTAGGCATACCCAATCTCAAAGGTGTTAGCAGAAAAGGCAGCTTATCAATTTGCGCAAGAGAATAAAATCGATCTCGTTACCGTGGTTCCAGCACTCATAGCTGGAAACACTCTCATCGATGATCCTCCTCCGAGCAGTTTATCTCTCTCGATGTCTTTGATTACCCGTAAACATGATTTTTTTTCTTTTTTTAATGAATGTTAAATTTTATTCACCAAAAAACCATTTTTACATAATGTATGTAATCATCTTCTGTTAATTGGTTTTGTTGTTAGGGAAAGAAATGCATCTGAACGCTCTCAAGGAAATGCAGAAGCTATCTGGCTCCATCTCGTTCATCCACGTGGATGACCTAGCTTGTGCCCATCTGTTTCTTGCGGAAAAAGAAACAGCTTCTGGTCGCTACATTTGTTGTTCTTACAACACAAATATTCCAGAGCTTGCGGATTTTCTCAGAAAAAGATATCCTCGGTACAATGTTTTGTCAGAGTAAGCATTTATCTATCTCCACATAAATTGCAAATTTTAATTAAGAAAAAGTTTCTGACTGTTTTCTCACCATTTGTTTGGGTTGTGAAATTTGGCAGATTTGAAGAGTGCTTATCAACTGCGAAACTGACGCTATCCTCGGAAAAACTCATCAATGAAGGCTTTCAATTTGAACATGATATCGAGGAGATGTATGATCAGATGGTGGAGCACTTTAAGACAAACCGATGGGCCTAAAGAATCTTTATTTTCCTATGATGTACATTGGAATTTATATGGGGCCTCCGACTCTCAATATATGATTCCTATAAAAAAATGGCTTTAAATAATATGTTGGTCGATTTTATGTCTCTTTATACAATATATATATTACTTGCAAAGTTTGTGGTTTGTTAATAAAATTTGTGTGGAGAAGTTTCATGCTGTTTATATCTCATACCGTTTAAAATTTAAATATACGATTTACTTATGAAATGCCTATTTGTTTTTGAACTTGAGGTGTTTATCTTTTTTTGTGGTTCAAAAAGTAGTCTAAAACTAGACCCAACTTGCCAAGTAGAAAATATTGAAACATCATCATTCATAGGTAAAGACTTGGCTCATATGTTATTCGTTATAGCATCATTTTTAATTGGCATCAGATTTCTCCAAAGCTGTAAGGAAAAAAATTAAGCAAATGAATAAAAGAAAGGCAAATGAAATGGAGGAGATAGGCAAATGAATAAAAGAAAAAAAGAATAAAAGAAAGGCAAATGAAATGGAGGAGATAGTATTATTACTGTTGTAGTTAAGAAGCTTTTCGATAAGATCGACATGAGTCATAAGCATGCGTCTGCAGCAGTAACGAACTAACCCAATCGCATCAAGAGCATCCCTGCATATTCCAAAAAACATAAACCAATTTGAGAACGTAAAATCATGTTGTAGCTTAACGCATAGGGGGCTAAAGATTAAACTAGAGATGCAAACAACAGAATCGAAATACCAGTAACCTGCTTTAAGTTACAGAGCTAACATATATGAAGTTCAAAATGATCAAGTTGCAAAACAGAAGTTGAGAAACAGATCAATCATGTACATACAAAGACTCTCTAAAGAGTTTTTTTTTTCTCACAAAAAAGTAAGTATAATGAGGGAATCAAAAAGGGTTAGTTACCCTTCGGTGTAATCAGCCTGGAGAAGATCAAGGTAAGTGTCCCATTTGTTCCCAATCACCTACGATTCATAGAACCTCAAAAACTTTTATCGTGATAGAGAAAAATGTGTAACCCTAGCTAGAGACTATCAAAATGTCCTTCAAATTAATATAAAACGAATCATCGAAATAAAAGGAGAAACAAACCTTTCCACAAGTAAAGCAACGAACTGGGATGATCATCGTGCACGAACTGTTGCCGCTCTTGCGATTTCTTCTTTAGGGTTTTCTCTTTCGTGCTTTAGTGAGTTTTCGCGTCTATGGTGGCTCTTTATATGTACGTTAAACGGCACCGTATTCAGATGAAATTTATAATTAATTATTTAAGGAGAAAAAAATAAGGGAAAGAGATTTATAATTTAATTCTGAAAAATAAGATTAGAGAGGAGAAAAAGAAAAGGGGGTTGTCTTCTTCAAGTGATCTATCTGCTCGAACGTTTACTTTCAAAGCATCGATCGATCTTTTCTAGTTTTCCCAAGAAAATGTTGGAAAAGATCGGATTGCCGGCGAAGCCTTCTCTGAGAGGAAACAGTTGGGTCGTCGATGCTTCTCATTGTCAAGGATGCTCCTCTCAATTTACTTTCATCAATCGCAAGGTCTCTTTCCCTTTCTCCTCTCTCCTTACTCTTCGTTTCGATCTATTCAATACTTGCCTCGAGATCTTCAGGGACTCCGTCTTCTGGATCTAGTTTTTGATTGAAAGTTTGGATCTTTTTTAATCGAACACTTAACTGAATGATCTGTCTATTGATTTGCTGAAGATGTTTGTTTTGTTTCGTCTATGTGTTGTTTTTGTTTTACAGCATCATTGCCGGAGATGTGGGGGCTTGTTCTGTGGTAGCTGCACTCAGCAGCGAATGTCCCTACGTGGTCAAGGTGACTCACCTGTTCGTATATGTGATCCTTGTAAGCAACTTGAAGAAGCTGCTCGCTTTGAGCTGCGTCATGGCTACAAAAACAGATCTGCAAAAGGTAGTAGTATCCTACGATTCAACCAATCTCATCGCCTTACATTTGGTTTTGGTTTTAAGTAGGCTTGTGATATTATCAGCAGGTGGCTCTAAAAGGACCGTAAAGAATGAGGATGATGTTCTCAGTGAGATTCTTGGATCTGATGTTGATGTATCTTCTTCATCCGAATCAGACAGGGTTACATCTAAAGAAATGGGAAGCAGCAGCAGTATGGAGTTGGATGCTACTCCTGAAGAGTTGCGCAAACAAGCGGTAGAAGAGAAGAATAAGTACAGAGTCCTCAAACAACAAGGGAAGTCTGAAGAAGCTCTGAAGGCCTTTAAGAGAGGGAAGGAGCTTGAGAGGCAGGCGGACGCGCTAGAGATATCCTTGAGGAAGGACCGTAAAAGAGCACTGTCCATGCGAGATGTCTCCGCCGCGACGCAGAAGAACAAGGCTGCTACTAAAGAATCTAGCAAATCACAAAAGCCTCCACGGAAAGATGATTTGGCAGCTGAGCTGAGGGATCTCGGTTGGTCTGATGATGAAGATAAGAAACCAGCTACTGTGAGTTTGGAGGGCGAGTTTTCGTCTCTTCTCCGTGAGATCCCTGGAAGGACGACTAACCCACAACAGAAGAGTGGAGGGGGAATCGACAAGAGTCAGGTGATTGCCATTAAGAAAAAGGCACTTGCGCTTAAACGTGAAGGGAAGCTTGCAGAAGCTAAAGAGGAGCTGAAGAGAGCTAAAGTTTTGGAAAGGGAGATTGAAGAGCAGGAACTTCTGGGTGGGGCTGATGAATCTGATGATGAGCTATCCGCGCTTATCAACAGTATGGATGATGACAAAGAAGATGATCTGTTAGCTCAATATGAGGGAAGCCATGGTTTTGACATTGGTAACCTTGTGGAAAGTGTAGATGATCTTGGAGTTGATGGTGCATTTGATGTCACAGATGAAGATATGGAGGATCCAGCGATTGCTGCTGCGTTGAAATCTTTGGGCTGGGCCGAGGATCCTGGTCGCCGTGAGAATCTCCACACTCAGTCTCCTCCTAACAACAGAGAAGAACGTTTAGCTGAGATTCAGGCATTGAAAAGAGAAGCTCTCACTCTAAAGCGAGCTGGAAATGCTGCAGAGGCCTTGGCTACACTGAAGAAGGCAAAACTACTTGAGAGGGAACTAGAGTCTGCTGCTGATACATCCTCACAAGGTGCTGATACGAGCCTGAAACATCCTCCCAGAAGCAGGCTAGCGATACAGAGGGAGCTTCTTGCAGTGAAAAAGAAAGCGCTTACTTTGAAAAGGGAAGGGAAGTTTAACGAAGCTGAAGAGGAATTGAAGAAGGGAGCGGTTCTCCAAGAGCAGCTTGAAGAGCTGGACAATTCGTCAAAGTTAGCTGCAGCAGGAAAGGCTACTCGTGAAAAAGATATGCCTGATATCTCTGTTGATTCTATGGATGATGATGGAGAGGTAGATGTAAAAGATGAGGAGTTAAATGATCCGAGTTACCTCTCGATGCTTAAGAGCTTAGGCTGGAATGATGAAGATAATAATCATGCGGGTGATTCATCTGGAAGAGTTGAACCAGTTAGTACGAAACCAAGAAGAAGCAAAGCTGAAATACAACGAGAACTCTTAGCGCTGAAAAGAAAAGCTCTAACTTTGAGGCGTCAAGGTAGTGTTGATGAAGCAGAGGAAGTTCAAAAACAGACTAAAATATTGGAAGCCCAGTTGGTAGAGATTGATTCAGGCAAGAAAACATCTACTGATAGTGGGATCAGTGTAGAAGATGATAGTGTTACAGAAAATGATATGAAGGATCCAGCACTATTGTCGACTCTTAAGAACTTGGGATGGGAGGATGAAGAACCAAAGAAACAAGAAGCTGCATTTAGCTCTATGCAGTCTACTGGTCCACGGGTAGCAGCCAAAACAAAGGGACAAATACAAAGAGAACTTCTGGACTTGAAAAGGAAAGCACTTGCCTTCAAGCGTCAAGGGAAAAACGGAGAGGCTGATGAAGTATACAGTCATGCCAAAGTTTTGGAAGCACAACTAGCTGAACTGGAGACCCCCAAGGCTGAGCCAATGGGTGAAGTCTCAGCTTCTACCATCAACACTACAAACTATATGGACGTTGATTTATTAGTTGGATCTTCTCAAATGGAGGACAAGGCAGGCAAATCTGCAAGTGCTGCTCAAGGTAATTATGACTTGCTAGGAGACTTTATCTCCCCTGCTAAATCTGATTCCGTAAGCACACATGTGATGAGTGAAAGTAGAGTTGTTTCTCAATCAGGCCAGCAGCAACCAAGTATGATGGATTTGCTGACTGGTGAGCAGTGTGAGAGGTCTCAAACAGTGAGACGTGAAGAGTCAGCACCTGGTAGTTTTGAATCAGCTTCTGTTGAAAATACATCTCCTCAGAACACACTTAAGCAAGAGATTCTGGCTCATAAGAGAAAGGCACTTGCTTTGAAGAAAGAAGGAAAGATAAGTGAAGCTAAAGAGGCATTCCAACAAGCGAAATTGCTGGAGAGGAGACTACAGGAAGGAGAAAACCCTTCTCCTGAAAAACTCAGACGAGATGATGTGGTTTCTGCAACGCAACCTCCTGTTGTACGAGAGAAAGAGAATAGCCCTTCAAGTTCAGCTGCTCCGAAGCCAATGTCTAGTCGTGACCGTTTTAAGCTGCAGCAAGAGTCGCTAAGCCACAAACGTCAAGCCATGAAGCTTCGTAGGGAAGGTAAGATGGAAGAAGCTGAAGCTGAGTTCGAAATTGCCAAAACTCTTGAAGCGCAGCTAGAGGATTTAACATCCTCAAAATCAGAACCGGTAGATGATAATGTAGCAGTGGAAGATTTTCTCGATCCTCAACTCTTGTCTGCCCTCAAGGCTATCGGACTAGACAGTCCTGCGAATGCGTCGGCGAGTAAGCCAGACACGACACAAGCTACTCCAAAACCAGTGCGTGAAGCTGTGAAACCGAGTCCAGCCAAGGAGAGTGATAATAGCCAGGAGAGAAGTCAACTCGAAGAACGCATCAAAGCAGAGAAGATAAAAGCTGTGACCCTGAAACGTTCAGGGAAGCAAGCTGAAGCATTAGATGCTCTTCGAAGAGCAAAACTCTATGAAAAGAAGCTAAATGCTCTTGCGTGAATTTGATCAACTCTCCATTTTAGTTGGATTTTTGTAACATAACCTCAATGTTTTTTTTTAAGAGTTTATCAGAGTCGAATACTTTTCAGTAACCATAACTTTTTGATGGAAGACTCATAAGAGCAAGTCCAATGTAGGTATGATGACAGTATCTAACTATTAAAAAATGCAAAAAAAAAATAGAAAAGAAGGAGAGATGACTACAATCGATTCTTATCTAACCCACTTTACACCATGATTATCGCTGAGAGTTCCGGCACGGTTTCATTGGATTTTTTTTAAAAAAAATTTTTTGTCTCATAAAAAAAATTAAAAGTTGAAAAATCGCGGATTGCCATATGTCAATAGAATCCACAAACAGCAAAAAAACAAGTGAAGATCAATCTTTATGTAACAACTTTAAAAACTCATTTTCTAAAACAATGGAACTCACGCAATATTTTATTATTTTTTGGTAAGAACACTATAGTAAAGAGTAAGAGCATCATTATCGGGCTTTTTAGCCCGATTCTTATAATTAACTTGGGCCAAATTTAAATCAAAAAAATGAGTTAATAAGTGGAATCGATTTTTACGAAGAAGTTTTTGGTGGTGGTGCTTGTGGCACGTGGCGAATGGTGATAGGAGGTACGAAGCGGTAGAGAGAAGAGGTCATTCGGTCTCGACCCATTCTCTGCGTCTCCCTCTTCTCTCTCTCTCTCTCTCCGTCGAAGGCGATTACAGGAGGAGTGACGCCGCGTCGCGAACCAGACGGATTCACCGTTCAATCTAAAGCTCTACCGGCGCATCGAATCTCCAGCAGGTTCGTGTTCCTTCTCTGGTTTTATTTTTCGATTATCGGGTTGTTTTGTGGATCTAATTTTTTTTTGGGTTCGATTTCCTTTTGCATGCGTGGTATTTGATCTGGGTTTGCATCGTCTCACTATTCTCTCTCTCTCGCCGGTAGTTTTCGGCCTCCGTCGTCTATTCTCACCGATTCCCGAAGGATCTCGCCGTCGTCTTCCGAATCAAACGATACCAGGTTTGTCTTCTATATCTGTTAATTATATGTCTCTCTGTTAAGGTCTGCGAATTAGAGGAAACGATTGGCTTGGTTTGTTCGAATTGATTTGTTTGTTTCTGAATGTTTGGTTGTATAGTTCGTGTGTATAGAGTTTTTGAAAGGTTGTCTGTATAGGTTGTGATTGAATGGTTGGCGAGGAATTTGATTGTGAACTGATCTGTGTCTGATTGTAAAGTCCATTGATGCGTGTATTTTAGAAATAACATTGTGAATGTATACTTGATTGATTAGTGAAGTGTATTCGGTAAAAGCTGGCTTTAAACATTGTGAATGTATACATTGTGAATAAACTTTGGATTTAAACTCGATGGATCTGTGTTACATAACGTGAATGTATACGTGATTGATCTGTTGTCTAAATTACATTGTCTTCATCATTGAATTTACCAGTGTTGAAATTTTAGAAAAAAACTGGTGTGGACATTTAAGTTTATTGTCTGCTCATTGTAGTTAGTTTCGAACGAGTTGTAGTAACTGTTGTAGTTAGTTTCGAACGAGTAACCAGTCTGTAAGGAGTATATAAGTTTATTGTTTGCTCATTGTAACTTGAGTGTATTTTGTTTCTGACCAAATGAAAATATTTAGTGAAAAGTTTCATTGTTTTGATGGCTTTTAAGTGTTGTAATAACTATTGATTAGACTAAAGTAGTTGATGGTTAGGTATTTCTTTAAAGCTCTTTATGATCTCATTCTCTCTTTTTTCTTTATATAACGGCAAGAAGCTATACTTCTTGTCATAGTAATCTCTTTATCTCTTATTTCTCTCTTGTTTCCCTTTCTGTCATTTATAATCCTATCATTCTCCTCGCTATGGATTCAAGGGATCCTTCGAATCCATATAGTGACTCCCCTAGTTATAGCTATCTTCTCCACAGTCAAAACTTCCAGTATGGAAGTTTTCCTCCGAGTCAAAACTATGGAGGAGGATCGGAGATACCTCCTTTTAGTTCACAAGCACCAGAGGCTCCCGCTCAACGTGAAAACCCATCCGTTGCCTCTAAGGAGAGAAGGCAATGGACTCCAGCTGATGACGAGGTTGTAATAAGTGTGTGGCTCAATACATCTAAGGATGCTGTAGTTGGAAATCAACAAAAATCTGGGACGTTTTGGAAACGTGTAGCGGAGTATTATGCATCTAGCCCACATGCGAAAGCGAGTGGTGAACCTAGAGAGTGGCTCAATCTTAAGCAGAGGTGGCAGAAGATTAATGACTACACCAACAAATTCTGTGGTGCTTACGCGGCTGCAGAGAGACACATCAGTTCTGGTCAGAGCGAGACTGATGTCCTCAAGGCGGCTTATGATATTTACTTCGCTAATCATCAAAGGAAATTCAATCTGGAGCATGCCTGGTGTTTGTTAAGGTTTGAGCAGAAGTGGCTCAGTCTTAACACTCCTAAACCGACCGGGAGTGGAAAGCGAAAGGCTGGAGAGGATTGTCCGCAAACATCAAGCGCCACTATTGGTGAGCAAGAGGTGCGTCCAGAGGGTAGCAAGGCTGCTAAAGCTAGAAAGAATAACACTCAAGGTCTAAAATCCATTGATGAGATTAAAACCGTAATGGAGTTGAAGAAGGATGATCTCATGAGGAAGGAGAATTTGTCGAAGCTTGCCATTCTAGACACACTCCTAACTAAGCCAGGAACACTAAGTGAGGCTGAGGAAGTTGTGAAGAACAAGCTGCTCGCTCAGCTTTTCTGAAAATATCTTTTAAAATGATTTAGTATCTCTGTTTCCTGAAAGTGTTCTGTGTTTTAACTTGTGTTTCTGTTGTTTCTGCGTCCTACTTTGATGTCAAATGTATTCGAGTTTCGTAGTAATGAAAAACATGTTTCTGCTTGCATTATTGTTTTTCTGTTTCCTTGAATGTTTCCTTAAATAAATTAGAGGACTAATGTATTTTAATGAGGACTAATGTATTTTAATGAATATTCTTGGCAGGTTTACTTAAAAATGGGGAGATATAGTTACAGCCAGCCTTCGTGTTCCTCAGGGTATGGTGGGGAGAACTCTAGTAATAATGCTTCTGAGTTCAGCGAGACTGAAGACCTCATTCGCCTTGACCAAGAAGAGTTGAGCTTGAGATATGGTGACACGGCACCGTACCCTCAGCAGTACCCTCCACAACCGGAGGTGGAGTTTGGATTCCCCCAAGTTTGCTACTGTGGTGGTGCACCGCAGATGGCTACATCATACACAAGGCTTGATCCAGGGAGGAGATACTATACCTGCGCGCATGTGGATGATGGAGAATGCCATGTGCATAAGTGGTGGGACGTCGCAGTGATGGAGGAGATGAGGGCGAGGGATAAACACGTACTACAATTGGAGGAAAAGGTAGACTGTCTGAACCTTATGAGTGACTATGATTCAGATGAGAGGGTGCGTAGGCTAGAGCAGTTAGTTTGTGACTTGGCTAAGAAGAAATCTGGTTTTATAAATGGCTTTGAGGTATGCATTGGAGGAATGGTCGTCGTTTTAGTTCTAATGGGTGTGGTGATCGCATTTAAGTGATTCTCGGTGCTTGGCGAAGAAGTAATCTAGTTGTTTGTGGTTTTATTGTTTTCGTTTGAATGATGTATGCAAAAATGACTTATGTAGTGTAATAACTTATGTATGCTAAATGGCTTTGACTTATGTGATGTAATAACTGGTGATGATCATATGTATAACTTGAATTGATTCTCAAAATGTGCCATACTGTCTAAACGTAATGTTTTTTATAAACAAAACAAAATTCAAAAAACATAACAAAATTCAAATGGGATCCGTGAAGCTTGAAAACAAAACCAGCTGCACTGGTTGGTCCGTGAAGCTGAAAACAAGACACACAACATACACTTATCAATGCTCGTGAATAACATTCAGATGTGTAAGAGAACAAGACACATATCAATGCTCGTGAATAACATTCACAAGATACACTTATTTGATCCTATAAATATGATAGATCGTTGGAAATTTCAAGACATCCCTTCTCTTATCAAAATCTTCCCCTCTTTCAACAACATTACATTTTTTTTTAAAAAAATCTTATGGCATCTTCTTCTCATTATCACTACCACAATGATGATGATGATAATGAAATTGATTCCTTAGTTGAAGATTTTGTTGGAAACTTTGATGATATTCAAGAACCAAAAAAGCGGAAGCAACGTATTTATATGGAGAGGTTCCGAGAAGACGGCCACCAGAAGCTCTGGAATGATTACTTTAGCGAGACTCCAACTTACAATCCCGAGTTATTCCGCCGACGGTTCCGAATGAACAAATCTTTGTTCCTGCGTATTGTACAACGTCTCGAAACCAACATACCGTATTTTCAGCAAGGAACCGATTGTACCGGACGGTCTAGTCTAACACCCCTACAAAAATGTACCGCAGCAATCCGACAGTTAGCATATGGCGGTGCAGCTGATTCACTTGATGAGTATGTCCGACTTGCTGAAACGACAGCTCGGAAATCTTTGCACAAATTTACCGCCGGAATAATCAGCTTGTTTGGTGATGAATACCTACGCCAACCGACACAAGAGGATCTGCAAAGACTTCTCTATATTGGAGACCAACGTGGGTTTCCGGGGATGATTGGCAGCATCGACTGTATGCATTGGGAGTGGAAGAATTGCCTCACTGCTTGGAAAGGAATGTATTCCCGAGGAACCGAAAAACCAACAATTGTTTTGGAGGCGGTAGCTTCAAGTGACCTCTGGATATGGCACGCGTTTTTTGGAGCTCCAGGTACTATGAACGATCTTAATATTCTTGATCGATCCCCCGTTTTTGATGACATTATTAACGGAATTGCGCCAGAAGTGAACTTCTATGTTAATGGTAATCAATATCATTTGGCATATTATCTCACTGATGGTATTTATCCTAAATGGGCGACTTTTATTCAATCTATCCGACTTCCACAAAGTGAGAAATATTCTTTATTTGCTAAAACCCAAGAAGCTGTTCGAAAAGATGTCGAGCGTGCCTTCGGAGTTCTGCAAGCTAGATTTGCCGTAGTGAAAAATCCATCCAAGTTATGGGATAAAGACAAAATAGCAAATATTATGAAGGCATGCATCATACTCCATAATATGATTGTCGAGGATGAACGATCATCATACACTCAGTATAACGTGAGAGAATTTCAAGAAAGCGAGGAAGATGATACATTCACCGTTACTCCGAATTCAAATCTCGGCACTGCAATGGATCGTCGATCGAGCGTCCGTAACAGACAAGCCCATGAACAATTAAAATTCGATTTAATCGAACATATTTGGGCTAAATTTCGACATATTCCAAATAACCAATGATTTTAAAGTTTCTATGAATTGAATAAATGTGTGATTTATGAATTTTTTTTTTTTTATGTATGAAATGTAATAAAATGTTTGTAATTTTAATTAAATGAAAATTTTATCTCTTTTTAATGTATTGAATATAAATGGATATATCTTAATTACTACTTATTAATAAAAAAATGATTTTATACCTAAGAACCTTCGAAAAGTTCCATTGATAATGTTGTATTTTACTTAAGTATCTTAGAAAACTTCTTAGACTAAAAATACTAATTAAATATTCTAAGATGTTTGATAAGAGTTGGCATTGATAATGATGCTCTAAGGACGTGTGTTGTGGATGTCTTTAAGAACTCTTCAATTTACTCTGTTGCCACCTCCTGTTTGTTTATTGGTTAAATGCTGTTAATTTGATTATGTATTTTGCTTCGATCAAAAATATTATTGTTTAATTTATTAGATACTTATAATAACATACTAACCGTTAAGGTTGCCTAAGTGATTAGAAATTAAATATCTAAAACAATGAGAACCCTGGTTCCATACGATATCAAAATCTGACGACTCTGAATACTTTTTTTTTTTTGGTAAAATGGTAAAGTTTATTATACCAAGATTTTAATTTTTGACAGAAATACATAGTAAACAAATAGCGGAGATGCAAGAAATTTAAACTAAACAGAGCCTCTAATTGAAAGAAAGACTTAAACAAAAGAAAGAAGAGTTGGCCCGGAAAGAGACCGGACGTGAGCGGAGCATCGACCGCCCCGATAAGAGGCATGAGCGGACTGAGTTCCCCGTTACGCGAGCCACCAGAGAGAAAGGCGCCCTCAAACCTTGGTTGCAACGGCAAGCCTACAGCTTCTGGGAACGCACTCATCAACACCTCCCCAAGGAATCACATCTCGGAACCGCAAGCCCATCCGACATCGCCTCACCGGCAGCACGAGAAAGAATCCACCACCGGCAATGCCGTCGTTCGGGAAGTAAAACAAGAGATTGCTGCCTCCGTTCCACCATCCCGGGACCGTTACACCCCTTTAACCCACTGTCCATTTAGGACAACGAGACAGGCTGGGCACACTTTCTCCGGAGCGACGACCGTCGAAAACAAACTTGGAGACCGATTGCCAAAATCACGTCGTATCCCTTTTCTTCAGACACAGACCACTTCTCAAGAAGCCTAACCACCGCGAAGAGGACGAGAGGACAGAGCTAGACGACGAGGAGCGCCACACCAACTTTGAGGATAGTCTCTCCACGCGCCAAGGACGAACTCGACAGAAGCGGAGGAAACACATCACCATGCGCCCTCACCAGAGAGCCCCAACAGATTTGCCGACGAGCCACCTATTGAAAACCCACCACGCACGGCCACCGTAGATCACCGGAGGCCCAAAGAGGAGAAGAAGAACCTGAGATTTAGATCCACAAGCTCCAAACTCGCCTGAGGAACTGTCACCACATAACCCACCACGCTACACCGGAGACAGACTCAGGAAGATTAGTCACGACTCACGCGTCGTCTAGTCGAGGAGGTTCAGTTGAGGATGGAGAAAAACGCTCCCAACAGTAGATCCCTTAGCAAATCGGAGAAGAAACCAGCGGGAGGAAGGACCGTCCTCAAGCCCCTACCGACACCGCCAAGCACTCTCCAGATCTGAGAAGAAATCGCTGGATCTGGAATTGGAGACGACCTCGACTGAAACACCACCCTTGCCGAAGAAGAAGATGGTACAGAGATAACTAGGAGACGGAGAGGAGGAGCCTAAACAAAACGGAGCTCCGGCGACCGCCTAAAGGGACACGGCGGTCGCCGGGAAAGGAGTTCCGGCGACCGCCTAAAGGGACACGACTCTGAATACTTAGTTTGTTTAACTTGACTATAGTTTAACAGTTATGTAATACAATACCAATTACGAAAAGAGAAAAACCCGAAAGTTATATTAATTATGAAACCAATTAACAAAACAATAAAGGAGAAGAAGAAAGACAATATCATAGGAGTCAAAGCTCTACTCAACCTTTCTCAAACACAGCTACTGAATACAAGAAGCACAACGCCACGAACACGTTGTGCTGTCTTCTGTTTTAAATATTTTGCCTTGACAAGGCTTCATACAATAATGGCAAATTGGCCGAGAAATATTCCTTTTGGCAAGAATTTGAAACTTCTTTCTGTACAATTCGAAACATTGACCAGGTTTCATATATGGATCTTCGCAGAATAAGCAGAAAGTGTGAAGGATGGTGCAGCAATCATTACACCAATAGAAGTATGTGTAGACGCTATTTTCGCACTCGTCGCACCAATATTTCTCACACCCCTCTTCTCCCCATGAAAGTGTGAGAAAGTGTTTGTCGTTCTTATACCTTGCTTTGTATGGTAAGGTGGCACATTCCATACACACAATAAAATCGCATTTGATGCAATTTAACACCTGCCTACCTGTATCTTTGCATACCTCACATAATAACTTCTTTTCTGGGTCTAAAGATAGGAACAGTGGATCCTCATGACCTTGGTAATCAAAAGGCTCTGAAATGGAAGCACACCTCACATCTAGCTTAAAGTCACATTCCTCCTTTGGACACTGATAAACAAAGCCACCACAACTGCGCCAGCAAGCATCACACCGAAAGTCACTAGAAATATTGTTGATAGTCTTTAATATAAGTAAATGCGGATGTAATGCATGTTGTATTCTGCGATGAGCTTTTAGGCATGTTTCATGGAGGATGAAGTCACAAACCGTACATGAATACAATTTCTCTTCAAAGATAGGCATGACACAAGCTTCGCAAAGCTTGTTTTCATCATAGAGTATGTTTTCTTCGAGTAGGAGATGATGGTCATGAAGAAAATAATGTATCAACCCTTTGGATATCTTACAGAAGGGTGGTGCATCTTGTGTTATATCATCTTCATCTTTTTCTGGTATACCTTCCATTTCTTCTCCATCCCAAACATCTTTTCCTAGAGCACATCTCGAGTGAACAGCGTAGTCACCACACTTGTGACAAGTATATGCACCATAACCACCGTCAATACTTTGATGACACACTCCACAAGGATACTTTTCATGCCGAAGAGAAGAAACATGGGAGATACGATGGTTGTGACGTGATATCTTGATGGTGTGAGGGAAGTACATACAATCTCTGTGAGCTACAAAGTTGCATCTGAGACAGACATATGTGGCATATTTTTCTATCAAACCACAAACGTTGCAGATTAAAGAATTTTGTCTAGGGAAAAAGGTAAGGGGATGGACATGGATTTTTTGTTGGTCTATAACAGGTATCAACTTCATTGCACATGTTGGATGCATGGAAGTTTGATAGACAGTACAATGATATTTCAAATTCATTATTTTTCTTCCACAACATGAACAGTAAGAAGCTTCATAATAATTAATGCAGAGTTCGAGAGGATGACGAGGATAGTAAGGGTGTTTAATTTTTAGTGGAGCCTCTACACATTCTTTGTGGAACGTTAAATCACAGTATTCACAAAAATAATAATATGTACCGAGGTTTGAGTTATAGCATATACGGCATCCACCATGTATAGAAAACTTTTCGTTGTTGCACCAAAACAACGGAAGTACATGATGATTAGCACGATTATCAGCCCTTGTTGTAGAGATGACATACTCGGGAGAAGAAGTGAGCCACCAAAGTTCATGCTGTGTACCGTGGTAGTCTTTTCGTGCTCGTGCCAAAGGGCATAAGAAAAGGGGCAGAGAAGGGTGATCTTGGTTGGCTGCTTCATCAGGTGAGGATGTGCTTTTTATTTGCGGTATAGGTCGGTACTTGGGGTGGTGGTATACCAGCAATAATTTACCATCGGTTTCGACCTCATGAAATCCACCATCGTAATCCATGACTGCCTCAGGTTTTTTTTTCTCCTTTTTATTATGATCCTACTATATAAAAGGAGCTAAATCATTGTTTCCTAAGCCTATCCACATGTGCACAAATATTCAGGACCAACCAATATGCCAGGTCATCACGAAGTAAGCTTGCAATTAAAAAAAAATTCAACAATTCGCAGCCCATTAGACCCATCTTCTAGCCCACTCCCGAGCCACTCTCTCATAAGCATAATCCCGTGTGTGTTAAATTTTTTAAAACACTCATATCTTAGAAATAGTTTAGAAAATATATTTATATAAATGTTTTTTTCTTGAATAATATTTAATTAAATTTTTTTGTATCTTTTTAACTTTTATAATAAAAATAGTTTTCAGATAGCAACAAAAATATATATAAGAATATCTTATTTTTAAATTTTTTTTATAATTTTATTATATTATTTTAGAATCAAATATTTAATATTAATATAACATATAATTTTATATGATTAAAATAAAATTTGTTTTAATTATATATACAATTCATTAAGGGTATTGTTTTAATTAACACATTAGCGAATCAGTTAGAATTTAATAAATCTAACCTATCTAAAAGTCTAAAACCTAATAAAATATGACAAATAAGAAAAACTAACTATTTTAATATAAAATAGAAATTTAATATTATTAAAATCTACTATATAAAAGAGCTAAATCATTGCTTCCTAAGCCTATCCACATGTGCACAAATATTCAGGACCAACCAATATGCCAGGTCATCACGAAGTAGGCTTGCAACTAAAAAAAAATTCAACAATTCACAGCCCATTAGACCCATCTCCTAGCCCACTCCCGAGCCACTCTCTCATAAGCACAATCCCGTGTGTGTTAAATTTTTTAAAACACTCATATCTTAGAAATAGTTTAGAAAATATATTTCTATAAATGTTTTTTCTTGAATAATATTTAATTAAATTTTTTTGTATCTTTTTAACTTTTATAATAAAAATATTGTTTTCAGATAGCAACAAAATATATATAAGAATTATCTTATTTTTCAATTTTTTTATAATTTTATTATATTATTTTAGAATCAAATATTTAATATTAATATAACATATAAATTTTATATGATTAAATAAAATTTGTTTTAATTATATATAATTCATTAAGGGTATTGTTTTAATTAACACATTAGCGAATCAGTTAGAATTTAATAATAAATCAATAACCTATCTAAAAGTCTAAAACCTAATAAAATATGACAAATAAGAAAAACTAACTAAATTTTAATATAAAATAGAAATTTAATATTATTAAAATAAAATTCATTTTTAATATATATATATATAATATTAATTAAGGATATTTTTTAAATTAATAAATTAGTGACTTAGCTAAAAATAAATAATAAATCAATAATTTAGCTAAAACCTAATAAAAACATGACAAATAAGCAAATTTACTAAAATTATGGATAATATAAAATATGATTGATTCTTTAATACAAAATTAAAATAAGAGTTTTGTTAAATAAAACATAAGTTTGCCGTATCGGTGTTACAAAAAAAACAATCATTAATAGTGTCGTAGGAATTATGTCTTTCCCATTATCGAATAAAATTGAAGCAGAGTGTTGGAGGATAGCTCAACGTATAGACGAGATTATGGAGATTGATATGGGAGTTGAGGTAACGGACACAACTGTTCCTCCGTAAAGAAACGCTTCTGCTAGACATCCTGGATAAATAAAAGAGACATATTTGGATTTGGCTTTGTGTTAATGGATGGTGATTTTCCAATGCTGTTTGGAGCAAGGGCCGATATACACGCACCAAATCACCACTGCAAGCGGAAGCTGAAGGTTTACTATGGGCAATGCAAGTGATACTGAAGTTTGGACACAGTGAGATGGTCTTTCAATCGACTGCGAACAACTGGTTATACTTATTCAAAAGGAGGAAGATTAGCCTGCGTTGGACTCGGAGCTCGACGAAATACAGGGTGTATCCAAAGAATTTTCTGAACTTTCTATTGCTTATATACCTAGATCTTTAAAATTCCGTACGAATAGCCTAGCAAAAGGTGTCCGATCACGCGCATTTCGATCAGCTTTTGTAAACCCTTTTGCACCAAGTTGGCTAGCCCCACAAGCTAGCATGAGGGTGCCAAAAAAGAGAATAAAGTTGAAAGTGAAACTAAATATCTCAATGAACAAATTTATCAGAAGTCCATATTTATGTGAATGTCTATATGGGACAAACAATTTTTTTTGACAATTATAGAATATAGTCACGAAAATCAATCCTAAAATATATAATTTAAAAAAACTATTTAAACAAACCATCAAAATTTTCAATATTACACCAAATAAGAATATAAAGACCAACTATATTCTCTTCGTGTATAATGTGTTGTGGTAAGATTCAAAAAAATTAACTTACTTTACAGTAAGGAAACATTAGATTTTTAATTCCAAATTTACAGTAAAAACATAATATTTTATAAAACTAAACAATTGACATAATAGTACAAAAATATGAAAAAAAAATCAAAATACTATCCGCGCATAGCGCGGACAAGGACCTAGTTTTGTTAAAAGCTTTAAAGGTTAGTTGGTTTACAAATATCAATCTTTTAACACTTTAAATAAGGAAATTTGTGTCCAAAAGTCTCAATCTATTTTAGATCCTTAACGTGAAAAGAAGTGGATTTTGTTCTTTTCTTTGTAATAATGCTATTGTTTATTTAAAGCAAAAAAAAAAGAATCAGTTTTTCTTTGCACATAGTTTATCTACTCTTTGATATTTACGACTCCTTAAGAGTTTAGTTTCAAAAAAGCTGTGCTTAAAATTTAGATAAATTCCCAAGGATATCCTCTTTTAATTTTTTTTTACCAAAAAACTCTACAAAAATGATCAAAAAAGTTTCATTAAATAGTTAATATACATTTATAATTATAGGATTAACTAATCTGCATAGATAATTTATTTTCAATTTTTTTATTTAACTATATTTTCACAATAAATATGAAATTTTGAATCCAAATTTTTTAGTTAAATTATGGGATTCTTAAACGGAGAACAATGTAAAATTTGTTCTTTTCTTTGTAGTTATGGTAATAGTCTCCACATGAAAATTCAGCATGCTGTTTTCTGCAAATGTTTATATCATTTGGGAATATTAGAATATTCTTTCCTTTTCAAGTTGTATTTTGCAAATTAAATTTATTTATATTATTTTAAATAGAATTTGTAAAGGATAATTTATCTGATAAACATATTGACAATGAAGTCTTCACGGATGCCTTTCTCATATTTGGCTTTGAACTTTCTTGGAATATTACTTTTGTGCCATTGAGATTTATAGTTAATCTTTTATCATTTCATTAAGGGTATAATTGGAATACAAAAAATGGTTTAACCATAATATCTACATCTAATAACACAAATTATTATTGCTTATGCTTATGTACAATATTTCAATATTAATACACTATATTAAATTGACACCTTTTTGTAGATTTTACATGATATATATGTATACTTGATAGTTTCAAAACTGAGATGGTTTCAAAATGATATAAAAAGACATGGTTTCAAAACTAATATATATTGTTTCTTGCATTAGTAGCTTTAGTATAGACTGTGAAGAAATCGAATAGTATGTTCTATAGGTGATGGTTTCAAAAATAACATTTATTAATAAACATTGTTATTACTAAAACTAGGGCAAGCCCGCGTTTGATGGATCGGTTTGTTTAGAAAAATATAATTTTGTGTTGATTTTATTTTGTGTTAAGTTTGGCATGAATATGATTATGTTGTGTACACCAAATTTTAATTATATAACTAAATTTGTTTGAATTCTTAGTATTGTTGTTGTTTAATCCTAAATTGTTAGTTTTTAATGTGTTTTAAGTTTTATGAATACATTTATATTTTTTAATTAATTGTAATTGTATTTTTGTTTTTTGTGTTAAAAGTTTGGTTATACATTCTTTGTTTATATATTAGAAGGTTAAGCGTCAAACTCATTGTTAACTAAATTCTTATATAGGTAATTACCTTTGTTTGAACGGAGCAGTGTGAATTTTTATTTATATAAGTATTAGGAGATTAGGGTATATTCAAATAATAGTTTTAGATGATTTTTCTTTAAATGACAAATCCACTATTATTCAAAAGATGATTTTAGAAAATACTTTAAAATTAAGTGTTATTGAACTTGTTATTTTAACAAACACTCCAAAATCCACTGTTATTGAACAAAATTTAAGTTGAAGATTTTATAGTGTTTTAAATGTTTTTAAGGTGCTTAAGAGGGATTTTACTTGTCATTTTAAATGTTTTTAGATGAGATTCTAGAGTTTTTTAACAAAATCATACCAAATTCTAATATTTATCTAAAATCATCTAAAAACTCACTAAAATCAAATCACTTCAAATTTCAGATTCAATACATCCCCTAAGTGTTAAAGTATATATGATAGTTACTATTATTTGATTGAAGCAATGTTAGATCTTATATTTTCCAAACTAATTGTTGAATAATACTTGTATTGATTATGTAATTATTATAACTTATGCTTTTCGGTAATTTCCAAAAAATGTGATTCACTATTTTTTCGGCATGAGTTTTAATAAAATTTTAAAAATATTAAAAATATTTTTTTTAATTGAAATTGTATTTATTTAGAAACTTATGCATATTTATTAATTTTTTAGTTCTCTAAATTTAGTTTGGTCAGATAAATTAAAATTTCTTGAGTTAGTGCTCTTATTTAGGTCTTGGTTTGGTAAAACGTTAACAATAAGTTGATTTATATTTTTTTTGTTCTTATTAATTAGCTCTATTTATTCTTTTCATTTTTTTGTATTTTGGATTATTTAATGTATTTACATTGAATTTATTTGATGATTACAATTTTAATTAAATTCAATTTAATTTAACTAAATTTTCATTTTTATTGTTATATATATATATATATATCTTAATTGATTTTGTTTGATATAATGATTAATATCCACAATTGCCGATTGATTGTATGTTTATATCTTAAGTGATTTTTTTATTAAAATAGAAGCAATTATTTCTTAATTGAAAAATACTTGCATAAATAGCTCTATTAAATATGAGTTTTTTATACGATCAAAGGTGTTCCCTGAAAAACTATAGCTCGATAGAGATTTGATTTCTATTTTATATGATATAAAATTAAGTTTTAATGATATTAACATAGATATATAGTATATTTTTAATATTGATATCTGTTAAATAATATGTTATACTCATATTGTTTTTTGATAATTTTTATTTATTATAACAAAATTTTTGAATCACTGATAACAAATTGTTTTTGTAGGATGTTTAATAGTTTTAATCATTTATAATTTTAAAAAAAATTATGAAAAGTTTTAAAACTAAATATTAAGTGGTCAATATATGTTCAAACTTTTTATAAAAAAATCAAAGAAAATTTCAAACCTAAAATACATATGTATTTTTATATGGTACAAAATTTATTTTAAACAATATTAATATTTATTAAATGAGAATTCTTATTATATAATTTTGTAATAATTTATATCTTGTTATAACAAAACAAGTAAAGCATGGATCAAAAAAAAATTCAATGTGAGATTTTTAACTTTAGCCTTTTTTTTAAATTCAAAATATAACGTATAGAGAAAATCTAAATTTTTACTATATAGTTAATGTGCTTGTTTCATTAATTTTAATAGGTTAAAATTCAAAAAAATGATAGATAATAGAATAATTTTTATCAAGTCTTTATTATTTAAAATCATTAATTGTCATATATATTTTAACCACATTTGGTAATTCCGTTATTTTTATTTAAGGAAACAATAAAAAACATTAATAATTAATTTATGACTAAACTTTGATCCGCGCAGGTGTATTTTTCAAAGATATATTTCTATTTGTTTTTCATGTCAATAATATAAGGGATAGGCAAAATACCCGAATCTGAAGAACCAAACCGATATCGATCCGAAAAAATAGTACCAAACCCAAACCGAAATTGATTAAGTATCCAAATTATTCAAAATTTTGGTTTTTGAAGAACCGAAACCGAATCCGATCCGAACCGAAGTATTCCGGGTACCCGAATGTATCTGAAATAGATTTATATACTTATATATATATTAATTAGTTTTAGATTTAATATATATATAACATCTAGAATATATATGATACTTTTAAGCTGGTTTAAATACTTGAAAATATATACAAATAATCAATAGTAAATATATAAAATATTAAAAGTATACTTAAAACACCAAAATAGTTAAAATAATTATTGATTTTCTGTCCAAATATTTGAACTAAAATAATTTAATATTAAGTTTAGGTATTATGACAAATGTTATCTAAATTTATTTTTAATATATATTTTTTTATAGTTTTTGAGAAACTAAAAGTATATAATGAATTTTAAAATTTTAAAAGTAATTTAAATGGGTTATCCGAACTCGAACAGAACCCGCAAAAATCCGAAGGGAACCCCGAATTGAAATTTAGAAATATTAGAATGATGCTGAAATCTTTGACCCTGGAAACCCGAAACCCAAAGAGACCTTAACCAAATCCGATTAGGTACGAAATAGATAGTTTCTCATAATATAATGGACTTCCAATTTTTTTTTAAAAAAAATAAGCCTATTACTTTCTTTCTCTTAATATACTGCTATCTATGTTTCGAAACAAACATATTTTTTAAAACTACAATCTATGTTTTCAAACAATTTTTTTTTTAAACTGCAATCTATGTTTCCAAACAAACTTTTTCTTTTAAACTGCAATCTATGTTTCCAAATAAACTTTAAAAAAAATTGTTATGAACATAATTTGTACTTGAGTTTTAAAAGATAGATTAATTTGATAAAAAAAATTATTATATATTTTAATGGACCAACATATTTTTCTAAGAATTTTAAGAATGATTAGGTAATGACACGTGCATACAAAAGAATGTTGTGATTCTTCTCTTTTAATATATAAGAGATTAGGCTTTGGAAAGTATTATTAAAAGTTTGTACTAATACAAACTCGGTTAACAAACCCATTAAATCAAACATTTTCACAAAATATATTTATAAACGTAATGAAATTTTAAAACTTTAGAACACAAAAATACTAAAAATTAGCAACTATTTATATTTATACTTTATCGAATGTTAAAAAAATTTGCACTTTGAAACCGTTTATCAAAATATAATCTATATACTATTAAAAAAAAAGTATTCTAAAAATCGACTATAAAAATCTTGTTGGATTTATGTATAATTATTTATTATTTTTGGTCTTACCATTAAATATTCTAACCATGTAATATTTTAAAATATTTAAATGAATTCTATTATTACTTCTCATTTCATGTGATACACTTTAAATAAAATACTTTTTC
The DNA here is from genome assembly GCF_000309985.2 of Brassica rapa. Lineage (NCBI taxonomy): Eukaryota > Viridiplantae > Streptophyta > Magnoliopsida > Brassicales > Brassicaceae > Brassica > Brassica rapa. The sequence goes on along the minus strand of NC_024795.2, from coordinate 19,505,396 downwards.
GCCAAATGTTATGGTTGTAATCAAATATCGTTATACACCATATCTTATAACTAATAATATAGATCTACAATATTTAGACATTAATTATTAAAATGGTTTAGCATATATCATACAACATATTATACAATGTCATCAACATTATATAGTTCCAAATATATACTAAATCAAATTTGATAAAATAATGTCAATAAACCACCTGTTAAAGTTTATGTTTACTTTATAAAAATATTTTGTGAGATTCTTGACAAAGTTTTGGCAAGTTTAATAGCACAGTTATAGAATTTTTAATACTTTGTAAAAAAAGCAGTCTGTATATAGCAGAAGATATTCGATGGAACTTTTGTCCTTATAGTAAACAAGTAAGACAACAAGAACTTTGATGTGAGTAAATAAGAGTCCTTAGGCCATGTACATCAGTGAACCCCATGGAAAGGATTCACAAAGCATTTTTTTTATTATTTTTTTTTTTCTGTTTGAATTTTGTTTTTAAAAAAAAAAAAAAAAAAAAAAAAAAAAAAAATTAATCGGACCAATCGCGGGCCGCCACGTGCCGTGGGACCCGCGCTACAGTGTTGACCCGGGTTCACTGCAGTGAACTTGCAAGAGACAGGTTCACCACTTTTACTTATTTTAATATTTTTTTTTTTCGAAAACCGTGTGAACTCCCCCATTGAACTCTCAATGGGAATGCCCTTAAGGGTCATAAAACAACTTACTCAGGCACAAAGGTTTAAGGATTTACATAAAGGTTACAAACTAGGATGCAAAGACTCATTAGATATAGGCTACTTACTACCTGATGTTTACTCACGTTTGTCCTCCTCAACCTCGTCTGCAAGCCCGTACAGAAGCTCATTCCTTTCAACATCGCCTGTAATCTTAATTCCACCACTCGTCAACGATATACCTTCCTCTTCAAACTCGTCCCCTGTTTCTGCTAAGTATGAATACCTGCAAGGTGCAAATATACATCTCTCGGTGAAAACCAAATAAGAGTCTTCATATCTTTGCACGATTGAAGTCAAAAAGAATTGAGAAAAAATGGTAGAACCTGGTAGGATTGTTCGATGGAGCCCAAAGGATGCATATGACTGCTAATAGGCCATAAGATAGTAGATTCCAAAACGCTGGAATGATCCACGCCATTCGCCAGAGTTCGCTTAAAGGGTCACTTGCGTTGAAGTAAAGCTGATAACAGAGACAGATAAGAATGTTCTCTTTTGAGTACTAGAGTGTTTCAAGTAACACGCAAGAGTCGTTACCTCAAAACCAATCCAAGCAATAGAGACCAGAACAGAGACAGCGAGTGAATTGGTGAAATTCCTATAAAGCTCAAGCTTAGCCATGTTTCTCTTAATCTGCAGTTGGACATTAGAAAGATAAGCAGAGCTAAAAAAAAGGTAGCTTACTGAGTCTCTCTTACCTGAAGTTTCTCAAGGGTTCTTGCCAATGATGAGAAAATCCACAGAATAAAGCAAGCATCCAATATCGCCACTGGAATCACCAAATATATCAATGTCTTTCCAGAAAAGTCGTTAATGTTTCCCAAATGCTCAACCAACTCAAGAGCCTCCGTTGCAACAAAATATACGACTCCAAGAAGAAGCACCCTCGAGCTCATCCCACCAAGCGTAGGCTTCACCACCCCAAAACCCATAGAGACAACCAAAAGAAGAAGCCTCGAAAGCGTCTTCTTAATGGAAGCAAACGTCACCGCCCACAGAGTAACATCCATCGGTCTCATCCCAGTAGAATCAAAATTAGCGTACTCAAAGTACCTAACAGCCATCTCACACATCCCAAGAGCGATAACCAAAGTGATATGATAGTGCAGCTGAATGATATCCTTCCAGAACTTAACAAACCTCAGAAACCAAACGAGGCCGAGCAAGAGATAAGCCAAAGACATGAATCCGAAAAACTTCATCAGAGGAGCCACTTTTCCCGGTAAATAACCGTCGGGATTCTTCCAAACCGTTCTCCCTCTGATCACAGTCCCGTCCAGCCCCGGGTCGCATATCACGAAGTAAAGATAGTACATCCCTGTTTTGTTTATCACCACGGTCTCCGGAAGCATAGCAGCTTCCGTCTTGTTCCCTTTAAAGAAAGTCTTGATCTGTCTCGGCCACTTATCATCATTAGAATCTCTTTTGATAATAACTTCGCCGAGAGTGCAAGAGCCAGCATCAGCAAGATCAGGAGTGCAGCAAATAGCATTGCTCTTGAGAAAAGATCCGCCGATTCGATCACGGTCTTTCACCTCGAGTAGTATCGCTTCGACCAGACCTGCGGTGGACTGCATTGGGTTCTGTTTGCTAGCGGATTCCATCGTCCTCACGAAGGTTACGTCAGCAAACCTAAGACAAGAGAGGCTTATTATACAATCTTGAAAAAACTCGCTATCAGTAAAAAGGTGATGAGGAGAGAGAGAGTGATTGACCTTACAAAGGACTTTCCTTTAAGAGATATATCGGAAGAAGAAGAGGAAGTGTTTAGGTCTTGAGAGTTGGAGGCGTAGAGACCTTCGCTGCCGCCATGGAAGAATCGAGAATTGGCTTGTGGGATGAACTTTTCGGTCTTGTAGTCGTGGATCGAGGCATTGGAAGCTCCGATGAGGAGCAGAATCCAAGCCGCCCAGAATCCCGTTGAGTGATTTTCCATGGAAATTGGTGATCGAAGATTCTCGATCGGGCAAGGGAGGAGGAATTTTGGGTACGGAGCTGATCGAAGATTCACTTTATTTTTTTTTTTTTGTCAAACAGATTCACTTTATTACCAAAAATAAATTACTCTTAAAAGTTAGACATATCTAGAAATCAATTTTTTGATGAAATGGAAGTATGAAACTATAGGTTTTCATTGGTAAATTGTAGAATTTCATAATAATAATAATTATTATTATTCCAATTTCATCTCATAAAAATTAGGTCTGCATTGATATATCAAATGAATATCAAAATAATGTAATAGTGGATAGATAACTGTTGGCACAAAAAGTTATATCAAATATTTTTTTTGGACAATTGTTAATAATATCACATTTTGAGTTTTTATCTCAAAAATGGTACTAGAAGGAAAAAGTCGCAAAAATAACATTTATTAAAGGGTAAAATATTTTTAATACTCTTGATTTAAAATTAAATAAACAAACAAAAATAAATAAAAACAAATAAAATAAAAATAAAAAATGAAAAAAGGAAATTTTTTTTATAGTTTCAGATTATATGTTTTCAGATTCGAAAATTTTTATAATTTTTTTTTGAATTTTTTTTTATTCTTTTTTCAAATTTTGTTTTTATAATTCAAAAATAATTTTTAAACTGTTTTTTTTTTAATTTTTATTTTCAGTTTTTTAGTATTTATTTTTTATTTTATAAAATTTTAAACCCTAATTCCAAAACTCCACCCTTAACTCTAAACTCTAAGGTTTGAGCCTTGAGTGCTAGTTTGAGAACAAAAACTTGGTTTGGTGCTATTCTAGTCTCTCTAATTTTTTTTAAATTATAATACTCTGAAATTTTAGTTGTGATAGAGATACTATCTTTATATTTTGAATCACCTTTAAAAAGGTGAGAATATAAATATTATATGTAATATATTTTTAAGGTTTGGATTAATTAATCCATTGAGTATAAATGTATATTTACCTCTTTAATGAAACCTATTTTTATGACTTTGAGCTTTGAGTGCTAGTTCAAGAACAAAAACTTGGTTTGATGTTTCCATTTATGTGTTGAACTTGTGCGTTTCTGGTTGTTCTTTTTGGACCTAGTAATAAATTTCACTCAGAGTTAAAGAAAAAAGAGATACTATTTATATATTTTGAATCACCTTTAAAAAGGTGAGAATATAAATATTATATGTAATATATTATCACGTATCAAAATTATAGCTTAATTCAGTGTAGGAAGTTTTTCATCCATTGTTAAATGACTAACGCATCTAATTGATCACGTATCACAAATATCCTTTTTGATCCGGATTGTTTTCTCTCTCCTCAAATAAACTCCAAAATTTGTAGTTCTCAAAAAGAAAATGCCTGGTAAACCAATCTCAATTATCAAGGTTCTAAATGTCGACCAATAGAATGAGTGGAAATAGTAAATTCCTTAATATTCTTTACAATTTACACTATTTACAAAAAATATTTGTTACATATAATTTTTTACATTCTTTAACATTTAAGAAATAATATACTATAATTATTCCTTATCAAATTAGGAGAGAAATAGCTTTTTCTTGTATTTATTTTTTTCATTCATTTCCTTCGAAATGAAAGATAAGGGTGAGGCATCCAATGTGATGGAAATTGAGATATTCCGTGACAAATCACTAGGAATTTTAGGATTGTCTCAGAAAACGTATATTGATAAATTTCTTGAGAGATTCGGCATGATGACATGTTCTTCTAGCATTGTTCCTATGCATAAAAATGACACGCTTAATCTTAAGCAACGTCCGTAGAATGAAATGAAACTTTCATTCTACGTAATTAAATGCAAAAATATTCTTATGCATCTCTTGTGGGAAGTTTGATGTACGCACATGTTTGTACCAGACCTGATATTAGCCACACAGTTGGCATGCTGGATAAATTTCAGAGTAACCCATGACTTCCTCATTGACAAACTGCAAAGAAAGTTTTGAGATACTTAAAGGGAATAAGAAAATACATGTTGACATATCGAAAATCAACACATCCACAAATGGTTGGATTTTCAGACTGAAATTTTAGTGGATGCAAAGATTCTAGACATTGTACTCTCGGCTATGTGTATCTCCTTGGTGGAGGTGTCATCTCATGGAAAAGCCAGAAGTCAGAATTGATATACACATCCACTATAGAAGTTGAGTACGTTGCATGTTATGAGGCTTCTATTCAAGGAACATGGTTGCATAATTTTTTGTCAGAGTTTTAGGCTTTGAGCTTTGAGTTTATTCTATTTTTTCATGTTTTTGTATTCTTTTTGTGTATTTTATTATTAAGAGAAATGACATATATATAGGAATTTTTCTATTACTGGTAAGTAACAGCTGATGAACATATAATGGTTTTATCATATAACAGCTAATTTAGTACAAAAGTTTGTTAGTATAGCACACTACAAAAACTTTTCCACCTAACACATCACTTTTACTCATACATTTGTCATTAATGAATTGTAAACTTATTCATCGTAAACGATTTGTTAACTTACAATTTCTTACGACAAATTTTCTTCTTAGTCGGCAATTTGTAGTAAACATACATGTGATTACGATATAATATTTTCCTCGTAAAATTACCTCGATTTTACGACGATTGTATGTTTTGTTGTAAAGTCTTCGTCACCTTTTCTTCAATTTATGATGATAAAATTTTATCGTAAATTTTTTTCTGTAAAGTTTTGTCGTTATGCACATGTTTTCTTCGTAATGATAAGATTCAATAAAGATTGCGAAGTTTAGTAACCACCTTGTTTTCCTCGCTGATCATTGTAGGTTCAGTCCAACCATTAATGACTACAAATCATACTTCTTCATCAATCGCCTGAATGACATGTCTCACCCAAAATTTTCAGTGACCAAACTTTCTTTCGTCTAGCGTGATAAGCTTTGAACCGCAATTAGTTATTTCATATTGTACATGTTGTTTCCAAGACTTCAACTTGTAAAGGCGATATTTCAAATCGTATAGGTTGTCCAGCTCTTAGACCAAATGAAAAACTTAGAATGTGGATAATACGAAAGATCAAAGATATGAGATTCTTCTTCAACAAATACCTTTATTTGAATTTACTTGAACAATTTGATCAGACTTGTTCAATCATATATGTGACTACACAAAATTTGTATATCAACACTGACAGTTGCAACAACAGTTGCTTCTCTAACAAGAAAATACTAATCACCAAAAACTCTAAGCTCATGTTCTTTAGCTTGTATTTTCTTTTTATCGTTGAAAACGGCTAACCTAATCTCTATTAAGTGTGCTTTAATATTTGATAAACAAATGTGCTTTAATATAATTTTTTGAACATATAAAACTTTTATGACTGACTAAATCTTCGTCTGTTCCTACTTTCCAAGTGTTAACGGAAATTTGACTTGGTCTTGTTGTGATTTACGAATGCATTGTATTATAAAAACATACTAGATTTTAACCAGCACGGTGTACGGGTAACATTTCATTTATAAATATAAATTTTATATTATTTTGTATATAATAGTTTATGATAATATATTGCTGACATTTTAAAAATAACTAAATAGATGATATATAGTTTTAAATATTAAAATTTAACATATGTTAACAATTTTATTTTTTGTAAAAATTATTACATAATTTATGAATATTAATCATTTTAAAAGGTGAATGATATTTTAGTCACTTTAAACGGTGAATAATATTTTACTTATTTATCTTACTGAAAGTTTTTTTTTCAAAATATATTGGTTTACAAATTCAACATAATTTTAATATGTTTGCAAAAAAACATAATTTTAATATGTAATTCATTAATTACTTCTATTTTAATATAATGTAGAATATACTTATATATAAAATTTATAAAATTAGCAAAAAAAAACATTATTTTGTTTATAATAAAAATTTAATTAAAATTAATTTATAATAATATTATACTACTAATTTTGAAATTAATCAGTGCATTAATTAAAAGAATATTTAAATTTTGAAAATGAATTTTTTAGATTTTTTCTCAATAGATTTTGTTATTCCTAAAACTAAAATTTACATTTATAGTTAAAATAGATTTGTTATTAATATCTTTATAATTATTTAGAAATATTATATATTAAATAAACTAATGTAAACAATAAAAAAATTATTTGAATATATGTATTTAGATTTTTAGTATGACTATTTTGTAGTAGATAAAAGTGGTATTTTTCTTTTAGTAGAGAAGATAAAACTTTTTTTCAGTGCCATATAGCTACTCCAAAATAGCAATATTTTTCTATTGACTTGCATTATTTGTATTATACGCCTCACTCTTATCGCACACCAGGGACAACGGTTTTTTAAGTACTCGAATTATATTTGACGATTTGTTATGGAATTTCATCATTCAAATTGCATTATTTCAACCCCTATTTTTAGTTCGGATAAGAATGTTTGGTCCCACATCCCATTTACTTGTACAATTCTTAGACAAGACAAAGAATAATGTCTAAATGTAAGACTGACTTAAATAAAAACCTTTCAAAAAGAAGAAACAATTCTTTCCGAAAATTCAGCAGCAGAGAAGATACTTCATAGTCTTCGAATGGTGACGATCGTCCCGCCCCGCAGTTAACAGTAACAAAAATTTATACATATACTATATATCTATATATTTTTATAACAGTTAAAATCGCATCGCAGTTGAACCATTTGTCCTGCACCGCTCAAACCGCAGTCACCACAAAAGTATGACTAATGTGTGTGTGATACACTTCACCATGAGTGGTACTTAAAATCCACTAATCTATGTTTTAAAGAAAATCCATTATAATATTTTTTAATATTTAATCCATTATAATGTTTCCAGGAAACAAACCGTGATTTGCGGATGTTACCACGTCAATTAGTTCAACATGGCTTTACTTAAGGGAAAAGACTATGATTTCAAATAGTTAGTACAACCCCTAATGCTATTATTCATCTTTTAGTATTATATATATTATTAATATTATGTATTTTTGAATAATCACCACTCATTGCTAACCAGCTCATAAGATAAAAATGACAACTCATTTCTCCACTCTCTTGACAAAAACAGAACACCAAACATTTAAACCTTTCAAAACGCAAATCTCACAATCCAACAACAAAAAAAGCAAGAAAATGTCTCTGTTTCTTCTTCTTGCTCTTCTTCTACTCCCATTCATCACTCCATCTTCACAATCCTCAATCCGAAACCTCCTCGAAGCTCGTGGTTTACCAGGTGGTTTATTTCCAGACAACGTGGAGAGTTACAGTCTAGACGTAAAGACAGGGGAGCTCGAAGTTCAGTTACAAAATCCTTGTTTTGCTCGGTTCGAAAACAGAGTATATTTTGATAGTGTGATTAAAGCAAATCTTAGCTATGGTGGCCTTGTTGGGCTTCAAGGTTTGACACAAGAAGAGCTTTTTCTTTGGTTACCAGTCAAAGGCATTGCAGTGAATGATTCTTCTTCTGGACTTGTTCTTTTCGATATCGGTGTTGCTCATAAACAAATCTCTCGCTCTCTCTTTGAAGATCCTCCTGTTTGCTATCCACCCGGTAAGTCAGTGTGTAGCTTAAGGTTCCTCAAAATGTTATCGTTATTATGTTAATCCGTTTTTGACATGTTTGGAGATCTTGAACGCGTCTTATTTATATTTTTATGTTCTTATGTTTGTTATCATAGGATCTATTATGGAGAAGATAGAGAAGAGGAAGATGGATATTCAACTCCAGAGATAAGAGGATTTTTTTGAGGTGTATGAGATTGAAAACTTAAATCTTCTCTCTCTCAAACGTGAACAAAATATGTGTCTACTTTTTCTCTTTGGGTTGGGCTGTTTTGTGAAAACTGAAATGTGGGAGAAAATTTGTAAAATATGGAAAGAAGACAGGAAAATTTTGGAACTTTGTATAAACTATGGGGTCTACAATGTAATCAATTTTGTCACTTGTCATTTTTCGTTTCTTTATTTGAGAATATATATATAGAGTACTTTTAAATATACCGAAAAACTTTTGCTTTATTTTGTTGCGAATTATGGTTTTGTTTAATCATCATGTTCTAACGTAATCATTGACATACAATTACGCTTTAACACGAAGCTGCGCTGCGCGTTACTATGTTTGGTGCTTCTCGTATGGTACCAAATCCAGCTGTATCACGTAAAGAATGATTAACATTGTCCTTTTTATCCGCTATAGTGTATATACCTTTTTATTAATTATTATATTTTTATAATGTTCATATTATGTAGTTTTCATTGTCTCGTCCTAACTTAAATAATACGTGGTTGAATTAGATAGATTATCATACTATTATTTGAAAACACGATTAAATTAAAACATTATAATTTGATTGGTTCACTTTTTTACCATGTTGATTTAATTATTTCACAATAGTGAGTATCCAGGACCGGCTCAACACTGATAGGGCCCTAGGGCAAAAAAAAAAATTTTTACTCTCTAAAATTTATATAAAGATAATGTTTAAAATATTTTTAAAATTTAATCAATAATATTTTGTATATTTTGTAATAAAAATAAAACTATATACATATCAAATAATTTTGGGCCCTTTTCAATTTTATTTATTATATTTATAATTTTTTTTATATATAAAAATATAGATTTATAAAAAATTGGACCCCTTATTTATCATTACACGGAGGGACACGGGCTCGGACCCGGGGCGGTCGCACCGCTTGTCCTCCCTTGTAAGCCGGCCCTGTGAGTATCTCCAATAGAGGTTCTACCCATTAGAGTTCCAAACTTGTCATATATGTATATGTATATGTATATGTATATGTATGTAGTTGTAAGGTTCATTATTTTGTGGTAAACCCCTCCTACAATCTCTTAAAACAAAAACATATACAATATATACATATATATATCGTAAGTTTAGAATTCCAATGAATAGAATTCCCATTGAAGGTGCTCTAATATGTCATTAATCATTAACTTTCTCTAAACTTGTTGACGTGTCATAGACAAATATTTTGATTTTAAAATAAATAAATAATAGTCAAATAAATTTAATCACTTTGGTAGACAAACCAATATATTAGTCAAATACTATATAGTAGTTAACTCACTAGATTATTATTATATACAATTAACTCACTAGATTATTATTATATACAATCTTATCATTACTTTTATAACATTATTAACAAAAAAAATTGTACTAAAATATGATTTTATACAATTTTATCATATTATAAGATGTATATTTTATAAATTTCAGATTAATATAAAATATATAGTTTTAGGTCAACTATAAGATATAACTTTATAAATTTTTATCACATAATAAAGTATATATAATTCAAATTTATATGACTATGTAGTTTTATGCCAAATTATTTAATCATTTTTTAAAAATAAAGTTTAGTACTAATTTTATACATATTTATCATATAGATAGTATACTCTTTTATAAGTATGTACTATAAAATTAGAATATGATATGTGTAACATGTTTTATTTGATCATTTTCTAATTCAAATTAATTATCTATAGTGGGATTTGTTAATCAAAAAGATTTTGCAACAACTCCATATATTTATTTTTTCCTTATTATCTATTATTTAATATTTAAGTTTGTATAGTGAGATTTGTTTTATCAAAAATCAACTGCAATCAACTGAAGATATATCTTTTTCTCTAATATCATGCATTTAATATTTAAATATTTATATAACAATATTTTTCAATCTAAACTATTAAAACAGAAATACAAATTTATATTGACCCTAACTTTTCCTAAATATTTACAATCTACCACTGAGGTACTAACTATTTATTTAACACAAATATGCTTTTATTAGTTTCTAAATTTTGATAATAATAATATCTAAACGAATTATACCATAACTAGCTACTTTCCTATTTAAAATGATCTTGGCAAACAATAATTAATTTACTGTCGAAAAATCATAAATTCATAACTATCTTCAGTATCATCTTCCTAAAAATATCTTTGAATATTCGTTTTTAAATTATATCCAGTGAAAAATATATTATTAGCTAAAGAATATTAGTTAATATCCTCATAACTTTGAGAATACACTAAAACTTAAATACCCTAACACTATAAATTATACTACTAATAATTTTCCTAAATATTTAACGGATTTTTCTTACTTCAAACTTTATATGACATATACATATTCTTTTTACTTTAATAAAATATATTAAGTACTATACTAATTAATAATAATAATAATATAATATAATATAATATATACCTATTAAATTTGTTTTAAAAACTTCATATATTAAGTAATTTTCATATAAAAATGAAAAGCATAGCATATCATTTTGCTAGGAAACATGTGCGTTTTTAAAATAGATATAGTAATCTTCACAAGCATATTAGATAACATGATTTATAAATAAAAAAAAATGATTTTTATAACATACCATCAATGTTTTAAAAACCGGATCGGGTGATGAACCTATGAAACATATAAATTATAGTTCAATTTGGGTCAAAAAGTTCAAATAAGTTTTAATAATAATGTTTTATAAATATTTATGTATATGTATGGTAAAATCATTTGAATATATATATATATAATTATATATGTACTTTACTATTTCTACAATTTATAGTATTGAAAATTAAATGATACTTAAGAATTTTGTTTTCTTTCTATAACAACTATCCATTTATCCACATTTCTTCTTCATTTTCATCTTACATCTTTATGCAAAAAAAAAAACTTTTTTAACACTTTTAGAATTATGTATACAAAACTTTTCTTCTTTGTATTATCTATCATTATATACACTCTAATAACAAATTTACTAAATCAATGCACACTCAATGAAAAAAAACCCTGTTCGGGAATGCGCTAGGCGCTAGTCGGACAGTCGGGTTAGAACTAGCGCGTAAAGAGAAAATCGGAGATTAATCAGAAATTATGCAGGGCGGAATTTTTAGATTGTTTACTATGTTATAAAACATATTAATATTTAATTGTGTAAAACATTTATACATTTTCATGTTAAAGATTGAATAAAACACAAAAATAGAATATATAAACTTAATGTAGTGTAATTTTCATCAAAATTATATAAATGATATTTATAAAATTTTAGATCAAATAAACAAATAAAAATATTATTAAAATAAAATTAAAAAAAAATAGATTAGGCGGCCGCAGCTAGGCGGTCTAGACGGAGTCCGATTTTTAAACCGATTTGGCATAAATCAGAGCGGAAGAGTGACGCGTAGCGCTCAGACGGCCGCCTTGGCGGCTAGGCGGCCGATTTTTAGAACAGGGCAAAAAACTATATTTGATGTACTACCGCTAAAGGAAATATCATTGAAATATAACTGAATTTGTAATCAAGTTTTTCAATAGAATTGAATAATCAGTTCTAACTTCTAACGATTTTATTGGTTTTTGGCTAATTTTATTTGTTCAGCACAAATTTATTTTAAGAATAACATGTACCCGACTAAACAAAGGAATCACGGTTGAACCGTTCCAACCAGCCGGTCCAATTAATAAAATAATCCATATCATTTTATTGTCTAAATATTTAAAAGCAATATACTAACACAATGTAAACACAATTAAAAACCATGATCAATCTTAATTTGGTCTTTAAAAGTAAAAAGTTATCCGTGCAAATGCACAGGTTAAAATCTATTTAATCTTAAGAGGTAATATACTCTCGATATATTTTCTTTTATTATTATTAAAATATATCTTTGCTAACAAGATATTTTATAAAAAATCTTAACTTAGAAATAGGATAATTAATTAGATAATATTATATTTCTTAGCATATTGTGAAAGCTAGATCATTTAGTAACGTCTTCCAACCTAATATATAAACAAGCCATTCTCAGCACTCAGCAGAGACAAAACCATTTCTCTATGAAATTTTTGTTGCTTGATTTATTAGTTTTATATTATTTTGAATGTTAAGCATATATATATATATATATTTGTATTATTTTGAATGTTAAGCATATATATATATATATATATTATCCGGTTTGCTTATTTTGATTTTGTTTTTTATTGCAGGTTAACCATTTCTTCAGGAAATTAGGAAATGATAAGCTGAATGCTGAAGATATGGAAGCTACAATTGACAATGTCAATTTTTATTGCTGTCAATTTCGTTTATTTTTGGTATGATGCTAAAAGTTTTTTTTTCTTTCTTTTGATTACATGGCTGCTAAGTTGCTTGATTATATAAGTGACAAGGATTTCTTCGCCGAGTTCTCTGCCTCCAGTGTTTATGCTAATTCTTTAAAATGGGGATTTGGAATGGCTTTAACATGACGAGATACATGCATCTCTAAACATGGTTTTCTGCAAGAAGAAGCAAGCATGTATGCTATTATTTTCAAAGCTCAAAGGAAAAACCGGTGGCCACATAACTTCTAATGGATGGTATGCATGGTTTGTTTAAATGATTTTTTTTCTTGCTTGAAAAAGGTTTTCTGTTATATTTTTTTTGGTTTTTAACATTTTTATTATAATCTTGTGGTTGCAGCTGAAAGAGTGTACTGACAATTAGACAATACACAAGATCTGAGCAACATTAAGCCTGTTAGGCAAACAAAACTCAGTTTTTTAAAAATTATTTGTTCACATAATTTTATAATCATTGTATCTTATTACAGAAAAAAAAACTAAACCTTGATCACAAAATTTTATGTGAGACTTTTAACAGTGATAGTAATTTATACTCCCTCTGTTTTCAAATATAGGTAGTTTTAGCAAAAAGAGTTTGTTTCACAATATAAGTAATTTACATATTTCAATGCACCTTTTTTATTTATTGTATATTGTGTGACCAATAAAATAATGTTAAGTTTTTTATAATTGGTTGAATTAATTGATTAAATGATATTTTTTTTAGATAACAAATTTCTAAATATTTGTGCTTTTAAGAAAAATTACTTATAATTAAAAACAGAGGGAGTACTTGTTTTGAAAAATTCAAAATACAACATATACAAAAAGTTCTAAATTTTTATTATATGATTAACGTAACTGTGTAATTTATTTTAATAATAAATAATTAAACAAAAATGATAGAAATTATACAGATTGTTTGCAAATCTTTATTATTTAGAATCATTAATAACCATATATATATATTAATCACATTAGGTAATTCCGTATGTTTTATTTAAGAAAATAATATATATAATAATTTCAATTTGATAAATGAATTGTCTATAATGGACATGCTATATCATATAACATTTTCTATCAATTTAATTTTGGACTAACAAAATTCTCAATTGATTCTCAAGATGCCACATAAGCAAAATTAGCATTTCAATTACGTGACAACTCAGCAGAGCACTTTTTTAATTAGTACAAACTACAAATTATAACTTTTAATTGTTTATCTATTAATATATAGGAGATTTTCCTAATTACTTTTCCACCTGTTAGATCGCGGACAAGATTTTTTCGCCCTGAATCAATGCAGACTTCCAAGATCTCCCTTTTAATATGTACGAGTCTACATAAGTCTGTGAATGTTTGCTGTAAAAAAAAAATGTACATAAAAGCATTTGGAAATTGGTTCAGCCTCCAAAGTTGTTTAGTGAACTTGACTTGACTGGTCATTATAAAACTATAATCATAAAATACTTGTTATTTAGTTTTGTTTATGTATATGTTAACAAAATTGAAATTTAGGTACTTTTCGTTTTAGTTAGATTTTAGTCAAAATAAATACCACACACATAAAATGAAAAACATTTAGAATAATAATGCATCATACTTGTAGGGTGTTGAATTTGAAATTTGAAATGATTTTTACTAAATGAAAAACCTTATATAATTAGAAATAAGTTTCAACTTAAAAAAAAAACAAAACAAATTAGTGTCACTGGAAGATGATTTAAATATGTACTTTAGAGTATACTGTCATTTAAAAAATATTTTAAGCACATTTTAAGAGTTATTTATGATTTTAATGAAATAAAAGTTTCTCTGAATGAGTTTAATGAAACCAGAGCATAGTTTTCACTCTGGTCGATCTAAGATCTTTGATGGTTACATATGCTATGTTTATTTCTTTGATTTTATTTACTGTTGGAGTCTGAATAAGTTGAGAAATGCGCAATTCTAGATTGTTTGTGAATATGACACCAAACACTCCTATATATCTATACTAAAGATAGTTAAAAAAAAATTATAATGCTACTATATACACAAATGTGTCTAATTTTATTTGGAGATGCAATTATATTATTATTATCTCACGGGAATTTAAACAATATTACAGATATATATGAAAATTGTTTAGAACAACAGTTTGGGGTATTATAATTAGAAGAAATTTTTTATTTGCAAATCATATTAGGACAACTACAGAGACGCATATTGTTAGACTGAGAAGTGCAAGTGCAGGAGATTGGGCCAAGCCTTACATATGGATACCAAGTATTTAACAAGTCATTTACACATTGTTGTGCTCCATCATTTGAGCATGAACCACTGAACGCTTGTTTTTTTGATGGGCACCACGGCTTTATCTGCCCAGTAGTCACACTTAGTTCTTCACCTATAATTCATCAATATAAAAACTGAATTAAACAAAGTTGGTTTGGGTTAACTTGGAATATGATGAGCAAAATGGTTATCTCAGTATGATGATAAGACCTTGAGAGAAGTGGCTTGGGAGTAAAGAGGATAAGATACAACAAGCCAAGAAGATTGCAGCCAACCTCATCTTTTCTTTTGTTTATTCTCTCCTCTCTCTGTATGTCTCTTTGTGTTTTATAATATATTTTGCTATATAACTAGTGGCTAACAAGCACTAATATATATATATATATATAGTAGATTTGATTCTGTTCAGAGTAAAAATAAAGCCATATTTTATAGCAATCTTTCTTATAAATCAAACCATTCAAATTGATATTTTATTACTAATAGCTATAAGAAACAAAAAGAATCTATGTTAAACTATTCAAAGAAAATTTAATAAATAATAAGATATATTTTAGAGGATCTTTTGATTCAGGTTATCTAGATTTGTTTCTAAATAGGTTTACATAAAATCAAATTTTAATTATTTCATTTTAGATACGTGTAGATTTGGTTTTAATGTATCAAAACTATAAAAAAGAATAATATAACTTTAGGTCTTATATATCAAGATCTGTTAAATATCTAGAAAATATCAAATATGCTTTATATATATATATATATATATATATATATATATTATTTTAAAGTTTGACAGAAATATTGAATGAATTTTAGTTCTTTGTAGATATTTTATTTTCAAAATGTATAATTTAATTTAGAAATCTTTATTAAAATTTCATAAATTTGATTTTTAGTATTTCTAGATATTCGTGTTAGGGAATAGGGATAATTAATCAGATCTTGTAGTTGTAGGTAGGTTTTTAGCGTTCGGATATTTGTTCGGATTTATGTCGGTATTTTGGTGTTAGAGTCTAGAATCCGTTTGGATATTTTTATGTATTGAATCAGGTTCAGATATTTTTAGTTTGTGGTTAAGTTATTTTGGATCGGGCTCGGCTATTTAGATTTTAAAAATAAAATTCAAATTATTCATTGGTAAGGTTTTTTGTATTTAAAATTTTACCATTAACTTAATTGGTTTTCTAATTTTTAATAGGTTAAACAATTAATAGGTTTGTAGATAAAAAATTGAAAATATAAAGAAAATAATTTGGCTGTTGTCTTGCAGTTTTGAATACAACTTTTGTTACTTCATGAAACAAGAAGCTTTTCACATATATTTTAAGCAAGTAGAAAATCACTTTGTCTGCAATTATATGTATATTATATGATCTTTGAACCATATGCAGCAAATATTTTGAATAAAATGAAAGAAAGAAAAGAAACAAAAAATATAAGGTTAAGTATGCATATGTTTGGTTATCTTCGGATATCCATTCGGGTTAGGATATAACCCATTTGGGTTTTGTTATACAATCTCTTGTAACTCAATACCAGTTCGGGTAATTTTTCACTTCAGTTTGAATTTCGGTTTAGGTTTTAAGGGACAGGTTCGGATAGGAGTTTGAGTATTAGGTAAAATAACCAGGTCTAGTTGTGGAAGTAATATCTTTGCCGTCATAATTCGCTTAGTTTAGGATTAGACATGATATTAGGCTAAAAGAGGTGGAGTTTCTGCTAACTGGAAATTGCATCAAGTTAATGAAACTATTGAAATTTCCGCCTAACGTTCCAAATGGTGATCCATCAAAGCTTAAGGGTTGATAGATGCAAAAGGAACCATCGATGAAGCTTGACAAGTCTGGTAGCGGCGTGAGCGCAGATCATGGATCTGCATGTGCCGACTAGGGCTAGGATTTATTATCTGGAATCCGGATCGATGCGGATCCGCTCCGAAAGTAAGAAATCTAAGGTGTCCGGATCCGGATAGTAAAATGTCAGATCCGTCGAATTCAATTCAGACTCCAAATATCTTGATTTTAACTCTAGATCCGCATTTTTAAAATCCATTAAATTTAAAATTTTATTAATAATTATACATTATATTAATCTTCCAATATAATATTTTATTTTAATGTTTATAATCTTATATATATTTTAGAGATTTTTCTATAAATATTTAATTTATATATTAGTTTTAAAATTTAGCATTTTAAAACTATTTTCTAACTTTTTTTTACGGATCTGAATCCAGATCCGGATACTTGCAGATATTACAATATTTAGATGGATATCTGAAACTCAGATATCCAGAAGTCACGGATTCAGATACTAAGATCACGGCTTCTACGAATCCGTATCCAGATCCAAATACCTTAAATTCTTTGAATATCTGGATCCATCTCACCCTTAGTGTTGTCTGCACAAAGATTATCCATCTCGAGTGATGATGTATGGCGATACGCTTGTTTTTATTTCTTTTCCCATAATCAGTATATTGGGTCTGGGTAAAAGGGTTTAAAATGTATATCAATGTATATTGGAGAATATGTATGTCAATCTTTGTTGTATTTTCTCTTATGAGTTTTTTTATGAAAGAAGTTGGTCGACAAAAAATAATTAAGTTGATGAGATGGACAGATATATCTGGAACTAGGTCGCACGAAATCTTCAGACGTATACTTCCCGTTTCGGAACCGAAATCTGATTCATGTGTAAGCTTTGTGTCTTTGAATCACGCTTCCAAAACACTTATGTTTTGTTTGGAATCACGCTTCCGTTTAAAAAATGATGTCAAAAATAAATAAAAAATATAAAATCATGTTTTTTTTATATAAATCAAAAACTTAATGGGAAATACCCTAGGATAACACTAAAAAAGTTTCTTTTGATAAAAAAAAAAGTCTCTATCACAAATATAGACTCTAAGAATCAAAATGACCAAAATATTCATTAAAGAGGTAAATATACACTTATACCCCTAGAGTTAACTAATTCAAACCTTAGGGTTTAGAGTTAAGAGAGTGAGAATTTGAGTTTGAGGTTTAATATTTTATAAAATAGAAAATAAATATTAAAAAATTTAAAAATAGTTTCAAAAAGTATTTTCGAATTACAAAAAGAAAATTTGAAAAAAAAATAAAAACAAAATTTGAAAAAAAAATTATAAAAAAGTTCGAATTTGAAAACATAATAAAATCTAAAACTATAAAAAAAAGTTATTTTTTTATTTTTTTTATATATCTAGGTTATTAGTGTCCTTTTACCTATTAACTGAAATATTTTGGTCATTTTCCTCTTTGTGGTCTATTTTTGTGACCAAAACTTGAAAATGATCTATTTATGAGAATTGCCCAAACTTAATTGTAATGAAATAGAGAGAATAAAAATATACAAACATTAAAACTAAAATTATCTTTAAGTATTGAGGTTCTACTAGAGATATAACATATATATTCAAATAATATTGTGTCAATTATTTATGAAATGTTAAAAATAATTAATATAATAATTTATAATAAAACTAATTTATGTGTATTTTCACAGCTTTAATATTAAATTATTATAAATGAATAAATAATTTATATTTATTTTGAATCATATATTTTTTCATGAATTTTATAAAATTTATTATATATATATATATGGATATACGCTTCCAACACGTACCGACTTCTTAATTTTTTAAAAAATTCTCGCTTTTGTGCTTTTATACATTTCCGATTCCATGTACTTGCTTCTGATTCCATGTAACATAGGTTTAGAATGCTTAAATTAACATACTCAATTTAAAATGTACTAGTTAATGTTTTAGTGTTATATATATTCAATTTAAAAGTTAAATTGATTAAACAACCAAAAAATTATATTCATTTAAAGATACCATGGCCCGTGGGAGCCGAGCAAAGTTTTTGATAAATCTCGCCAAACCATAAAAGTATACGGGGGTAAGCAACAAAGAGGTAGTGTCTTGTCTCATCGGGCGCCCACATAGAATAAGTTTGAGGTTGACGTTCGAGAAACAGCGGTGGTAAGACTTTCTCTCATTGCTAACAAGGTTAAAATAGAGTAATTAGATACTGAAAAATAAAAATTCCTGTGTGTGTTGAAGTGGCTCGTTGGTAACAGAGCATTGGTCGGTGCTTCCGTTAACCAGCGATCGAGTACAGACACATCATACTAGACCAAACCAAAGAAAAAAAAAAAAATTTTAATTTTCCAAAAAAAAAAAAAAAAAATTCCTACGAAGGTGTCACCAATATTCACCACAAGGTTTGAAAGAGATTGATTGTCCATAAAAGTTTTTCTTTAAAAACAAGAAAAATTGGACCAGAAAGCCCGTACATCTTCCTAGAGAAAAACCCATACCCAACCTCTTTAACCACTAACCTTGGGTCAGTGTTAACATGTCCCTAGTGCAGCATCTAGTTGTTTGCACTTTGGATAGTACTCAACCTAAATATCGATTAATTGTCTTCCAAGGTCATTTATGGCTTAAAATGGATCAGAATGTCACTTTATTTAATACAGCACACAACTTAAAGAAAGAGAATGGGAAAAGCTCCTTAATGGTGTTTGAATGAATTACGATTAAAAATCAGTAGTTTGGTTGTATATTAATATAGACGAATTAACATGGAAAATCAAATTGGTTCAGAAACAGAAAATAAACATAATGGATTACCATATATTCGATAAGCAACATCATATATGAAGATGATTTCTAACCCGCTCAAGGAAAATAACTGTCTGAAGCCATTTACACTTCAGTAATAGACTGGCATCCTGAAAATGAAGATATTTTAGCAGTCAGAGGCATAATGATTGGAAAATGAATGTGTGGTAACGCTGCAAACTTCCAAAGAATTAAATAAAGTTACGAAGTAATACACAACGTTAACCTAATAGACTAAGAGCCAAAAAAAAGTGTGTCTACCATGTAGTTATCCTTCACATCAGATGCTGAAAGAAAGATTTATGCTTCAGAAACGACCTGACAAATCAACTCACTGGTGTTCATCTGCATAACACTCTGTATAAAATCAGTTGGGAGAGTCAACAAAAAGAAAAGACGGGCAGCCATTATCAGGTATTCAAATAAATCTCATTGCTTGCACACCTTAAGCTTTCTAGTAGTCAGTTAGCTCGTGTTGGTTTGAACTTCATCTTCCACCATCTCCCTAACCTTCATAAAAACAATAAATTACAGGACAACAAACATTCTACATTTACAGTACAGGCCCATCAACTCCCCAACTGGCTTCCTAGAGTCTAGAGTCTGAGCAATCTCACATCCATGTTTGAAGGACATCGGCCTGATTTCAAATCGGAAAAAAAGATCGATGAAATTAGCCAACTTCAGAGAAAAGATTTATTTACTGTTTTCACGACTTCAGATTATGATGGTCAAGGAAAGAAAAACTTGCCTTTTATAGAAATAGAGACACTGCCTTGGTGCAGAAGAATAAGATGCATTCAATAACAGATTGTGCTAGAAGAGAGATGACGGAGTTAAAGAGCACGATAAAAGAGGATGAATCAGAAACGTTTCTGTTTATCTAAAGAGAAGACAGAACGCCAGGTAGAAGATTTACAGAGTGACTCTTAACGTGGATTGAAGGTAACAAACTTAATAGCTGTATCAGAGATTGGAGAAGAAGACAGGACTATATTCTTATTTACCCTACTATCTCTCACAAAAATTCTAATATACCCCACTTCTGATAAATTATATTTTTCTTTTTCTTTTTAATTACAAAAAGTGGCTATATACAAAAACACCCTTAATGAACTTAAACATTTACCTGATCCAACCTAGCTAACCCAACCCCACCCATATCCAATTTGATTATCCGAATCCATATCACGTGTCCCTCTCTTTTTTCACTTACAAAAATCTCTCATCATCTTCTTCTTCATCTCCCTTTTCATCAATTATCGTAGGTGATGATTGTTTCAATAGTTTCTAGTTTTAGATTTTGGTTTCTAGATTTTAATTTTGGTTTTTGGTTTTGCTTTATTTTTTTTATTTTCCAAAAACTATTTAATATATTGCTTTAAAATAATACAACAAAATAACAATCAATATTTAGATTTAAAATTAAAAATTATCAAAAATTGTGATTATTATTTAAAATAAAATACAATAACATATTTTAGTTATTATATTAAAATTATATTATAGAAAATATTTATAAAATTACGAAAAAATAAAAATATTTAATTTTTTTAATTGTTCATATTTTCTTAAAGATGAATGGCTATTTTTATTTTTCAAGATTAATACAATATATTATATGAATAAAACATATTATGTTTTCTAAATTTTTAGTTATTTTTCATGTGACTAATAATTACAAATATTCAATTATTTTGTTTATAAAAATAAATAACTAATTTTAAAATTAACTAAAACTATTTATAAAATATAAAAATTTATTTTAGATATATGAACCGCAAATAAATTATTTCACCTTATTATTTAAATGACATCTAAAGTACACAAAATTGTATGATAATTTTATCTTTATGAAAATATTATTAATTAAATGTAGTAGTTTCCTTAAAAAAAACAAAATTCATTTTTTTAATAAAAACTAACAAAAGTTGGTTTCTGGTTTCTCTTCGTAAATTGGTTAAACTTTTTAAAAACTAGTAAATTTTAGGGAATCTATTTGTTAGAAAGCTTAATTGGCAAATGAAATAGTTTTTACAAAAACCAAATCCAAAAGCTAAAACTTGATTGGATTGAAAATGGTTTTTGAAAAAACAAAAAACCAAAAACTAGTCTAAAAACTACAAACAATCAACTTCTTAGTTTTCTTCTTCATGATAACCTTTGGATTCAAAACCCTAAAATTTTGACAATTTTAAAGCTTTTTCCAATTTTCTCCAGAATCTCATTGACTTTCCTACCTCTAATTTCATTGATTTTCTTCATAACTCAGTACACGTTACAGAACTGAAGATTTATTGTCTAAACAACAATTAAAACCCATAAAACTGAATTTATTTTGAAGAAAATCCATGGCAGCCGCATAAGAAAACTGTAAAATCGGCAAAACCCTAATGGGAAGACGAAGAGATAATTACGAAATTGCCACTGATTTAAAAAAAAAGCAAAAAAGCAATACAGGTAACCGAACCAGACCACGAGTTACCTTTGTGTTTTTTTCACATCAACTAACATATATATACATTGCTATTTAAATAAAACAACATTTTGTAGATTTACATAACTAAATTTCATATATAAGTTTAATAAAATCCTAAACTTAATCACCAACTAATCTTCGAAAATTCAATTCTTTAACCGAACATACATATCACCCGAATGTACATGAAATTTCTTATTTTAAACTTGATAAATTTTATATAAAAGAGAAAAATATTTTAGTTTAGTAAAATAATTTATATAAATATTTTATGAAATTTCTTTTTGAAATTAACTATTAATTAAAATTTTACTGCAATAATTTATTTTCTTATTTATAAAAATATTATAGTAAGATAAAATGAAATTTATAAAATTATTTCCATAAATTTTAGCAATATTAATCATAAATAATTCTTTTTAAATAGATTTTTTTTAAAAAGAAATTAAAAAAAATGGAAAACAATTGGAAGAAAAGAACATGGTCTTTAGAGAAAACAGGATGAGACCCACCCGGAGAAAAACAAGAAAATAAAGGAGTAGCGTGGGTCCCGTAACTTTTGAAGAAAAAAAAATAATAAAGAATGAAAGGGTAAGAATGGAAGGAAGAAAAATGGAGGGATAGTGAAAACTATTTAAGATTTCATTACTAATTTGATATTTAACACATATACAGACATATAATTTTAAAATATATAAATTAAGGATTGTTAAAGATTTATTTTCAGCAATTTAAGTCTTTTTATAACTAAAAACCTTGTCTAAAATATTTTTAAAACTAAAAAAAAAACAAAAAAAAACAAAAAAACATGCCTAAAACATGACAAAAATATTAGGTGGAAAAACATGTTTAAACCGTGACAAATTAACAACATTTTATATCTAACAAATGCTTGAATATTTGCACTTAGTAGTTCTCAAGATTGTAGTAATATTTCTTTCTTCATAGTAATACTTTTGCGAAATTCAACATTTATTAGTAATACCACGTCAAAAATTCAAATTTATAAGTAATACTAATGTATTTAGATATTTTTAGGTTGTATATAACACAATAACAGAAAAACATTTCAGAAAATATATATTTTATGTTATTCACTTCATTATGACCTTACCATCAAAACATTAGTCATAGAAGTATAAGGAGGTTTTCTATGAAAATGAGAAGTTCTCAATCAAATTAACAAATCAAACATATTTTATGTCTAATTTGCTAATTAAACACATATATGAACATATAAATACAAAATATATGAGAACATCTGCCAAAAATAAATAATAAGACGAAAATTAAGATTCTTAGAAACATGCATAACATATAGTAGTTCAAGGTAGTTCAATGTAGATCTACGTCAGTAAAAGGAGTATCTCGAGCTTCTCCTTTCTCTTCATCACATATTGATTTACTCTCTTTTATTAGAGCTTCACTTGATAATCTTGAAGGTAACTGATTTTTACTACTAACTCTTTCATCTGATTTTGAAACATCTATGTTATTAACAAGTGTTCTAACAACGCAAGAAATATTAAAGATTTCATGACTAATTTGATATCTAACACATATATAGAAATATAATTTCAAAATATAAAAATTATATCTGCTAGAAATATATAATAAGCCAAAAATATAAAGTTCTTACAAATATGTGCAATACATAGTAGTTCAAAGTATAGTCTAAGGTAATCCAAAGTAGTTCTAGTAGTCCTAGTAGTCCACAAAACAATAATAAATCTTCAAATCTATATAAAATACTATATAAAAATATAATATTAAATCTTCTAATTTATATAAAATATTATATATCCTTTATTTCATGAAGAATATAATTTTGATATTTTTACAAAGATTAAATTACTTTTAATATAAACTTTTTTTAATAAATATGTAAATATTTTATAAAATTATTTGATACTATTTGATAAATATTTTATAAAATTATTTGATATTATTTGATAAATATTTTATAAAATCATTTGATATTATTTGATAAATATTTTATAAAAATATTTGATATTATTTGATAAATATTTTATAGAATTATTTGACATTATTTGATAAATATTTTATATAATTATTTGATTTTATTTGATAAATAGTTTATAAATTTATTTGATATTATTTAATTAAAATATTATTGAAATCGTATTTTATTAAAAAAATGAAATGTTTTTGAAATAATTTATATAAATAATTTTAAAATTAGTTGTTTATTAAAATAAAATATCTTATTTTAAGTTTGATCACTTTATATAAAAGAGATAAATTTTAGGTTAGAGAAATTAGTTTATATGTGTATTTTATTAAATTTATTTTTAAAATTAATTGTTGATTAAAATAAAATTGAAATAATTTTTTTTGTTAATTTACTTATGTAAAAATATTATGTTAAGATAAACAGAATTTTTTTTGGCTTCTATAATATTTAGTTATATTGATCATTAATAATTAAAACACAAATTTGAAAAAAAAAGAAAAAAATCTGGTCGTACAAGAGTACAGATAAAAAATTAAAGAATTAAAAAATAATGGTGGGCCCCATGGTATTTGAAAACAAAATAAAAAAAATTGAAAAAAGGACGGAGCTGTTTTTATAACTAAAAAAATGGTAGGGTCTGCAAACTGTTTTAATAATATAAAAAAAGAAAAGGAAAGTGGGATCCACAAATTTAATGGAAACTAATATAAAAAGAAGGGGTAAGAGGGGAAGAAGAAGAAGAAAGATGGGATAGTTAGAAAAAGAGTGGGGGTAATGAGAATAAGTTTTTTTCTAATTGGGACATATAAGAATACTTTCCGAAGAAGACTCGTCGATTAATTATGGAAAAGAACACGAAACCCTAAAATTCTTTCGGCTGGTCTAGCTGTCTTTGGGCTGAATTATATGAGTAAAATTCTAAGACCCACTAAATAATAAAAACACGTAACTGAAACACAGCAGCCCACACTTTAAATGAAATGGTGAGTTTTTGAAGAAGTGGACACGTGTCGCGCTCTCCTGTACCCAATTGATGACGTGGCGGAATGAGGAAAGAGAGAAACTCTTCTTTATAATATTAGATACTAGAAACACAGCAGCCCACACTTTAAATGAAATGGTGAGTTTTTGAAGAAGTAGACACGTGTCGCGTTCTCCTGTACCCAATTGATGACATGGCGGAACGAGGAAGGAGATAAACTCTTCTTTATAATATTAGATACTAGAACCTTTCTCGGGCTACGCCCAGGTTATTTCCAAAATAAAAATTAATATATTATTTTATGTAAGTATGTTACACATGTATAATATTACTGCATTGTAAAAATATATATATGCTTTTTAAAACTATTTAAAACCAAACTTTATTGTTTTTAATATCTAAAATATATGTCAAATAGAAATAACCAAAAAATAATAATTAAGTCTTAATTGTAATTCGATTTCTCACCTTTATCTATGTGAGTTGTCACTATAAGAAACTGTTTGATTCATAAATTATTTAAATTGTTTCTGGTTTTAGGATCAGTACTGAGTTTCCATTTTTATTTGTGGTTTCATAAGTTGTATTTTTTTATCTGACTTTTCATTATACTCTTTTTGTTTTATATTAATTTTTTTTTTGAACTTATAAGTATATGTCATTATAAGTGTCATTTTATATTTTAAATGTAGATGTTTATCATTTTTCAGTTTATTCATGTTCTCTTTCTTTATTAATTATCAAATACAAACAAAATAGTATCTTAATTAGGGATATAATTAACATAAAATTAGTTATTTTTTAATATGTGAGAGATAATCTTAAACGTCATATAAAATGAAACAGATGGATGGAGTATGATTTTAGATAATCTATATGGATGTAATTCTCAACATCCGACAAATATATTAATTGTGGAAAGAAAATCAGTTGTATTGATACAACGATGAAAGATATAACTAACATGATAATCATGTAATTACTTTTGGCGAAACCAGATAAAAAAATCAAGATCATAATAATGTTCTACATCATTTATTTTGTATGGTTTCCCCTAATAGGTTCACTTTTTATGGCTTTTCTTGTGCACAGCGTATAGTATCTACAGAGAGAACTCAAAGACATTTGTTTAAAAAAAAAAACTTTTAGTAACTGAATGGAGGGGCATTTGTGATATCAGTGGATGGAGAACTTTGTGTTTCAATTTGTTTTTATTTTGAAAACATATTGATAATTATACTTATACCAGTTTTACTGAATATTTGTATAATTGTTTACGTTTTTCTGCTGTAAACTAATAATATGACTTTATAGTTTTTGATTTTTTTCAGTAAAAAGATTTTGTTTTTATAAATTAGTTTTACAATATACAAAACCAAAAACGAGTGACACGACTAACACCACAAAGATGATAATGTAATTTTTATGTTCTTTTCTTCTTATGTGTCGCGTCGTTAATGTACACTAATGTTGTTTTTGTATTTCACTTTAAAATAAAAATTCTTAACCCTTTGAATAATGTTTATGAAGTTTTTGAAAATGAATTTGTTAATAATTTTGAACTGAGTATAAATTTTCATATGTTATTTACGTTATTTATCAAGAAACAATATCATGCATGGTTAATTGAAAATATTTTTCTGATATTCATATATTTAAGGATTGTTCCATTGTTGTTCAATATATTTGTTTGAAAGAAACTGTTTGTTTATCCCATATAAACAATATCACAGTTGTTAAAATAGGATAAATCAAATGTAACTATGTAATTAATGTGAGAAATTGGATTACAAAGATGTAGATTTTGGTTATAACATTAAATTTGAAAGTGTAAAACTACGTATTACCTTAGAAAGTTAATACAATATTCTAAGCAAAAAAAAAAGAAAAATAAGAAGATAATAATCCATCTGTTTCATATTAAGTTTTATTTTAAAAAAGTTTTATCTAACAAAAATGTCATTTTAGAATTTCACTATAATTTTCAGCTTAATATTAGTTACAAATGCATTAGTTTTATAAATAATTCTGTTTATCTAAAATACTATTGGCTGAATAGGTGTAACTAATAAGAATTTAAATGTATTTCAATTATTTTCTTAATATATGTGAAAAATATCAAAGTGACATTCTTTATGAAACAGATGGAATACAAAACATACAGTAAACTCTACGTTTGAGTTCATAAATCATTTTTTAATCTTTTTATGTATTTTATCATATTTAATTATATATAATGGTGGTTAAATATATATACATATATATATTATCATATTTCCATTATTTTACTATAGCATCAAAATAGATTTTATAATAGTTTATAATAATTCGTATCTATATATTTATTACTCAGTAAAATTAATTTTTAAGAAAAATTAAAACAAAGTAAATTGGGAAAGTGTTGATTATAAATCTGTTAAAATTTATTAAGTCATGTTTTTTTATAATTTAAGACTTCCAATTACGAAGATCCTAAATATATGGATTTTGAATTGTGGTGTTTTAATTAAATTTAAGATTTATCATGAATTTGTTGTGAATTTATTTTAGGTAATTGTATATAAATTAGGAAAAAACAGTTAATGTTTATTTTAGTGACTTTTTCTTATGTGTCGATCATAGGTAAACTCTTATAAAATTGTTATAATTTGATTGGTCGATAATTTTAAATTTTTATTTATTTTATATAGATCTAAAAAGAAAGGTAAGTCTCTAACCAATTAATATCACTTGCCAAATAATTTACATAATATTACAAATAATGATTTATGATAAATAATTTTTTAAATTATAGAAAACGAAATAAATTAATCATTTTTATATTTATAAAATACGTAAAATAATAAACGACAAACAGTTTATATAAATCAATATAATGATTTTATATTCTTATTTAAAAGAATTATATTTTGTATAAATTGTCATAATAAATTTTAACATCTTCTAAGTTCATATTATATGCTTTAATAAATCATTTATAAAAAAAAGACTAGGATCAGCCCGCCCGTATAAATATAAATATTGTACATGTTATAAATGTACATGTTAATGTATTTGAATACTAAATAAATAGACTCATATAAATATAAATATTGTACATGTTAATGTATTTGAATACTAAATAGACTCATTGTCATCGGACCCGGCCTGATTTTCTCTAACTTTTCTCTAGGATCTTCAAAAATCAATTCCGCTTTCCGACTCCGGCGGCTTCGTTAGAGCCGGAGTCGGGTTCAATGTCTTTTCAATTTTTTGGTGTGATCTTCATCTAGTCTTTTCTTTCTACTCATCGGATTGGATTCTTAGATCTAGATCTAGTTGACTCCTGTCCAGAGTGATTGAGAGAGGGTGTTTGATCCTGTGTTGCATGTTCGTTTTTGGGCTTTGATCAAATGATCCTAATCCTTCAGTTTCAATCTTGGTTGAAATACTTTGGTTTTCGATGTTGCATGCTGATCTCGAGTTCTCTTTGTTTCGTCTTCGGTTTCGATCTACTGCTTGCTCGCCTTCGTGTGTGTGGTGGTACCCGGAGTCGTGTTTGTCGCTCCTGTCATCAACCCCTTGATCTGATCGAGATCTGATCTTCGTCTTGCTTCCTGCTGGTGGTCTTTCGACGTTGTCGTTTGTCCGCCATCACATCTTCCGGCTCTCAACATAAGAACATGAAGTGTTCTTCCGGTAATTTGAAGATGTGCTAATATTGTTTGTGCTATTCACTATAGGAGGACATGGCTGTTGGTGTTTTGTTTCTTGTTAGGACTTCATCGATTAGTCCTTCAAAGGTTCTCTTGTAGATCGCATGTTCTTATTTTATTTTGTATGGGTTTCAACCAATGTGGTACTGGTAGTGATTAGTTTTGTTTAGATCTTAGTTTCAGTTGTGTTTCCATCTAGATTCCCATTTGTGGGCTTTGGACTCCGGGGATTTCGTGTAATCCGCCGGCTATGCTTTCCGGGATGTCCATTATCGTCAGCTTATGTAATGATGTTGATTTAATATATATAATCTTCAGTGTTAAAAAAAAAGAATATTAAATAGACTATGAAGCTACCAATATTTGCTTTGATTAGGGATATTTGCTTGCTTGATTACTGTTGAATGAACTATGTAAATTAAATTGGTTGGTAAGCTGTTAGTACAAAACTATATGTCATGTCTTGGGATTTTTGCTCTTATACCATCTTTCTTTTGAGGTTGGGACGTTCATCGGGTTTAGTTGTACGTGGTTGTTGTTCTGATTAAGTTATTTAAAGTAGTTTTCTTTTCATGGTTATATACATGCAGGTTTCCTTTTTCTTTATTTGGCCAAATATTGGAAATTATAAATATACACTACCACTAAAAATATTTCTATGTATATATAATTTAAAAAAAAATATTATTCAATGTTTATTCCACCATGATTAGGACAATAAGTTGAATATATCTTAGACCACAAATCATAAATATTCTCACTCTTATACATTTTGTTCTTCAAGTTATTGTTACTTTTATTTTCTTTTATACATTTCTCTTAATATTTATGTATGCATCCATAATTTTTTTTAAAAAGGATTTTTCATTAACTAATGTATTTATTGTAGTTTTAAATATATTTCGTGCACTTGATTAAATTTTTTTGGCGTTGGTGGTATTTGAAGTGGTTGAGAACCTGAATGGATATTTACTTTCATAAAGTTTTTGGTGTATGTTTAAAAATAAAAATTTGTAAAGGCTTTTAAATCATATGAATATAATATTCAACACACTACTGTTGACTGTTTATATACTTAAAATTCTGACGTAGGTAATTGCAAATTTGCTGAACTCATAGATTCATTGCTACTTTATAAATTATCACAGGATGAGGTACATAGGGTAAAGATTGCTTTGATGATAATATGACGTCCATATCGTAATGTGTGCTATTTTTCTATGTACTATGTATTAAGAAATAATTAACAAATTCCATAATATTAAAGAGTAAAAGGCCATGTCAATTGTTCATAGTATATGCTCAAAGTTAAACTCAAGTCCAGCCAAAGAAATAAAACCCAGTACCGATAAGCTCAAGTGATGCGCCGCGTTTCACAGAAGACGGACACGTGTCAGCCTGTCAGAGAGTAATTTTCCACGTGGATAGCTTAGGAGAGAGGCAAACATATTTTTATATATATAGATTTATCAAACTATTTATCTTCGCTTATTGTATATTTTAAATTATTATAAGAGTTTACATGTCTACTATGAGGGCTTATAAATAAATTTATAAAATTTAATTTAAAATCTCATCCTACTATCCTATCTATACTATTATTTGCGAAGTAAATTTTTGCAACGTAGCTCTCACGTTAAAAGTTAGAGCGGTTAATATCGTTTATACCCTTAATGAATAATTATCCTATTCATCCTACTATCCTATTATATATTAATTGAGAAGTGGCTTAAGAGACTTTTTTTTATGTGTCGATCATATATGAAATCCTAAAAAATTTGTTATAAATTGAATGGTCGATAATATTTAATATATATCAGTTTTTATATTTATAAAATACATAAAATAATAAATGACAAACAGCTTATATAAATCAATATAATGATTTTTTATTCTTATTTAAAAGCATTATATTTTATATAAATTATCATAATAACTATTAACATCTTCTAAAGTTCATATTACATGCTTTATAAAACATATATAAAAACATTTATCAAATTATTTATTTTGGCTTATTGTATATTTTAAATTATCATAAGAGTTTGTAAGTCATATATAAGAGCTTATAAATTAATTTATAAAATCATTTATAAAATCTCATCCTACTATCCTACTATATATTAATTGAGAAGTCACTTAAAATATTTTTGTTTATGTGTCGATCATTTATGAAATCTTAAAAAATTGTTATAAATTGATTGGTTGATAATTTTTAATTTTTATTTATTTTAATTAGATTTAAAAGTAAAAAATAAGTCTATAAACAATTAATATCACTTGGCAAAAATCTACATAATATTACAAATAATTATTTATGGTAACTATTTGTCGAAACTGTAGAAAGAATAATAATGTTTGATCAATTTTTTAAATATTTTTAAACTACATAAAATAAAAAACAATTTTTTTTAATTAAAAATGATATAATGATTTTATATTCTTATTTAAAGCCGAGAATTCGGCCAAAAAAGCACGAACTTTACACGAATCGCCAAAAAAATCTGTACTCGAGTTTGGTCAAAAAAATGTTGTACTTTTATTGAATTTTTTAGTATATTAAACAACTTAAGATTGACTGGCTATTTTAGCATAACATGAATCCACAGTTAAGACAATGTTAAGTAGACGTTAAATGTTGGCGTCAAGCGAAACGACGTTGTTTTCAAATGAGATGAAATGACGTCGTTTTACATGATTTGAAAATAAAAAGCAATACACCCCCGGATTCAAACTCGGGTTGATTAGGACAAATCGCAAGGTATTTTACCACTCGGCTAGTGGCACTTTAAATTGAGTTACTAACACATTTAATTTTATTTGGTAATGATTGAATATAAAAATTCTCTAAAAACGTTTAAAGATCTTTAAAATTCCAAAAAATTGAAAAAAAATTATAAAATTAATTTTGAAATTAAAATTAAAAATAAAATTTTATTTTTTCTTTAAAAATAAAAATCTTCAAAATTTTCATTTTTTTTTAAATTCCAAAAAAATTAAAAATTCAAAGAAAATGCAAAAAAATAAAATTACAATTATCGGCTAAAAATTAAAATCGCACTCATAATGGGTACAATATTTATTTTAAGCATTTTAATTTAATTTTAATATGTGGGTATATTTTTATGTGTGTATAATTAATTTCAATTTTTAGCAAATTGTTTTAAAAAAATTGAAAATTTTGGAAGATTTTTGATTTTTTTAAAAGAAAAAATGAAAATTTATTTTTAATTTTAATTTCAAAATATATTTTATAAATTTTTTTTATTTTTTTGGAATTGTAAAGATCTTTTAAAGTTTTTAGAGATTTTTTTTTATATTCAGTCAGTATCAAATAAAATTAAATGTGTTAGTACCTCCATTGAAAGTGCCATTAGCCCAGTGGAGTGGTAAAATACCATGCAATTTGTCCCAACCAACCCGAGTTCGAATCCAAGGGTCTACTTCTTTTTATTTTCAAATCATGTAAAACGACATTTCACTTAACGCCAACAATAAACGACGTCAAATTTTTCTGTTAAATTTGCTGACGGCGTGCTAAATTGGCAAGTCAACAAAACCATTGTTAATTAATTATAAAGTCAATGAAAGTTTTGTATTTTTTGGTCAGCTCAAAAGTTCATATTTCTTTTGGCAATTCGTGCAAAGTTCATGTTTTTTTTGCCGAATTCTCATTTAAAGCCTTATATTTGTATATAATGTATTATTTTCAAATCATGTAATTTTTTTATTTTTGGAATTTTAAAGATTTTTTAAAGTTTTTAGAGATTTGTTTTTATATTCAGTCAGTATCAAATAAAATTAAATGTGTTAGTACCTCCATTGAAAGTGCCATTAGCCCAGTGGAGTGGTAAAATACCATGCAATTTGTCCCAACCAACCCGAGTTCGAATCAAAGGGTCTACTTCTTTTTATTTTCAAATCATGTAAAACGACATTTCACTTAACGCCAACAATAAACGACGTCAAATTTTTCTGTTAAATTTGCTGACGGCGTGCTAAATTGGCAAGTCAACAAAACCATTGTTAATTAATTATAAAATCAATGAAAGTTTTGTATTTTTTGGTCAGCTCAAAAGTTCATATTTCTTTTGGCAATTCGTGCAAAGTTCATGTTTTTTTTTGCCGAATTCTCATTTAAAGCCTTATATTTGTATATAATGTATTATAATAATTATCAATGTCTAATAATATTCATACAAGCTTTATAAGTCATTTATAAAAATTATAAATACATTTATAAAATTATTTATCTTAGCTTATCATATGTTTTAAATTATGATAAGAGGTTTTAAGTCATTTATACAAGCTTAGAAATTAATTTATAAAATCTATTTTGAAATACTATTTTATATTAAATGAGAAATCACTTAATTAATTTTATTATTTGGTGTCGATCATATAGAGATATGAGAAATAATATTATAATTTGATTTGTTAATGATTTTAAAATGTTTTTATTTTATGAGTAAGAAAATCAGTTTTAGAACCAGTTTTTTCATTATCCAAACGACCTAAATATATTGCACAAACTAATTTATGGTAATTAAATTTGTGATTTATATAATATATATAAGTCTTCATAAAATAATATTTAGGAATCAAGTATTTCTAAACTATATAAAATATTTCAAAAGTTTCAGTATTATATACCTTCAAAATTTAGGTAATTTTATTAAAAACGGAATCATGAATATTATATATAACTAATTTTAGTATAATTATCAATACAAAATATCAAAAAGTATTTAAAATAATCATCTTTATCCTTTTTAAAAAACAATCATTCTTAGAAAAATTATAATAAATATATTGTTACAAAACATTCAAACCCGCGAAATCGCGGGCATCCACCTAGTGTTCATTAACCACATGGTTTATTTTGAATGATTAGGATTATATTATTAGTTTCTAACTGGTTATTTAGATCGTATCTAACTGAAATTCAGAAAGACCAGAACATTATATAGGTGTAAACCGAACTAACCTGTTTATAGTCAAATCATTTTAGTTGTTATATTCTTCAATTGTTTAGATTTACATAAAGGAATCATTGGTTAGTAGTTAGTACTATATATCCTAAACTTTTCAGTGTAATATATTTTTTTTGGTTTGACTCACTAACATTGGACCGAGTTGGAGAGGATTGTAACCACAACTAGATTTTGATCCGCGCTTCAAAAACGCAGGATTGATTTCATAGTCCAAAATTATTTTTAAACAATTTCTAATTTTGTATAGTTAATAGATTTTAAAATTTCATGTACGTCATTTTCTTAAGTTTTGTTTAGGTGAGTAATTTTGTGGACCGTGAGAAGAATTCTTAATATGCACTATGTTAGAGGTGGGCATTTGGATACATGTTTCGGTCTATTTGGAATTTGGTTTATTGATATAGAGATTTTATTCTTATTCGGGTATTTATAAACTTTGATTCATATTTGGTTTAGATATTTGTGAGTTTGGTTCGTGTACAAATATCCGTTTAAATTAAGTAAACAAAATAAAAAATCTAAATATAATTTTAAATCCTTAAAATCCAAAATAAAAATAGTATATGACATAAAATTTTGAATATTTAAAATCCTTAACATGAAATTGGTTCGTTTGGATATTAGATGGGAAACCAGTAGGTATTTAGTGTATTTTCCGTGTTTAAAATATTTTGACTATTTTAGATATTTATTTTCTACTTTTTTTTATATTTTCAAGTATTTTTTAAAATATAAAATATTTTTGAGTATTTTATATATTTTGAATACTAAATAAAAATAATTCACTTGCAAAATCTACATTTTCTATTAAGCCGACCACTCTTCTGACCTCGACCGGTTATGAACCAAAGTTTGTTGTTTAAAAAAATGAATATATTTAAACATATAATTGTGATTTGAATATTTTTGAGCACTGAAAATATTTTGGTTTGAACCAAATTCGGTTATGCTCCTTCATATACCAAAGTTTTGGACCCGTTTGAATATTTTACCAGGTTCGATTAAAAATTGGTATAACTTTTTATTCAGTTCAGTTTTTCGGGTTTGAATATTTTTCTCAGCCTAAACCATGTGGTTTTCTTAAATTAAATATTAGAAATTTAGATGAGATAAAATATTAGAGATGTCATTTTTAATTTTATCACACCAGTAATTTTTAAATTTTACGAAGAAAATTTTACTTTATTGGGAATATATTACATTTGCTAATAATATTGTAAATATAATTTTTTTTTAATTTTCATAAAGTAGTCACTTTAGGTTTAATATATTGTGTTGATTCATAATTTTTTTACATAATAATATGTGTCCATATAAAATATTAAATTTTTAATATTCTATATTTAAATTAATATTCATATAAAATAATCTATTATTAAGATACAAATTCTATTTTGAAATAATATCCGTAGTATTATAAGTGAATATCTATACTATTATAAGAGAATAATTTTAAAAAGTCTACTTACAATTATGTCGATAACCTGTTCGCAGTACTAAGAGAACCATGCAACCAAGTAATGAGATCTAACACTACTAAAAGCCAAATATGCTAAATTATTAAGCTATCCACGTCATCAAAAATAATCATCCAATCAGCACATTCGTTTTTACACATCAGACACAATTATGTATGGGCTTCAAGTTTTTCTTTTATTTATAGTGGGCTTCATTTTCTTTTCCACAAAATCTAAAAAAACCAAAATCAATCCGACAACGCTGCTTAACTTGAAACGTCTCTCTCAGTTTCCAAGTGACTAAGTTACTTATCGATTCAAATTCTCTCAGTATGTGCTTTTAAAAGTTCATCTTCCCCACCACCTCCTCAATCAATTAAGCTCTTCCTCTCAATATTGCATTCCGATCTCTGTAGGTAATTTTGCAAAGTGAACATGCCGTAGTAAAGCGGCTGCAAAGGTTCGTTTTCATGTAATCATGGCCTTTCAGTTATTCAATTTTTTTCCTGATCAGTAGTTTCTAGGGATTAAACTTTTAACTTATTTTTCGATAAAGTATTAAACTTTTAACTGCTCTGTACAAAAGTTCTTCATCTGGAAACTGCGAAATCTGTTACAGGTTAGATGGGTAGAATCCTTTGATTGTTATTGTGATGTCGAAAGTATTTGACAATGGTTACGTGAACATACTAAACCTGTTGCGCTTATTCCCCTTTTTAATTTGATTATGATGGATTTTTCTTGGTTTTCCATTATTTTTTCTAGCTCAATTTTATGTGTAAATATTGACGCTGTCTTTTTATGATCTAAAGTGAAGATTCCCGTGAGACTTTCAAGAAAAAGCTTCCCAAGAACAAATCTGTTGCTGCTGTGAGTGTCTCCTTCTCACCTTCAAAGTTATTTTGTACCTTAGGTTCATCTTCAAAGGCATACTAACTTTAAATTTGTATGGATAAACAAGTTTGAAAAGCTTCTGGAGACAAGTAGAAATTCCTACAGATGTTGTATGTACTTTATCTCAGTTTTAATGTTCTAAACTAAATACAATACTTGAATTTCACAATAATTCTGGAGAAAGGACCTCATGTTGCTAAGGCTAAAAAGCGCAAGGGTTGACTACGAGAAGAACCTGAAACCTTGCAACAAAAAATTGGTAAACTATGTTTCAATCAAGTGTTTATTTATAGATAGGTCGTTCACCAATCACTGATTTGTTGTAATTTTAAAGAGGAAGATGAGAAATTCGACAAGTCAGTGCCAGAGGTTAATGGTGGAGATTACAATGAGGATGGAAGAGAGGGTTTGACATGCTCCTCCTTAATGCAAAGGTTTGTCTCTTCTAATTTACTTGGTGATAAATTCTAGATCTTTCAGTTCCTTCTCATAAGCTGATGAGCAGGTTTGTCTCCTATATTCCCTCAATGATATCTTTTGGCGTCGAGCCTAAGGTGATCGTAGCCACCAGCATTAATCCAAAATTCGTCGGAGGTAGCTATCTTGAACTTCATCTTTAAAAGAAGTTTACAGTTCCATAGTGATATGTAACCATCTTTGTTAATCTTCCAGGCCGTCTCTTACTGAATACAACCTCTGGCACTCATTTCTATTTCGACAAAGACAAACGCAAGTGAGACCTTCATCCGAGTAAGTCTTTCGATCGTCAATAAGAAAGTTATATCTTATTTATTCAAAGACCACAATTAAAACACAAAATAAAAATTATATGTGTAGTTTGGGTGTTGGTGACGTGATCTGCTCCACAAGTTCCACCAAATATGAAGGTGTGAAGAAAATTGAAGTTGTGACGGTCTTTGAGCTTAACGCATACGTGGTTAACTCGACCCCACATGTTAAATCCCTAACTGTTTCTTCTAGCATATGTCTCATTACTAATGTCCCTCACTTCCTTGCATCACAGGTTACCGAATTTTGTGCACCGGAAAAGGTGAGTTGATTGAAACGGGCAGTGGCTGGTGCTACATATCCTGCTCTAATGGGATCTCTTCCTGCATGTAGTGTGACTTAACCTCTGTTGGTGTTGTCAGGTAAGCAGACCATTAACTACATTTTGTGTACATCGCACAAACCATTTAAGCCAACCAACATATCCTGCTAAGACATTTGCAACATTTAAAACTTGAAGATATCGTGTGGAGCTGTGCATTTTAGATGGTACAGAGTCTGCAGTGTTTGTTGTTTTCTATGCCAAAATTTCATGGTTGACTAATGTGCGTGCGGCGGAAATCAGTGAACTTATGGTATGCTTGAGTGGCCACATCTTATCGCCTAGACTTTATTTATCAAGAAACATGCCTTGACAGACATTTTCTTTTTGCAGGGTGTTGGCGTGGGAGACTGTAGGGGCCGAGGTTCCACAATTTCTGCAAAATATTGTTGGCAGAACGTTCACTTTCCAGTTGGAGCTAACTAAGTTAGCATCAGACCTTCACTGTTACACGTATCTTTGACCGCATCAGCGTCCCCTCACAGCAACATTTGCGATTCATGTAAATCATATTTTGAAATTTATACTCCTCCTTACATACATGAAGCGTTGTACTTCATAAAGAAAATCATTCACAGGGTGGGCACAACTATCCTGATGACGATTTGCATGGTGACGATATAAGTTTCCTGCAATTGCCTGAAGCAGAGGATGTCTGAGAAGATCAGAAGCCTACATAGAAGAAGAAGAAGAGAAAATGTTACTTGCTCTTCAGGTTTGTACAACAGCTCAAAAGCTTAAATGATCAGAGTTGTGCATATGCTTGGTCTGAGTTCTGGATTTTCCTGAGCATGCTTTGCCACTGACCAGAACATTTGACGTAATGACCTCCACATGAACCCCAGGGGTCCATCTGCAGCAGAACAGCAAGTGGTGAGCTCAATTCTGTCAGGATCATTGCAGAGGAACAACAGCTTCCAGGAGCTGGTTGCCCACTCAAGAAGGCTCGCACAGAGTAGTTACTCAAGTGATCTACCTTATAACCCTTCTATTTCTTACAAGCTTAAGTTCACATTATATTTTTTTTCGTCGCAGGAGCTGTTATAAAGTTACCGATCACGTTTTTTATAGCTTCAACTCTAGAAATATAAAAAATATTTATTTCACTTTAGACTATAACAAACAAACTTAAAAAAATATAAGACATTAAAAATTCTTCCTAAAGCATCCCTACAATTCAACTTTCTAGATCCCCAACAGCATCATACTAATATTTTTTTTTACCAACATCGTACTAATACTAGCACGTAAAAAATGATCCAAACAAACAAAAACACCAAAACAGCCAACACAAAAAAAATTAAAGGATTGAACTATTTCTTTTGGTTTAGTCTTTGAAGAAATTTTTGTTTTACAGAAAGTATTTGTATAAGGTTAGATTCATCTTAATTTTCAAATTATTAATGGTTACACTACATTTAAGTTATTTTGGTTAAATACGATTTGGTTCATTCTAATTTTTTTGAAATAAATTATATGATATAATGTGGTATGAAAATCAAGTAAACTTCAATTTAAAATATTGTCAATTAAGACAAAGTTCAACAAATTCTAAAATAATTTACAAAAGATAGTTAATAAAATCTTAAAAATAATTAAAACTTCATTTTTTTGTTAAATAAAATATACAAATTATCATCTATGGCTTTATTGAAACGATTTATATAGTACTTTAAAATATATTTTTTATAATTTTATTACATTACATTATATTTTCAATTTATTTATCTTGGAAATGGATTAATTAATATCGTGTGAAATAATTAGTGTAAATATTAAAATTTTAAACTCTTAGAAAAATGTATCAGTTGTTTTAAGTGAAATAAAAATGAAAAGAACAAATATAAATCATTACAATTTCCTTAATTTTTTTATTTAATAGTTTTATGTACACTAAAAATTCATTAGTGATTCTTTCAACTCGAACCAACAAATTTTAATAAAATTTACAATATAATTTTAAATTAAAAAATATATTTATCATTTTTAAATGTTTTATAAAATTAAAATATTAAATACTTTTATTGTAAACTCACCCGCCCGTAGGGCGGGCCAACCCCTAGTATTTATAATGTAGCACTAAACATGATGGATACGAAGAGGTATTATCTTTTTGTTCAAATAACTATTGGATGAGATCTATGAGATTCAAATATTAGTACAAACATGGTTCGGTTCATTGATATAAGATAGGTCATATAAATGTTAATAGTGCACTACGAATAATAAGGCAAGTGGAGTCAATCACATTCCATAAATGTAGGAGAGTATATGTATTGAATAATGTAATTATAAACTTTGGTTGTATTTAATAGGTTGGACTAAAAAATGAAAAGATCCAAACAACTTTTATAGGTAGATTTTTTATGACTCATTATCTTTTAATAGTATTAATTGATTTATTTTATTAAACCGGTCTGACTCAATAATATTGGACACATTTCGTGTCTTCAAAAAAAATTAATGTCTCATATATAATGTATATATAAGATAGCTCACGTAAATGTTAAGATTTTGATTAGACAACTGTTCTAAATTAAATTAATAATTAATCATTTGTGTTAAATTCAGTGGCATGAATAATTTTTGAAGAAAACTCAGGGCTAAATACAAAATTTACTCTTGCTTTAATAATATAGATTTTAATTTGGTTGTGGAAGGGAATCAAATCAAAGTTAGAGCAATCACTTATACATCCTTAAACCATTGTGCCATAACAGACTAAATTATCGTGTTCTGTATTATTTCATATTTGTATAAATAAATATATTTTAATTTCCTGATAAATATTTTATTTTTATGTTTTCTTCTTTCTTCTCGTTCTCTTCGTTACCCCAACAAAACGGCCAATCAATCAATACTATTAAAACATAAGCACAAAGTTGGACCCAAATGTTTCTTAAAAACTATACATTATAATTAATATAATTACAAAACTATTCTTGAGATTAAGAAACTAATATTTATGGCAAGACACTAAATGAGTGACTATTAGTAGTTGATTTTATAGGGTAACAATTTTTATGGTAAGACTTTAAACTATCCTAATTTGATACCACATATCTTTATATAGAAAAACGTTAATACAATTTTTTCTATGTTATTTATAAACTTCAAATTGGTCAATGACGGTGTTTGCTTAAATCATTGTACATAACATACTATTTTATAAATCACGAGTCAAAAAATATTATTAATAAATTTTAAAACATTCAAAATGATTTTTTTTTACCAATGTGAAATAAGCTAAAAAGATGGACTAATTTATTTCATATTTAAATCCTTTAAAAATAAAATATTTATTTTATTTTGCATATAAATAAAATTATGCATATATTTTATTTAAATGAATATTTTTTTAAACTAATTGGTAAATAATGATCTCATGTTATAATACGGGTTGTAACCTACTATAATGATAAATATATTTTTAAATATAGAGGGTAAAAATTCTATACAAGATTTTTTTTAAAAAATATTTAAAACTTATTGAATATGACATGTACAAAAACTGAAATATAAATTATATATTTTAAAATCAGGTATTTAGTAAATCTTAATTTAACAACTCATATTTATATATCTGTTTGAAATAGCAATAACCAAATACTTGTGAATATTTATCTATGTCCTATAATATTATGTTTCTTTATACTTAAGACCACCTCCATCAAGCGGTTCTCAGATGGATTTAGGAATAAAAGTGAAAAAAAAAATGAAAAAGCCCAAAATAAAGAAGAACCGGTGCTTATGGGCTTTTTAGAGGTGGTAAGAGACCCTTACGTGTCAGGTGCGTGTTGGTCCTCCTGTGTTTGTCT
The DNA here is from genome assembly GCF_000309985.2 of Brassica rapa. Taxonomy (NCBI): domain Eukaryota; kingdom Viridiplantae; phylum Streptophyta; class Magnoliopsida; order Brassicales; family Brassicaceae; genus Brassica; species Brassica rapa. Next base: position 19,464,201 of record NC_024795.2, on the reverse strand, counting down.
CTCTCTTCTTCTCCTTTCTCCTTCGTGAAATATTTTTTTTTTCTTCCTCCAATTTCGATCTCCATCTTCTCTGTGATTTTGATTAATGCTTCCTCCAATTTCGTTCACTGCAAATTATATTGGGAAATCAGATAAAATCACAGAAAATTGAGAGTAAACCTTAGAAGAAGTGAAATCAAATTTTTTTTTCAAAAGAAGTATTAGATAAAGATAGTATTTATCTAGTATATATGTTAGAGATAAATATGGATTGAGTTGTGATAAGCTTGACGTCCGATAAGTCAGCTATCCACACTTTGTATAAATATCTTTGTAAAGTCATGAATAAGGGAAACACGTTTACTAATATTCACTTGGTATCAGAGCTAAGATCAATCAAACAATGAGTGATTCTAGTGATAATTCGAAGGCTTTGGTTGGGAAACTGGGAGATATGGTTAAAATGTCACCATACACGTTGTTCTCATCGGGTAATCCAGGTTCGATGATTACATCTGTTCATCTGAAGGGGGAAAATTACAATGAGTGGTCGATGGAGATGTTGAATGCACTCCGTGCCAAGAAGAAGAGTGGGTTCATTGATGGATCTCTCCCACAACCTACAGAAGGTAATGAGAATTTGGAAGCTTGGTTGAGTGTGAACTCGATGATTGTGGGCTGGATCCGTACGTCCATAGAACCTCGTGTCCGGTCTACCATAACGTTCATCACTAATGCGCAGAAGCTCCGGGAAAACCTGAAACAGAGGTTTGCGGTAGGCAATAAAGTGAGAATTCATCAACTCATGGAACAATTAGCCTCTTGTCGACAAAATGGAGAACAGGTTATTGATTACTTTGGTAGGCTGTCTATCAAGTGGGAGGAGATGCAGACATACAGGCCCTCACCACCGTGTACGTGTTCAGCAGCAAGAATTTATGAGAAGGAGCGAGAAGATGAGAGAGTTCATCAATTTATTATGGGTCTTGATGACTCAAGATTTGGAAATGTGGTGAGTTCTATCATTGAAGCAGATGAATTACCTGATATAGGTAAGGTATATGCTAAAGTTATAAGGGAAGAAGCTCGTTTGGAGTCTGCCAAGACGAGAGAATTGAAGCCTGATGCTGTTGGTTTTACGACACGTCGGGATACTGCGACTGGAGAAGAGCAAGTTGGCGGAGGTTCTCGATGTGATACGCGTGACGTATCTTCTCAGGGAAATAAAGTTGAATTCCTGAGCGGTAGAAATCGGGATCGAGTGTGTTCTCATTGTGGCAAGACAGGCCATGAGAAGAGCACATGCTGGCAAATAATTGGCTATCCGGAGTGGATGACTGAGAGAGGAGGAGGTCGTGGTGGTCGCGGGTTCAGCAGAGGAAATGGTCGTGGCTCAGGCGCAGGACGTGGGAGAGGCGCAACAGCTAATACGGCTCATGCAACTTCACCGCATGTTTCAACCATCTCTGATCTCACTCCAGAACAACTAAAGGCTATTACTCAGATCATTCAAGACAGACAGGGTGGCTCTGCAGATAAGTTGTCTGGTAAGAATCTTGGAGAAGTAATAATTGATACAGGTGCTTCGCACCACATGACTGGTGATGTCGCATTGCTGGTAAACGTGAAGGAGACGACTCCGTATATTGTTGGCTTTGCCGACGGCAGTGTAACGAAGTCGTCGAGTATGGGAACAATGGTTTTGTCTGATTGACTGTTGCTACAAGACGTTCTTTATGTTCCAGACTTAAATTGTTCATTAATTTCAGTCTCAAAGTTACTTAAGCACATGAACTGTTTTGCGTTGTTTACTGATGCGATTTGTCTTCTACAGGACCGTTCTACGAAGACTATGATTGGAGCCGGTGAGGAATGTGATGGGGTGTACTATTTCAGAGATGTCAAGTCAGCTCGGGTCAACAAAACTACTAAGAATGTCGATCATCTGCTGTGGCATCGAAGACTAGGACATCCTGCGTTTTCTGTGCTTTGTGATTTACCTATGTTTTCTGGTGTTGGTAATAATGCTAGCCCTAGTCTTTGTGACGTGTGTTATAGGGCTAAGTAAACTAGAGATTCTTTTCCTGATAGTTTGAATAAAGCAGAAGTTTGTTTTGGTTTAATCCATGTTGATGTGTGGGGACCATACAGAGTGCCTTCTTCTAATGGGGCAGTATATTTTCTTACTATAGTGGATGACTTCTCTCGAGCAACTTGGACGTATCTTTTGCTTTCGAAGTCGGAGGTTCGAACAGTATTACAGAACTTCTGTGCGTATGCTGAGAGACAGTTTAACAAACCTGTCAAAATGGTGAGAAGTGATAATGGCAGTGAGTTTATGTGCTTGAGCTCGTTCTTTAACGAGAAAGGAATCATACATCAGACATCGTGTGTTGCGACTCCACAACAAAATGGACGAGTGGAGAGGAAACACAGACATATTTTGAACGTGGCGCGAGCTTTATTGTTCCAAGCAGGACTGCCAGTTCGGTTCTGGGGTGAGGCGATATCAACCGCAACTCACTTGATTAACCTGACCCCAACAAAAATTCTTCAAGGGCTTACACCACATGAAGTGTTGTTCGGACACAAGCCCTCATATGAGCATCTCCGAGTCTTTGGTGCTTCTTGTTATGTCCATCGCAACGCGAGAGACAAGGACAAGTTCGGGACTAGAAGCAGACATTGCATATTTGTTGGTTATCCTTTTGCAAAGAAAGGATGGAGAGTGTATGACATAGATAAAAACGAGTTCTTTGTCTCGAGAGATGTAGTTTTCGAGGAAGATGTGTTTCCAATGGCTAAAGAGGGAGTAGTTCGTACGATTGAACATGAAGGACTAATATCGTCTGATGATGACTGGCATATTGTCGAAGTTGCAGAGGACAGGGGGAGTACACATGAAGTGCCTCTCAATGGAGATATTGGAGTGGATATTGTCTCTGAAGAGAAAGAGAATAGTGAGCAAGATCATGTAGATGCTGAGAGCGCACATGAAGAGGTAGTTGTGGATACAACGCCAGTTACTGAGGCAGTGGAGAATAGACCAACAACGCCAGAACTAGGCAGAGGGCAGAGAGATAAACAGAAACCCGCAAAGTTTAATGATTACGTGCTGTACAATGCAAGAATGTTGCAAGATCCAGACCCCCATCACACACTCATCGCGGCTCCCAACGAGTCTAGTACGGTCCAAGGTACGCCATATCCACTTGATAATTTTGTATCTGACTTAAACTTCTCACCTGCACATCAAGCTTTCTTAGCAGCAGTGACAAAAGAAGTCGAACCAAGGAACTTCAAGGAGGCAGTTCAGTATGAGATTTGGAGGAATTCAATGAAAAGTGAGATCAAAGCATTTGAAATAAATAAGACCTACAGCATTGTGGATTTGCCGCCTGGGAAGACTGCCATTGGGAATATGTGGATCTTTAAATATAAATACAATGCAGACGGAACTGTCGAGAGACCTAAGTCACGGTTGGTAGCATTGGGTAATCGACAGGTTGAGGGTGAGGACTATGATGAAACCTTTTCCCCAGTAGCCAAGATGACTACAATACGAGGATTGTTGCGTGTTGTTGCCGGGAAAGGCTGGATAGTACATCAAATGGATGTACATAATGCTTTTCTCCAGGGTTTTCATCATCCTGATCCACGGAAGGTTTGTAGATTACATAAGGCTGTCTATGGTCTGAAACAAGCGCCTAGATGTTGGTTTGCAAAGTTGACAAATGCGCTTAAGAAGTATGGGTTTCATCATTCTTATTCAGACTATTCATTGTTTACGTATGAGAAGAATGGTTTGGAGTTGAAGGTTCTGATATATGTCGATGATCTTATTGTGTGTGGCAATGATATGGAGTTGGTTGCTAAATTTAAAGAGTATCTTGGACGTTGCTTTCGTATGAAGGATCTAGGGAAGCTCAAGTATTTCCTAGGGATTGAAGTTGGAAGAGGAGAGGAAGGTTTTATGCTTACACAGCGTAAATATGCACTTGATATTATTGAAGAGACGGGTCTACTTGGTGCCAAACCAGTGGCGACACCAATGGAACAAAGACATCAGTTGGGAACTGACAAAAGTGCATTTCTGAAAGATGCAAGGAAGTATAGACGTTTAGTAGGGCGCTTGATATACTTGGCTGTGACAAGATCAGATCTTACCTATGCTGTCCATATCTTGTCGCAGTTCATGCAGACGCCGAGAGAGAATCAGTGGGAGGCTGCTTTGCGAGTGGTTCGATACTTAAAAGGGACGGTTGGTCAAGGAATTCTGCTGACTTCTAGTTCTGATTTCAGCATCTCGGTGTATTGTGATGCTGACTGGAACTCGTGTCCTACTAGCCGCAGATCAGTAAGTTCTTTTGTTACTCTTGTTGGAGGGTCTCCTATCTCTTGGAAGACTGAAAAACAAGATGTGGTGTCGCACTCTTCAGCCGAATCCGAATATAGATCCATGTCTGAGGCAACGAGAGAGATCAAATGGCTTGTAAGGTTGGCAAAAGACTTGGGTTTTGAACCTAAAGGAGCCGTTAAGCTGTATTGTGACAGCAAATCCGCCATATATATAGCAGCTAATCCGGTATTCCATGAGCGAACTAAAGACTTTGAATCTGATTTTCATAACATCAGGAATGCGATAAAGGCTGGCCTAATCTCTACAGTTCATGTTCGCACCAATGAGCAGCTAGCGGATGTACTAACCAAAGCACTTGGGAGAGTTCAGTTTGAGAATCTATTGTTCAAGTTGGGTGTTCGAAATCTTCACACTTCCAACTTGAGGGGGAGTATTAGATAAAGATAGTATTTATCTAGTATATATGTTAGAGATAAATATGGATTGAGTTGTGATAAGCTTGACGTCCGATAAGTCAGCTATCCACACTTTGTATAAATATCTTTGTAAAGTCATGAATAAGGGAAACACGTTTACTAATATTCACGCAAATAAAGAAAATATCTGAAGATGGCGAAGAAGAAGTGTGAGCTATGTGACGGTGTAGCCGCTGCTTCTCCTCGCCGATCCATAGCCACCACCACCGCGAGACCCGTTGGCTTCCATTGCGCTGCCAATCCCGCTTCGTCTTCTTCCGTTATCCATCGCTGTTTCAGCTCTGAATCAGGTGGTATATTGTTGTTCTCTTTTACCATTGAATCTGTGCAAGAGCGTGGTGAATGACTGTTATTACCCTTTTACTTTGCAGCGGAGACAATAGCGAAGAAGAAGGTGGAGGATGTTATGCCCACTGCAACTGGACACGAGAAGGAGGAGCTTGAAGCTGAACTTGAGGTGATTCCTTGTGTTTTTTTTTCTCTGTATGAGTATGACAATGTGATACAAAAAAGCTTTTACTGATCAACTTCACCTGTGAATAAATCAGATTTTGATTTTGTCATTGTTTTCTTGGATGTAGGGGAGGAGGCTGCTTAACATTGACTTTCCTGAAGGTCCCTTCAGAACAAGGAGCAGCTAGAATTGGTGCGGGAGGAGATTCGTGTTTGGTCTCTGTTCAACCATACTAATCTGCTTCCTCTTCTTGACCATGCCATTATTTCTGTTAAGGTAAGTGTAAGCGTACGACTCTGAAACTTACATGGCTGATGTTTTTTTTTAAATGTTTTTACTTGTTTTTTTTTTTCTTGGGGGTGTTCACTTTGGCTCTGGCTTTTGTCGTTGGATTGACATGTGCCTTCACCAATGGTAAAATATCATTCCCTTTGTTGTTCAATTACATTGATTCTGTTTTGCATTACGTATAGTGTATGTTTCTGTGTGTTGGAACACGAAAAGTGATTCTAGAGTCAGCGATCTTGACAACGGTTGTGGTGCTTTCCCTCACCGTGTACACCTTCTGGGCTGCTAAGAGAGGATATGACTTCAACTTCCTCGGACCATTCTTGTTCGGTGCTCTCATCGTGCTCATTGTCTTTGCCATGATACAGGTAACGCCACTTATTCCAAACTCTATGCCATAAGAATTCCAGAGAGTGAGAGAGTTTTAATCTTAGCTAGTGAAATGTAGTAGCGTTTTGGTTGTATTTTCAGCTACAAGTAAGAAACTTGCACCTCGTGCAACTAATCGGTTTTCATCAATAATTGAAAAAAAAATATAAAGAACCTCAAAGGGGTTCTCCCATTAGACCTTCACAAAACTAATTACAGTGAAACCTCTATAAATTAATAATGTTGGGACTATACCAAAACTATAATTTTTTTATTAATTTATAGAGATATTAATTTATCGATATACTAATTAAACCAAAAACTCAATTTGAGACTATAAAATTATATTATTTTATAAAGATTTTTAGCGTATATTAATTTATAAATTATTAATTTAAAGATATTATACTGTAATTAACAGGGGTTCTTAATTTCATAAAGTACACACTTAATATCTTTCTCTATACTCTGTAGTTCTTGTCATTTTTACCAATTTCTTTTAGTATGTAATGAAATGATATATTTGAAGATAAATGATTTCCTTTGCTTGCTATTCGAATCACAGATACGCTTGAGCTATATATTTCAGCTCTGGCGACAAAAATACATTAAGTTGAAAAGATTCTTCTCCTCTGCCAAAAAAACTGAAATATATAAGAGATACAAAGTACTCATACCAAGTAAATAAATCCATATAGCACGTTGAATTGATGGACTATATATGTATAGGTGGTCAACAATACTAGAAGCTCGTTTACTAGAAATGATGATAACTAAATAAAAACATTGGATTACTCATATCCGCAAGACTTGTAAAGAGTGGCATCGATCATGTTACTCCCCGCGTCTTGATCTTCTTGATTTCTCTACACTTTTAGCTACACTTTCCAATCAATAGATTATTTATTTGACATGGAATAGAACAATCGCCTAACATCAACAACAACACAGCACGGAGGGGGAGGAAGAGAGAGAGAGAGAGTATCTCTATCCTATGTTTATTACGGGTGTGACTAGTTCAAACGCTGCGGTTGCGGTTGTGAGAGTTTGCGGATGGTTACAGTTTCTATCGGTTTTAAGAGATTTGTACGACTGATTATGCGGTTAGAAATTGGTGCGTTTGTGGGATATTTATAACTGGTTAACTACCAAACGCACCAGCGGTTAAATAATAAATTAACAATATTTACATTTAATATAATTATAAAAATATCAAAAATCATAATATTATAATAAATATAAAAATAAAAATATATTTAGACAGTTATAGTTTAAATTTTTTTTAAATTATAGAAAATATTTTATTTAAAAATTTTATAATATTAATTAAAATATAATAGATATATTTTACTAACTTTTATAATTTTAATTTAAAATTTATATTGAATATTTTATTTTTTTATTTATATTGTTTAAAAAAAAGAAGAAAAAAATGTATCCTCCCGCAAACGCTAACTGGAACCAGCTTTTGAATTTATGAGGTTTAAAGCAGTTTGAATCAGTTTAGAGCGGTTTGAGTGATTGTTGCAAAATACCAACAATCGCTACCAACCGCAAAAACTACGTTTGAAGGTGGTAACAAGGAAACCAGTCATATCCAAAATAGAATAAAACAAAACAAGATAATGTCTCATTTAAATTTTGAAATTGAACTATACTATATGACAAATTCATATATAGTATAGATTTAAAACCTAATTTACAGAATATAATACATAATTTAAAAAATATATGCTTATTTAAAAAAAAATTAAAAAATTTCAAAACAGATTACGTCTAGAAAAAATCTATGTTTTTATTATGTGAAATTTAAAACTGAATAATTGTTTTACCAAAAACTAAAAGCAATTAAAATTATAAGGGGTAACATATGTATAATTTACAAATGAACAAAATTTAGCACAACACACACGCATACATAGCGGTGCAAATGTGATTAATACATACTATAGGGTGTATCTTTAACACCTAAGTTGTTATGTACATTTGATGAATTATTATTTTTTGTGTGTCATTAAGATCAAATTTCCCAGTAAATAATGAAGATCGAAGACGTGTGCAAAATAATTTGTAAAGTTTGGTTTCTTTGTATTTTGATAGCTAGGTTTGGTTTAATAATTTGTTGTTTACATTATGGCTACAATTAAACCACGTGTATATTTGAAATACATGGAATTTTATAATTTTTAGGAATAAATAAGTATTAGATAAATGTTAAATAATGATTTATTTTAAAATGTTTGAGAAAAAGCAGATATTTTATAATTTTTCTAAAAACAGTCTAAATAAAAAAATGGATAAAAAAATCATGGCTTTTTTTATTTTTAATAGTTAAAGTAGAAGAATGACGATAAAACAAAGTTAAAGTCGAAGAAAATGAGATATTAATCTGTTATTATAGTTTTATCATTTTCTTCGACTTCAACTTTTTTTATTTTTACAGCAAAAGAATTAGGGCATATGAAATGCGTTTCTTAGGATTTTAGTTACACATGCGCAGATTTGGTTAAAATGTATAAACGCAATTTACGATCTAATTTAGTTTTTTTTTTGGTGAGAGTTCATCAAATCCATCAAAATCATAAATGAAGTAAATCATTTTGATCTTTCAAGTATTTCTTGTAAACTTTGACAAAAGTAAGATTTTTTTGCCTATAGTTCTTTTTCAAGTCAAAAATCAACCATGATAATACTCCAATTAAATTATAAAATACTTTTATTAAAGAAAGTCGAACTAATGGTTTTAGAGACTTCAAAATACCATCCACTTGATAACTTTTGTTTCTCTATTTATTATATTTCAAAATGCTATTGCCTTTTATTTCATATCTATTTCATGATACAAACGAAAACAGACAAAACTGGAGAGTAGAAGCGTGGGGCGGCTCGTCGTGTTCGTGGCACGATATTTGAAGAGTCGTATTGATCTTGAGTTCTGCGTTGACCCTTTATGTAGAAAATTAAAATACAAAAGAGATAAACTTAGTCAACGTCAACTTTACCTAAAAGTGAAATTTATAAGAATGCAGTGGTCAACCACGGATCGATAGCCACATAACCAAATACATATATGTTTTGATTGTGCTTTATGTGCATTTAGCGTGTCAAATGATTATATATTTCGAGTTTATTACTATTTACTTTTTTCTTAATTTAAAGATAATTACAAATTTGTAAATCTTTTCTCAGCTAACAATCAAAAGTTCACTTTGTATGTTCTGTTAAAAAACAAAAAGAATTGATACAAATTTTAATATTTACACTAAAAAAAAGTTTAAGAACCAAAAGATATTACAGTAAAATTTTTATAAATTAATAACTTTTACAGAAATTAGTCCACTATAAAATAAAATATAATCTAATATAATAATAAGATAACAATTTTTATTTTTATGTAATTATATTGTCACAATATAAACATAATTTAATATTCAATATATGTATTTATATAAATATTTTACTGTTTATTATTTCTTTAGAGTGATTTTATTTTTAACTTTTTAAATTCTTTAGAATATTTTGATGTTATTTTTTCCTTACATACGAAAAATGCTACATTTAAGACACCAAATAATCAAATAAAATAACCAGTATCTGTAAAATTCATTCTCTGTATATATTCTAAAAATCAATTTTGTTCTTATTTTTACATAACAACATATTTCAAAATATATAAGATTGAAAATAATATATAAATTAATAAATATTATAATCTTAACATTCTTAATTTGTAGATTTTTTTTACTGTATTCAATGTTTATTTTATATAATTTGCAATGTATCTACAAATAAAATGTTGTGGGTTTACTCTGACATTATTACAATCCCAAATAAATTCGGGTTTCAAAATAAATATAAGATGTAGTGCACAGCTGTACACGCATTAGAAATTATAATTGTCATATTTAGGTCTTAACACTAAACAAATGAACTTTTTGTATATGCTCTATCGGTTTTCATCCGGTTTTTTGTATATGCTTTATCGGTTGATCCGGTCGGTCCCGACAAAAACGCATTTATTACTATAAGTGGACTCGTTTGAAAGTGTACTACACTGCTTGATCTGAATCTAGAATACCCTGTGATTAATGCCAGAAAGTGAACCTATCATCTGTTACGCTATGCTATGTAAATTATTTTGGTCAAAACCCAAATCCAGACTGATAAACTAGTGATAATTTAGTTTACAAGACGTACATGAATATTTGATGATCTGTTCGGAGATTGCATTGGGTTCTTGCTGTATAGTTTGATATGAAACTAATTTTTCTATTAAAAAAATACTGCACACATGCGACATCCATCATAAAATTGGAATGGAAAAAGAAAACGGGAACTAGTAAAAATTATAATATTAAAGCATTGGAATTGAAAACAATTGTGTTGTATTAATCTTTGTTGTTCTTTTTGACCTTTTTTATTAATTATTTTTATTCTAATAAAAAAAGTTTTATCGCATCTTCATTTTTTTCTGACGTAAATAATCCCTTCAACCGGAGTCAGAGGGTACTATATTTTTACTTTCTAAGTCGTCGGCCTTTTCTTTCTCATGTCTGTCTTGTTCGAACTATGGGTTTTTCTCGCCGCCTTTGTTCTCTCTTTAATCAACGACAACTCATGCACAAAAGCGCCGATTTGAGCAAGAGGCTGTTGTCGGGGTTGACGGTGCTGTCTGGTTTGTTGCTGCATATTTTCCACTCATTTGGTGGTACAAGAGCGGAGATGAGGAGCAGGCTTAGGATAGGCGTCAACCCTTTATCTAGCTTTCTCAAATCGTTCAACCAAGCTTCAGTTTTTTTGCGGATTTAGAGTTTCGACATCGATTGTGGTGGTGTGTGGAGCCCTGACGAGATTTATACTCCATGTATCTGCTGTGGCGTCTCTCCCTTGTGTCTCTTGTGCGGTATGTGCCTATTGACAAGGTGTTTGAATTTTGGTTTCTTGCTCTCAATCAGTGTCACTTACTGTTAAGATTTGGGAGGTCATGTGGTTGGTTCTCAGCCACAAGGGCATGTGAGAAGTTATCCTCTCTCAGAGTAGTCGCACAAGCTTAGGTAGCTTCTGTGGCATCCCGAGACTGCATCCACATCGCCTTAGTGGTCTCTGTCTCTCAGTATCAGGTTCTTGGCTGTGGAAACTCGTTCTCTCTCTTCTTTAATAAAATTTTTCGTTTAGCCTATGCTCTGTGTATGTCTTTGCGTTAGTTGTTTTTCTAGCTTAGAAATTTATTGGGTTAGTTAGTTTATCTTCAAGAGATGTGATTGGGAATACACCGAAACGACCAAATTCGGTCTTTCATTTACAACTTTCAATCAACGGCATCAACTAGCTCTCTCATGTAATCTCTCTCTTCAATTAAGGTGCAAGTGCGTTTGGGATATCGATCTGTCCATATCGTGTCCGCTGAATTTTTTCCTTTATTGCTGTTATTGGGATTTAAATTTATGCATACGTGTTTTTATTACCTATGTACCTCTATCCAAAATTGAAAACTGGTAAAATAACTTAAACCTTTTTACCAAAAAAAAAACTAAAAAAAAAAGGAAAAAATTTGTCAGCTATACGAAGTATACTCTAATATGGTGAAAACCATCCAAAGTATTAGAATATGTCAATAACTACATCATGTTTATGTTAATACATGTCACATATACGAACTTAAATATAATATGGTGGCAACATCATAATCTGGTTTAATTGAACTTAGAATTAGTTATTGGGATCATTCTGTAAATTTATAAACATGCACCTCTATTAATAAAATCCGACCCAAACCCATAAACCGACCCGACATAACTATTATTTACCCAATCGATTTAGTTAGGGTTCTAAAGGAAAAAATAGGGATTTCGAAAAGAAAGAGATTGAGAGAGATTTGAAAGACAGAGAGAGCCTCTTTCTTCGATTGACACTCTAACTTCGATTAAATCCAAGTAAACAATTAAGGATTCACAGTTGATTACTCATCATGTTCTTTGATTCAGCAGTCTGTCTTTGTCTCTCGAGTCTGAAATCGATTCTCTTTCTCTGTCTTTGTTACCTCATCGTGACCCTGGAATTGACTCTCTCTCTATGTCTATATTATGAAGAAATTGAATCTCTATATGTCCTCTCAAATCTCTTCCGGTCTCTCTTTTCGAAATCCCTAATTTTTCCTTTAGAACCCTAACTAAATTTGATTTGGGGAAGAATAGTTATGTCGGTTTTATGGTTGGGTCGGGTCGGGGTTTGTTATTAGGGTTTAGGTTTATAAAATTACATAATGATTCCAATAACTAAGTTTAAAATCAATTAAACCTGATTATGATGTTGTCACCATATTAAATTTAACTTTGTATATGTGGCATGTATTAACATTTCGCCACCTTATAAGGCATGGAGGAAAGTGCACCCATGATTATTTTTAAAAATTAAATTTTGTGTAAAACCCTTAAAAATTAATTGCCTTAGGTGGTAAAAGGAAGCTTGTGCATCCATTCATTCCTACGTTCGAACTTTCTCATTAGCATTTTTGTTTTTTATTAACAATTGTGCACCCATTAGATAAATGTTCTAGATTCACCCATGTGTATTAGCATAAACATAGTGTAATTATTGACATATTCTAATACTTTAGATTTGGATGGTTTTCACCGTATTATCAAATTAGAATATACTCCTTGTAACTGGCCAATTTTTTTCCAAAAAAAATAATATATTTCTTCTTCTCTTTTCTTATAAGGAGACTATTCATTTTTCTTATGGTGTTGACGGCGGCTCTCACCGGGTTTGTCCCGGTTTCATCTGACCGGCGTTTCAGCTCTTCCCCTTTGCAATTGACTCTCCTTCCTCGGTTTCGATCTTCGTTCCTTGAGGGATGATTGAAGACGATTGATTTTATTGGAAACGTGAGTCTGTGTTTGACTCGATCAAGCGTAAAAGATGGTTCTGGTTGACCATTTTTCGTTTATCCCGGTTGTCTGATCTCTTCCTCTTCAAGCTTTTTGTTTCAATCGGTTCGAATCTCGTTGGTTTGAGTTCGTTGTCTCTCGATTGGAACTTCATCAAAGAAGAAGGATCTTTTGGCTCGTGAGGTCATGGGTAGATTTCACGCTCAAGTTTCAAGCGCCTTCAATTCTGATATTGTTTCTGTCGAGGTTCTTTGAACGGGTTCCTGTTCCGGTGTGTTTCCAGTGGATCGCCGATTAGAACCTTACCGGAATCGTTCTGCCGGCTGAGATCGGTGGTGACTCGCATGGTGGACACGTGTCCAGGCCACGCCAAATGTTAACGCGTGGTGTCCGAGTCGGCCGCGTTCTTCCTTAGGGTTTTCTTTTGTTGGGTCTGTTGGGCCATTTGTAAATTTTCTCTCTTGCCTGGTTGGGCTTTTGCAATGTTTTACTTGGGTTTTAATAATGACAAATCCTTCCAGTGAAAAAAAAAAAGACTGTTCATTTTTCTACTTATGGAGTTCACTACCCCACATGTCTGCCACGGCCATAATTATTTTCCGATCGTATCATCGTCGTTTGTAAATTGTAATCGTGCGAAAGTTTATTATTTTACAATCTTCTGTATTTCATCCTTGCGTCAGCATGACATCCTGCATATGAGATCCAGAACTTTCATTTCTGGAGAGAAATACGCATTGAGCTAATTGAGTTTTAATATCAATATTCACAGACTTCATTTCATCACTAAAATAAAGTACATATTTTGTATAAATTAAATTAAAGTATTATTAATTAATATATATATTAAATAGTTATAAATATACGAGATAAAAATTATGTTATCAATAATGGTTCGTATATGACTCTGTAAGTTTACAAGTTTTAATCATTACAAATTTTGCCACAATTTATGACTAAATATTTTAGTCTATTTATAGTAATTAAAATTTTTCTCAGTTTTTCTTTTCACAGACTGTGCATTAGTTCAGTTTGTTGCTTATAACCTAGCCATTCTATCTCTTTTTATATCATTCTGCTGGGTATGTTTTCTTTTGAAATGTTACAAATCACAGTTACAGCTTTTACTAAATTTGATAAGTTTAAGTTTTTCAAAAATAACATTGTGCTTGCTCCAAAACGAGGATTTTGTTAGGATTTTTTGTTTGGTACATCCAAATAATTTGTTTTAATTGAGATAAATAAATAAAATTAACTGTTATTATACCCAGCAGAATGATATAAAGAGAGATAGAATGGCTAGGTTATAAGCAACAAACTGAACATTATTTATTTTATTATTAATCTTCAACATACGGTTTTAGGTTGGGTATTTTGGTTATTGGTGTTTTGGTTCAAGAAATTTAGAAACCATTCAAAATTTACAACGTCGGGTCAGTTGTATTATTTCGTTTTTTTGGTTTGATAGCAAAGTTGAGAACTTGCTAATATGCAAACAAAAAATATCGGATAATTTATGAGTTTTTAGCTTAAAAATTAGGCAATATAAATTGTTCAAATAAAATATCAGATAATTTTTAATATTTTGTATAAAAATATTTGGGTGATTCAGTTTTTCGGGTAACTTAATTTATAAATAGTATTTTAAGATATTTTTTTATTTAGAAAATATATATAATTAATATTCGTAAGTACATAATTTGCATTTTAAAAATTCAAGTAGTCATTTGGTTTTTGATTCGGTTTCAATTTTTTTTGATTCTAGAGATATATGATCTACTCGGTTCTTTATGAAATTCAGTTCAATTTTTGTTTTGGTTTTTCAGTTTGGTAAAGTTCGGTTTGCGTTTCCGAATAAATGTTCTCAAACCTATACACTATTTTATATAGAAAAATTTTATTTTAAAATAATTTATTTAATTTCAAAAATAAATTCGCGCTTTATAAGCGTGGATCAAAATATAGTTTGTTTTAATTGAGATAAATAAAGAAAATTAACTGTTTTTTTATGGGGACGATTTCTAGCCAATTTTGTATTAAATGTATGTTTGAATTTATTTGAAATATATGAAACTAATAAAAAATTAACAGATAAACTTTGGTTCCGAAAATAATAAAATAAATAATGTTCATAAAAATATAAATATAAACACTAGTAAAAATTCTTAGGAAAAGTTGAAAATTTTGTTAGTATCATGATCTGAGGTTTGAAGAAAAGAATAATGAGTCGCTGACACTTATCCGACTATCTGCGCCAAACAAAGTATGCACTCATATTTGCCGTGTGGGTCCTTCTTTTTGACTACTTGTCGTTTTCCATCACCTACTTCAATTTTCATACATGTTCTTCATATTGCATCTATACATATATATACAGTTCGTATCTATCTCTATATAGTGTTTTATCATTATCTGAGTATATAGCAATATTACATACGTATCTTAGAGCAGTGGTCTATTCATCGTCAACTAAGTTCGTCTTCAAACGAGTGCATGAATCTCATATATATTAATCGTCAACTAAGTTCGTCTTATTGTTTTATGGATTTAGATGACATGTATAAGTGTTATTCGAAAATCGGCTAGCTATTCCTACCGAACTACAAGGGTTATTTTTCAATAAAGAAAGATTTAGTGCTTTTAGTTTAGTAAATGTATCTCGTTTGCCTCGCAATGCTAGATCTAGAGATATGCTAATTTTTTTTCTTTTTTTTAATCAACTGAATTATATTAAAGAAGAGCTAAAAAGGGTTCAACCAATTACAAATCTCAGGTTATTGGATAATACTAAACGGCCAAAGGAGAAGTCCATAGCAGATAGAGGATCACACAAGACTGACTTGCAGAACCTATCTTTCTCTAGGTTCCTTGAGCGAGAGATATGGAAGAAGGAGATCGCGTGAAACAAAACTGTAAGAACTTTGATATCGGAGACAATACCGAAGATCTCTTTGTGTGCGAGCTTGCTATTTAAAGCTCTGATGAGCGTTTGATTACCAGAGAAGACATTAAGGTCCTCAATTCCGATGGAGATTGCATGTGTATAACAAATGACTAATTGATTATGTTTTAGAATCTAATGAATTGTTAAGTTGAAAAATAAGCTAAATTGTTTTGGTATTATAGAACCAAAATGACTAATTGGTTATGTTTTAGAATCTAATGAATTGTTAAGTTAAAAAATAAGCTAAATTGTTTTGGTATTAATATTAAGAAAACAAATGTTGACAATTTCTTAATTTATGCTAACTAGCACAAATTTGTGCGTCTGTCCGATAATAATGGAAATCCAAGTGTCGGTTAAGAAGAGCCTAGAGGAGTGACGGTCTATAGATGGGATCGTCCAGACCGTTAGAAGAACATCTGATGGACTGACAAAGACTCTTCGGATCTAGTTTAGGTTAATCAATATGATGGTTCATGGATGTGACACATTCTAAACCTGAAAATCTAATTTAATACTTCTTCCTTTCCATTTTAATTATCATCGTAGACTTTAAAATTTATTTTATTAAAAGTAACATTTTATATTTCAATGCAAATTTTTGATAGTTTTTCCAATTTTGTTTCTATTTTTCAGCTAATTAATTAAAACACACACAAAATACTAATGTATTAATTAGTGGTATAATAGAAAATAAAATATGTATGATAAAACCTTTTTCTTTTTTAACTTATGTATGGGAAAACCTTAAACAACATTTAAAACAAAACGGAGAGAGTAATTTTTATTTTTATTCAAAAAGGAAAAAAAGCCTTAAGATCAACTAATTTAGACTTAGGGTTTAGAGTTGAGGGATGAGATATGGTTTTTAGAAAGTGAGATTTAAGATTCTAGTAAATATATAAATAAATATTTTAAAAAATATAATTTTTTTATATAGTTTCAAAAAGAATTTTCAATTTTAAAAAAAAAAATTTGAAAAAAAAATCAAAAACAAATATTAAAAAATTTGAATTTGAAAAACTATAATTTGAAGACATAAAAAATATATTTTTAAATTTTTTTATTTATTTAAATAATTATTTAATATATATAAAGAAAAAAGATATAAAAGTCTTTTGCTTCTTAATGAAGAAGATATTATTTAAAATGTGTCTTTAGAACCAAGTGGTCTTTGTCTAGTGGTAAAAGAGTTTTAGCTGAAGATTCCGCCATGGGTTCGATTCTTTTTGGCCACCCATAGACGCCTTAAGTGGCAAGAAAACCCAGATGTCTATGGATCTCTTGGTGACTAGTTCTTGAGCCTAGAAAGCCTTTGGGATCAAACCAAGATTATAAAAAAAGTGTCTTTAGCGATGGTAAACATAAAAAATAGTACCAAAAAAATTATAAACATAAAAATTCCCCAAAAAAGTAGGCGTGTCTACCATCTGGATTAACCACTAACCAATTGGTTAAGCAAATTGTATAAAAATAATAAACTAGTTTAAAGTCTCTATCCTTGTGCGTACTAATATATATACCTAACAATTTTTAGTTTGAATATTTCTTTTAATAAAAAATTAAAATACCTAACAATTTTTAGTTTGAATATTTCTTTTAATAAAAAATTAAATTATTAAATTAAATAAAAGTTTTAAATTAATATTATAAATTATAAGACTTTAATATTCATATTGGTAATCAATCTATTATTTTTTTATATAGCTTTGTTTATGGAAAGTAAATTTTGGATCAAAATATTTTCTGTAATAATGATCGAATATGGAAACTTAGAATTAAAACTAAGCATTTCTTGTATTTGTGAACTTAAAAGAAATCCATTGGCAATGAAGGATTATAAACTATCACAACCTATAAAACTTCAACAAAATAACATTAGCCAACAAACATTATATATTTTCAATAATTTAGATTTTAAAAATAGTGACACAATAACACAAAAATAATAAATTACAAAACATTATCTATGTATTCTCTTAGATTATGTTTATTATTATTTTTAAATTCTTAGTGTGATTTAATGTTTTAATCCTAGTTTTTCATGTTGCCATATATACATAAATATTTTTAGTTAATTTTCATTTTATAGATTATATAATATTTACTATTTTGGTTAAAAATATATTGTTTTGATAACATTGGTGATTTTACGGATAAATTCATTATTAGCATAAATTGATTTGTGATGGGAAATTGCCAGAAATGCTACATTCATAGTATCACTTTTCATGTTTACACTAATCATTTTTACCATCACTTTTAATGAGGGGTAAAAGATACTTATACCCCTAGGATTAACTAATCTAGACTTAAAGTTTATAGTTGAGAGGTGGGGTAAGATTATTGGAATGTGAAATTTAGGATTCTAATAAATATATAAATAAATACTTAATAACTATAGTTTTTTTTTTAAAGTTTCAAACATAATTTTCGATTTTCAAAAAGAAATTTTGAAAAAAATATATAAAAAAATTTCAAAATAAAAATCAAAAAAAGAAAAATTTATAAAAAAAGTTCGAATTTGAAAAAGTATAATTCGAACTTTTTTCTAATAAGAATCAGGAAAAAAACTGGATATACTATTAGTTATTAAGATAAAGGTAATTATGATATTTTAAACTAAATATAAAATAAAATTAATTATGATATTACCGATATATATTTTTGATATCAATTGTTAATATTTTTTTATTAATTAAATGTCTTAAATATCACGATAAGTATACATATTAAAATATATTTTTAAAAATAATGTATAAAAAATAGTATATACATCAGTAGAATAGGTTATTTTTTTATTAATTATCTTAAATATCATGATATATATATATATATATATATATATATATATATATATATATATATATATATATATATATATATATATATATATATATTTACAAATAGAATTTTAATTAATAATATTAATTATACTAATAACTTATCCAAAAATTATTAAAAAGATGACAAATAAGCAAATTTATTTCTAATAATAGTATAGATTGATTTGGTTAACGAAGTCTTCATAGTTGCATGGATCTGACCTAATTGTCTCCGTATTAATCGCGACCTTTTAAGTATTTAATAGAAACTCTTTAATTAAGTCAATACATTATCTAGCATAGAGGGCCATAAAGCTTTTTAATTAATTATTACTATTTCTCAATATGATGATATTAACTACGACGTCTTAAGTCTTGGTCTTTCCCCAGTAACCATTATCCAACAAGAGTTTCATTTGATTTTTTTTTCTCCGGAGATGTTGAATTTTAAGTATATTGTTGATTTAAAAAGAATTTGAAATTGTTTTTTTTTTTGAAACTGAATTGTTTTGGTTCTTTATGTGAATTTTCCATTATTCATGAGACTCATGACAAACAATTATATTCATGACCAGCAATTATATTTTAATATATTTTTTAGTTAATAATATTATATTTTGTTAAAAATAGATGGATAAAGATATACGATTAGTATGTGCATGATTTGGTAGGATGCAAATCGAATATCGGTAAACCATTTTTCTTTCCGGACGGTGGCACAGGTTCATTCGAGCAGTATGAATATGATCAGATGACAGATGGATTTATACCATTATCAGATTTAACAACAAAATCAATTTTTAATTTGTGTGGCTCTCGTATCAGATGGAACACAGAAACAATACGGAGTATTAATATTTATGAAAAGGGGTTTTTTAACAAGAAAAAGAAAAGAAAAGAGGAGAAAACAAAACAATGACTTGTTAATTAATAAAGTACAATAATTGATTGACTTATCACAGTTAATTAGACGAATAAAATAATAATGGAATTTAGAAAATGCTACTTGAAAAGAATATGGACCGTTTGGTATAAAAGTGACAAACACATAGGTCCAGAAACGGTGATGTGACACACAGATTAAAACGTAGCATCGATCGACGATCATCATCATATACCATTTACTCCTTTAGTCTCAAGCCACAAGAACAAATCTTATTTTATACTACCCCTACCCCCACCAAACAAAAAATCTAATTGATAATGAAATAAATGTTGAATTATTTTTATTTATCCAAATTCTATAACCTTCGTAGTATATCATTAATACAATAACATAAAAAAATTCATTATATAATACAAAAGAAAAAAGTATATATATATATATCATGGGGCATGTTTTCATTGTAATTTGATATTGCTATGTATTTATATGGGTGAACTACAAAGTATTTATGATTTATTTGAAATTTTATTCTAAATAGTAAAAAAAAATGGGGAAAATTGCCACAAATATCACATTCATAGTACCACTTTTCATGTTTACACTAACCACTTTTACTTTCATTTTTAATGAAGAGTAAAAAACAATTATACTCTTAGGATTAACTAATCTAGACTTAGGGTTTAGAGTTGAGGGGTGGGGTAGAGTTTTTGGAATGTGAAATTTAGGATTCTAATAAATATATAAATAAATACTTAAAAAATATATAAAAAATTTTAAAAATATTTTTAAACATAATTTTCGTTTTCCAAACAATTTATAAAAAAGTTCGAATTTGAAAAAGTATAATTCGAAACCATAAAAAAAATTTAATTTTTTAAATTTTTAATTTTTTAATTTTTTTATTTTTTTAATTTTTTAATTTTTTATTATTATTATTCTTATTATTATTTTATTTTTTATTTTTTTTATTTAAATAATGATTTATTATATATATAAATAACAAAGGCATAAGAGTCTTTTGCCACTTAATGAAGAAGATATTTTTGAAAATGTTTCTTTAGTGGTGGTAAAAATAAAAAGTGGTACCATGAAAGTGGTAAACATGTAATTTTTCCAAAAAAATGTGATATAAACAAGATAACTTTTGTGTTTAAGACTATTTCTATAAATCAATATAGTAATAAAAAATTACAAAAATCTGTGTGTATATATTCGGTGTGATAAAAATTGACCCTGATTAATCATAAACTAAATTTTCATATTTTGGACAAATTTTTTTTGTCTTGGCATAAATGTTCACGAAATGAAACGGAAACAATCATGTATATTTAGTCACGTTTAATCATGTTTGTTTCATTGTGTTTTAATCATGTATTTTTAGTTACATTTTAATTAAAAATAAATTAATTTCAAACTTAAATTTAAACCAGAAAATAATTTTAAATTGGAATTAGTTTATAAATTAGAATTTGTATATAAATTTAAATAGATTAATAATAGAATTTTTATTATTAAAATTTTGGTTTATTAATAGAAATATGGTTTAAAGATAAAATCAATCTGCAAATTAATCTGCTTACAAATTTAAAACACATTTAATTACACATAAACCAAATTAAAATTAAAACCTAAATCTAATAACCTAAACCTAATTAAGCTATGTCGGCGAGTCACAGTCATAGAGGCGGACTAGAAGTCTGGATTCGTATAGGAAGACTAGATGTCTGGAGTCGCAGAGGAGGAGCGAAAGTCTTGAGCCGCTCGCAGAAGAGAAATTTTCGACGAATTGTAGAAGATGATAGAAGCATGGAATCAGAAACGTATACATGGAAACAAAATGTTTTGAAACGTGGAAACATGATTTAGAAAAAAATAGAAGTAGAAACGTTTTAGAAACGTATGTAATTAATATATATATATATATGTGTGTGTGTGTGTGTGTGATTAATTAATATGTAAGCTTTATTTGTTTTTCTTTGCTTGATTTATCTAAGAAAAGAAACTCAATAACATAAACTTTGTCTTTTTGTTCATTTTATAAAAATTTAAATAAAAATTTAGAAAACCAAAATATGTTATTCTTCGCTAAGAGCATCTCCAACAATTACACAAATTTGTGTTAAAATTATACTAAATTTAGTGTTTTGGTGTAAAAATAATTTTGTCATCTCCAACAATGATATCAAACTTTACTTCAAAAGTAATATTATATATTATTCGATGCTTTCAATTTTACATTTTTATATTTTTATTATTTTTTATTGATAAATAATAATTTTATCACATCTAGATATTTTTTATATTTTTATTATTTGTAAGTGATAAATGATAATAGTCATTTAATAATTTATTTTTAAAATAAATAAATAAAAATAATATTTTTTTAATTATGTGAAAATAAATTTAAAATACAAATAATACAATATACTTATGTTTAATTACAATATTTGATAGTAATTAAACTATATTATTAAATGAAACATAATAAAATATGTATTTTATATATTTGGTGTGATGAAAAACCTGCATATCAAAAAACGTTCAAATGGCTTAAAACAAAAAAAAATGAGTGTAAGATTAGATAAATCTACCTTTATATAACACACAAAAATACATATCTAAAATTAATAGATCTACCTTTAAATGAGTAGAAGACTGTAAAGAAAAATGAGTAGAAGATGAGTACCATCTGATTAAAAACATGCACAAAAGTTAGATTAGTAAGAAAGACATGAGACAAAACTGAAAAATTCATATAAAGTTTGGTGTTTTCAAGTTAAAGAGATTAGAGTGAGTTTGGAGAATATTAGTTTGGGAAAAAAGTAAGAACTTTATACAACAAGAAGTTATCAAATGAGAAAAAATCAGACATAAAAACTTACCAAAACGCTCAGATCTATTATTAAAGGGAGACTTCGTCAGAAGACTTGACGAAGTCTCCCTTGAAGTCATCTGGACTTCAAATCTAGATCTGAAAAACCTGCATATCCAAAAACGTTGAAATGAGTTAAAAATAGAGAAAATGAGTGGAAGATTAGATAAATCTACCTTTATAGAACACACAAAAATATATATCTACCTTTAAATTAGTGGAAGATAAATACCATCTGATTAAAAACCTGTAAAAGAGATAGATTAGTAAGAAATACATGAGACAAAACTGAAAAATTCATATAAAGTTTGGTGTTTTCAAGTCAAAAAGATTAGAGAGAGGTTGAAGAGTTTTAGAAAGATGAACATTAAATTTTTGTTGCAGCCATTTGAGAGGAGGAGAGAGAATGTGTAAATTTTTATTTATATAGGAAGACAAAAAATCTAATTAGGTTAAATATTTTTGATTCAGACGACTTCCAAGATGACTTACTTGTAAGTCGTCCAGAAGAGTTTAATTTTTTTAGCGGGAAATAAAAATATTTTTAGCGGGAAACTAAAATAGAAGACTTTCCAGACGACTTACAAGTAAGTCGTCTGGTTTAAATTATTTAAGGGGGAAAATAATTTTTTAAAAAATTTTAAGCTGGAATATTTGGACGACTTACATGTAAGTCGTCTGTTTTAATTTTTTTACCAGACGACTGAAATGTAAGTCGTCTAGACCCTAAACATAACCCCTAAACCTAACCCCTAAACTTAATTAACTAACTAAACACTTCATAAAATCAAATTAAACTTCAAAAGTGTTTACTATACACAAAAATAAACACGTATAGGTAAAAAATTAATTTTTCAAAAAAACATTCAAGCTTTCCAAAATCTAACCCTAAGAATACATACAATACTACAACTTATGTTGCCAAACCCTAGACCAAAGAATACCATGATTCACTACCTACACTCATCTATGTTGAAAACAATTCAATTTTGTTATATTTTAATTTATATCACTTAAAACTGTTTATAATTACATGATTTTAATTTTTCGCTTATCAAAATATTTTTAAAAAAATTTATAAATTATTTTTAAGATCAGCTACGCCAGAAGACTTAGTTTGAAGTTTTCCAGACGACTTCCAACATCTCAGACGACTCAGACGACTTACTAGGGTTATATTCATAAAAACAATTTATGTTTTCTTGTTTGGTCACAAGGGGCTGAGCTGTAATTTTACAAGGCTTTTAGGTTAGTTTTGCATTTGATTCAAGTTTGGGTATAGATTTAGGGTTAAAGGCAAGTTGTGGGTTATTTTTGGTAAATTTCCCATAACACTATTTACATTACATCAAATTTAGTGGGATGGTATCACTTTTGATGTTTTGTCTTATATGAAATTACGTTTTGTTGGAGATAGCTTAAAACAGTAGAGTCAACTTCATTCCATGTCAAACGGAAATGAATACAGGTATCGAAGATGATATTAAAATACAAGTCAACTAGTAGATGGAAATACAGAAAATGAAGTAAACAAGTAATCACTAAATGACAAATAGTCCTTCTTTCGTGTTTCCAAAGCAAAATCACAATTTTTTAAAATGGAAACGCATCGTGTTTATTAAATGCAAGAAACGTGTGTTTCCAATGTATTTTCACAAATTTTCAAGAGATTCCGTTCCAAAATTTCCATGCAACCTAGAAAATGAGGCAGAGGAAGAGATGAATTTCCATATGATATCTTGAGCAGCTCGCAGAGGATGTGGAGTCGCTAAAGAAAGGAGGAGATGAGGCGTTGCAGAGGAGGGCTCACACATAAAAGGAGAGTGAGGAGTCGAGGAGAGATATTTGAGAACGATGTTCTTTGGAGAAAATAGTGTATAGACCTTGAAGAAAAATGTTGAAGAAGAAACAAAAATTGTCATTAAAGGAAGAAAGAAGAGACAACAAATTGTCGTAATAATTATCCTAAATATCAGCCAATGAGAAGAGAGGAGAATAAACACAAAAAGAACAATTTGTGGCCATTTAATCAACAATAATCAAGGGTGAGAAATTATAATATTTTTCAAGGATTAGCCAAAGATAAATTTTCTCTTTTCATTAAATAGTTGTTTATAGTTGTAAAGATTGTGATTTTATATATGATTTGTATAATATAACTACTGTGGCTTTTATTCTTCTAGTTTTATTTTTATATAGCAATTAACTTATTTATTTACATTTTAAATTAATGATATAAAGTTATAAAAGTTATTAGATTTCAATTTTTAAATAAGTAGTGTTGAAAATGATTTTATTTAAGTCATATGTAAATTGTGTTTATTTGAAAATAGCTTTTTAAATGGGTTAGATATTAGTTTAACTTAAATTTTATGTGTATAATAATTATATTTTAGTTTAAAAGTTTAAAGTTTGTGATACATAAGCTCTCCATATTAAACCAATATTATTGTTGAAGTTAATTAGGTATTCGGTTTGAAGGTTAGGTTTAGGCTGCAACTGGATTACCTATTTTGGAATGGAATGCTTTGGAATGATCAATTCCATTAATTTCATAAAAAAATTTACCAGTTACCATGAATAGAATGGAATGCTCATTCCATCAATTCCAAAAAAAAATAAACCAAATACAAAAAAAACCATTCCATAACAATTTTGCCAAGGAATAAATGGAATGAATCTATTCTCTACTGCATTCCTCTTATTCCATTCCTTTCTATTCTATTTATTCCATTTTCGATTTACCAGTTACAACTTTAATATTTTTTAAAATAATGAAAAAGAGTTTATGGTTTAAGTTTAAAATTTGAAATTATAGCCTTAGAGATTAGATTTATGATATAAGGTTTGAAGTTATGGGGAAGAGGATTTGGAGTTTAGATTTAAAATATAAAGTTAAGGTATCTTAAAAATAGGACTAAAACATGATTTTTGTAAAAAAATATTCGATATTAGGGGTTAGAGTATATTGGTCTGAGATTTATGACTTAGGAGTTAAAGTTCTAGTGTTTAGATTTAGATTTGAGATTTTTTTTTTAAAGTTAATTTTGAATTTGAATTTAAGATTTAAAGTTAAATATAAAAGATATTTTTAAAGTTTGTATTTAGAGTTTAGAGTTTCAAATAGCCACAAAAAATTTGTAACAAATTCATAGCTATTTTATAAATAGTCATAAAAATTAGAGTCAAGTACTCTTAATGAGGGAAAAAGTGATCTAGCGTACTCTCATGTAATCTGCCATACTCTTATCTGTTTTCCTACTCTTCAACTCGATGGTCAAAGTCGAAAGTGCCCCTCTCTACTTGACCAATGAAAACCCTCTCTACTTGACCAATCAAAACGCTCCTTTACTTGACCAATCAAAAAAAAGCGCGGTTTATCTCTCTCTCCTGTCCAGGTGGATTTTCTTAATTAGTTTTAATTTTTCTCTCTCCTCCCTAATTGTTCTAATTGTCTTTTTCGACGGACGGCGAAGAAAGCCAGAGAATGAAAGCTAGAGCGATCATTCGGAGTTTCTATTGTAAAGGAGATTGCGGCGAGTGTGGGTGCTGTAATTGACCCCCAACCCAGGTCAGATAAACTTCAGTTAAAGCATTGTCTTGCTCTGTATCTTATAACTCAATCCCATCATAGTGGACTCGAATGAATGAACTCAATGCGGCTCGTTAGGTTGGGATTTTTAGACAGTAGATTTCGAATATATGGGTCTTTGTGTTGTCAATTGAGAGCTGTATGGTGTGTTTGTAATCAAAGTCAACAAGAAATGTCGGGAATCAAAGCTGAAATCCGGAATTAAAAGGGTGAAACTGGGTAGAATATAAAAGTGTAAATAGGTGAAACTTTACTGTTGAGAAAAAGTGTAAACAAATATAATTTAGTAGGACTTTAATAGCAAAACTGTATAACTAGGATTAACTTTAATTGTATACTTTTATTTGGTACAACAGATAATGGGTTATTCTTCTACAAACATACACTTTGACTATGATGGACAATATGCGAAATCTGGAGATGATTATGAATGGATTCCAAGCGATGGTCGTTTGTATGGTATATCCTTTAAGACATCATCATTGGATGAGATCACTTATTCCTGTTTGAAGGAGAGGATATGCAAGAAGAAGAGCATAGATCCGTGTTTAAAGAGGATGAATCTGAGTTACATTCCACTGGTAGTAGAACCTAAGAGGCAATCATATATTTTGGATGATGAAGATGTGTATGTGTATCTGACATCAGTGGATAAAGAGGGAAGAAGAAGTATTTTGCATGTAGAGGTCATCGAAGATATGGAAATAGTTCCAGTAACGGAGCAACAATCAGTAGTTGAGAAAGAAAGCTAATATGGTGGGAACTATAGTGAGCTTGCGAGTGGATTACCCCAAGTTGAAGGTAATCAGGGTGCACTCACTCTATTTCCTCGCATTGAAGAAACAGAACTATATCTGCCGGGGGCTGAACGGGTGGAGAATGTTGTTATAAATGGAGAAGCTGACGAAAGGGGCATTAA
The DNA here is from genome assembly GCF_000309985.2 of Brassica rapa. Lineage (NCBI taxonomy): Eukaryota > Viridiplantae > Streptophyta > Magnoliopsida > Brassicales > Brassicaceae > Brassica > Brassica rapa. The sequence continues at coordinate 19,437,347 of NC_024795.2, read as the reverse complement.
TGTTGTTAATGGAGAAGCCGGCGAAGGGGGCATTAATGTTGTTAATGGGTAAGCCGGCGAAGGGGGCGTGGACAGTGAGGGCGACGTGGATAACTCTATGGGTGTTCGTCCTAGTTCGTACTATGTTGAGCTCCCACGTGTTGTAAAAGAAAATCCAGTGGTTAAAGAGTGGGAAGATGGTTTGGGTCTTCAGTTGTTTCAAGAATTTGAGAGTAAAGAAGCTGTGAAAGATATTATTGATAGAGCATCACAGGAGAACTGTTTCGGAATCAGTATTTGCAACTCGGACAGGGGTCGATATGTGGTGAAATGTCGGGGAGCTGATGAAGGTTGTAAATGGAGTGTGAGAGCAACAAAGATAAATAATTCTGAAGCGTTCTCGATTAGAACATACAGGAATATGCATTCATGCTCTCGCGTAACTTCAGGTACTGGAAAGAAAAGGAAAGTTACACCAAGATGAGTTGCAGCTATAGTGCACAAGGATTATCCGGGACTATATGAGACACCAACAACGAAAATCCTAAAAGGTCTGGTGCAAAGGAAAGTGGGGAAGTGTCGTATACGACATGTTTGAGAAGAAAAAAACTAGCTGTTGTGGATATTCGTGGTGATCCCGAGAAGGGATATAGAATATTGCCTGCTTATTTGTATATGTAAGAGAAGACGAACCCGGATACAAAAATAAGTTTGGTAGTGGATAAAGACAACCGGTTCAAATACCTATTTGTTGCGCTGGGAGCCTCCATTGAAGGGTTTGAATACATGAGGAAAGTCATCACTGTGGATGCAACTTTCCTGAAGACTATTGAAGGTGGTTGTTTAATTATTGCCACGGCTCAGGATCCAAACCTTCACCATTATCCAATAGCCTTTGCTGTGGTTGATGGGGAGAAAAACGAAAGCTGGAAGTGGTTTTTCACGACGCTGAAAACTGTTATACCGAATTCGACGGAATTGGTGTTTGTTTCAGACAGAAATCCAAGTCTGATAAAAGCTGTTGCTGAAGTGTATCCGATGTCTAAACATGGGTATTGTATCTGGCATATATCGCACAATGTGAAAGGTCATGTCAATCATGGCAGGGACGAGGTTGCACTACTATTCCGAAAGGTTGCATGTCTTTATTCAGAGCCTGAGTTTAAAAAGCAGTATGACGATTTTAGGGAGAGGTATCCATCGTGTGCTAGGTATCTTGATAAAAGTGTCGAAGTCGAACGGTGGGCTAAGTGTCATTTCCCCGGTGCTAGGTACAACATAGACACCTTTAATTGTGCGGAGTCTTTGAATGCGGTATTTGAAAAGGCGCGAAGGATGTCTTTATTGCCTATGCTTGATACAGTTATTGAGAAAATGTCTGAGTGGTTCAACAGACATAGGAAGGATGCAGCAGAAGGACCGTCATCTCAAAAATTGGTTCCTTTGGTGGAGAACAAATTGCATAACAGAACACCGAAAGGTTCTAAACTTACAGTGACTCCGCTGAACACTTTTCAGCTTGAATACAGTGTTATTGGAGCAGACGGGAAGACTTATTCCGTGGATTTGCAACATAAAAGGTGCAGTTGCAGGAAGTTTGATATAGATAAATACCCATGTAGACATGCAATAGGCGCTATCATTAAGTGTTTGAAGCATGATAGACCATTATAGATGAGTGACATGTACAATTTCATTTCGAAATATTACTTCATTACACTGTGGGCCAAAGCGTATCGAAGGACTATATATCCAGTCCCTCATATAACTCATTGGATGGTTTCAAAAGAAGTCGCGGCGGCGAAGTGTCCTCTACCTCCAGACTACAAGAAAAGAAAGGGAAGACATCAGGAAAAAAGGCATCCTTCGGCGGGAGAAAGTCGGCCCCGTCTCCATCCTAATAAGTATATCCCGAATAGGGGTCTGGCTAGCTATTTCAACTGCTCGCAGGGAACTGAAGGAGCTGAAGGAGCTGAAGGAACTGAAGGAGCTGAAGGAACTGAAGGAACTGAAGGACCTGAAGGGACTCAAGGAACACAAGGAACTGAAGAACCTGAAGGGACTCAAGGAACACAAAGCACTCGAGGAACTGAAGGACCTGAAGGAACAGAAGGAACTGAAGTGTTATATGAATGTGAACCTTAGTGAAACCTGATTAAAGTGATTTCGTTTTATGTTTGTAAAACTTGGTGAAACTTTCGATATGTAACCTTTCGTTAGTTGATGATTTATATTACAGTTGCGATGACATAACTTATCCATGTTCTAGGAAGATGACGTGACGTATTCAACATGTTGTGAAATCCGAAAACCTTCGAGTGAAAAAAATATAATCTGGAACACATTTTCTGTCGAATGGGAAGGGAATACATCATTGTTAGCTATATGTTTTGTATACACTACCTCGTGGGATTAGAAAAGTTACATATGTCACGAAATTAAATTTTATTCTACATGAGCACATCTAAAACGTTGATAGAAAATAGAATATATCAGGTATAACCATAAACTCAATCATCTAAGTACAGTAAAACCAACAAAATCGGAAAAAACAGATTTTTTATTGATACTTTCGGGTTTTGATACATTTCTCTTTTACGTCTAGAATGATGGCTTCCATTTCCGTCAACCATGGGTCTTCGGAGTCCAGGAAGAGGTTGAAATGCTAAGGAAGCGCGTGGATGCGATGGCTGCAGAGATTGCTGAACTGAAGTATAATCTAACCCGTCAGAATCCCACCACTCCACGAGATGCGTCTGGTCTACTATCTGTTGTTGTTGTTTGCTTGAGATTCTGATTTACTAAGACTCTAAAGTTTCCCTATTCTCCCTCCCTCTTTCACGATCTACGAAATATCATAAATTCACGAAGTTACACTAAGTTGAAAGTGAAACTTACACTAAAGTTTCCCTATTCTCCCTCTTTCACGATCTACGAAATATCATAAATTCACGAAGTTACACTAAGTTGAAAGTGAAACTTACTAAAGTTTCCCTATTCTCTCTCTTTCACCATCTACGAAATATCATAAATTCACGAAGTTACACTAAGCTGAAAGTGAAACTTACACTAAATTTTCTCTATTCTCCCTCTTTCACGATCTACGAAATATCATAAATTCACGAAGTTACACTAAGTTGAAAGTGAAACTTACTAAAGTTTCCCTATTCTCCCTCTTTCACGATCTACGAAATATCATAAATTCACGAAGTTATACTAAGTTGAAAGTGAAACTTACTAAAATTTCCCTATTCTCCCTCTTTCACGATCTACGAAATATCATAAATTCACGAAGTTACACTAAGTTGAAAGTGAAACTTACTAAAGTTTCCCTATTCTCCCTCTTTCACGATCTACGAAATATCATAAATTCACGAAGTTACACTAAGTTGAAAGTGAAACTTACTAAAGTTTCCATATTCTCCCTCTTTCACAATCTACGAAATATCATAAATTCACGAAGTTACACTAAGTTGAAAGTGAAACTTACTAAAGTTTCCCAATATATAACATAAGTCTTAAATACCAGTCTTCAACATAAATATCCTTCAACATCAAACAAGAAAGTCATACAAACCGAATAGAGTTCATCCACATTAAAACAACCACATACGGAATTCACTCGGTCTTCTTACCTACTTTCTTTGTCTTCTTAGCTGCTTCCTTCTTCTTAGCTGCTGCCTTCTTCTTAGCTGCTGCCTTCTTCTTAGCTGCCTCCTTTTCAGCTGCTGCCTCTTCTCAGCTGCTGCCTCCTTCTCAGCAGCTGCCTTCTTCTTAGCTGCCGCAGCTGCCTTCTTCTCAGCAGCTGCCTTCTGCTTCTTTTCACCTTTGGTGCTCTTCTCTGCTGCCCTGCTTCTTAGCTGAATGGGACTCCTCACAGTATCACCACGGTCCACCTTAACCTTTTTCACAGGAATTGCTTCTTTGCCATCATCTTTTCTCGACCTCTTTTTTTTCGTGTTTACAGACTCTGCTGCCTTAGTCTTTAATTTTTTCTCGGCCTCCACAGCATGTGCATACATCTCCGCATCATCATCATCCATGTCAACATCACCATATTCCCTCTGCACATCCTTTGAAATATCGAGAATGGCGTCTTCAACATCATTGTCACTACCATCCTCTTCGTCTGGCTCGTTATTGTCACCACCATCCTCTTCGTCTGGCTCGTTATTGTCACCACCATCCTCTTCCTCCGACTCCTTATCCCCACCCACATCACCATCCTCTTCTTCCGACTCGCTATTGTCACTACCATCACCATCATCTTGGACCGCCGGATTGTCACTTCCGGGAACACTCAACCTAAGACTTTTCACCTCCTCTTCTAGAAGACCTAGCTGCGTAGACAATGAAGTGACTTTTTCCTTCACTCCCTTCATAGCATCTCGAACTGCATCTCGGACTGCATTCATAAGCCGACCTTCCATCGCTTTTAAAGCCTCAGCTCCAGGAGTAGCTCCAGTAGCCTCCACCGAATCTGCATGAGCCTGACCAAATTGTGCATTATTCGATGGTCCTCCGATAGGATTGGTGGGACCTTCAATCTGACCTGTGCGAGACTCAAAATCCATGCGGAACTGTTCTTCAAAGAAAACTTGTTTCTTCCCTTTCCGTATTATCTTCGTCCAACGATCAACTGTTGCATCATCGGCGTCATCGGCCCAACAACTCTCCTTGTCCATTCCTATGGTTTCCAGAAGTTCCTCCTCAGCTGCTGTTGCTACCAAGATACTCTCAATATCCTGTGGTAAAAACACAAAAAAGACTAATTACCTTAGTTTCACCAAGTTTTCATAAGTCTCATAACTCCCTTCTCCTCAATTCGACTACACATAAAACATCAATTACCTTTGTATTAGTACCAAGTTTATCGTTCACAGCTTTCAGACTGAATTCCTTGGTTCCACTTTTCCGTTTGTACTGCATCTTGCACATCCGCGGGCAACCTCTGCTTGCACCATACACATCTTCTCGGAAATGGTTCCTCAAGCTTGGAATTGCCTCAAAGGCCAACAACTACCAACACACAACAAAAAGACATTAACATCAATTAAACAACTATGTTGAAGGGAGCTTGAGAATACCTCCAGAGGGATAGGAAAGCTTGTAAAAACCCAACTCGTCGGCGCAACCCCGTTGCATTTCTCCAAAAAGCTAGAGACATCCTTCAAGTTATGTTCGAATGCATACCGCCCCCAAGGGAACGTTACACACGCATCTAGGTCATCAACAACACGCAGGAAGAAACTGTCCACAGATGATGCTCCCTCACCACTCTTTCGGCCTCCGACAAGGATGCTGGCTAAGAAGAACAGAACGGCCATCTTCTTACGATCCTCAGATGGCTTTGATTTCATTGCCAACATCTGCTTCTCCAGGTCAGCGTATGTTACCTTTCTCCCTCCAAAATACTTGTTCATGAATGTTGTACCACCCAACCTCTCATGGTTGGGGGGATACTCATGGCAGTATAGACCAGAAATGAGTCCTAATTCTCTAAGATAATATCGGATTGGGACGCCATTAACGACAAACCATAACTCATACTTCTTCGCAACACAAGCTGATCGCAAAACGATAACCCACATTCCCATCCACTTCTGCTTTCGGTTTTTAATATGGAAGAAATGTTGAAATTGTGGGTGCTCTATGAACCATTTCACCTCCTTCTTTTTCAGGATCGTTTCAATAGTTGTTATCGCCGTGTCAATGTAACACTTTCCTGAAAGCTTTAAAGACTTTTGATATTCGCTTGAAGGAAAGTGCAACTTCAGCGGTCGCATGCCCTCTTCTTCGTCATCTACAACCTGCACTCAAGTGAGATCCGGATCACGTACGACATCTTACAACCATCAACATATAGTTTCACAAACTTCGACTTAGTTCAGCAATCACTAACTCTAAATTCCACTTAGTTTTCCACACTTATCTAATCTTTCAAATCATCTATGTAAAAGTCACGTACGACATCTTACAACCATCAACATATAGTTTCACAAACTTCGACTTAGTTCAGCAATCACTAACTCTAAATTCCACTTAGTTTTCCACACTTATCTAATCTTTCAAATCATCTATGTAAAAGTTTTCAATTTCAATACTTACCGAATCTGCATGCGACTCAGTTTCATGTTGTCGACTCGGAATTATCGCAGCTTCTTCGTCGTTTCTTCGGGGCTCTATTTCGTCTCCGACTTCTTTCTCTTTTTCTCCTTCCTCTCCGACTTCCTTCTCTTTTTCTCCTTTGTCTCCACCTTCCTTCTCTTTTTCTCCTTCGTCTACTTCTCTTGATTCCTCCCCTTCATTTTTCTTACTTGATTCTTCCTCTTCACCTTTTCCACTTGCATTTTCTTCGCTTTCATTTGCATCTCGGGAACTTTGGTCGGTTCCTGGGGCGACAGATTTGTCGATAATCCTTGGGTTTGCTTCATCTCCGGAGAATGAACCAAGTGCCATTTCATCTCCTACTACACTACTCGAGCCGTCTTCTTTTGCCTTCGTATCGTCTCGATTCATCATGATTTGGGTTTTTGATTGTCGATTGAGGATTCGAATTGAGTAGGGTTTTTAGAGAGATTCGAAAAGTTTTCAGAGAACTCGAAATTAAAGAAATTAAATTCTACAGCTCTTCACTTAGTGGAGTACTTAGTGAGAGGAGGGGAAACGTTTTGAGTACGTTTTCGGGAATTCAATTTCTGGAAGTGGATATCCGATTTGTTTGGGTCGGTTCTGGGTCCGGGTTTGGATAGTCCTAGGTAGAGTTGTAATTATGGTAGTTTATCTTGGTTTTTTTGTCTTTTAATAAATTTTCTGATTTAATTAAAGATATATTAAATTTCAAATCCGGTCAGTTTCGGGCAGGAGTATCTCAGCTCTTTTTTTTTGGGCAGGAGTATCTGAGCGTTTAATTCTAAAAATTATGGTTAAATCGTGACAAAATATATTTTTGTAATGTTTTCTTAGTGATCATTTAATGGGTTGTTAGCCACAATTCGACACAAACAGTCATGTTTTGTTATTTTTGTAACGAAAATAATTGTGATAAAATGTGTTTATTAATTGACATATTATTTCAGTGACAAAACCGTGTCCACTAAGGCTCCGAATGGTAACAATGGGTTGAGCGGTACGGAAAAAGCGGTACAACTGCGATGCGGTTTTAACAGTTATAAAAATGTATAGATATATGGTATATGTAGATATTTTTGTTACTGTTAACTGCGGTGCGAGACGGTGCAAGACGGTGTGGATCGTAACATTCTGAGGCTTAGCCATGAAAAACATGGATTATGTCACGTTTCTTTGATTTGTAACTATTCCTAACCTTTTCTTGAATAATTAAAAAAAAATAACGCTCTCACCCGAACTAAAACATGGCTATATCCATTTTTCAAACTAGTGATTGTAATTCAGTTTAATAATTTTACACAAAAATTTACTGAATAGTACTTTCTCCGTTCCTAAAAGATGTATGTTCTGGAAAAAAAATTGTTTCAAAAAGATATATTTTTTACTTTTTCAATGTATGATTTTATGAAAAATTGTAAGTTTCAAAAACATTAATGGTGTCTATTAAATTTCTATTGGCTAAAAATTATGAAAAATTATTATTCACAAAAAAACAATGCATATTTAATGAATTTTCTTAATATATGTGAAAAGTCTAGAATATGCATCTTTTAAAAACAGAAGAGTATTAAAAATGACACATTCTTGAATTCTGAATCATGAGTTACAAATATGAAATCAAATTACAGCATATTTAATGATTTGTTTAGAATTAACGACTGAATAACATCATGAAATTGTGCCTGGATTTTAATTTTAATAGAATTCATGGTTGATTTACACCTCTTTAATGATTAAATCAAAATAATATTTTCTCTGTTTTATATTAAATGTCATTTTAACATATTTTTCTTGTTATAAAAGAGTGTCATTTTAGAATTTTAATGTAACTTTCATTTCAATATTAATTGAAAATACAATGATTTTATAAATAATTTCATTTATCTCAAATATTATTGGTTGAATAAGTGTAATTAATAAAAACTTAAATGTATTTTAAATATTTTTTCTAATTATGTGAAAATGTCAAAGTGACATTATTTACGAAACGAAGATAATATTTTATGAAACGGAAAGAGTATTGACAGGTCTCTATTTCCGACCACTTTAGTAAACTATATATGTCGATTTATAGCGTTTTGTTGTCAACCAATCGTAGATAATTTTGATATTATATAATGTCTTAAACAGATATAATCCCCCTCTTGGTATCTTGCGTAATACCAAATACCTACTAATCTCAAACTAAAAACTTAGTTAATTGATATAAGTAGATAAGTATCGCCTCCTAGAAAAGGTAAGCAGCAAAGAAACAATTCTCACGAAGACAGTTGTTCTTAGAATAATAGAAAAGAAAAAGACCGAGGGATTAGGAACACTCTATATATGATTATTACATCTTCCTTTCAAATAAAATATACAGCCTTGAAAAATTTACTCTAATTAGGAATTAGTTAAAAATTCAAGACTACTTAAAAAATCACTTGGGAATGTTATGATGATATACAGTAGTATTTTTTTTCCTCTAAAACTGTTTCAAATGTCAACTCATTTCTGGTAATTTCCACACACTTGTCCGTACTTGCCTATATAAACAAACATACACACCCTCATAAAAAATATACCAGCGTTTCACATTCACGCCCTTCATATCACATAATACACAAACTCGTAACCTTTGTCTAATAACGATCTAGGGGTGAGCATATAGTAAAACTTTCTGATTCTGTTTACATACATGGCTGATGAGTTTCAAGCTACGGCAGCAATTTGCGGTAGCGGAGGCGGTGCTTGGTGGAGCTCGCCGAGAAGCGTTATGTCTCCTTCGGATCATTTCTTGTCGCCTTATTTCGGAGCTACAATCACTTCCGATGATTTTGGCTTTCAAGAGAATAATATCAAATCTAGGAATACTTGTACAGACAACAACATCATTTCTGGGCAGCGAGAGGCCGATTCCGACAGTGGAGGAAGCACCGTGACGATTGACTCGACGATGCAAATGATGGGTCTAGGGTTTTCCTCGAACTCTTCTTCAGATTGGAACCACACAATTTTGTAAACTTCTCAAGAAAAAACCCTAACCTTAATTTTGATTCAATTCTTAATTTGTTGATGATATTGAAATCTTCAGTAATTTATGATATCATTTTTGATTATTGCTTTTGTATTTTTCAGACAGGAAGACTTAAACTCAAGCTTCTTAAGGAGCTCACAAAATCATGGCCAAGGATTCTCATCGACAACTGCTTCACCTTATCTTCTTAATCCAGCTTGCTCTTCAACTTCTTCTTCCTCGAGCTTGTTACGAACCTTTTATGATCCCGAACCGAACCCGTACAGCTTCGTTTCCACCACTAGCTGCTCCTTAAACAACCCTCACGCCTCTTGGGCTAATAAAAAGATAAATCCTAATCATCAAGCTTCTTATGGACTAATTAACAACTTCTCTGACAACACAAACTCTCTACCCTTTTGGAGTTCTTCATTAACCACTAACTTAAATAACACGACGCATAACAGTTATGTAACCACTCCGCTGATAATACCCCCTCGTGTTGACGATAAAACCAAGGTAATAAATAATATGTACATATATGTAAAAAATTTCTTATATATAATTTTTGCGGCCAATTGATTAAATTTTCTTTTTGTTTGAATAATCAGAAGACAAGAGGCCAGAGTGAGTCTTTGAAGAGAGGAAAGTACAATGAACCTGCGTCGAAGAAACAGAGAGTTACCACGCCTTCACCCTTGCCAAATTTTAAGGTAGATAATCATAAATCACGATTTGTTTGTAACCTTTTATTTTAATTAAATTTCTTGGTGGATAAAATTGATTGTAAATGTAACAGGTGAGAAAAGAGAACCTAAGGGACCAGATTACTTCATTGCAACAGCTGGTTTCACCTTTCGGAAAGGTGAATGATTTAGATTCGATTTATTTGATTATAATATACACAAATCAAAGTTTTTGTTTTCATCTTCTTGGTCAGGATTATTTAGACCTTCTTTTTTTCTTTCTGTGGGTTAATTTTCAGACAGATACCGCATCGGTTCTCCAAGAAGCTATAGAGTACATCAAGTTCCTTCACGATCAAGTCACTGTATGTTTCTAACGGTTTCTCTGTTTAATATTTTAAAAAAATATCAAGAAACCCTAGGAATGAATACATTTTGAGCATAATAATTAATGTTTTAAATACAGGTTCTAAGTACTCCATACATGAAACAAGGTGCCCCGATCCATCAACAACAGCAGGTTTAATAAAATACTCGATCTTGTGTCAGATTTGTACCCAGCTTTGGAGTCTTCAATATATAGTCTAGGTTTATTTTAATATGGATTCATGCTGATATCTAGTAAATCTTAAAACCAGGATGGAAACGATAATCAAGAACTAAGAGCACACGGTCTATGTCTCGTCCCGATATCAAGCACTTTTCCGGTGGCTAATGAAACAACCGCCGATTTTTGGACACCGACGTTTGGGGGAAACAATTTCAGGTAGAGAAGATGAACATTTATCACACGGTTCTTTATTACCATCAAAATACTAATCAATTGCGTGGTTTTAAAATAATATAAAGAAAAATAAAATTCGCAAGTCATGATCAAAGATTGAATCATTACTTGGAGAAAAAGTAGAGATGGAAGAGGAAGGTGACTCTTCAAAGGTGGCAGAGACAACTATGGTGTTGGAGGGGACCAACTACAAAAGCAAGAATGATTTAGGGCTTAGAAAATGGAATTACCTATATAAACGTTTTAGAAAAAGAAACATACATACTTTAATATAAACGTTTTTACATGTAATAATTACGACTTTTTTTTACTTCTGTATAGGTGAATAAAGAGAGAGGGTTGTGGTTGTCAAGACGGATCGGAACATATGCTAAATTCAGCTTGCAAACTCTAAAGCATGGATATAATTTTAATGTATTTTCTTCTTCTTTTCTTGTCTTTTAATCTTGTATTTCGTAGGGAGTTTTATTGCTGAATTTAGCAGATATGGGTTGTTTTATGTTGAAGAACCTTTTGTTCCTGTCCTTGTTCTTGAATTTATATATAAACATATTTTTGCCGTTGGTGCCGTCTTTGTTATTCACTTATTAAAGAGAAAGCTCTTAGTATGTTTCTGATTTGTATTTGTATAAACTGATCTTTCGTTCCGTATGCGAACTTCTATATATGGTGAAGAGATAACAAGAACATATATATATATATATTTATGTACAAATTACATAGATATAATATGTATAAATTTGAGAAAATCCGACCAATTAAACTAAAAAACAAAAATTTAAAGAGTTAAACTGATAGAAGCAAATACCATTATAAATATTTTTTATTAATTAAAAATGAATAAACTGCAATTATTAAAATCCGTATCCACATTCTTCAAAATTTTACAGACCGACTAAGTGAAACTGACATTTCCTGGAATACCAAAGTTTAAGTTATTTCGAGAACCAACAAACCTATATCCATATGTTGTTATCAACAAAAAACATGCCATGATAGTAAAGTATGAAGTATTAGTTTGGTTACACTTTATATATGTTATGATGTTATCTTCTAGTATTAATAAAATTGTTTTAAGTTACCACTGAAATTTGTTCTTGTGTTCATTTTATAAATTATTACTAGATTTTGACCGGCGGGTTTGAGGTTTGTAATTTTTGATAAATTTTAAATCTAGTATAATTTTTTTTGTTTCACACTATAACTATTGATTTTTAATATTTTTATTATTCTTATTTTTATAGTGTAAGATTTGTTTGAAATAGATTTAAAGATGATATGTACGTTTTTAGTAGCAAAGATATTCATTATTAAAAATATATATTTTAATTATTGAACTGTATTAACTAATGTTTCAAAAATCTGATCGGACCGTACGATCGAACCAGTCAGATCCTGACTCGCTCTTCTAACTGGTTCCGAGTTGTGCTAAAAACCGAATTTGAGTTAAATCGGACCTAGTTCAATATTAAAACCCAGTTTTCGCAAATTCAAGTTAAAAAATAAAAAAAATTGCAAATTTTAATAAGATTTCATCAAAATTTAATATTGTTTTCTACTACATATATAAATAAATTAGTTTTAATTTTTGAATTTTTCATTTTATTTTTCATATCAGTTTTAAAATATAACATTGATATAAACTTATATCAAAATTAATTTATAGTTATACTTACATATATAGTTACTTAATTTAAAAGTAAATTAAAATTAAGCGGTTAAACCGATTAAACCGGTCTGGCAATTGACCCAGGTGCAATGTTGAATCAGTGTCCCATTCGGTTTTCAAAACATTGTCATTAACACACAAGCTATCAATTTTAAAAATGAATTTTCCTCGCATATATTTATATCATAGTTACAACTATCAATTTACATTATTGTAAAACCAATTATTTTTAGTATTGATATATTTTTCAATTTCAGATATTAAATTTGTGATAACATTTCATAAAAGAGTCAAGAAATACATGAATAACATATCACTTAAAAAGTGCAATGAATATTGTTAAGTTTGTAATACAAAGGTATGCATCATATGTTCGATAATCTGTATGTAGGGTCCAAAAATATGTACATTAACATTAATCTGTTTGTTATGACTATTTTCTTAAGTTATTTTCTGTATTAAGAAAATAATAATAAAATATTTACGTAAAATATCGTTGTTAGTTACAATATCTCTTTTTTGTACATTAGGAAATTATGAGTTGATGTATGGAATATTACTTTAGCTTAAAAATATGCTGAATTATGTGGTGTTAGTCTAACTAATAGGTTCAACAACCTTGCATAAGTAGATTTTTTAAGAATGCTTCTCTTTTAATACTATAGATAACTGTAGGTAAATTGAAACCAGTAGTGGATAAGAGAACACTAATCAAATGAGTGGTTTTAGCAATGTCAGATTAATGATTATAAGATTACAATAAATTGATATTACAAATGAGTTATTTTAGTTAATATCAATGGTGATAAAAAAATAGCTTTATAACAGTGATAATTTGATAATTAGGTAACTAGGAAATAGGTGTTCGAAAAAAAAGGTAACAAGGAAAGATGACACAAATTAGACTTGATCGAGTTTAATGTTTTTAGAATTCCTGATTTACATTTCTGATACCCATGTATTTATTATGTTCGTAAATATCCATGCATATATACATGTGTCCATGTATTGAACTTTTATTCGTTCGATTTGAACTAATATTATCAAAATTTGATAGTGGAAGCCAGTAGACAACAGGCCCACTCTTCCTACTTTATTATTTAAATATACAGATATGGTTTAGTATTTGTATACTGATATATATACCAATTTGACGTTCAATAGCATGAACATGAAATAATGTTTTAAGTCGTAGACAGACTTTGAAAAACTAAGTAATTCAGATTTGAAGGTATTTCATTACATTTCATCTTTTGGCCACGTAAATATGAAATAATATTTTAACTCTTATTTAAATATAAGGAGAAAAAGTTCATCCATTTGATGCACCTTCTTTTAAAGATTAGTTTGTATGCTTCAGTTTGATAAAAAAAAATCATCATTCATGTTTAAATAAAAAGATAGTTCAATTATTATTATGTAGACTTGTATGTGTCTAATCTATCAAATGCCGCCAAAAATATATATGTATGAAAGAACTAAATTCTTACCAAGATATCAAACTCGATACATACTCAGGTCATATCTACACGGTTATTTGAATTAAATAAATCTACGCATGTGTAAATTTATATTAGTGTACGTATTCATAATGTTTTTCTTTTCTTGATTGTACTTCACTGGAATTGCTGGTTTCCTCTAGGGCGAATCTTCATTGGTGCTTGTGAGTGCAAGCGCACCCATAAAATTTTGATAATTTTTATGTTACATACAGAAATTTTATAACTATATATTACTCCAATAATTCTTGTATTTGGGGAGTTCAATGCACCCCTTTTACATTTTTTTACTAATATGTGTATATACAATACGGTTTACCTACATTATGCACCCATTAATTTTTTTCCCTGGATTCGCCCCTGGGTTCTTCCAAAGTCCAACCAACGAACATGGCATGTAGAGCCAGCCAGTATTCAAGCTAGTGTCAAAAAACAAACTTAATTAATACCATGCATAGACATAGGTTACGAAGCTAGGGTTTAAGAATTTGTTGGTATTTTCATCCTTTCTTATAAACTATTTAGTTATTTGGTGAATTTAGTAATTAAAAAATTTATACCCATAAAAGCAACAATAATTTTATTTTCCAATATTTTTCTTACACGAAAGCCATAATTACTATAAACATGTGTATATATGACTACACTAATATATTCTTGTAATAATCGTTGTTATGAGGTTTAGTTAAAGTTTGATGTGTAATGAAGATTCATGTAAATAGTTTTTGATTAATTTGGGAGTATTCTACGCTTATAGAAAGGCACAGACTAATCTTCAAATAAAGATGCAGTCCACGATAAAAATCGTTTCTTTAGATAGTCAAACTAATTTTCTATATCCGCGTGATTACAAAGTGATAGGGCTGGACAAAAAAACCGAATCCGAAGAACTGAACCGAACCCGATCCAAAAAATTAGTAGTGAATATGAACCGAAATTGATTAAATATCCGAACGGGTTCAAAATTTTGGTATCTAGAGAATCGAAACCGAACCCGATTCGAACCAAAGTATTTCGGGTATCCAAATGTATCCGAAATAGATTTATATACCTAAATATATTAATTATTTTTAGATTTAATGTATATTAAAAAATCATCCAAAATATATAAGATATTTTAAGTTGTCTAAAATACTTGAAAATATATACAAATAGTCAAAAGTAAATGTCTAAAATAGCTAAAATATACTCAAAACACCAAAAATACTTGAAATATCTATTGATTCTCTATTAAAATATTCAAACCAAACTAATTTATATGTTAAGTTTATGTATTTTGACATATGTTATTCAATTTATATACAGTATATTATTTTATTTATAGATTTCGAGAAATTTAAAGTATATAATGAATTTTAAAAATTATTTAAATGGGTTATCCGAACCTGAACCAAACCCACAAAGATCCGAACTGAACCCGAACTGAAATTTAGAAATACCCGAATGGAGCTGAAATCTTCAATCCTGAAAATTCAAAATCTGAATAGATCCAAACCGAATCCGAATGGATACCTGAATGCCCATCTCTACAAAGTGAAATGAAAATTCATGTAAATTTTTAGTAGCCAGTTTGTGAAACTAGGTAGTTTTGTTTGATCCCTCTTAACAACCAAAGATAAACTTTAAGTTAATTACAACTATATAATTCCTGGCTCATTTATTGTACATAACAAATAAAAACCATTGATAAAAATGAGTGAGCTAGTTTGGAATATCTGAATTAATATTACAGATGAGAAAGTTATAACATAAACCCGGAATATATTTCAAATCACTAGTTTCAACTGTGGATCGAATAGAATAAATTTTGTAATAGATTTTGACAAGCTATGCCATGCGCCAAAAGAAATAAGGATATGTATAATGAAAAATGAATATAAAAGGCAAAAGAAAACATTATGGGCATAATTTTCAGTCTTTTAGATGTACAATAAAGGACGAACAAGTTTCGTCATTTTCTTGCTTTATTAATTTGAAGACAAGTTCTTATATAGTGTCTTCAGCTATAAGCTTGTTTGATTGAAGCTTAAAAGCCTTATTCCTTTTTCTGTAGGAAACTAATAGAACATTTTTATTCTAATTCTGCTAAGCTTTAGAGAATCACAAAGACACACGGCTTATTTTCCTCCAAAGGATTTACTTCTTTGCCTACTTTCATGAATCAAAATATATGCGTTTTTGATCTGACACCTATCATATATTATAGAGAAACTCTAAAGCAAATATCTAAGGAAATATCTGAAAATAAGAAAATAAAAATAAAATAAATACTGTTTGTCTACTTTCATGAATCAAAAATATATGCGTTTTTGATCCGACACCTATCATGTTAGAGCAATGATATCTAAAGAAAGATCTCAAAGTAATAAAACAAAAATAAAAATGTCTAAACACTTACAATATGAATGTATTATTTATTGGATCACCGTTCAGAAGAAGAAAAAAAAATGTATTGGATCTTTCAATACGTGAATTGTTAATTTTAGAAATTTCTATTTTTTTTTTTCCTTTTTACCAAAAATTGAAATTTCCATTAAAAAGAAAGTGTTTGTAAAAATATATAACAGTTAAAACAGATTATGGTCTACCTTGACGAAAAAGCAAAAACAAAGTAGAGCATAACATTTTTTTGGACAAGTAAAAGTATAACATTTAAGAACAGAGAAACAATTACTCATTCCGCAGTCAGTGTTGCATCATACTGCAATTCTGCTTTAGATTACGCTTTGACAGAATCACATCATGGGTGAAACGGTCCAAAAGCTTGAAAGTGGCAGTCGGAGGCGTGGAGATGCTATCGTGAAGTCGCTTATTCTGCTCAGACCAGATACAATAAACAGACGCTAATGAAACCAAACACTTGAGGAGTGTAGGTGAGGTGTCATCATGCGAGCTGAGCCAATGATTAAAAGCTGTCCAAGTGTGAAACCCGAAAGAACTGTAACCCAGTCGTATGAGACAAAAACTCCAGAAGTCACTACTCAATGCGCAGCGGAGGAAAAGATTATCTCTGTCCTATATGAAAGTGTTGCAGAGGCAACATGGGGAGCTAATATGAAGCCCCCATCTCTCCAACTTGCTCTTATGGCAAACAATCAAAGATGAGCCAGCCACATTTTTTTTTTTTGCTTAAAATTTGGAGCCAGCCACATTCTTACAACCACTTCTTAAAATGTTTACACTTTCTTAGTGAAGTTTACGATAATCTTCTTAGGTGATGATGTTTATGTCATATGAAGAAAACTTAAAGAAAACAAAAAACAACGTCAACAGCAGGGTTCGAACCTGCGCGGGCGAAGCCCAACAGATTTCAAGTCTGTCTCCTTAACCACTCGGACATATTGACCAATTTGTTTATATAATGAATATATTATTGTAAACATGCTACCTACTATAACAAAGGAATGTTGAACAAGGCTGGTAATCTGGTATACTACAAGCAAACAAGTCGACAAAAATAAACAGGAAAAAACATTTTCACAGTAAAATAGATAAGATTTACAATTTTTGATAGATGTTTTAAAATCCTTATCATTTTATTTATAAAATCAACATGATATCATTTGATTTCTATAATAGAATTGAACTCCATCTGAGAGTATTCTAATTTGAAATTCAATTTCAGATTTTAAATTAACTTTTACACAAATATAAACTGAAACGCAAATACTTTTAAACACAAACTATTTTATCATAAGATTACTAATAGACAATGAAAATAGTATTGTATATAATTATTATGACAGTAAAAAGGAAATGATGTTATTCCATGTGAATCCACAAGTTAATTTCATCAAAAAAAAATCATCAAGTTAAAAATTAAAAAGCACATATAATTATCAAAAGAGGAGTTTATGTTTGGAAAATTTTAACTTGATGAATTTGATACAAAGAAAATCTGGGTTGGGTCCAAGAATGAAAGCTATTTTCTGTTGGAAGATAGGCTTGATGAAAGAACAATTAATTTTTATATTTGCTATCTATCTTGTTCGATGAAAAACAAAAAACTTTTATTAGGATTTATTATGGATGATGTTCCTTCTATTATATTTTGTTTTTTTTGTCCATTAGTCAGCTTTGGTTTTGAACACGTTTATTAGCTAGTTTGACGTTAGAAGTTTTTGTTTGATGAGTTTTGGTTTTATAAATCTGAAGTTAAAATGGAAGATTTTGATTGAAAGGTGTTATACGTAAAAGTAGATTCCAATCCATTCAAACTATTTCAAGTCAAATGAATTGTACAAATCTATCAAACATGAATAACACTAGATTTGAAATGGTGTATTTAAATATTTGATTGAATAGCAAAGGAATTAAAATTTCATTCATTGGAAAGATTTTGAATACAATAACTAATAACACAAGATTTTATAATCACTTAATAGAAATATTTTGAATACAATAACCAATAACACTAGATTTAAAAATAAAAATTTAAAATCAATCCTTGAATAACACTAGAATTTAAAATCTAAAGAAGTAATTTTAAATCCACAATCCAATAACACCAGCTAACACTATTCACTATTCATTCGACCAAAAAAAACTAGAAAAAATTGCCAAAACAGAACAGAAAAACAGCTACATTGTCATTTTGCCATAAATCTCTTTTTGGCCCGTTTTGGACTTAGATACCCCTGGCTAACTTTAAAAATTCATATCAATTATTTTAAAAGTCAGAAAAATATGGAAAATTATTCCAAATGTATATAAAAAATAAATAATTATATGAAAAATATTTTGGTTGACTAAATATTAGGAGAACACAATTTCATTTTTTGATCTACGAAAAGCAGAAAACAAAATCTAGTGTCTACGAGCATGTAGATTGTAGTTTCAGTTAACTAAATAAGTATCTGCAGCTCTTAGAACGTAATATCAACTTAATGGTCATTGGTCTACCACCGCAGATTGAATTAACTGCCGTTTTCCCTATGATCTGAACTACGGTAGATTTGATGAACTACGTTTTACTATTATATCTACTAACACTGAAACATAAAATCTGCATATATATTTATACTCAACGACATTGTGATTGTGTTATCTACCTCAATATGATATTCCACCTTAGCGGGATTTCGTAGTCTACCAGTATATCTTCAGTCTACGGACGACAAAATATGAGTTCTACCAAATTCGTAATCATAATATTCCTTAAATCTCTCCTAATCTGTTAAGAAAATATTTTCTAAATCTTAATTTTCCAAAATTTTCGTGTTTCTTTATCAATATTTTTTAAATCAACAAGTACATTAAATTCTAATTTTTAAAACACTAAATTTAATTTGTTAAACACTAACTTTAACTTATTAAACATTAAATTCATAATCCTATTTATTTGATTTCGGCTTTAGGGTTTGAACCCTATGTGATTAAGGGTTTAGGGTTTAAACCCTATTTGTGGTGTCAACTATATTTGTAAATCTTAGTCAAATAACATGTTTGATGTGATGACTTATTAGACACATAAATAGCTGTTTCATCATTGTGATTTGTAAAAAAAAATGTGTATAGCTTGCTTGTTAACTCACACACATATTCTCATATTATCTCAGTTGATGACACTCGTAGAGTCTCTGAAAATGGCCGCAGCTGAATAAGTATTCTTAGTAACACAAGTACATTCATGTCAACCCTGAAAACTGTATTACCCTAATCATAACTTTTGAAATAATGGATTCAAAAATATGGACAAGCTTTCTTTTGAGGTGTATCGAAGACATGCTGCAAAGTAATAATAGAGAGCCACGGAGTCCTTAGAATGGCTCTTGTGAGAGAAAATCATGAGAAAAGAGTAAAACAACTCACAGCTAAAACACATTTACTATTGTTTACAAGATTCCGAGTACAACACGTAACACACACATAACGATTACCAGTAACTAAATCCAAAGAAAACCATTTTAACAACCTGTTCTGCAACCTGAAAAGAAGACAAAACCATTTTAACAACCTGTTCTGCATATGCCATGAAAAGAAAAACACAAAATGGGTTATTCATTCAGCCATCTTCGTCTATTTGTAGTTCCTCATTCTATATTAGCAAAATAAGTACAAAATTCATGTATTTCTAGTGAATCATTCGTTCTCTTCATAACCTCGTTCCTACGGCTTCTAATTTCCAGTAAAAGAGAGAAGTCAGTAACCAAATGTGAAGCTCCACACTCTGTAATGAAATCAGGGATCGTCTCCCTTGCATCTCCCTAAATTATAACAATCAAAAGTTCATCTTACATTAAGCTAAACCAAAAGATTATTAAGCTAATCATCGAAGATCAGTGCTTTCTCACAAAAGCATAACAAGGAAAGAACAAAGACTGTTTTGAACCACTTGATAGTAAAATACAGATCAATAGTTTGGGTTAACAAATAATCTAGATTTTAACATGTACGACGTTGCAAAAACAATCTGAAACTATGTCCGAGATTGTGGTATCCAGCTTTCTTAAGAGAGATCTCCTGTTCTACAATCTCTTGTTTCGTGCATGAGCAGAATGGTTTGACAGATTCAGTACATGGAGTTGGCTGCTAGAGTTTTGATATGAGCCAATGAGAGGGCTTGTGATTCATGCACACCATCAGGTTCATCTGCCAATGTTCCAAACAAATGAGATTTCAGGACTCTGTGATGCTTACCGCATCAAAGACAAGAGACTGGCTCTAATGTATTACCGCTTAAGAAATCTATTGCAAGTAAGATCCCACTGTTACATGAACAAAAATAATTGATTGCAAGGATAAGGACAATAGCTAGCAGATTGCTTATCCAACCTAAATGCGAGTGTAACAAACTTGTCTTTGTGTTGAAGCTGATCAATTCAAATGCTTTCTCCAAACTCAAGTTACCAAAAGCAAAGACAAGATCAACTTCTAATGTTAAGAAAAAAAAAATTACGCAAGATAGTTTCTTTTGAATACAATAGGTGGAGCAACCACAGCAAAGACACAGAAAGCAACATGGAACTGCAGCAATAATAAAGTTTCAGATATGATTTTACCCAGGAAAAAATGTTAATAACATCATCTACAAACCTATAGCCTTTGTTTCTTCTTTTTCAGGGTGCTCCTCTCTATTGCTACTTTCTTTACCAATGCACGGAGATTTAATTTTTTTAAGTCGGAGGGAGCGACGCGTGGGTTCCAAACTTGCCAGAAAAATAAGGATCTTGGTTTTCAGCTCCGTTGACTTCTCCTTTGGGATCAATGGCACCTAAAGATATGATCAAAGTTGCAGTAATAAAAAGGGCTTAGGGTTCATCGGGAAGATGTATTTATTTTGTTTTTACCTTTATTTAATTTTATAAATTGTTGTGTTTTATATATAATTATATCAATTATTGGATTATAATTTTACCAAAAAAAAAAAAAAATTATTGGATTATAAATTAGGAGGGCTTAATTGGGTTAACACAAAAGATTATACTATATGGACAATGTATAGATCAATTTATGGTATAGGGACAATGTAGTTGTTTTTTTGTTCTATATTTACAAATTTCCCAAAAAACTAACACTATTCATTGCTTTTTTTTTGCTTAACACTATTCATTGTTTGTTTGCAACAAATTATTCATGTTGAATCTTCTTATCTTGGATATAAACTAGACCATATAACTATAAAACCTGTAATTAGTTGAATGACCATATTTTCTAATGGCAATGATATTTTTTATATAATATATAAAGACAAAATAACCCAAAAATATACCAAATTTTTTCTATTTCAATGGATTAGAGCAGAATTTACATGTCAAATTTGAAGAAATAGAGCATAACTCACATGTATGAAGTTCAAGTTAGAAAAAATATTTCATTCCATCATACATATTTTTTTGGTAAAAAATAACATTTATGTAGATTATGTATAGAATGCTATATATTGTATCATTTTAATGTAATTGTATACAAATATTTTTATTTTGATAAGTACCTATCATTTTACTACTGGATTATTTTAAGATTTAATATTTGAATTTACAGTTGAGTTATTAAGAATTATTAAAAAGAACTAGAGATTTTTCCGGGCTACACCCGAGCTTTCAGCTATATTTTAAATGAACTTAAATTTGAGTATATAAATGTAAAAATATTATCTCCTTTTTTTTTAATTCATACATCGCAAGTTCAGATCCTAAAACTTTTATATATTCACCAGATTTGTTTCTTAAAAACTTCATACTCGGAACAAACCACTCAAATAATCTTGTTGGAAGTTGGTTGAATTTATATAGTATGAAATGAGCTGTTGGGAGAAGAGGAGGATTTGCTATACCCAAATATCAGCTTTGGCCCATTAGACTTGCCAAATGACCCAAAGACTTTTGCAAAATTGAAGGTTAAGGAGATCAAGAATAGAAGATTTGTTATGTTTGCTATGTCTGGGTTCTTTGTTCAAGTTCATTGTGACTGCTAAAGGATCATTTGAGAAACTTGCATTTGGCTTCGCCTCCAATTTTGCTTTGTGAAAGTTAATAGTTTATCGGTTTGTCATTTGTATTCGAGTGAGAGTAGGGAAAAGGAGAAAGATTTAAGGTTGTGTTTGTGATGGATATTTGAGACTTTCAAATGTGAAAATTTAGCAAACTATATATGATTTTATCATTGATCAAGAATTGATTTTGTCCATAATGCAATACTTGCTCATAATTTGCTAGTTTTGATTATACTAAAACAATATTTTAATACATTTGGGAAAATTTTATGTTTAACACTTTCATGATACCACTTTTCTTATTTACCACCACTAAAGGGACATTTTCAAAAATATCTTCTTTATTAAATGGCAAAAGACTTTTATACCCTTGTTATCTATATATATAATAAGTTATTATTTAAATAAAATATAAAAATAATAAAAATAATTTTTTTATGTTTTCGAATTATACTTTTTCAAGTTCGAACTTTTTTATACTTTTTTTTAATCTTTTTTCGAACTTTTTTTTATTTTTTTTTCAAAATTTCTTTTTGACAATCGAAAATTATGTTTGAAACTATTTTAAAAAAATTTAAATATAGTTTTTAAGTATTTATTTATATATTTATTAGAATCCTAAATTTCACATTTCAAAAACCCTACCGCACTCCTCAACTCTAAACCTTAAGTCTAGAATAGTTAACCCCATGGGTATAAGTTTCTTTTACCCTTCATTAAAAGTGAATGCAAAAGTGATTAATGTAAACATGAAAAGTGGTATTATGAATGTGGTATTTGTGGCAATTTCCTTACATTTTTAGCATTATTATACTAAATCTAACATTTTAAAAAAAAAGTCAATTGTTTTTGTAAAGCTAGCCAACCTAAGTGTATATATAATAAAATTCATTGAAGACTCGAGAATTTTTAAAATGTATTGCACTGTTTAAAAGTTTAACATAGGTTTATATGTTTTTTTTGTTTAAATCATGAAATTATTATTAAACCCTACTATTTGTATATTAACTTAAGATTACAATACTTAAATTTTAAGAAAAGAAACTAAATTTTTATTTATTTTACTTTTTCATGGGTGTTTATTTCAGTTTTATATCTAATCTATTAAAAGAGGAGTACAAAATTAGATTACCATTTAGTTTTACCACTTATTTACAATGAAATTGAACCTATATTTAAGTATGTTTGTCTTTTCCTAATTTAAATTATAGTTTTCATTAATCTAATCTTAACCAAAATAAAATTTCCCATAGATTTCCTAATATATTTTGTATTAATGTATTAAATGCTTTCCGATATTTATTAGTAATAATCAATTTATATAATAGATAAATAAAATATAAAATAATCTATTCATAAATTATTGGTATGATATTTTCATAAATATAAGTACAATTAACTAATTGGACTTATATATATGAGAAAACATTATACCAATAATTTATGAAACAATGTGATATAATAAGTGATTAAAATACCAAAAATATAAGTATTCAAAGTAATAAATAAACATTTATGTTTTAAAATGTTATACAAAAAATTAGTTAATACATTTTAATTTACAAATATTATTATATCATTTAGTAAAATTTTCTTAAAAGTGAAAACAAATATTTAGACGGTCACATATCAAACTCTAGGAATAAACAATAACAGCTCAGATAAAAAAATTTATAATAGAAATTATAATTATAAATTTTTTAAATTTATTTTAAGGGGTGCTAAAATTTTAGAATTAGAAAGATTTATGATCCAACCCTATATTGTTTTAGTATGAGTAATTGAAATTTATATCATAATATTTTATTAAAATTAAAATTTTACTTTTTGTTATAACTGCATAATTTACTCTTCAATCTACCTTTATGAATAGAATGTACAACTTTATTTTGTGATATACATATTTGTTTGTGAAAAATAATTTAAAATATATATTACAAAGTTTTATGGAGTAAGATCAAACAAATATATGACTTGAAAAATTATTAAATTATCTTCAAAAATGTTAGAAGACGTAAAGGAAAGAGAATACCATACATGTTGACTATAACATTATTTTATTCACAAAAATATAAACGTTCGAAAAAATGGTTAATGTTAAGAATATTTACCATTAACGATGTAGAAAAAACTTTTACGCATATAAAAAGAAAAACAAACACATGTTCAGCTGCACGGGTTATTGTCTAGTTGTTTGTTATGTTTACATCATTAAGAAAATTTTCAGTAATATGAATAGTGATTGATTGTTAAAATGTAATAGTTGAGTTATTTATTAATTAACTGGTATTTATTTTTAATTACATCAAAGTGATATAAGATTTTTTTATAAGTTTACTAGGACCGGCCCGCCCTACGGGCGGGATTATATATCAAAATAATTAAAATAGCTAGAGTAAATTTCTAGTATAAAACTTGATATATAAGTGACAATTAGTCAAATTTTTGTTGGGTTAAAACTATACTATATATATATATAATTTATTTGTGCTTATATTACACTGTAAATTATTGATTTATGTTTATTCTTGATTATATTTTACTACTTTAAAAACTGTTAAATTTCCATTGAAATTGTGTGATTTCTGATTAAATATTTTTAACAAAATACAAATGATCACAAAGACATATGAAAAAAGTTTACAGTAAAATATATTCCATATAAACTAATTTATAATGTAAATTTTGATTTTAATAGTTGCATTCTGTATTTTTGATAGAAATTATTAGGTAATAAAAAGATAACACTATTTGATTTTTTCTTAATACATATAATACTTGATAGATGATATGAAATATTATATGTCATTGTGTGTATTAAATTTTATCATTATTGGGTTTTTGAAAATAAGGGATTTTCAAAAAATTCACGATTGTTTACTTTAAGTTCCACCTGAAGACTAAATTTAAGTATAATGTTGTTGCTAAATTGATTGGTTATAATTTTAAAAACTTCTAATTTATTTTTTTAAGTAAAAAATCGAGTTCTCTTGCTTTAAAGCATGAACACAAATTGTTTAGTTTGTTTGTAGTAAATAAATTTGACATTTGACACAAAATGTAATGTAGTTTTTATATTCTTATATACTTTATGTTAATATATTAGTTGTGTCACTCACTATAGATATTATTTGAAAATTTTTTATGAGAGAAGATAACTTTTAAACACTAATACATATTTTATTCCAGCTTCTTGTAAAATTTCTAATATTCAATAGCAAAGCCTATTTTCAAAAAAATAAAAAAATTGTTTAAAATAGTTAAAATTTAATTACAGTAGAACAAACTATTTGTGGACAAAACAGAAGTATAATAAACACTCCATATATTCTCAAACAACGGAGTATGAATCCGTAGCTCAGTTGCCTCCCTTACATTTAGATTCATATAATTCTTTGGAAAGTGGACATATTTACTCTGTCCGAAGCACTTGAATTCAAATCAACCCAATGTTGATGCACTTGATCACTTTATGATAATTTCAGTGAGTTTGTTAATGAATAAGGAATAAGCCCGGATGGTGAAGATGACGTTGATTGCTCGTGTTGCTGATGCGTTGCCCTCTAGCTGAGTTTCCAGATTCAGACATGCATAAGCAACATGTCTAGTCTCTGTTTAAGAATCTTTCCAGAGGTGACAGCAAAGCTTTATGAATGTCATTGAGACTGACCGCTATGTCTTATAGAACATGTGTTCTTTATTTGTCTCGCAAAAGCTGTGGTGGTGAAAAGCTGGAACACAAGCATCTGCATCTATTCTTTCTCCTGTGATCAATCAAGAGCACATAAATATCTAGCTGGGTACATTTGTTGTAATCAAGTGAGCTAGAAAGTTGCTTGTATACAAGCTTTCGTAGTGATTATTGTTTGCTGCTCCACTCCATAGCTTACCGAATAGCAACCTTTGTCCCCAAATCTAACATAAATCTTAAAGTACAGTACAGGAAAACTCTGTAGTCGTACTAATAAGAAACTGATGATCACTAACCTGATTTTTGATATCCATATTGTCAAACTCGTGAATGCAACATATTCCATAATCAGCAAACATTAAAGCACCAGCCTGTTAAAGAGTTAGATGACATTAGTCAGAAATTCTAGGTTACTTGTAAGTTTCATTGCAAGGAACCATTTATCATTGCAAAATTCAGCATTCATGTTCTTTAGCAACAGTTGCAATCAACCCAGCTGCAGAAGAGGACTTTCTAGATGTATACACATATCTTGGTATATGCCTATGGTGTACATGCAAGAGACACATATTTAAAAAAATAAAAACAGTAGTAATTATATACAATGAGAAGTTCTAAGGTTGATGCCAATACCTTAAGTAAAACCTTAGTAATTAATATACATCGTCACCTCTAAGGTTGATGCCTTTATGAATGGTCTTATGCACACCACTTGAACGCATAAGTAAAACTGCACGCTATGTTTTTATGTCCAAAAATGATTACTAAACTGTTGAAGTAATCATTTACCGTTGTGAATGTTGTAGGATCTCAACTCTTGATCTGAGCTTCAAGCAGTCCTCATACTTCTCTAGTCGCTTAAGAGGAAATAAATTAAGGACAATCTTAAAGCCGAGGTTAATCCTTGACAATTCATATCTATATATAGAGATAGGAAAATACATGCAAGTTTTTAGATGATAGATTTGGATCCATTGTTGCATAACTATGTTTTCTATATTTCTCAACAGTCTTAGCCATTCCACTAATTCATACAAACAAATGATCACTTAACAGAATCTCAATGTATATCTACCAAAGTCACTGATCATATCATTGCAACTCATCCGAAAGCCTAGAACTCATTAATCGTAAATACCTGATTCATATTGTTTACCATTGTTGTTGACATTTTTATTTTGTAAACATAGTTGATGCAGACAAATGAAGAATGCATGAGATGAAACATTAACGTCTGCGTTATTATTGTACTCTAGATTTCCCTTCTGCTTTGACGCCATCAAGTTTGAGCAACAGCCTCATGAGACGCTATGCAGTCATGTCAGCCTCCTCCACCGCAACCTCCATCCCCCATTTACAGAAACTTCAAAAGCACAAACCTAATTTTTGCAAAAAGAAATCAATTCAAACCAATTCTTCGTTCCTTTTTTCGTGCAAAAACAAATAAGAAAAGATTGCAGCTCATATAAACTCACCATGTGCGAGAGCCTATCGACCTCCCATGTGAGAGCTTGAACTGTATCAATTGCTTTTGATCTCTCTCTCTCTCTCTCTCTCTCTCTCTCTCTCTCTCTCTCTCTCTCTCTCTCTCTCTCTCTCTCTCTCTCTCTCTCTCTCTCTCTCTCTCTCTCTCTCTCTCTCTCTCTATCTCTCTCTCTCTCTATCTCTCTCCACACTCTCTGTTTCTTGATCTGCCCGTCGCTTGCTCTATCGCTCCCGCCGCTTGCTCCGCCTCTCTAGCCGCTTGCTCCGCCGCTCTAGCCGCTTGCTCCGTCGCTCTCCACCGCTTGCTCCAACGCTCTCGCCGCTTGCTCCGTCGGTTGCTCCGTTAGCTGGACGAAGTCAATTGTAACTCGGCGATACTGGTTAGCTCGGTTAACCGAAAGCGATGAGATTTGGGTATACTCTGAATGCTTATAAGTGGATGTCGACTGCAGCCTCTTAAATTTCTTCTTCATTTCAAACTTCAGCTCAGATGCGCCGGACCTTGCGGCATATGATAGAGAGATGAGACCCTACAACCATGGATCAGATTGTTTGGTTTTTTTACGGATTGAGAGAACGATGATCAATGGAGCAAAGCTAATATTTTTATAGGTAGATACACCGCCTTTCAGAGGGATAACTCGCGTTCAATGTGAAATCGTGCTTCATATAGCTAATCAGCGATGATCAGTGGAACGCTTTCGAAACCATAGATCGAGTTTAGCTCTCGTACGGCCGGGATGAAGAACTGGTTCAGCCGTATATCAAAAACGTCGTGTTTCAATATATTACTCTTTATTTGGTTTTGGGGTCCACTAAGCCGAAGGAAAGCCAGTTTACAAACCCAGGCCCAAATCTATTACACCCTCGAATAAATGAAACGCGACACTTTGATAGAGGGGACACGTGTTGGCACCACAAAACTCGACTTTCCAGCCTGGATCCGACGTGGCATCACAGGAGGGAACCAAACAATTTTTTATATAATTAGATGTGTTGGATTTCCCTTGAATTTAATCTTGTTTTCTTATTAATCTATTGACTTTAACGTTTGATTAGTTTTGGTTTAGTTTTATTTTTGCATTTCTACTATATTTTTAGATTTCATCTAATCGCATTGAGAAGGTATATTCCATTATTTCTTGATTTGTTTTTGCGACTATGAATTCAAAGGGAGTCTGTGAGGTATTGTATGTTATGAAATTATTTAACATATTTTCTATTAGTGATATAATATCTTGAATCTTGTTGTTCCATTAAATGTTATTCTATTGTTGATCCAGATGAAGTAAGGGGGAGATATTTCAGACATTCTTTTAGCATTATATAATTGTAAATGTGTCATATATTTGATCTTTTGATATTTAAAAGATGTACAATAAATTTTAGAAGTTATTTTTAACATAAAATAATCTTAATTAGTCAAATTCAAGTAAAATATTATTAGGGAAATTTTATTTTCCCATGTATATGAACAATCATACGTTTGATGAGACATATCAAATTATCAATAGATATATGAATTGCAAACTGAGCAACTCAACCAAGTTCTACAATGTATAAATTTGTAATGTATAAGTCAAAATTAAAAAGTGGAATAGGATATGGCCGAAAATATTTGTCTGATGATATTCAGTTCATTTTTCAAAATAAGAAAATAACAAAGACACTTCCAGTTTCCCAGTGAATCTGACAATCAAACTCATTTCCCGTTTATCACCCGGTAGTTATCCCCATAAAGGTTAGTTAGGCTTTGTAATTATAACGCAACTCTGTTCCGTGCCTGCTATAGTGCGATAAGACTTAAAGCTTTGTCTCTCCATCTAATGCTTTGAGGACACAAATGTCTATTGTTTACCGATCAAAGACATTAGCATCATCAGAGGTAATAAGAAATAGAACCCATAATCTTGTCTATCTTAACTCACAATGCATATTTATAGTATTTCTTCATTTTTTACAATGTGCATAGAACCTAATGACTGGCTACCGACTTGTCTTGAATCTTGAGAAGCTGATTTAGGGCTGGAAATAATATGAATGTGAGCTCCTTATCGACTCTTATTTCAAAATAAGATTATGGGCTCAGCTGAGATATAGGCAACAGTAACTTCTCAGCAAAAGCAGCAGCATGAGTAGTCTCTATAATTACCCAGTTTCTCTCAGTCGGCTTTAAGAAAAGCATCCCATGCCTTCCAATTGTTCTAAGCGAAGAACTTTTCATTATCCCACTGGTCTAAGCAGCTTTGGAGGTTATGTGGTGTTTTGTTCCTTAAGCTTAATGAGTTGACAAAAGGAGTAACTGGAGGTCCAAAGAACAATCCGTGATAGAATTATAACAATCAGCAAACACAATATGAAAGGTTTGATTCTTCTCTCATGATAGTATGAGAAATCTTTCTCGGTTTTGTGATGTACTTAAAATCTTCTATTATTTCCTTCACAACAACTCTACAATATAACCAATGTATATAAACATTTCGCACTTGTACGGATTAAGGAACTCCTCCATAGCTGAATATAATCCAAGGTTACAAAAAGATATCTTTCTTAATTGTTCCGAATGATTACTTCATTACCCGAGCTTCATCCTCCTCTTGAGCTTGCTTAGACCTGAACATGGTTTGGTCCAGCACTACAAATCTCTCTAGCCTCTCCTCTGCTTGTCTCTGGCTCGTTTTGTACATTAAAATTCATAAGACTTAATTAGGATATATTGAAAGTGTAACCATTACCGTGTATTTATACCTTCTTCGTGTCGGCACCTTCGTCACAATCATCATCCTCGTTTTCTTCATCTTTAGTGCCATCGTCTTCTCTTAACCGGTTTCTATTTTACTTATATCGTACAACATTGTGTGACACTTGGCCACTGGAATGATAAAGATAAACAAATATAACGTTTTAATAAGCTTGGCAACTGTGGTTTCAGGACTTGGTTGAAGAAACTGAGTCAGATTATAAATTAAAAACACAAACCATCTGAAAGAGATATAGCTGACCTGAATTCAACACTGAGGAAAACATACCTCCTTTAATGGCAACACCTATAAGAATCTTCTGATGCGAATCCAAATAGTTTGCAGGTTTAACATGTCTTTATTCAGCACTGAGGAAAACATACCTCCTTTAGTAGCAACACCTATAAGAATCTTCTGATGCGAATCCAAATAGTTTGCAGGTTTAACATGTCTTTTCTCAGCAATCTTAACACATTGTTCACTGAATTATAATAAAAAAAAAAGAATGGTGAGTGAGTGAGACCAATATCATACTAAATGTTTTGCCTTTCTGACTTTACCCTTTGGGCTTATTTTCTACTTCCTCTTCTGGTCGAATCTGAGAAATAAGATGCTTATGTGCTTATTGATCTGAGACCCTATTTACAACCGATATTTCTATATGTTTTATGAGAATTTACGCATAACTGCATCACCTGAGTCGTTCTATCGGATCCATGATTGCGGTACTCCTTGCGCCTTGCTGCAGATCTCTTGTAAACCGTTTGTCCATTAATTCACATAATTCTGCCTTCCCGTGAATTGAAACCCATACCTCATGGTGTAGAAGTATTAGTGAACCCTTGGTCAAACCACTGAACCAAGGAGGCTTCCACACATATCAGTTATTACATGGTTAATTTTTTTTTAACAAAAAAATCTGACTATATACCTAATTAATTAAGGGAAATTGCAGTGTATATACAAGCATAAGTGCATAATTTGCACAGATAGAAGTTGTCATTTCTCGCTTATGTGTCTTTTTTAATGGCCCTTTTGCCCCTATATCTCGTATGTTACACTAAAATTGTCACCCATTTACGAACTCTCTATATTGGTATACTCTTGTTATATCACGCGTGAAAAGGTTTGTCAGTAGATAGCACAATAATCGATACACGTATTGTTTCAAAATCAAAACTGTTCTTCTCTCTACTTCCACATTTTCTTCGTTTAATCCATCGGTACCTTCTCTCTCTTCTCGCAAGATTTCCACTGAATTGTCTAGTTCACTCTCACCGGAGTCGAGTGTCTCTTCTTGTTAAGCTTCACTTGTCATCATCTGCAACTGCCTCCCACTCGCCATGAACATGAGCTTTGACTTATTATGTCCACCATCGCGTCTAAATGTAGATCGCCACGTCAAGTTTATTCCTTTCACGGTCGTGCTTCACCATTCACCTCTGTTTACGTCGAGTTCGATATCGTCGCGAGATTCACATGGCTTACTCCTCTGTCAGTGGATCTTCAGTCGCCTTGCTCTAACAACGTCGCCATGCTCATAATCAAGCCTTGCCGTTGTGTTCATCCTTGCCGTCGCCATCTAGTTCGGCGAAGAGAAAGGTTGATCTCTCCAATGGTGACTTTATATGTTTTTGCACAATAAGTACCTGAAATTATGGTTCTTTTCAATTTGACCCCAAATGTTTTAGATTTACAAAAACATCCTCGTGAATCAACCCCCAAATCTTTCAATTGTGCAATCTAGCTCTTCTTGTATTTGCACAATTGTACCTCATTTCTAGATGGCTTTCAAATTGGCCACAACACTAATTACTCAATATATCTTTTGTTTTGGGTTTGCAGTGTTAACCCTCCGTTAATTAGTATATATTATCGGCTAACTATAACAATGTCTAGATAATTAATATATATTACCAGCTAAGTATAACAAAGGAGTCAAGTAAAATCTTAACCGGGTAAACAACCATTTTAATCATATGTATTGTGATTTGTTAATGAGTTTATTTTATGTTTAGCCGAACATGTAAATCTAATCATATGTTTTGTGATTTACTAGAGAGTTCATTTTTTTTGTTTATCTGAATTGATACAAACCATCAACTGATCAAATAGCCAGTAAATATAATATTATATGCCACCTAAAATGTAAAGTATCCGGATAAATCAGAATATAACAATACTAATTTCTTAGCCGGATAATTATAATCGAGAAAACATGCATAATCGGATAACTATAGTGTTAACCAACCATTGATTAAAAATACTAACAAAGAATAATGATATCTAGATAGTTAGAATACATTACCGGCTAACTATAACAATATAAAAATCAAGTAAAATCTTAACTGGTTATTTTACAAGCTACATCATAAAGAAAAGTGAAAGATCTTTCCAGGAATCATAGTAACAACTAACAGTCGGTACTCATCCTTAATAGACTCTCATCTTTGGAACTGATCTGCCCGAGATGGTACTTGACGACGGTAACGTGATGGTAATGTGGCGGCGGTAAATAATGATGGTTAGAAAGAAACCTTTTGTTGAAGCGTGAAGAGTTAAGGAGCTCTTTGTTAAATAAGGCCATGCTTTCCAGCTTCTACGAGTCTACTCACCGTCGTGTAATAACCTCAAGTTCGAGCGAGAGAAATTTGAAAGGTGAATGTGTGAATTTGTGGTAATGAATCTAAAGATGATAAAAAAATTTAACAGAGAGGATTCCCATTTCAAAAATTGATTATTTAGTGTTTGGTAATTTATCTCTATGTGGAAAAGAAAGAGTGATTTGCTTGTGGTTTGACGGGGGGGGGGAGAGAGAGAGAGAGAGAGAGAGAGAGAGAGAGAGAGAGAGAGAGAGAGAGAGAGAGAGAGAGAGAGAGAGAGAGAGAGAGAGAGAGAGAGAGAGAGATTTTACATGTTCTCTGTACAATCATTTTTACAAAAACAATGATGACATGATTAACAAGATTGATGACATGGTTTATAGTTAATATGACATGGACAATCACATTTATTACTGACATATATTTTTGGTAAATTTTATAGGATATGACAATAACTAATACATTGCATTTAATGTTGATTTATATTTTTGGTAAACTTCTTAAAATATGGTAATAATTCATAAATCATCACTAAAATAAATATATTGAAATATGCATTATAAATTTCGAAATACATTATTTAATAGTATTTTTATAATTATACAATTTTTATTACTAATATTTTCAAAATTTTCTACATCTTTTTTAAAATATTAATAAATTTTTAATCATAATTTCATTAGTTTCTTTTAGATATCTAGAAATTTTATAAATATTATTTAGTTATAATTTTTAATAACTATGCAATTTTTATATGATTTTTTAGTAGTTTTATACAAGTTGATTTAATACATTTAACCAAAATAAATAGATAAAAAATTTATCTAAGATTCAAATTTTAAATATATTACATATATATTATTAAATGTAATTTAAAATAAACAAATTTTTTTTTTTAATTTTATGCTTAAATAATCAACTTTATATTAAATATTAATTAAAATAATAAAATATATAATATTAATAAATTTCATTTTGAATATAATTTAACTTTTAAAAAATTTATCACGTGCAAGAAAACACCTAGTTAACTTAACCCTAGAAAAAAAGTACTTTTTGGTAAGCCGACGAGACATTACTAAATATGTAAATGAGAAAAGATATTTTATTTAGTTAGCGTGATTGTTTGGACCGACGACAAATATTTTTAGCGTGAAGCCCACGAGGTCGCCTTTTGTGGGTCCCTTCTCTCTCTCCGTATCGTCTTCAGCCTCCAAAACCCCCACGAAACGGCGAGCCACCGTAGACCGAGTCCTAATCGATGAGACAATGCTCCGTACGCTTCACGGTTTGAAGATCAACAACCTTTCTCCTCGAATTGCTCGTCTCTCGCCATGACTCTCCTCTCTAGGTTCGTCTCTGCTTTATCATCCGATTCCGCTTTTGCTTCCCTGTTACAAAGTTTCAACCTTTACTCTTTCCCTTTGATTGTTTCCTTCTAAAAAGTTGTTTCATGCAGATTCTTGGTCACCAAAGTGGTTACCAGATACACACAATCTCTCTACTCTAACCAGAAACATGGGACATCTGTTAAAGTCTCTTTAGTTTTGCCTCAGTTCAGAAATTCGAGTAATGGGTTTCATTCATTGTCCCTTGTCCCTTACGCTAAAGGAAGATCTTTCGGTCATAGTCTTCTCTCACGAAGCTATGTAGTCAAGCAACGTGCTCAATTCTCTTTGAAATGGCTTCTTAATAGATACTCTACCCACCAATGGAACTTACCTCGCATAAGCATGGTTGCTCAAGCCTTTTGCTTGTCTGTATCCCGTTCGCCCTTGTTAGTACCTGGCGTGTTAGCTCTCACTTGTAGGAAAGTCGCTTATGCGCAAAGGCCCGCTCCAAGTCCTCCCGTTTTAATACGGTCTCCTCAGCAGTTTTCTCTTTATAGAAGTGCTGTTAACATCCCTGTTGTTATCTCCACTTTGGTTCTTTCCGCGGTGAGAAGTGTGGCTCTCCTCGGGAGAGCTCTCTATTTAGCAGTCTTGCTTTCTCCTAATCTCGTGATGGCGTTGTTGGAGTTCTCATGCGGGCCACGGTTCAGGAAGCTGCGGCATGAGGTCCTCCATCGAACTCTGGAGAGAGCTGGTCCTGCTTTTATCAAGTTCGGACAATGGATCGCCACGAGACCTGATCTGTTCTCTAAGGATCTGTGTTTGCAGCTCTCGAAGCTTCACAGTAACGCCCCTGAGCACAGCTTTGAGTTCACCAAAAGAACCATCGAGAGAGCCTTTGGTCGTAAGCTCTCTGATATATTCGAGGAGTTTGATGAGGCGCCAGTGGCTTCCGGGAGCATAGCTCAAGTCCATAGAGCCACCTTGAAGTTTCAGTATCCAGGACAAAAGGTGAAGTCCTCCGAAGTTGCTGTTAAAGTTAGGCATCCTTGCGTTGAGGAGACGATGACGAGAGACTTTGTGATAATCAAAATGGCGGCAAAGCTAACTACTTTCGTCCCGGGTCTGAACTGGCTTCGGTTGGATGAGTGCGTGCAGCAGTTTAGCCTCTACATGTTGTCTCAAGTTGATCTCTCGAGGGAAGCTTCTCATTTGAGTCGGTTTATATATAACTTCCGTGGATGGAAAGATGTCTCTTTCCCTAAGCCTGTCTTTCCCCTTGTGCATCCCTCTGTTCTGGTTGAGTCATTCGAGCACGGAGAGAGCGTGGCTCGTTATGTGGATGGACCAGAAGGACATGAATGGCTTAAGTCTAAAGTGGCTCATATCGGAACTAATGCTCTCTTGAAGATGCTCCTGGTGAATCCTCTTTTTTGTTCGTTTCAGTTTAGTTATATAACTTTTAAAGATTTTTTTATCACATTCTTGTTTTTTTTTTTTTTTTGCAGGTGGACAACTTCGTTCATGCAGATATGCACCCCGGGAACATTCTTGTCAGGAAGAACGGTGCTAAAAGAGGTCTGTTCAGATCGAAGAAGCCACACATTATTTTCCTTGATGTAGGGATGACTGCAGAGCTCTCGAAAACGGACAGAGACAACCTACTCGGTTTTTTCAAGGCGGTTGCGCGTAGAGATGGTCGGACTGCCGCTGAACGGACACTTAAGTTATCTAAACAACAGAAGTGTCCTAACCCACAGGCCTTTGTCGAGGTGAGAACACATACAAAGTTTCTTCATCTATGTGGTGTTGTTTATATTTATATATAAAACACATATTGTGACAGGAAGTAGAAGAAGCGTTTAGATTCTGGGGAACAGCAGAAGGAGAATCAGTTCATCCAGCAGATTGTATGCACGAGTTATTCGAGAAAATGAGAAATCATAGAGTTAACATTGATGGCAATGTCTCCACCGTGATGTTTACAACATTAGTTCTCGAGGTGAGTTTATTGTTGATTTATAGAGTTTGGTTCATATCTTAAAACAAGACTGAGGCTTTGAGGTATGTATGTATGTTCTGTTAGGGATGGCAACGGAAGCTGGATCCGGGATATGATATAATGCGAACGCTACAGAAAATGCTGCTGAAAACGGATTGGATGAAGTCACTTTCCTACACGGTCGATGGACTGATGGCTCCCTAGATTTGACAAAGGTTTATTTTTTTTCTATTATTATTATTATTTTGTACACGTTTGAATCTCTTTTGAGAGCCAACTTTTGTTTTGACTTAGGAGTTGATGAAACACCATCTTTTACAGAAGAAAAAATGAAAAGATAAATTCAAATTTTGTTTTTCTTCTTTTCTTTTGAATTGAGTTTAATCATCTCTCTAATTACATCAAACTTGTATTTTCTTTTGCGGTATATATCACCACATCAGTTTTGTGTCTCAGTTTTGGTTATTATGAACCTAAACTCAATCAAAATGTGTCTCAGTTTTGGTTATTATTTCATTTTCTGCATAAATTAAAATTTATGACAATTTTGTGATGGACGGTTTTCTTATGAGCTGAAGAATTAAAGAATCACTTTTAGGTTCCAAAACATTTTTTTAGCTAATATTTGTAAATAAATCATGGATCTAAAAACCAATGAAATGGTAATCGACGCATTTTTTATTGGTAGGAAACTCAAAAAGTATCTTAACTTTGCAAGTATTTAATATGTAGCTACTACAAACGAAGTTGCTCTAGAAAAAAAAAAGTTTCAGTCAAAGTTTAAAGGTTAAAACATAAACACCAATCGAAGGAATGACTTTATCTAATAGTTTGCACCAATGGTTTCGCTTAGAAGGAGCCGTTACCAATGAGCCAAAGCCAACCCAAACAAACACCAGCGAAGATACCTCCCAATAGAAACACGCACAACAAGTTCCCTAATGCATTCGACTCGGGTCCCTATTAAGAAGAAATTCAATAGATTACAGAATCAGACATATATAACTAGTTCTAAATCGATTGGAGACATATATAAAGTAGCTTACATTGTAACCCTTTGGTGCAATGCTGAAGATGCAGACTGTTAAATAACCGTTACTCAATCCCAAGAAAGAGGTGAGGAAAATCATCCATCCCTGATCCGCGTATTTAGCTGTAAAGTAAAACGCTGGAACGAGCAAGAAACGCGCAATAACGCAGCCCGTGATCCATTTCCTAGATTCCATTGCTAAAATTTTGATTGAGGGGATGAACCTAGCGATTGAATCCCATCCGTTGTACATGGCTATTAGGACTGGTGCATACCTTTTATTTGTCACATGAAACACACAAAATGTTTTTTTTTACATAACCAATATATATGTATAGTAATGAAAAATATGAACTGAATGCTTGTTAGTGTTACGTACCAATCGCCCAACCGGTGTTCTCCTGTGTTCTCATAAAGAAAACCAGGGAAAATCGATAGCGTAACAACGTAAATCATGAATATATTCATCCCATGATCAATGTTTTGCCGTAGCAATTGCTTCTTCGTTAGTCTTATGATCTTGGTCTCGTCCATTTGTTGAACCTTTTGTGAGGATCAAAAGTTAAACAGATAATTAACTAGCGAAATAAAAACCACAGCACTGGTGTTTTTTGTTTGTTTTAGGTTCAAAGTTATTTAGAACTGAACCTGTTGAGCTTGCTCTTGGAGGCCGGCCGCAGCTAGATCTGCTGCTACGGATTTAGCCCCTTCTTTCCCTGCTTTGGAACGGTAGTATTTTACGATAGGAAGCTTAGCGAAGACAGTCACATATAGAATGAGACATCCTAACTCGATCAATGTTGCTATTCCTATGAACAACACTACAAGAAACACGTGATGATGATTAAGATTAGCTTTAGTTATATAATAAGATGTAACAAAAAGTTACAGGAGAAGTTAGAAGAGACATTACAAGCGCCTTTTCGGAGACCATCAGAAGACTTGTCAAAGATTGCTTTCGTAATAAGCCTTAAACCGGAGGTTAGAGCCCCGGCTATGCCTAAGCCTCCCATGAATGCCTGAAAATAAAAGATAATAATAACTTTTAGCTAAATTGATTTTAGTGAAGAGAGACAATCCATCACTAAAAGACCAAAACTAAACCTGTATGAACTCGGGGCACATGAAAGACAGATCTCCAACCATTCCACCTTGTACAAAAGCATCAGCCAACCCGAAAAGAGCAACAATCAAACACAACACGACATATGCTCCTACACTTCCACTGCCATGCGAAGCAAGATCCAACTTCCCCAAACCGAAAACAATGAATCAAAACCAGGGAGTTGTATATCATGTAGAAAACACATTTTGTTGAAAATTAAGTGTACTTACAATGATCAGACAAAATGTGCCAGCAGTATAAATGCTGTACCCCAAAATGTTACGAAATCGAGTATTGAGCTTGGCTTCTTTGTAAGCAAGTGTTGATATAAACACATTGGCAACCAATTGGTAAACTATGGTTAGCACCCTCGAAGGATGATATTTCTGTTTGTTACACAAAAACAATACAAAACAAAAATGAAGTGAATTAAAGTTATATATAACAACTGAATAGATTTGTCTGTCAAAAAAATGTTTTTAGAGAATCATACCGGGAAAACTTGATAATAGTAATCGGTGATGGTCAGCATTGCATTCCATGCCACGAGAGAACCTAATCCTAGAATGCAACACACAACTCGTGCTATATTCTTGCCCTGTTCATCATCAATATCCAATTATCATATACACTTAGCATAGGAAGTAACATACACTGTAGATTATATGAATTAGTGATTTATATAACTTATATCTACCTCAAGCCTGCTTGGGATTTCCTCTGAATTACTCATTGGAGGATCACAATCCTGCAAATTTCAGAAGCTTAGGATAGATCAATATAATTTTATATTCGTTTGGCTCCGAAACTTTCAGCCTCTTCCCTTTCACACCAAGATCCTCGACTACCAAATCAAAGACATGGTGTTAAGTCCCTTAACTATCTTAGTTGAGTTTGATTTCAATCTAAGATTAGAAGATCACTAAGAAACAGAACTCGAATGAGTTGGAATATCATTAAAGAACTACATGACACTTGCACAAATTAAGGTTATGACTGTAATAGAAGAAGAAGAAAAAGAAACTCACCTTAGGCAAACCTAGTTTAAAGGTAGAGGGAAAAGATGTATGAGGTTTAACCCCGATACCTAAGCATATATGAAAGTTTTTTTATGGAAGATTCTTTGATTTTCGATATCAATGGATTTGCATGATTCGCGTGAATCGTAACGGCTTTAATCCGAAAAGGATTTATTGACAAAAAGAAAAGAAGAGAAACAAAATTCGAAAAATATTCATAATATATACTAGTTTAAGACCCGCGCGGGATGAATGTTATATATATAACTAATTTTTATCTATTATTATTTTTTGTATTCATTTATGTATTATGTATATAATTAAATTAGAGTAAAGACATAAATCAAAATAATATATCTTTTTTATTTACGATACTTTTTTGGTAAATTAATCAAAATAATCATTTTTATTTTATATGCTATATAACTAAATTTCAATGACATGGACATATATATATATATATATATATAGTATCTTTTAGTATACATATATATTATTGCGAATTCATACTCATATGATAACACAAAATTTTTAATGTGCGATTTTTTGAATGCAAATTTCAAAATTAAAAATATTAAGGTTTCAATACTTTTTCAGTACAAATTTAGAAATTATCATATTTAAGTATTGTCCTATGTTATATATTTTAATTTTAAACTATATTAATATATAATATGAATGTCTAGTAAATGAGACTTCATATTCATACGATTTATGTTCATTTGTATCTTGTTATTACCAAAAACATTAAACCATTAATCACAAAATTTTATTATGACTCATTTAACATTTTTAGTAATTTATAGTCGTTTTAAAAAGATTCAGAATATAACATATAAGAAAAAAAATAACTTTTTATTATATGATTAATGTCGTTTTTTAATATTATTTAATGGTACAAAATTAAACAAAAAAGAGTTTAGATATAAAAATTATTATCAAATATTTATTACTCATAATCATTGATTATCATATATACGTTAATCATATTAGGCAATTCTGTAACTTTTATTAAAGGAAAGTGCGAGAATATTCATTTATACACTATTTATCAATTTAATAGTTAGTTTAATAAAAGTATATTATAAGTTAAGATAAACGACCAATTTCTCTAAAAATTCTGAATTTCATTTTCATGATGACACGTAGTTACAAAATAATATTGTAATGTTTATCAATTAATATATAAGGGATGTTATCAGGAAAAGAAGGGTCTTAGACTCTTAGTGTTAAAGAAGGGGAATATCATAATATACATGTTATAGGATCTAGAGAAAAATATTCATAATATATATGCAAATAAGGGAATATCTTAATGTTATCAGGAAATAGAAAAGCTTGCCGCTTTAGAAAAAAAAAAAGATAATGAAGTAATCAAAGCACATTTTCACGTCACGTGTGCCAGGAAAATCTTATCCTACATGTTGCTTTTATTTTTGTAAAGTTTTTAGCACATTAATTTCTTTTAAGTAATCAACTATTGTTAACAAAACATTTAGGTTAATATTTTTCAACTATAGGTATTTTGCCCGCACATGCGGACATAATCATCTTACGAATACTTATTATTTTATATCTTATTAATCCAAAAATTGGTAATATAAAACTCTAATTGGTGAATATGTTGAAGGAAAAATATTATGGTGAATTTTTTGTTCCTCAAAATTTATACCAGTTATGTTGAAATTTTAGTCAAATTATTGAAAGGTAGATATCACTTTTTTCTTCTAAATTCTCATGGAAGAATGACTTTATAAGAAAAAATTTCCCTATGCAATTTTGATAAGAAACAAATCGAACAAAAATTCATATTTTTTATTTTTCCAATTCCTCAAATGAAATTTATTTTCTATTTTGTTCATTTTTTCATTCTTCTAGTGGTCACCAACTGAAACTATAGTGTTTCACGGATTAAACTTAAACTGGTTTAAAGTAAAAGCAAGAAAATTTGTTTTAAACTCAGTCACAAGTTAACTTATTATTTATGATTTTAAATAGTTAAATCAAACATCAAATTATTTATATATGTCAAAAAATGTTCATCAAACTATGTACTTATTATTATGTTAAAAGTTTTAAAACACTCATATATTAGAAATAGTTTAGAAAATATCTTTATATAAATATTTTTGTTTGACTAATATTTAATTATAAACTGTTTTATATCTTAGTTTTTTTAAATTTATGATAAAAATATTATTTTCAGATAGCAAAACAATATATATATAAGAATTCTCTTAATTTTTAAATATATTTTCACAATTTTATTATATTAGTTTATAATTAATTATTTAATATAACGTAGAAATTTAATTTTATTAAAATAAAATGTGGGTTTTATTATATATAAAATTCATTACGGGTTTTGTGAAATTAATAAATACTCAGTTAAAAACTAATAATAAATCAATAACTTATACAAAAGCTTAAATCCTAATAAAATATGACAAATAAGAAAATAAGAATTTGAATATAACATATAGATTTAAATATTATTAAATCAAAATTCTTTTTAATTATATATAAAATTCATTAAAATATTTTTTTAAATTAATAAATTAGTGATTCAGCTGAAAATTATTAATAAATCAATGACTAAGCTAAAACCTAATAAAAACATGACAAATAAGCAAAATTGACTAAAAGCTTGGAAAACATGACAAATAAGAAATATCAGAATAATTATATATCTAATTACATATTTTATATTTATATTATTTAAATTAATAAATTATGGACTCAACTAAAAACTATTAATAAATTAATGACTCAGTTTAAACCTAATTAAAACATGACAAATAAGCAAAATTACCTAAAATCATGGAAATCATGACAAATAAGCTAAATCACTTCATAAATTATTGTATAGATAGATAGATTGTAATTTAATACTATAGTTTATTTATTGGTTAACAATTTTATTTTAAAAATTTATAATCTATACATAATATATGTATTTTATGTTCAAATGTATGTATATAATTTATTGAAATTGTTTTTGGCTAGTTTAAATAAACGATCTTGTACCTAATTTATTAATTTATGATCCTATTTTTTCTCTGTTGAAAGTTGTCAATCAAATTTTGAACATTTTCAAAATTGTTACTACGCTAATTAGATTTTGGACTCTTTCATATTTGTACAATGAACACTGCTTAGATAATACAATCAATCTACTTAAACTAAAGCAACATCGTCTAATAAAACTTAACCGATGTTATATTCCGAAATTAAGCTAAAACCAAACTTTCAGTTGTCTGCTATGAGGATCCCAAAAGCTTTTTAAGCTCAAATATTAGAAAATGATTTTAGCTTAATTTTGATTTAGTTTAAGTAGACGATGTTGGTTTAGTTTATATAGACTGGTTGTATTATCTAAGTAGTGTTTAATAATATTGTAACAAACGTGAAAAAGTCCAAAATTTAAGTAGCGTAATAGTAATTTTTAACAGGTCCAAAATTTAAATGACAATTTTCAACCGTAGATAAAATATGAATCTAAATTAATAGATTAGATAAAAATACAAAATAAAATTATTCAAGATAAAAACATTAGATGAAAAAAAATTGAATGAAATCAAATTTTCTCCGAGAATGGACCCTCCTAGTTATATAGTGTAAACATTTTTTTCAATATTATCTTTCTTACATGATATCAGTAAACCATACCAAAAAAAAAAAAAAATCAGTTATTCTCCTCTTATCCTCTAAATCAATCATCGCTGATGTTGCAAAGGCAACCACCTCTGACAAACCTCTCCAGCCAAGGCTAGCGGCACCATTCAAATCCAAACGCAAAACTTTTCAATGTTAACACATCCAACGTTAAGAAGTTAACATCAACAAACTATAGTCTTCAGATCCATGATTTCCTCCATGGCTATGATCTATCTGGTTTCCATGATGGTATTTCTGCAATCCCGAATGCCACAATCATTGTCAACAAGGATATTGTTGTCAACCCTGAATTCTCTTTCTGGAAGAGACAAGACAAGCTCATATTCAGTGCATGGCTAGGAGCCATCTTCTCCCTGATCCAACCAGTTGTGCATGTCATGTGCCACAACCTCAACAAAGATCTGGCACATCTAAGCATCAACATAAACAATTGAATAATCAGCTGACGCAAAAGCAGAAAAACAAAAAACAAAAAGGTGTTTCGATAAAAAAAAAGTGCTTCAAAAAAAACAATAATCAACTAACGCAATGGACTAAAGGAAATAGTTCCATCGATAGAAAAGAAAGCAGGAGTGATATTTAGTTAATATCTATATTTTTTTAAAAGGAAAAAAATGCACCGTTTTGTCTGAGGGGGATTTTTTGGCGATTAGGGTTTTCAGTTGCCGCTTCATCAAGGCACCTTTTCCGGCGCCGCCTATGCCTCCGTCGGAGGGCTTGGCCGTCTCGGAGCAGAGGGAAGAGGTCCCAACCAATTCCCAAACGTTGACAACA
Source organism: Brassica rapa (assembly GCF_000309985.2). Taxonomy (NCBI): domain Eukaryota; kingdom Viridiplantae; phylum Streptophyta; class Magnoliopsida; order Brassicales; family Brassicaceae; genus Brassica; species Brassica rapa. The sequence goes on along the minus strand of NC_024795.2, from coordinate 19,393,710 downwards.
CCAGTTTTGAATCGCTCATGGGTTAAAGTTGCGCAAGATCAAAGATCGTTAAAGAAGTATGATGTGGAAATCACGAAGAATGATGGGGTTGATTCAGTTGTGGTTCCAGATGAAGTTTTCCAGGATCCATCTCCTCTGTGGGAGGATTTTCTGATTGGGAAATTTCTCGAGAAAGCTCCTCATGTGGGGAAAGTTCACGCTATTGTCAACAAGATATGGGCAATGGATAAGTCGCAGATGGTTGAAGTGTTTGTGCTCAACCCTACGACTATGAAGTTTCGGATTATCAACCAGGAGATGCGAAAAAGGGTTCTCAAACGAGGAATGTGGAATTTGGCAGGTGTTCCTGCTGTGATGTCCAAGTGGATGCCTTTTGCAGAGGATATACAGCCGGAGCAAACTTCGGTACCAATGTGGGTGCATATGCGCAAAGTTCCAATGAACATGTTTTCATGGAAGGGCCTCAGTTTTTTGTCTAGCCCAGTGGGAGTACCGGATCGTCTACACCCAGAAACAACACAATGCGCGGACTTTAGAGTGGCAAAGATATTCGTCAAAGCAGATCTTACAAAGGAGCTTCCACGGGCAATGAATTTCAAAGTCCAAGGAAAGGAAGTAAGAGTAGAGTATTCTTATCCTTGGTTGCCTTCGAAATGCACAAGGTGTGGGAAATGGGGACATTCTGTCTCAACTTGTGTGGTTAAACAAAATAGTGGAGACGATAATGGAGTCAAGCAGAACAGTGGAGAAGATTATGGAACACAAAACGCAGTGGAAAAGGAAGTAGCTCAAGAAAAGTGTGGAGAAAATAATGTAAGTGGTGAGGAACATGTAGAGAAAGATGCTCCTGCTGAAGCTCAGAGGGAGACAAGTGTTAATCAGAATGAAAACATGGACAAGGAGGATGAGCTAACTGTCCATGGGAATGAGTGGAAAACAGTGTCTCCAGGCAAGGTATGCAGATCAGCTGAGAAGAGAGGAAGAGAGCTAGAGTTTGGGAAGTTTTCATTACTATCCAACTCACGTTTCTCGGTGTTAAGTTTGGAAGAGGAGGACGGGGAAATAACAGAGAGATTGGAGGTTTTGGAGAAAAAGAATTCAGAGGAGCCTGAGAAAGCTATCGAGCAAACTACATCTATGGAGGGGATTAAATCACATGAGAGCTTAATAAATGAAGAGTTAGAGAAATCTGAAGATGAGGCGGACCAGAGAAAAGAGAAGGAAAGGATTCTTGTAGCTCCGAAAACAGAGCAAGAAGTAGAGATAGTCCAATCTGTTTTTCCTGCAGAAGATAATGAGAAAACAAAGGAAGCGCCACTTACAGAGGGAGTTTCACAAACAGTTGTGGCTACGGGAAATAAAGGCAGAGAAACAATTTTGAGGCCTTCTCTTCCTCGAAACTCCAAAGATAAACACAAGGTTCTATCAAACTCTGCGGTTCAAATAGCAAAGGATGCGTCCAGCTATTCGAATACAAAGTCCCTCAAAAAGAACTTTTAATGTCGGGTTTTTTCTGGAACATTCGTGGATTAAACAAGACCAATAAACATCCTGTAATCCGAGAATGGATCAAGAAAAGTTCTCTACAGTTTGGTTGTATTTTGGAGACAAGAGTTAGGGAAAGTAAAGCTGATAGGATTGCTTCCTCGATATTCCGAGATTGGTCAATGCTATCTAACTATGAATATAGTAGATTGGGAAAAATTTGGGTGGTATGGAGCCCCAAGGTGAGGGTCACGCCCTGTTTTAAAAGTGCTCAACTGATCACATGTTCTATCTTGATGGAGGGAGCCCAAGAGGACATCATATGTTCTTTTGTTTATGCTGCTAATCGGGCAGAAGAGAGAAGAGTCCTATGGGAAGATCTAAAAAATCACCAAGACTCTCCTATGATACGAAATAAACCCTGGATTGTGATGGGAGATTTCAATGAAACTTTGGAGATAGAGGAACATTCAGGATATACCAACTCACCACTGGTAACTCCGGGAATGCGAGAGTTTCAGGAAGTAATACAGTACTGTTCTATGCTTGACATGAGCTTCCATGGTCCCAAATTTACATGGACAAATAAGAGAGACTCGGAGCTGATCTGTAAGAAACTTGATAGAACGCTGATGAATACTAAGTGGCTGCAATCTTTCCCTCAATCTCACTGTGTTTTCGAGGCCGGAGGATGCTCGGATCACTTGAGATGTCGAATACAGATTGAGACTGAAGTTCTGAGACCAAAACGTCCGTTTAAATTTGTTAATTCAGTGGTGGACTCGCCAGAGTTCCTACCGATGGTGGAACAATTTTGGGCAGATACGCCAGAGATATATAGCTCCACATCTGCCATATTTCGGTTAGCAAAAAAGCTCAAAGAGCTTAAACCTGTCCTAAGGAACCTAAGCAAGGCTCAGGTAGGAGACATTACTCGGCGTACAAAAGAGGCATTTGAAAAGCTGTGCGCTAGCCAACAAAAGACTCTCTCCACGCCATCACAAGCTAATTCAGCTGAAGAAAATATGCTCTATGAACGATGGGTTCGTCTGTCAGGTATCGAGGAAAAGGTTCTGAGTCAAAAGGCGAAACTTCATTGGCTAGAGGTGGGAGATGGAAACAACATACATTTCCATAATGCAGCAAAGACTCGGGAGATTAGAAATACTATTCGAGAGATCCAGCGGGAAGATGGTACTACGGCAGCCACTCAAGAAGACATTAAGACAGAAGCAGTCCGGTACTTTAATGGCTTTTTAGCTACCCAGGTGCAGGATTATCAAGGCATCTCAGTAGAGGCGTTGAAAGAGTTACTGAATTTTGAGTGTGAGGAGCTGGACCAGAATATGCTAGTACAGAATGTCACTGCAGATGATATTAAAGAAGTGATATTCAAGATGGCACGAAACAAGGCCCCAGGCCCTGATGGATACACATGTGAGTTCTATAAGGCAGCGTGGCCAATAGTCGGCAAAGAGGTTGTGGTCGCAGTAACATCCTTTTTTGAATATGGTTTCTTACCGAAAGGAGTTAACTCTACCATTTTGGCATTGATACCTAAAAAAGACGAGGCCATACTATTCAAAGATTATCGGCCTATTTCTTGCTGCAATGTTTTGTACAAGGTTATCTCAAAACTGTTGGCAAACAGGCTGAAGAAAGTTCTACCGAAATTTATCTCTCCGAGTCAATCAGCTTTTGTTAAGGATAGATTGTTGATGGAGAATGTCCTGCTAGCATCAGAACTGGTCAAGAACTATCATAAAGATTCAGTCTCAGCACGTTGCGCTCTCAAGATTGATATCTCCAAGGCTTTTGACACAGTGCAATGGCCGTTTCTACTGGGTACTTTAAAGGCTTTGGGGTTCCCGGTTAAATTTATCACCTGGATAGAGAAGTGCATCACTTTGGCCTCGTTCTCGGTTCAAGTAAATGGAGAATTAGCTGGCTATTTCAATAGTAGAAGAGGGCTTCGGCAGGGATGTTCTTTATCACCGTACTTGTTCGTCATATGTATGCAAGTGCTATCTCGGATGCTAGATCAAGCAGCCATATCCCGCCAATTCGGATTTCATCCCTATTGTCAAGGTGTGAAACTCACTCATTTGTGTTTCGCAGATGATGTACTTGTGTTCTCAGATGGAAAAAAACGTTCAGTCGAAGGTATTCTCGAGGTCTTTAAGCGATTTGCAGAGTTCTCGGGCCTGAATATAAGCATGGAAAAGTCAACGCTTTATCTTGCGGGGGTAAATGAAACAGAGAGTAATGTTATTCATGAACACTTCTCGTTTGCTGCGGGTTCTTTGCCAGTACGTTATCTTGGATTGCCATTGATGACGAAACAGATGACAGTGGCTGATTATGCTCCACTTATCGAGAAGATTCGAAAGAGAATAACATCCTGGAACGCCCGATTTTTATCTTTTGCAGGCAGACTCCAATTGATAAGCTCTGTAATACACAGTTTGACAAATTTCTGGATTTCGGCGTTTCGATTGCCAAGGAAGTGTATTCACGAAATAGATAGCCTTTGTGCTGCATTTTTGTGGTCCGGCCCAGAGCTTAACCCAAAGAAAGCGAAAGTTGCATGGAAAGACTGTATTTTACCGAAAGATGAAGGTGGTTTGGGATTGAAATCCATCGCCGAAGCAAACAAGGTAGCGAGTCTGAAACTCTTCTGGAAGCTAACCTCATCCCCATCATCTCTATGGGTCCAATGGGTCACTAGATACTTGATTAAAAAGGGTTCTATCTGGACGGTTAAAGAGAACTCCACGCTGGGCTCATGGATATGGAAGAAACTTTTAAAATACAGGGACATAGCAAAGGGTTTCTCGAAATCAGAGGTACAAAATGGTGCAACAACATCTTTCTGGTTTGATGTCAGGACACCAGCTGGAAGACTGATTGATATCACAGGGAGAGGAGGCTGTATAGATATGGGTATACGACTGGAAGCAACAGTTGATGTGGTCATCCGAACGCATCGAAGAAGGAGGCACCGGGTGGAAATCTTTAATGAGATTGAGGATCACATAGAACGACTAAAGGAGAGAGGACTGTTTGAACGGGACGATATTAAGTTGTGGAGGCGAGGAGACAAATATAAATCAACTTTCAGTTCTAAGGAAACTTGGAAACTGACAAGAGTGTCTCGCGTGAAGGTGAATTGGAGCCATGGGATCTGGTTTGCTTTGAATACACCTAAATACTCTTTCATGGCTTGGCTTGCAATCCTCAACAGACTTGCAACAGGAGACAGGATTCGACAATGGAACACTCAACACACCAGCTCTTGTGTGTTCTGCAATGATCCAATGGAGTCAAGAGATCATCTTTTCTTTGTATGCAAATTTTCAGAGGAGGTGTGGAAAGGTTTAACCCATAAGCTGTTAGATATGCGCTATACCTGCCAATGGGACCAAGTTATACCACTGCTGCTTGATCAAAACAGAGACAAAACAGAGCTCTTCATTGTGAGATATGTGTTCCAAGCAACTCTGTATGCTATATGGAGGGAACGCAATCAACGTAAGCATGGAGAAGAACCGATGACACCAGGACAAGTAATCAAAATGGTAGACAAGAACGTTCGCAACAGGCTCTCTTCCATTCGTGATAGGGCGCACACAGGAGGTTTATCTCTTTGGTTTGGAACGAGATAACTCATGGAGTTTTAAGACTGGTTTTCTGAAAAATTATATACCAATGTAACACAAAGTGTAAAACAGCTTTTTTGGTTGAATTAATTTAACATTCTTTCAAAAAAAAAAAAAAAAAAGTTCCATCGATAATGTACTACCACAGCTTAACAACTTGTATGGATCAACTCGCCATCCTTTGTAAATAGCTTGACCATGAATACCAAATTGAAATCATTCTTGAAGGTCTTCTTCCCGAAGAATACAAATGAGTTGTTGATCAAGTGAATGGTCTCTACAAATACGGGAAGACATTCCACCATATCTTACTTATTAAGCTTCACATACGTCTTCGAATCATGATGCAAAAACACTCACCACATGCCCTCATACAACTTTCGGTCTCCGCAAATATTGCTTCTAATCAACACAAAAACATTTCTCGACAGACACAACGGAACACTACTCTTCACAACTCCAACTGGAACAACAATCAATCCAAACACTGGAACGACAATTAATTGCTCAGTCTTACATGTCCAAGTGTTTCATTTGTTAAAATATTATATTTTCAAAAAAATTTAACACTGTTGATATAATTTTCCACGATAATTTAACATCATTTTTGTTAGCTAACGATAAATGTTTTTGTAAAAGTATCATGAATTTTGTTTTATTACATGTAAATCATACGATTTGTGCGATTCCGAAAGAAAATATAACTTTGAACCCATCTAAAAGGAACTTTTGGTGCCTATTAGCCAAAGCCAACCAAGGCAAACACCTGCGAATATTCCTCCTAACATAAAAGATACTAGCAAATTCCCCAAAGCATCTGTCTCCAAAACCTGTGAATCATATAAAATGAAATGTCAAGAAACAATGAAATTCACGTTTCAAAAAACTATTTGGTTTTAAATTTAGTAATTTGCTTTGTTGATTATGATCATAAATAATAATTTACAACACTTGATCATTAAATTAAACAGTGACCCCAGACTGCAACCACAAAAAAAAAAATATGAAAATAGAACTATATGGTTTTGATAGAAAAACTTACATTGTATTTACTCTTAGGCTTATTTGCGAGAACACAGACAGTTAGATAACCGTTGGTCAGTCCCAAAAGAGATGTCAGTAACACCATCCATCCTTGATCTGCGCTTTTTGCAGTGAAGTAAAAAGCTGGGACAAATAAGAACCGCACAAGCACGCATGAAGTGATCCATTTTATTGATTCAATTTTTAGGTGTTTGCTAAGAGGAATATATCTCGAGAAAGCATCCCACACATTATATGAAGCAACAAGTACAAGAGGGTACCTATATGTTGAGAAAATATGACGATTAATTATTGCAAAAATGAGATGAATATGGTTAAAGAAATAACAGTAGAATGAATAATATATATATAATGATATTATATATCATATTCTTTTCGAGTTTAAATATGTATGAATTTATTTTCATCACAGTATGAGTAAATGTTTAACTTTCGTGTCATTAAGGAAGTAAAAGAAACAAAGGTATCAAATTAAAGTTTATAAGCATATACCATGAACCAAGTTTGTGTTCTCCAGTGTTCTCGTACAAAAATCCAGGAAATATTGACAAAGTCAGGGCGTAGATGAGGAAAAGATTGATTGCAAGGCCCATGTTTTGATCGAGCAACTCTTTGTTGCTTAATTGCGTGATTTTCGTTTCGTCAGCTTCTACATGGTTTGATTCCGCCTTTGCATAATAATGTTTAACAATTGGTAGCTTTGGAAACATGTAAATATAGAGAAGCATGCAAATGAACTCGATCAAAGTCGAAAATGCCAAGAATAGCACTGCAATTGATCTTATATTAGTTTATAACCACTTCAAAGATTTAACGTGAACACACATTTAGCATATATAGAGAAAAATCTCAAGTTCACTAGTTAAGTGACCTACAAGCGCCTTTTCGAAGACCGTTCGGAGATTTATCGAATACCGCTTTGGTAACAAGCCTCAAAGCAGATGTTATGGCTCCGGCTACGCCTAGACCCGCGACAAATGACTTACAAGAAAAATTATAAATTTTAGTTAGAAACAATTAGAAATCAAAGTTTTATGCCTATATCAGTTTTCTTATAAGAATAAAACCTGAATAAACTCAGGACACATGAATGAAAGCTCTCCGAGCATGGCCCCTTCTACATGAGCATTCGCCATCCCAAAACATGCAACAATCGAACATAAAAAGATGTATGCTAATAGAGTTCCTTCTCCTTTGGTAGCCACGTCTAACTATAAGAAAAAAAAAACAAAAGAAGAAGAAAATGTACTCTTTGGCTGTATTATTTAATGAAGAAATTTCTGCTAACAAATACCATGCATATATATAAAAATTACTCACAATAATCAAAAGAAGAGAGCCGATGAAGAAAATGGTATAACCGATAGCAATTTGCTTCTGGTTCTTCTTCTTTTTCCCCATGAAAACCAAGATGAATATAGTTCCCAGGACAAATGGCTGGTAAACTAGAGTAAGAACTCTTGAAGGATGATATTCCTTTGATGAATCAAATCACGATTCATAGAAAACAAAAGAACATGGAAACAAAATGTTAGAACACTATATAATCGTGGACCTAAAAATCAAATATAGATAAGTAATTAGTTTTCAGTAGTATATAAATATTAAAATATAATATAGGAAATTTTGATAAAGCTCATGATTTTACCTACATATTGCACGAGTTTAAATATGTGTATAGTTTTCCTCAATATAAATAGATAAACAATTTATAAAAAGAATTGATGATTCATGATCAAGAAGCTACACTTACAGGGAATACTTGATAGTAATAATCGGAAATAGTGAGTATTGTGTTCCATGCCACAAGTTGTCCTACTCCTAAGATACAACATACCACCATAGCTCCAAACTTACCCTGTTCCATATAGTCACTCATCACAACCCCAATCAATGTCTTTTATTATACACAAGTGTGCAAATGTTTTTCTTTTCTGACAAAAATACACATCAGCAAAATTTGAAAATTTATTCTTGTTATGTACATTAACTGACCTCGAGCTTCCTTGGGATGTTCTCAGTTTCAATGTTCATGTTTTTAACTTCTTCTTTGTTGTCACAAATGTTTAGATGAAGTAAGAATAGAAGTGTGAACAAAGGAAAAATGAACAAAAGACAAAGAAGAGAATTCAGAATCATGAAGTGAAAACTAGAAACCTATCTGGCGTTTTGTATGCTCCATACGTGATATTTTGCAAATAAACAATTTATAAATTATAGTACAGGTCTTTCTCGTTTATTACTTTAGTATAGCTAAAGAAACTGCCATCCTGTGACTTGCTAAACGTCTCAGCCACGTACAAGAGATATTAAAACAAATAATACACTTGTTTTGTACGGCTGCCTTTTAAAATATGATTGTTGGTTTGTTACAAGCTGTATGTGTTTGAGATCATGTCTAACATTTTGTACAGCTCAAAGGGTATATTCGAACCTTGTTATAATCAAATTGTAGTAGAGTTCAACTTCATGGAAAATTCTTTGAAAGACTCATGGTACAAGTGCAAATAAGATCGGATGAAAAGAACAAGAACCAAAAGCCAAATAGAGAAAACAGTCTCTTAGTTGTATACAATTTCAAATCGAACATTTGATGCGCTTTCCACAATCATCATGTCTTACCCATCCTCACCATCCCTAAACCAGAGCCACTACCCAAATGCTTGTACTCTTTAGCCTCAAGATGATCGTCATGCTCAGCAAAACCAGTGCCTCCTTTCTTCAACCCAACCAAGTTCCTGTCCTTGCAAGGTTTGTCACACACAAGACAGACTTTGTCCACGGGCATAAACTTTTCACCACACTTCTTGCAGAAAACATGTCCGCATGAGCTAAGTGCCACAAGAGACATGGTGTTAGTCAGAGTGACTTTGCAGCTCGGGCAAATGTAGGTTTTGTCATAAGAGCTTGTTGATGACGATTTCGCCTTCTTCTCTTCCTCTTCGCTGTTATCTTCGGTGAAACGGATAGCAAAGAGGTTCTTAAGCTTGAGCTTCTCTTTGCCCTCTGGACAGACCGTATGAGTTTCAGGAGCTTCAACTCTAACTGAAGCTCCAGGTGTAGCCGAAGGAAGCCAGAAGGCTTTCATCGTCCTAAGCGCCTCTTCTTCAAAAGAAGTCGCCTTCACACTGTTGGCCCCGTGAAAACCATTCTTGTCCTGGCTTTGGCTCTTGTCACTGTATCGAGGCAAAGCACCATGGTTTTGCTGATCAAACTCGTCGAGCTCTCTAGCCTTTTGTAACATTAGCCTCTCTTCTTCTTCGTCCTTATCTTGATTCTTTTGAGAAGCATGGGCAGCAAGCCTCCTGAGAACAAATCCACATGTTAGTACCACTTCTCTCAGGATATTAACATAGAGAGCAAACAAAATATACAAGTGAGGAGAGACAACTCTAAGCCCCTTTCTACCATAGACAAGCACAAACAAAATTATATGCAACCAACCATACTTCACCTAACCCAAAATGGCAACGTCACAATCATCTACAACAATAGTTGAGCAACAACATCATAGGAAACATATGGCCCAATAAAGAACTTAACTTTGTAACTTAACAATGACTTAAACTGATACCTAACTCACTTAAGAATCATAAAGCTAATCCACAACCCTATCTATATCTCGAAACAGACAGCATACGAACGTATAAAGAAGTCAACTTTACAACAAAAAAGAGAAGACTCTTTGTTTTAGTACCTCTGGATGTCTTTCTTCTGCGCGAGGAAGCACTCGAGGATACACTCTCTGCAGAAGACATGACCCTTGTGGCAACACATGGGATCGATGAAGGGTTTCAAGCAGAGGGAGCAAGCATCGAAGGGCTTGATCGAGTCTTTCCCCAACCTCTCCCTCTGGGTCCCATACCCTAGCTTCTTCTTCTCGTCGTACGTGAAGTAGGCGAGATCGTTGTTGTTCTTCGAGTGTCTTTGCGGCATGTTTCGAGAGAGAAATTTAAGGATCCAAATCGCAAACCCTAGAAGTTTTGGTTTTTCAGATTGGAAACTGATTTCGAGTTTTCCTGTGTTTCGCACTCATATAAGATGCTTTTACAACCGCATCCTTCACCGTCCAATTTAATAATTAATAATAATCTTGACGGTTCTTTATGGTTTTCGTAACTGTTCACCTCCCTTCAGAAGTATATCACTATAGTCCCACACAATTAAAGCCCATTCTGTATCCCAAAGTTTAAATCCAATTTATATCCACTATGGAAGTTCGAATTCAATTTGTCTATTTATTTTAAAGTTCCAAACCCAAAATCAAACAAGCATTGGTTAGTTCTGGTCTATTGTTAACCAATAACTCGCAAACCAGTCTTTCCAAATCAAATGCATAACAAAATCAAAACTATTTTGTTAGAGCCCATTTATAACCTGCTTTTTCACAAACTAGAACTAATTATTAGACGTATATTTCTTTTGCACAATATCCTATGTAGCGAGATAGATTACATTATCACCATCTCAACCGAGAGACTAACAAATAGCCTTTTCTTTTTCGTTATGATTGGATTCACCCATTTTGTATTATGATGTTAGCATTATCTGACTATTCAGGATGTTGAATTTAGAGGATGTGTCGCTGCCTTACCTCCTCTTTTCGCTTATCTCGTTCTCGTTGCTGTTGAATAAGCTTGACTTGCAAGTTTCCTTTTATATTGAGTTATGATTATCTTTGAGAATTAGGAAAATATCTATTTGTGTGATTTCTAATAAGATTAGGAAACTATGAGTTATATATAAGGAGATGCATATGATATTGCATAACTTATGATTTGTGATTTGTGATTTGTGATTTGAGAGCTTTGAGATTGAATAAGAGAAGGACTTCTTATTACTTGTGATTCTATATTTGGTATCAGAGCCTAACAAACTACAAAACAATGGGAGATGAGAAAGAAGACATCACGGAGATGAAGATCAAAGAGCACGGCCCTTCCTCTATAATATTTTTGATGCTAAACTCCTCGAACTATACGGTGTGGGCTATGCGTATGAAGATAGCATTCAAGGTCAACAAAGTATGGGAAGCTATAGACCCCGGAAGTAAAGCTGAAGGAAAGAATGATATGGCTATCGCCTTAATATTTCAGTCTATACCCGAGGCCTTGACACTACAAGTTGGTGACCTAGACACAGCCAAAGCCGTTTGGGATGCGATCAAAACCCGACATGTTGGAGCAGAGAGAGTTAGAGAAGCAAGATTACAAACCCTAATGGCAGAGTTTGATAGACTTAAGATGAAAGAAGAAGATACAATTGATGCTTTCGTTGGAAAGCTAGCAGAGATTTCTTCAAAGTCAGCCTCGTTGGGAGAGATTATCGAAGAACCCAAGATCGTAAAGAAATTTCTTAAAAGCTTACCAAGGAGAAGATATATCCATATTGTTGCATCTTTGGAACAAGTTCTTGATCTCAAAACCACAAGCTTTGAAGATATTGTAGGAAGATTGAAAGCATATGAAGAACGAATAGGAGAAGAAGAGGAAGAACTACAAGATGATAAAACAAAATTGTTGTATTCCAATACGGAGTCACAACAAGATGGATATGGAGGACGTGGGGCCGCGGATGAGGAGGTAGATATAACTCATGGAGAGGCCGAGGTCGTGGGAGATACAGCAACTTCCAACAACAACGTGAAGCTTATCGACAAGGAACTCAACGGGACGTTTCACACATTACGTGCTTCAAGTGCGATAAGCTTGGACACTACGCAAGCGACTGTCCGGACAAGTTACTCAAGCTTCAAGAAGTTATTGAGAAGAAAGATGATGATACTCAAGAAGCTGATGAGTTAATGGTACATGAGGTAGTATATCTTAATGAACAAAAGGTCAATCCAAGCATCTTCGATTCTGATCATGACAACAAAAACTTGTGGTATCTTGATAATGGAGCAAGCAACCATATGAGTGGAAACCGCTTATTCTTTCATACAATGGATGAGAAGATCATAGGAAAAGTACGTTTTGGGGATGATTCACGGGTTGATATCAAAGGAAAGGGCTCCATTCGTCTTGTTTTCGCCGGAGGTGCCAAGAAAATCTTGAACGATGTATATTATATTCCGGCCTTAAAAAGCAACATTGTGAGTCTGGGACAAGCCACTGAGGTTGGCTGTGAGGTACGAATGAAAGGTAACACACTGATGCTGTTTGATCGCCTAGGTCATCTCATGATAGAGAGCATACGATCAAGAAACCGACTTTATAAAGTCATCTTACATGCGGATGATACTCAATGCTTGCAAATAACGTCTACTGAATCTTCAACATGGCACGCCCGACTTGGTCATGTCAACACTGAGACGCTGAAACTGATGATAAATAAAGATCTTGTCATTGGCATTCCTCATATCGCAGTTGAGAAAGAAACGTGTACGTCATGCTTACTTGGAAAACAAGCTAGACAACCCTACCCTCAGACAACCCAATATCGAGCAAGTCATCCACTAGAACTCATTCATGCCGATTTATGTGGACCCATCACTCCTGCTACGCCAGGACAGAAACGATACGTGTTCGTTCTTATTGATGATTTTTCTCGCTACATGTGGACCATATTGTTGAAATATAAAAGTGAAGCTTTTGAAGGCTTCAAACGTTTTAAGGTGATGGTGGAGCAAGAGACAAAGACTACAATCCAGACGTTGAGAACGGACAGAGGCGGTGAGTTCACATCTCAGGAGTTTGAACTCTATTGTGCTCAACATGGCATCAGGAGACATCTTACAGCACCATACTCTCCGCAACAAAACGGAGTTGCAGAGAGACGGAATCGTACGCTATTAGAGATGACCAGAAGCATATTAAAACACATGAATGTTCCAAATTTGTTATGGGGAGAGGCAGTACGACACTCTACTTATCTGATAAATCGACTTGCGACAAGATCACTTAAGGGGAAAACACCATATGAAGCTCTACGAGACAAGAGGCCAAATCTCGACCACCTAAGAGTATTCGGGTGTGTATGTTATGCTACAACTGATGTATCAGGGAGGAAGAAGCTCGATGATCGGTCAAGATGTCTAGTACATCTCGGAACAGAGCCAGGGTCTAAAGCCTACCGGCTTTTGGACCCATTAACTCGAAAGATTGTTGTGAACCGCAATGTGGTCTTCAAGGAAGATCAGAGTTGGAGTTGGAATACAGAGGAGGCGAGAGAAGATGATCATGATGAAGATTTTGAACTTGAACTAAAGGCACTCAATGACAAGAAAGAAACGGGAGAGGCAAGAGCAGTAGGAGATAATGAAGCTATCACCATAACTAGTGAAGGAGAAGAAGAAAACGATGATGATCCTGATACAGATCAACCTCAGCCACAAACCAGACGATCAACAAGGGTAAGTAATAAACCTCTGTACTTAGAAGACTATGTCCTCCTAGCCGATGGAGAATGTGAACGTCTTCTTATGATCATCAATGATGAGCCATGGGATTTTTCCGAGGCAAAGAAGCTACAAGTCTGGATTGATGCGTGTTTAGACGAGATAAGCTCCATTGAGAAGAACAATACCTGGATCTTAGTTGAGTTGCCTAAAGGAGTAAAACCAATTGGTTTGAAGTGGGTATTTAAAATAAAACGTAATGCCGACGGAAGTGTAATCAAATACAAAGCGCGGTTAGTAGCTAAAGGTTACGTTCAGAAGCATGGGATTGACTATGATGAAGTCTTCGCACCAGTCGCTCGAGTAGAGACAATCCGTCTAGTTATCGCGCTAGCTGCTTCATCTAGTTGGGAAATACATCACCTCGACGTGAAAACGGCTTTCTTGCACGGTGAACTTAAGGAAGAAGTATTTGTACAACAACCTGAGGGCTTTGTGATCGCAGGACAAGAAGGGAAAGTTTATAAGTTGAGAAAGGCGTTGTACGGTTTGAAGCAAGCGCCTCGAGCTTGGAATGCTAAGCTAAACAAGATTCTTGTTGGGTTGAACTTTCATAGATGCTCCAAAGAACCTTCTCTATACAGAAAGCAAGACAAGACGAGCCTCCTAATCGTGGTAGTATATGTTGATGATTTACTCATCACAGGTTCTTCGCTAACAGCTATAAATAGCTTTAAGAAAAGTATGGCTATCGAGTTTGAGATGAGTGATCTTGGAAGACTAACATATTATTTAGGCATTGAGGTACATCAGTTTGATGGAGGTATTACACTGAAACAGAGCCGGTATGCAATGAAACTTCTTGATGAAAGCGGCATGAAGACGTGCAACTCGACTTATGTTCCGATGGACTTCAACGCAAAACTATCCAAGTCACCTGCAGAGAAGGGTGTTGATGAAACAGAGTACCGAAGGAACATAGGTTGCCTGCGTTACTTGTTGCACACTCGACCGGACCTGTCATTTAGCGTGGGACTACTTAGTCGATACATGCAGGAACCAAAGGAGTCACATGGTGCAGCACTAAAACAAGTACTAAGGTACATCCGAGGAACTGTCTCTCTTGGTGTCGTGTACTTGAGGTCATCAAGGTTGGAAGTAGTCGGATTCAGTGATAGCTCTCATAACGTAGATGAGGATGACGGTAAGAGCACTACAGGACACGTGTTCTATCTTGATGCAAGTCCAATAACATGGTGTTCAACTAAGAAGGAGATTGTTGCTCTATCATCGTGTGAAGCAGAATTTATGGCTGCTACGGAAGCAGCAAAACAAGCAATATGGTTGCAAGAATTGCTTGGTGAGGTTGTAGGAAAGACTTGCGTGAAGGTGAAGATAATGGTAGATAACAAGTCTGCAATCGCTTTGACTAAGAACCCTGTCTTTCATGGCCGAAGCAAGCATATACATCGAAGATTTCATTTCATACGTGAATGTGTTGAGAAAGAGCAAATTGAAGTGGAACATGTACCCGGAACTGAGCAGCGAGCAGACATACTAACCAAGTCTTTGGGAAGAACCAAGTTTGTCGAGATGAGAAGTTTGATCGGTGTCAAGGACGTAGATGAAGGTGAATTCAAGCTTACGGGAGAGATTGTTGAATAAGCTTGACTTGCAAGTTTCCTTTTATATTGAGTTATGATTATCTTTGAGAATTAGAAAAATATCTATTTGTGTGATTTCTAATAAGATTAGGAAACTATGAGTTATATATAAGGAGATGCATATGATGTTGCATAACTTATGATTTGTGATTTGTGATTTGTGATTTGAGAGCTTTGAAATTGAATAAGAGAAGGACTTCTTATTACTTGTGATTCTATAGTTGCCAGTTTAGTTTTATCTCTAGGGATGTACAGCCTCTCCTCATAAATCTAGATTTATTGAGAATGGTGGATTTGAAGCATATGTTGAGAACTTTTTTGATATTATTATCCCGAACTCAATAATATGTATCTTGCACTACATGATCGAAATAGTTTTTCCAGCGTAAAATTAAACTCGCAGGTCTATAACAAAAATAAAGGATGCGATTAAACAAGTATTGATACCTTAGACACTCAGGAAACTAATCATGACTAAAAGCTGTTGAAGCATGTGTTCGTAAAAAGAGGACCAAATGTCATCTAAACCAAATGACCAAATGTTTCTAAACCAAATAAGGACCAAATGTTATTCAGAGAATAAGCATGTTTTGATGAATCATGATGTTTAAGTTGAAGTTATAGAAGAAGTAGTTATGGTGGAAATACTAGATGAACTCCTCACCAACATTGTCCTTTTATGGGGTGACTTGATGTAAGACATGTTTCTACATCCAACTCTCACGTTGCAAAAATCCACATCATTGTTAATTAACACATATGGTCTATTGGAAACAATAGCCCAAAATTTGACATATCTACAGTGAACGAAACGACAATAATGTTCAGAATCCATTTATGGGATCGGAGAATCCAGTGAGTATGGAGCTGGAACAGAGTTTTGTCGAGCCGAAGAAGTTTCTCTAAAATGTGTCGCATGATTTTATAAGTGATCAAAATTGCTACAATTTTAAAGCTTCGATTAGCCAAAAACTTCTAAATAGAACTTGACCGGCAGATTCATGACGAATCAAGCTTGATGAAGCATAATATATGAAGATGAATGAATCAATTGAATTTTAAGCCTCAATAGCTCTGATATATGATATCTTGCATATTTGCATTGTTTTATCCATTTATTCATGTGCATTTTCATCATATAGATTAGGATTTAGCCATGTCTAGGTTGCATTTTGCATACATATGTCTCTATCAGGTATTTGAGTACCACATGGAGTTTCTGGAGACATTTGGGTGCATTTGGAGCTCAAAGGAGGTGATTAGAGTGGTCTTTGGACGAGCACTGCCTGGAGCGACTTCTCGGAGCGACGGCATGAGGTCGCTGTGCACCACATCCCGGAGCGACTCATCCAGAGCGACTGCACAAAGTTGCTCGCGTTTTCACGTCCGGAGACACACATTTTGACCTCGGAGCGACCTTCCAGAGCGACGTGCTGAAGTCGCTCCCGAAGCTTGGAGCGACCTTACCAGAGCGACAGGGAGAAGTCGCTCGCCATTTTGGTTCTCGGAGACACGAAATCGCTCTCGGAGCGACCTCTCGCAGCGACCCAGCGAGGTCGCTCCCGAAGCCTGGAGCGACTTGTCGGAGCGACGAGCCGAGGTCGCTGCGCGTCTCAATTTCACTCGAACTTATGATTTCTCAAGGGCCTTTTGGTCATTTCATTATGCACGTTTTTATTTTCTAAACCTATGTTTTAATACTCTGTAAGCCACCAGGAGGCAGATCATCTTTGATCTTTTGATCTATTGAGAAATACACAAGAACTCTCTGGAGAAGTTCATCTCTTGGGTTTTGATTTGTTATGTTCTTGTGTTCTTGTTGATTTCTTATCTATTTCTCTACATGATTAATCTGAAATCCAATATGGGTTTAAGAGGAATCATGGAGATTAGTGAGTAATCACCTTTGGAATTCATGGGTTAGGGAGATTAAGGGTGATTAGGTTAGAGCTAGGATGTTTTAGTGTAGATCATTCATATTTCCTTGCTAGTAGAGTAATCATAATGCATCTTCTGAGTTGGCCACTCAGTTGTTGATCCTTAGGCATTTCTCACCCGAAAGGTGTTCGATGAAATGCCCGAGACAACTCTCCTAGGCTTTTAGTATACTTTGCCAAAGACATTTGTTGTTAAAGATGCTAAGATAGCTAATAGACTTGTTAGTAATGATTGCTTTCATATTATTCAACCAAAGACATTTGATGTTTGAGATATGTTAGCAAATGAGCATTCATCTAGACATAGAGCTTGCTTAGAATTGTGTCTAGGCTTAAGGTTGATAGTTTGATTGATCATTTGCCATCCTTAGTTCGATACTTGATCACCCAAGGTCTAATCCCTATGCCCATGAGTTCTCTTTTCCTTTAGTCAAGAAAGTATCATTCTGTTATTGCTTTCTAGTTTTAGTCATAGTTTAAAACCCATCTAAATCATTGGTTGCACTTAGATTAAGTGAGTACTTGCATTCTCAGTGCTTTGATATCCCTCAGAACTGGTTCGACAATCTTTTATACTACAACATTTGTCTTAGGAGCCTTGAAAACTCCTAACATCAAATTGGCGCCGTTGCCAAATTCTGAGTAGATTTGAACATTGAGATTTAGTCACTTGCTTGAGACTAAGTCATTTTTATTTTCTTTTGTTACTGATTCTCTTTCTTCACCTCCCTTTAATCTACAGGTGTATGAACTTGAGGAGCAGGGGTCCATCAAACCTAGTTCCAATAGCTGCAGACATCAGAGCTTTAGAGAGAGAGTGTGCTAGAAATAGAAGAGAAGAAGAGCAACAGGCTCACTTGCAGAGATTGAGTACTGATATGGGAGACATACCTCAAAACCAACAGCGAGCAGCTCGACCCATTGGCACTTACGACCGCCCCAACATTCATGGTCATAGATTGGGAATCCGAGC
The DNA here is from genome assembly GCF_000309985.2 of Brassica rapa. Classification (NCBI taxonomy): domain Eukaryota; kingdom Viridiplantae; phylum Streptophyta; class Magnoliopsida; order Brassicales; family Brassicaceae; genus Brassica; species Brassica rapa. The sequence goes on along the minus strand of NC_024795.2, from coordinate 19,375,609 downwards.
ACCCGCTGTGGCAGCCAACAACTTTGAGATCAAATCAGGACTCCTCAACGTGATCGAGAACAACAAGTATCATGGCTTGGCTCTAGAGGATCCATTTGATCACTTGGACAGGTTCGACAGCTACTGTGGGTTGTCAAAAACCAATGGTGTGTCCGAAGATGCCTTAAAGCTCAAGCTATTCCCTTTCTCTTTGGGGGATAAGGCACGTCAGTGGGAGAAGTCTCTACCCAGTGACTCCATCACTACTTGGGATGACTGCAAGAAAGCATTCTTGGAGAAGTTCTTCTCTACTTCAAGAACTGCTAAGCTGAGAAACGAGATTTTCAGCTTTCAACAGAAGAACTTGGAAGGCTTCAGTGAAGCCTGGGAGAGATTCAAGGGCTACCAAGCTCAATGCCCACACCATGGCTTTTCTAAGGAGAGCTTACTGAGCACATTCTACCGTGGTGCTCTTCCTAAGTACAGAGCCAGACTGGATACAGCTAGTAATGGGTTCTTCTTGGGGAGAACTAAGGAGGATGCAGAGGAGCTGGTTGACAACATGGTTAAGAGTGATGCAGTCTACAGTGGAGACCACGACAGAGGCAGTAGAACTGATGATAAGCAGACGAGGAAGGAATTGAAGGCTCTACAGGATAAGATAGACATCCTCATTGCTGATAAAGCTACCCAAGAGCAGCTGCACTTTGTTGGCAACCCAAGCCAAGAGACACCAGTTGTTGTCCATGAAGTTGAGGGTTTGGAAGGTCAGGAAGAGCTGTGTTTCATCAACAACAATGGTAGCTGGTACAAGAAAGAACCCAATTTTCAGTACAACAACTACCAACAGAGATCCTATCCCAACAACCAACAGAGTGGTTATCCGCCTAGAAACAACCAGCAAGGCAGCTATCAGCCTCAGCAAAACCCCTCGTCTGGTTCCTCTGCTCCTCAAGAGAGCAGCACTGATACCTTACTGAAACAAATCTTGGAGTCTCAGACTAGAAGTGAGAAGCAAGTTGGTTATGAGTTGAAGAACCTTCATTCCAAGATTGATGGGAGCTACAATGAGCTCAACAACAAATTCTCACACCTTGCTTCTACAGTCAGGAATTTAGAGAATCAATTTGCTTCCATGAACACTCACCAGAATAGCCAGCAAGGATCTCTACCTGGAAAGTCTGACCAAAATCCCAAGGAGGCCAAAGCTATCACCCTTAGGAGTGGTAAGCAGTTACCCCCTAGAACCCTCACCAAGGATGCTGAGAAACTAGGTGAGGGGGTTGCCATCAACATAGATGATGAAGTGGTGATTGTTGATGAGAAGATCAATGACGAGATCTTAGAGAAGATAGTGGAAGCCAAAGGTAAAGGAAAGGTTGGAGAGAAGAAGAAGACAATAAAGGATGGTGAAGTTGTTACTCCAGCAAGTGAAAGTTCTTTTGTTCCTCCTCCCTATGAACCCAAACTTCCATTCCCTGGTAGATTCAAGAAGCAGCTGCTAGAGAAGTACAAAGCTCTGTTTGAGAAGCAAATGAGTGAAGCTCAGGTTGCAATGCCCATCATCGATGCTTTCATGTTGATTCCTCAATACAACAATTTCCTGAAAGATGTTGTAGCTGCAAAAAGAAGGAGATGGAAGGCATGATGATTCTTACCCATGAGTGCAATGCCATCATCCAGAGGCTTGATGTTCCAGAGAAATTAGAGGATCCAGGAAGCTTCACACTACCTTGTGCTCTTGGACCTATGGTATTTGAGAAAAGTCTCTGCGATTTGGGAGCTAGTGTCAGCTTGATGCCTTTGTCTGTTGCAAAGAAGCTTGGATTCACTCAGTACAAGAAGTGTAGACTCTCTCTGGTGTTAGCTGATCGTTCAGTGAAGTACCCTGTGGGCATCTTAGAGGACCTCCCTGTGAAGATTGGAAGGTATGAGATACCTACAGATTTTGTGGTGCTTGAGATGGGTGAGGAGGCTCAAGATCCATTGATTCTAGGAAGGCCATTCTTAGCTACAGCAGGAGCTATTGTTAATGTGAAGGAGGGCACGATTGATCTCCATTTGGGTAAAGAGAACATCCTCCACTTTGACATCAAGGGGAAAATGAGGAAACCAACTGTGTTCGGGCAAGCCTTCTACATTGAAGAGATGGGCACTCCTGCTGATGAGCACCTTGAAGAGTTACCACCTGAGGACGACGAGGAGGGAGCATCTCCCTCTACTCATTCCCCATAGAAGGTAACCCACCACACTCCCTTGTATATACCATTTCATTTTTGCATATTAGTCTTCTTTTCGGTATCTCTCTCTACTTGACGACACAGAGACTGTGTAACTCAAGTTTGGGGGAGGTACCAAGTATTTGATCATGTTTGCTTTGATGTTGTTTCATTGAGTCATGCATTGCATACCTATTTGCATAAAAAAAAAAAAAAACCAATCATTTAGTTTGCATCATTTGCATTTTTAGGAGAGTCTAGAGCATATAGGTTGCATTCACTTGCATTGGGAGCAATGATTTTGAATGCCTTGTAAAGAACGCTACGTTGCACCTGAGTAGCTTTTGCACCTCTCAAAAAGACTTGTATGTTTCGAGCCTTGAAAACTCTTCCTGCAACTTGTTGATTGCTGAAACTCAGTCTTTGAAGCCAACTACGACCTTATTTGAACTGAACGAACTTAATGTTTCTTGCTCATGGTCCCTTGTGTACTGAGTCATGGCTATACACACTTGAGTTGTCACATCTTTTATACCAATCTTTTTTGACAAACTCTAGTGGTAGACCACTCCCAAAACCTTTTCCTCCTTTTAAGCTTTCATTGTTTGATGAGTGAGGCCTTTTTCGGAAAGTCTTACATGTGCATAATGTTGAAAGTATCGGGAACGACAATGCTTGATCTTCATTCTTGCTAGATTGGGCACTCTATTGTCTAGCTATAGGTGGGGGTGAGTGTTGTGATTATGATTTGGGAGAAATGAAAAAGGAAAAGAATAGATTCTTTGTGCTTAAGTGAATTGTTTTATTGGGACCAGTATAGAAGCCTCTAGCTCAAGTTTTGAAAAGTCTTGGCCCCCAGCCTAAAAAAAAAAAAAAGGAAAAAGAAAAACGAAAAAAAAGAGAAAAGAAAAAAAAAGAAAAAGAAAAGAAAAAGGGGGCTAGCAAAGTTGTTAGGAGCTAAGAAATGTTTTGAGGTTGTGAAAAATCCCTTGTAGATTTCAAAGAGAAGGAGTTAAAGTTCTTAGGATCTTTTGGTGAGAGATGTGAGTTGGGTTTGACATTTGGGAATGATTGTGTAATTGTATGTTTGGGAAAAGGGTAGAACAATGGAGATTGAGCATTGTATGCATGAGTTGGTCCCTTTCTTAGATATATTATGTGCAATGTCAAGGCTACTTGTTTTGAGAGTAAACCACTTTAAAGATCATATGTTTTGAACCTCTTGAATCACTTGAATAAAAGTCTTCCCTTACCCAACCAAATGACTTGGACCAACTGACCATTTGCAAGAATTCACCTGATGTTTTGTGCTTAATGAATGTGAGAGTTGGTTGATTTGAATGTGTGGATGCTTGATGATGAGTGTAAGAACAAAAAGAGTTAAGATAGGCCTAGAGAAGCTAGAGTATAATAAGAGAGTGTGCTAGTTGTGTTTCTTTTGGCTATGTGCTCCCTCCTTCAACCACTCTCCCTATGAGTTCTAGAAAGTTCACTTGTGGACAAGTAAAAGAACAAGTTTGGGGGAGTTGATATCTTGCATATTTGCATTGTTTTATCCATTTATTCATGTGCATTTTCATCATATAGATTAGGATTTAGCCATGTCTAGGTTGCATTTTGCATACATATGTCTCTATCAGGTATTTGAGTACCACATGGAGTTTCTGGAGACATTTGGGTGCATTTGGAGCTCAAAGGAGGTGATTAGAGTGGTCTTTGGACGAGCACTGCCTGGAGCGACTTCTCGGAGCGACGGCATGAGGTCGCTGTGCACCACATCCCGGAGCGACTCATCCAGAGCGACTGCACAAAGTCGCTCGCGTTTTCACGTCCGGAGACACACATTTTGACCTCGGAGCGACCTTCCAGAGCGACGTGCTGAAGTCGCTCCCGAAGCTTGGAGCGACCTTACCAGAGCGACAGGGAGAAGTCGCTCGCCATTTTGGTTCTCGGAGACACGAAATCGCTCTCGGAGCGACCTCTCGCAGCGACCCAGCGAGGTCGCTCCCGAAGCCTGGAGCGACTTGTCGGAGCGACGAGCCGAGGTCGCTGCGCGTCTCAATTTCACTCGAACTTATGATTTCTCAAGGGCCTTTTGGTCATTTCACTATGCACGTTTTTATTTTCTAAACCTATGTTTTAATACTCTGTAAGCCACCAGGAGGCAGATCATCTTTGATCTTTTGATCTATTGAGAAATACACAAGAACTCTCTGGAGAAGTTCATCTCTTGGGTTTTGATTTGTTATGTTCTTGTGTTCTTGTTGATTTCTTATCTATTTCTCTACATGATTAATCTGAAATCCAATATGGGTTTAAGAGGAATCATGGAGATTAGTGAGTAATCACCTTTGGAATTCATGGGTTAGGGAGATTAAGGGTGATTAGGTTAGAGCTAGGATGTTTTAGTGTAGATCATTCATATTTCCTTGCTAGTAGAGTAATCATAATGCATCTTCTGAGTTAGCCACTCAGTTGTTGATCCTTAGGCATTTCTCACCCGAAAGGTGTTCGATGAAATGCCCGAGACAACTCTCCTAGGCTTTTAGTATACTTTGCCAAAGACATTTGTTGTTAAAGATGCTAAGATAGCTAATAGACTTGTTAGTAATGATTGCTTTCATATTATTCAACCAAAGACATTTGATGTTTGAGATATGTTAGCAAATGAGCATTCATCTAGACATAGAGCTTGCTTAGAATTGTGTCTAGGCTTAAGGTTGATAGTTTGATTGATCATTTGCCATCCTTAGTTCGATACTTGATCACCCAAGGTCTAATCCCTATGCCCATGAGTTCTCTTTTCCTTTAGTCAAGAAAGTATCATTCTGTTATTGCTTTCTAGTTTTAGTCATAGTTTAAAACTCATCTAAATCATTGGTTGCACTTAGATTAAGTGAGTACTTGCATTCTCAGTGCTTTGATATCCCTCAGAACTGGTTCGACAATCTTTTATACTACAACATTTGTCTTAGGAGCCTAACATCAATATACATGTTAGTGAAACTCAAGTAACATAGAAAATGAAGAAGACAATTAAAAATGAAAGAAGATTATGTTATTGATTAACCAATTCTGTTGTACAGCTCGCTCTCTTATATATGAGAGATCAATCTCAGTTTAAAACTATAGTAAGATCAATTCAATTGGTTAACACTAAAATATGACGATAAAATAATCAAATAAACTATAACTAGTACAAAAAGTGTTAATAAAGTAGTTTTAATCAAAATAATTTTAAGAAAATATAACGATCCATACTAAAATATGATATATCCATGCTATTATCGAACATACATAATTATAGGTGTGATATAACAAACTAAGTCCCACATTGGAGAATTAGATAAGAAGTGTCTAATATATAAAAAGATGTCCAACTCTAATAGTACGAGGCCTTTTGGGATGGAAACCAAAAGTAAATCCATGCGGGCTTGCCAATTAGGCACAAAGTGGACAATATCGTACTAATCGGATAATACAGAGTTGGACACGGGATTTCACAATCCCAACAATTGGTATCAGAGCCGGTTGACGAGAAATCTGCAAGAAGGACCGAAATACCCTTTGAGTGATGAATGAGTGATGAATGGGTATCCTATGAGTTAGGAATGAGAAGTGTGTGGCAGAAATCAAGTCAGAAGATTCTGGAAGTCAGTTGTGGGACACGAGATGAATATGATCCTTAGTTTGAAGGGGAGAATGTGATATAACAAACTAAGTCCCACATTGGAGAATTAGATAAGAAGTGTCTAATATATAAAAAGATGTCCAACTCTAATAGTACGAGGCCTTTTGGGATGGAAACCAAAAGTAAATCCATGCGGACTTGCCAATTAGGCCCAAAGTGGACAATATCGTACTAATCGGATAATACAGAGTTGGACACGGGATTTCACAATCCCAACAATAGGGACTAAAGTAAAAAATAAATAGCTTTTTAAGTGGAGTAAATAGTACATCTTCAAATTAGAGAGTATATTATTCACCCCCTTAAAATTTGAGGGAATGAGGGGCTGTTGAAGTTCAACTCTATCAAAAAATGAGGGAGCAAGAGGCTGTTGAATATTTCCTTAGTGGCTTAAACAATTTAACACCTTATTAACACGCATGGTAAAATAAGATTTTTTTAGTTTGCATTATGTTAAGATAAAGATGTGCTGAAATTACTGTGAATTTTAACTCAGTCTTTATATAATCCCCTATATATTAATCTTGGAACACTACAACATGTTTTTGTAGCCACATGTTTTTGTAGCCACATGTCATCACGAATATGATTCTTAGAATTTTTTAAAAAATAAGTTGATTCATATAAACATATACTATGTTTTTTATTAAACTAACTATCAAATTAATTAATAGTGTACAAAACAATATTTTTCTTTTCTTAAATAGAAGTTACGGAATTACCTAATATGATTATCAATGATTATGAATAATATATATTTGATAACAATTTTTGTATCCTCTCACTTTTTTGTTTAATTTTATATTATTAAATGAAATTAAACAATTACATTAAGCATATAATAAAAAAAATATTTTTACTTATATATTTTATTTTGAAATTTTTAAAACCGACTATAAATTACTAAAAATGGTAAAAGTCTCACATTGAAAATTTTGTGATCAATAGTTTAATTTTTGTTTGTTAAAACAAGATAGAAATGATCATATATCGTAGGGGTGGACGTTCGGATACCGGTTTGGGTCCGTATTGGGTATTTAGGATTTTCAGGTATTTCATTATAAATGTATAGAAAGCATTCGAGTATTTCTATATTTTGGGTCGGGTTCGGGTATTTTATGTTCGGGTTCAGATATTTAAATTTTGAAGAAAAATAAATAAATCATGTATTGTTTAAGTTTTCTATATTTAAAATATATTTTTAACTTTACGGGTTTTCTAATTTTAAAAGATTAAAATATTAATAGGTTTGAAGATAAAATTTTAAAAATAGAAAGACATTAATTTAGTTGTTGTTTTGAAATTTTAGATTGCAATTTTTGTTAATACAAAAAACAAGAGCTTTGATATATATTTTAAGTGAATAAAAAATGATTGTGTCCATAACTATATGTATATTATCTATTTTTGAGAAATGTGCATCATTAATATAAATATGTTGAATAAAATGAGAGAAGTAAAGTAGAAATATAGGGCTAAGTATACTTATGTTTGGTTATCTTCAGATATCCATTCGGGTTCAGATATTATCCGTTCAGGTTTAGATATTATCCGTTTGGGTTCAGATATCCAATCTCTCCAAATTCAATAACTGTTCGGGTATTTTGCTACTTTGGTTCAAATTTTTGGATCAGACTCAGATACGGGTTTGGGTATCGGATAAAATGTCCATCTTTAATAAATCGAATAAATATGAAGTCTCATCAATAGATATTCATATTATATATATATATATATATATTAATATCATTTGAATATCATTAATAAATATTCATATTATATATAAATATATTAATATTCATATTTTATATATATATATATTAATATCATTTGAAATAAATTATACACTATATAAATGAGACTTCATATATTGCTACATAAATATGTAAATTTCAAAATTTGCAGTAAAAAATTATTGAGATTTTAATATTTTAATTTTGAAAATTTTATTGAAAATATACATTAAATATTTTTGATTAACGGTTTAAATGTTATAGCAATATACAAATGTTAAAAAATCATATGAGTAGAAAGTGTCAATAATAAATATTTATATTAAAATATACTATTTATATATGTCAATATCACAAAAGTTTAATTTGTTCTATATAAAGTAAATAAAATGATTGTTTTGATTTATTTACCAAAAACGTGATTGTAAATTAACAAAAAAAAATAGGTTTTGATTTATATGCTTACTCTAATGTATATTCTCTTATGCATATAAATTATTTTTTAAATAGGTGGTTTCAAATATCTTATTTGATCATGACAATCTCAAAAACACATTTCTTCAAATCAAGTGAATTTTAATATTGGAAGCACTATATATATTATTTCATTTAGATTAAATAATTTAGTCTTGATTTTTATTCCTAAAAAACTTTTAATGAAATATCATGACAAGATTTCAGTCACTCCTTCTGAGTTTGTTTAAAGAATGAGAGGTTTGATCATTCGTCTAATATTTGTTTCTCCCTAGTACCGTATCTAGTTATTATAATTGTAAGAATGAAATATTTGAACTATTTATTATAAGTTTTCTAGTTTATCATTTAATAAATCAAACAGTTCTTAGTTTATACATGGGTTACATATACTAGAATGGTAAAGTATTATATATATTTTTATCTGTATATTTTAAGTAACTAAATTTCAAAAGAATATGCTAATAAAATAAGTGATTTATTTTGTTGTTATAGAATTAAATGATTTTTAGACCGAACTGGAGAATATATACTAGACATATGCACTTATATTTAATAACAGTTTAATGTATTAAATTTGAACATTAACTTGAATTTGCCTGTGATTTTCTTCAAAATTTTAATTCTTCGATATGTATATGGTGTGGAACTAATTTTTACCGATGTCCATCTTTTTAAATTGACATTTATGTAATTCACCAAATTCATAGAAGAAGTTAAAAAGAAACTAAATTCATATCAATAAAACAGAGACGAGAACGAAAGCACAACTTTACATAGTGAAATCGCTTATGGAGAGTCAATAGTAAACAAACTGAGAGCAGAAAACCTAATCCCCTTTTGTGATTATACAATTGATGTTGGTTATTTGGTTTTGCTGATTTGTGTCAGCCGCAAAATTTATTTTATTTTTATGCATATGAAGTCTTAAAAATAATTAAAATGAGTTGTAATAGATTAACTCTTCAACAACGATAGTATATTTAAGATACCAACATTTGTATTCGTCATTTTACAATCGATAAAGATAAATATTATAGTGTTGCAAAATGTTAAAACCAATTAATGAACATACATTATTATAAAAACTCACTCTGCGCATGTGCGCGGGTTATCATGTAGTAGATGGTATTATTTGGGTTATAGCCATCAACCATTGGCGAAATATGCTTTCACTTAAATTTACTTTTCCAACATCTAAATCTTTGCTATAAATGTTAGCTAAGAAACCAATTAGTTACATGAGTTATCAGTTGGTCGCCAGTCGTAAAAAAAAAACAAAGACAAATCAATCATATAATCCCTAAACTAAACTTGAAGCAAAAAAAAAAACGAAATCGAAACCAGATATAGGTTTCACTAGAGCTTGACCCGAGCGACCGCACCGGTGTTTATGCCATGATTTATGTATATTATATATTTTGTTACTGTATCATGTTATATATATATATATAAAATGTGTTGGAGCAGTTATGTAACTAAATAAAAAGATTGGATGTGTATATATATATATATTAATATACTATGTTGGATCAAATTTATATTGACATTTCTTTCATATTTAACTGTATGATTGAAATGTATTATTAGTATATTATGCGTTTGGGTTAAACTAAAAATGAGTTACAATTATTCTAAAAATTCAATTGGACGGGATATAAATTTACCCGCCTATTTTAACTAAAATCATGGGAATACAGTTAAATTTATATTCAAAATATGAAGCTGATATTGCTGGAATATTTTTTTTATTAAAAAAATGACGATAATATATATGCAACATATTTTATTGGTAAGTTATAGTAATAAGCATTAATTTTGTTTATATATAGTAATATATACTTATTATAAGACCAAAAACGTGGAAGCTAACTTTTAAATTGTTTTTGTTAATATTTTTTTCTATAGTTTGTTAATATAGATGTATTTTAAAGTTGATTTAATTACATTTAACTCAAATTTATTTAAGGAAACACATTAATCTAACTGAAAAAGACAAGCATTAAAATATGGAATTCAATTTAATTCTCAGTAGCATGGAAGTGTAATTAACTTTAAAAGGTAAGAGGTATTTTTAATGAGTACTTCTCTTTTAATAATATAGATTTATATATGGTAATGTATACGTATTATAAGACCAAAAACGTGGAAGCTAACTTTTAAATTGTTTTTGTTAATGTTTGTTTTTATAGTTTTTTTTTTTTGGTAGGATGTTTGTTTTTATAGTTTGTTAATATAGTTGTATTTTAAAGTTGATTTAATTATATTTAACTCAAATTTATTTAAGGAAACACATTAATCTAACTGAAAAAACAAGCATTAAAATATGGAATTCAATTTAATTCTCAATGGCATGGAAGTATAATTAACTTTAAAAGCTAAGAGGTATTTTAATGAGTACTTCTCTTTTATAATATAGATTTATATATGGTAATGTATATGTATTATAAGACCAAAAACGTGGAAACTAACTTTTAAATTGTTTTTGTTAATATTTGTTTCTATAGTTTGTTAATACAAATGTATTTTAAAGTTGATTTAATTATATTTAACTCAAATTTATTTAAGGAGAAAACATTAATCTAACTGAAAAAGACAAGCATTAAAATAGAAAATTTAATTTAATTATCAGTGGCATGAAAGTGTAATTAACTTTAAAAGCTAAGAGGTATTTTTAATGAGTATTTCTCTTTTAATAATATAGATAGATAGATGTTGCTACCTATTTTGACATAAATTTTATTATTTGCGATGTTCGCCCGTGAATCCATCGTGGGTGAATCTCAAAATGGTACAAGCGAAATCGTAGAAAACGATGGTGTAGAGATAGTGTGTATGCGTACTTATCTTTGTTAGATTGTTTAGTTTGAGAAATTCCCTAAAATAACGCTAAAAAGTTTTTATTACAAATAGTCTTACCAAGATTAAAATGACCAAAATATTTTATTAAAAAGGTAAATAAACATTTATATCTTTAGGAGTTTTTAATCTAGATTTAGGATTTAGATTTGAAAGGGTAGATTTTGGTGAAAAGTGGGGTTTATGATTTTTCTTTAAAAAAAAACAAATACTAAAGATTTAAAATAAAAATTTTAAAATAGTTTCAAAAATAATTTCCGGATTTAAAAATAAATATTTGAAAAAGGAAATTTGAAAGAAAAAAAGTTTGAATTCAAAAATGTATTATTCAAAAATAATAATAAAATATTTTTTATTATTTATTTAAATAATTATGCATATTTAAATATCTATAAATTAAGAATAAATGAGGCTTTTACCTCTTTAATGAAACTTTTTTTAGTAGTTTTCCTCCTTGTAAACTATTTTGATGAAAATCTATTTTTGATGAAAAATCTATTTTGATGAAAAATCAATTTTTATGCTTTCCAAAATGAGCTAAAGACTGTAAGTGCTCTTTTGTGTAAATCATTAGCCAAAAAGTGTGCAAGTGTAAATATTCAACTTTGTACTATAGCTGGCCAAAAAAATTTTGCAAACCTTTCTAATTCCGGATTTGTGACGTTGCAAATTAATAAAAGCATTTTAGTTACGAAAATAAAATAATCTTTACATACTCATTTAGAATTTAAGATTGATAAAAGCATGAAGCATGAAGCATGAAGCATTGAAAATGAAAAATGAAGCCTGAATCATGAAGTGACATCTCCCACATGTTCCAAGGTCGATTCTTTGGCTTTCACAAATCTCAAATTATGTTTTGCTGACCCAAAATAAAAACTAGAGTACAAATCCGATTTTATTTTTTTCCTTGACAACGTTTAGATTCAAGTATGTACGTATTATAAAATGTTAAACAAGCCAAAATATTAACTATGCACAAAAAGTTGAAAACTAAGAGACTTCCCTTGAGAAAAATGAAAAAATCAAAGAGCGAGGGGGGGAGAACAATTTATTGTCAAATTAGTTATCTTCCAACAACAGTGGTCAAAGTAATATCGTTGACCGTGGCCACATTCTGACCTTCCACGATCTCGCCGAAGTTCAAGAAAGAGTGGAAGGTGGGCTGTCTTGGTCGTGGAAGGTGACTGGTTTGACTCTCCAACATCAACAAAACTGAACCCATGTTTGGTCTGTAAATCACCGAGTCTTGTGTACACAACATCCCTACATGGATGCATCTTATCGCTTCGTTTACGTCTGGATTGGCCATCATCGTTGGATCTATTAGCTCTTTGGTATTTCCTTGGCTCCATAAATGCCACGCCTGAAGTTTTCTCCTTTTAGAACATAAGTTTCGAGAAATGAAAAAAAAAGTTCGAACCAAACTTATTATCAAGAGAAGCTTACATAACCGATGAGGCTTCCATGTTCAGATCCTCGAAAACTAATGTTCTTTCTTCCACTAACAATCTCCATTATCAACACTCCAAAGCTATACACATCAGATTTTTCTGAGAAACTTCCTTCCATTGCATACTCTGGAGCCATATAACCACTACACAATTTTTCAAGATCAAAAATCATTTGAAATCGATACAGCTTCACAATGTTTTATAGAAGATAAAACAATAAGGAGTTTCGGTTAGTTACTATGTGCCGACAACTCGGATCGTGTTGGCCTGATCTTGTCGGTAGTTGAAAATCCTAGCCATACCGAAATCCGAGATCTTAGGATTAATTTCCTTGTCGAGCAAGATATTGCTGGCTTTTAGGTCACGGTGAATTATCTTAAGTCTTGAATCTCTATGCAAGTAAAGCAGTCCTCTTGCAATTCCTCCAATGATATCCCATCGTTTTCTCCACTCTAAATTTCGTTGTTTAGTCTCATCTGCGCATAGATAATACGAAGTTTTCACACATGTTTCTTGATAATGTTGTAAAAGAAGTCATACCAAAAAGGAAATGGTCCAAGCTATTATTTGGCATGTATTCATAGAGAAGTATTTTCTCATCGTTTTCAATGCAACATCCTAGTAATCTAACGAGATTCCGATGCTGGAGTTTTGCAATTAGTGAGATCTCGTTCCTGAATTCCTCTAGTCCTTGCTTAGATTTTCCTGATAGCCTCTTCACTGCGATCTCTCTTCCTCCTGGAAAGTTCCCCTGTCCAAACATAAAACATATATGTTTTGCATAAATACTAAGCCTAATTATCCAACCAAAGATTAATGTCACATAAAAATTAACATTTTTTAAAACTAATTATAACTTTTTTTTGGAGAACTAAAACTAATTAACCTTAAACTCTGGAAGATCGAGTTTAGTTGATTCACCTTATATACAGTACCAAATCCACCTTTTCCAAGCTTGTTTTCTTCAGAGAAATCACCTGTTGCAGAAGCTACGCTGTTGAAACTGAAAGTTGGGAAATCGGGTGTGTCAACTTGATCCCCCACTAGAACTTGGAACCGCGACCTTGAGGGCTTAACTGAGGAGTCTCTGTTCTTCCACAAGAAATCTGTAGATCATGAAATAACACTTGTCTCAGTCTCAGACCCTTTTTGAAACGTGTGAATAGAGGCTTTACCTTTAACTCTTTTCCTGAACCTCCATAAGATCCAAATGCATAAGCAGCATAACCCGAACATCAATGCACCTATAGTACTAAAAATAATGATCCAAAATTTCGATATTTCCTTCGTGCCTCCTGTGTATACATATGAAAAGAAACCCAAACACAGATTTCAGACTAGTCATAATTCAAATATTATATGATACCTAAAATATTTTACAAACCTATTTCGGATGCAGCTAGCCGGATGTTGATAGAGTTTCCACCGTGCTCAAAATGCTCCATATCGATCAAATCTCGAGTCCAAATCATGCATCCGATCCCTGGTACGACCTCATAAGCCATACACGAGCAATCCCTCATGCATACGTCCTTACAAGTCCCTGACTGGTTAAGTGAAACAACTGATCCAAAATCAGGCACCTTCATACCCTTAAGTACCCTAAACCCATCAACTTTATCGCTACAGTTCAATGGCACTCTTCTTATGCAGCCACCAGAGAAATTTCTATTGTTCCATTGATTTTGATATGCCGGCTCAAACCCATAAATGCAACTACATTTACTAGAATCAAAGTCTTTACTATCATTGCATACGCTGTAATTACCGCAACGATTATACTTCTCGCATTCCTTGCTCGGTTTCACTTGAAGTGAAGTCCAGTTCCTGGCATCCCTATTCCATCTTAACTGCTGTACGATGCCATCAAATCTGATCCGGAACCTTGATAAGTCGTCCTTATTCGATGGAACATACGTGAGGAACACGCTACCATCTGGATCAGGAGGAGAAGAGAGCTTAAAACCATGAATATAATTGGTGAAATGAAACATATCTGGTACACCGGTAAAGATCGCTGAGTTCCACGGTCCGCTTCGCCATTTCCTTGTTTCCCCTTCCCAAATCACAATCTCTATTGCCCCAAAGGGATCAATCCCCATTGAATACTTTCCTTGTGAAGGATCAGTTTCGGATCTCCACGGGATAAAAGCTTGATTCTCTCCGCTAGATAGGTTCACCCTAACCCGCATACCTGGCAAGAAAGTATCAGTTGGGTTGTTAAAGCTCTCCCAAAACCTAGTGTCCCTGTCTGAATCTGAAGACAGAACCAGATCCCCTGTTTTCAATAGAACAGCAACGGTATTGTTCAACTTGGGCGGCACGTTTGTGGACCAAACGGTGTTGTTTTTTCCGTCGACGACCACCAAGTTCCCGTCATCTGCAAGCTTTATAGCTCCGTTCTGATCAGACAATGGCCTCTCTCGGTTTGCTACCCAGACAATTGTTTGAGGTTGGATGTTCTTGTACCAGATTCCGACATACCTTAAGGTTGAATCTTTCGGGCTGAAGAATCCGAGCTCGAAAACTTCTTCCTCGCTGATCAGTGTGTCTCCATCTCGTATCGTGTTGTTTCTAGTGATTAAGGTGCTTCTGATGCAAGATACGATGCTGCATAGTTGAAGCAAAATCAAAAGGGTGGTGACCGAAGTAAGGTTTCTTTTAAACTTTGCCATATCAGAGAAGATTTGATCCTCAGATGTCTGTATGTTACAAGAAGGAAATAAATGGAAAGAAGACAAATAGTACTCGTTGAATTTTTATCTTTTTTTAAGTTTGCTGATTTTTCAGGAAGACTAAACTAATTGCTTTCGAACAGCTTGTATTTTTTTTTATATAAAAAGAGATTAAGTCATGAAAATGGCCATGTTCGTGAGGTCACTGCGGCTGCGACACCGCGGCCTGCAACCAGCAACTAGTCTTAGATCGCATTTTGTATTCATTTTACTGTCACTTGACTGGTCGCTTGATCAGTCAAAAGTCTTATTTCATATAGTTAAAAAATTAGCGACTAAATATAAAATTTTCAATGACCTGCATCTAGTCGCGCAAGATTCTTCGACAATCAAACAAACAAACATTTGGTAACAGGTCGCAGTTGGCCAATATATTTATATTCTAGAAATGAACTAAAATAATCCAAAAATAAATAATACCAACGAGTAAAAGGAAAACCCATGGATCGTGTTTGACACGCATGACAATTGTTAGGATAAAACAATATGAGGTTCTTAGTTCTTCGTGATACAGCAAAAATAGAAAATAAGATAATTATGGAGATCAAATGCCGTTTTTTTATTAATCTTAAGAGCATGAGTACAACTTATTAGTCTATAAACCCTTTGTTACATGTCAGCTTCTTAGTCGAAAGTGTTTCAGTCTTCTAAGATTTTAGAGTCCTTTATATAGGTAGCTTTGGGCGAGATCTCTGTTAGATTTGACTATATCCTAAGATATGAACTATCTTTCTGTATCCAGAAGTTTTCATTTTACCCCATAGGCAAGAAAAATGCACTATCCAGAGGCCGAAAGCTAGAAATCCGGAGACAGAAGGTCCGCGTCCTTCTTTACCAAGGAGGATTTGCTCTGGGCTTAATTATCTCCAAAATTCTGACCCTTATTTTCCGAGTTAATGTTTGAAGTCGGAAAATAACTTGTACTTATATGATGACCTGAATAGTACCTTCGCAACAAGTTCTTTATGCCTTAGAGTTGTTTAGGAGTATATTTTTCTAAGTGTCAGAGCACTTGTAATCGATGTTAAAGGAATAAGAAAATAGTTTTATCTAAGTATTGAATTTGAATGTCTTTTGTTAACTAAAATGATATTGGCATAGACCAAGAGACGATAAACTTATCATGGAACGATGGAAGTCTAATTAAGGGAATAACGGGCCACAAAGCCAATTAAGAAAGTTTGGCCGTTGGACAATGTGAGTTCCAAGTAAGACAAGTTTGACTAAGTTATCGCAATGGGGATTATACAACATGAAGTTCAGTTATGTAGGAGTCAAATAAGGAAAGAATCTTAGAGACAGAGTCGAAACATTTATGGTAGGATTTGACCATGACAGATAAGGAAACAACATTGATACTTGATAGCCTGTCTTGGTGAGGAAGTATACAGAACGTTATAAAAAGGATGTTCAACTCTCATTTCTCTGACAACTCAGAAAACGAGTCCGAGAGAGAAGTTAGAGAGGAGAAACGAGTCAGTAGCGAGAGAGAAGTTCAAGAAGAGGGATCGAGCAAAGAGGGGCTGAGGAGTTCATCGCCGGAAAATCCTAGGAAGTTCAGAGTCTTTGAATCTTTGAGATTTAGCTAAGGTGAGGACTTGATTTGTGGCAAACTTGTTAGCATAATGTTTTTAGTAAATTTGATCTGAAAATGCTATGGTATGGGAATGAATGTTGCGTTTACGAAAAGTTTTTAAAGGGTGAGGTCTTGGGTTTGAAACTCACAAACAACCTAATTATGGAGTCAGAGAGAACTCATAATAGAGGGGTTGGTGTCGGTGCCCTGCAAGGCTGTGAGCCGGATTCCGAATGAGCGGGATGGATTGTCACAAAAAAAATCGACTTTTTATGTGACGATCTATCCTGCGGACCCCAGATTTCACAGTGCTGCAATTGGTGACAACTTGTCTTGTGGAGAGTTTTTAAAGGGTGAGGTCTTGGGTTCGAGTAACGCCAACCGCATCAATAACCTACCGGTGGATGTGGAGGCAGTTCCTCCCACGGTGAAGGGTTAGGGTCGTTGCGCTGCAGCGCTGTGAAATCTGAATTCCGCAGGACATGTTGTCACGGTCTAAGACCATCATTATCCCAGGTCCTTAAGTGGAGTTTTTAAGAAAATCAGTGATTTATTTAAATCAAAAGTAATTAAAATAGCAGTAGTCGATCCTTAATAGAAGACTTTGGAAACCGATTTAGAGTGGAGTTTTTAAAACACGTGTCAGAAAATTCTGAAATTTCAATTTTTTTATCTCTCTTTTCTTCTGTTTCTCGTCGTCTCCTTCTCCTCTAGGCTTCTTCGTTGGACGATACAAGCTCCCCTGAGTTAACAACAAAAGCACTCTTCTTTCGTTTCTTCAGCTACCAAATCCTCTTTCTCTCCAGGTTTGTATCTGATTCATCTCTAATCTCTCTTTCGTTTCCTCTGATTCTCGATTCCACTTTTTTATTTTTTTTTCCGATAAATGACTGGTCTTTGCTTCAATTCATTGGGTTCTGGTTTAGACCATAGATACTGTTAGAAAGATTATTACTTTCTTCGATTTGAATGATATATACGATGCTTGTAGATCGTGTGTGTATTAGCCTAATAGAATAGCATCATCTTGAAGCTCTTATGCTTGTTCTGTTTCGCTTGTCTGTAATTTGTCACTTAGGTGGAAAATAAAACAAGACCAGTACGGTTTGCTTGAGATTAATAGATTATATCCTTATATATAGGCTTTGTAACGAAACTATGAGACTGTGATTTCTGGGTTTGTATGATATGAGTGTATGGTGCTGATATGCAGGACATGACAAAGGAATAAAAGTGGTTACGTTTTGTATCAGTCACGTTTTGTATGCTTCTGTGGGAGCAGCAACGTTTTGTATCATCGGCCTAGTGAAGAAGTGTCATTGTCGTCACTCACGTTTTGTATGCTAGTGTATTATCAGTATACAAACTTTTGTATCATTGTCGTCATATTCTTCATTCTCAATCTTTTCAATGTTTTTTTGTTTTTCTTGTTATCTTTTCAATGTTTTTTGTTTTGTTTTGTGTATATCATGCTTAATGATCTAGTATGTTTGACAGCTTGTAACACACCTTGGTGTTTATCCGAGGTGATGTTGTGTTCACAAGCAAACTCACTGACGAGGAGGCGAAATGGATCATGGAGACGGCTCAGTCGTTTTACTTGAACGACACTCGGTACAAGCTGCTCGAGAAGTAATAAAAACTGAAACGATTCTTGTGTTCTTGAGACACGCTTGTATTAGAATTGTTTTTGTATGGTAATAAAAACTACATCACCAAATGGTTGAGAATACTTCTCTTTTGTATGATTTATATAATACAAACTATGTGTATACTGATAAGAACTGAAGTGTATATTGATGAAGAACCTCCCAATAACACTTCTCTTCATTCTTGAATCCTTCCTTCTTTAATGTGTTTCTTCTTTCTCCAATCCTATTTAAAATTTTTATTTTTTTAAGAAATCTCTTATTAAGAAACTCCCATTGGAGCAAGAAAACTAAGTGACTCTTAACTAAATTCCTTAACTAAAATTTAATATTTAAATAATCATTAAAAAACTTAATGGGTTTCTAGGGATAATCATGCTCTTAGCTTATTAGTCTACTAATACTTTATTGGAGCATTCTTCTACTTCGCTTTGGTGATGGGTTTTAATCTTTGCTCTAAGCTTCATCCTCTTAATTATTATGTAGTTTAGTCAGGTTCAGTCTTGTGCATGTGATGATGATGCATTTATACAGGACCTTTACGATTTTTGACTTTTTTCTAGCCTAGATTAGAGCTGAATAGGTTGACAAAAATAAAGGTTCAATATTTTTAAAGTTCTTTTTTGTATGCGGAAATATTTTTTTAGCTCAGGGCCCCTATAATACTTGAAACGGGCCTGAGTTTAGTTTAAGTTTGTACCAAAATATTTTCTTACGTGAAACTGTAAAAGTATTGTCTCCAAATAATTTATTTCTGTCAGTTTAGCTTTCAAGGAAATCCTTTATTTTCCTGACGATCGGTATAGCTTTTTAGTGTTAAAAAGTCGTGTGGACTTTAGAGATTAAAAAATAAAAAAAGCATGAAGTCTAGTTGAAATGGCTTTAGAGCACCATTAACCCTGGCTCTTAAACATGAGTTTTAGCAAAAGAATAATTAAAAAATTAGTGGATTCTACTCACTTTTGAAGAACTGCTCTTCCTCCTTTTCTGTAAAAACCGAATTTTGGGTGGTTTTTGGACTGTTCGCGGACTCCACCGACATGGCGATCTACAATTGGTTCCCTTTTAATTAATTTGTTTTTTATCAGATAAAAAAAAATTCAAAAACCTATCTACGAAACCATGCATGGGTTGAGTTTACATGTCTTCCACATGCTCCAACATCTCTTATTTGGCATTCACAAATCACAATTAAATATGCTGACCCCAAAAAACAGCTAGATTATAAATCCGACTTGTTTATTTTCCTCGACAATGTTCAAATTCAAGTGTGTATTTGAAAATGTTAAACAAGACGAAAATTTATTATGTACAAAAGTTGAAAAAAAAAGAGACTTCCAGAGAGAAAAAATGAGAAGCAAAAGATCATTAGGAAGAACAAACTAATTCATCAAAGTAGTTATCTACCAACAACAGTGGTCAAAGTAATATCGTTAACCGTAGCAACATCCTGACCTTCCACGATCTCGCCGGAGTTCAAGAACGAGTGGAAGGTAGGCTGTCTCGGTCGTGGAAGGTTACTCATTCGACTCTCCAACATCAATAAAACCGAACCTATGTTTGGTCTGTTTATTACCGAGTCTTGTGTACACAACATCCCCACGTGGACGCATCTCATTGCTTCGTTCACGTCTTGAGTGTCCTTCACCGTTGGATCTATTAGCTCTTTGGTCTTTCCTTGGTTCCATAAATTCCACGCCTGAGTTTTTGTTACGTCCTTTAAAACATTAGTTTCTTGATTTGAAGAAAAAAGGAACCAAACCTAAATATCAAGAGAAACTTACATAGCCGATGAGACTTCCATGTTCAGACCCTCGAAAGCTAAAGTTCTTGCTTCCACTTACAATCTCCAGTATCAGCACTCCAAAGCTATACACATCAGATTTGTCTGAGAACATCCCTTCCATTGCATACTCCGGAGCCATATAACCACTACACATTTTACCAACATCAAAACCATAAGAGATTGATATAGAAGAAAAAACAGCTAAGAGGTTCGCTTAGTTACTATGTGCCGACAACTCGGATCGTGTTGGCCTGATCTTGTCGGTAGTTGAAGATCCGAGCCATACCAAAATCCGAAATCTTCGGATTCATTTCTTTGTCCAGCAAGATATTGCTAGCTTTTAGGTCACGGTGAATGATTTTTAGTCTTGAGTCTCTATGCAAGTAAAGCAATCCTCTCGCGATTCCTCCAATGATCTCCCATCGTTTCTTCCAGTCTAAACTTCCTCGTTTACTCTCATCTGCGCAAAGGACTAGTTATATACTCAATCCAGAAAACTTCCAAATTGTTTTGAAGAAAACATACCGAAAATGAAACTGTCCAAGCTCTTATTTGGCATGTATTCATAGAGAAGTATTTTCTCATTGTTTTCAATGCAACATCCTACTAATCTAACAAGATTTCGATGCTGGAGTTTGGCAATCAGTAAGATCTCGTTCTTGAATTCCTCTAGCCCTTGCTTCGATTTCCCTGATAATCTCTTCACCGCGATCTCTGTGTCCCCTGGAAAGTTTCCCTGTTCAAACACAACACAATTGTTAGATAAGGATTAAAACTTTATCACCAACATTAGTCTCAATAAGATTACTACTAGTAATATTCCATTGCTTGACCTTATATACAGTACCAAATCCGCCCTGTCCAAGCTTGTTTTCTTCGGCGAAATTTCCT
Organism: Brassica rapa; assembly: GCF_000309985.2. Classification (NCBI taxonomy): domain Eukaryota; kingdom Viridiplantae; phylum Streptophyta; class Magnoliopsida; order Brassicales; family Brassicaceae; genus Brassica; species Brassica rapa. The sequence goes on along the minus strand of NC_024795.2, from coordinate 19,354,563 downwards.
GTTGCTAAGGCAACGCTGTTGAAACTGAAAATGGGAAAATCTGGTGTGTCAACTAGACCACCTTCCAGAACTTGGCTCGTCGAGCTTGAGGACTTCACCGAATAGTCTTTGTTCTCTTTGAAAACTGGAAGGTGTTTCTTCCTCCACAATATAGCTGCATATTATTAAACAATTGATTCTTTAGTTTTTTTATAAAGCTGATTTATTTTATTAAAAATAACGAAAAAAATATTACATGACACAACCAACAAATAATTGATCAGTTAGCATATGCACGTACTCTTTTTAAAGCAATGTGTGACTAGAGACTTTACCTTTAACTCTTTTCTTGAACTTCCACAAGGTCCAAATGCATAATACGAGCAAGAAGGCTCCTATAACACTTAAAATAATGACCCATAGCTTTGAGTTTTCCTTCCCACCTACTCACACAACAAAAGAAATCCAAGTATTTTAGGATCAGTTATGTTTAATCTTTCAAAATGTATTATGACTACTCAAACATTTTACAGACCTAGTTCAGATTCCGCTAGCCGGATGTTAATAGACTGTCCACCATGCTGAAAACGCTCCATATCTATCAAATCTCTAGTCCAAATCATGCATCCGATCCCTCTAACAAACGCATAAGCATTACACAAGCAATCCCTAACGCATACATCTTTACAAGTCTCTGAGTTTCTAAGGGAAACAAATGATCCAAAATCAGGCAACTTCATTCCCCTAAGTTCCATGAACTCGTCTTCTCTCAGACTCTGGCTACAGTTCAATGGCACTCTTCTTTTGCAGCCACCCGAGAAATCTCCATCGTCCCACAGATTCTGATTCACCGGCTCAAACCCATCGATACAACTACATTTGCCGGAACCAAACTCTTTGCTCTCATCACATACGCTGTAATTACCGCAACGGTTATACTTCTCACATTCCGTGCTCGGTTTCAACAGAAGCAAAGTCCAGTTCCTGGCATCTTTGTTCCATCTGAACTGCTCTATTACACCATCAAACGTAATCTGAAACCTTAGCAAGTCAGAGCTATCTGACGGAACATACGTGAAGTACACGCTACCATCTCGTTCAGGAGGAGAAGAAAGCTTAAACCCGTAAATAAAGTTTGTGACACGGAACATATCCGGTATACCGGTAAAGATAACCGAATCCCACGGACCGCTTCGCCATTTCCTCATTTCTCCTTCCCAAATCACAATCTCTGGTGGTCCAATAGGATCAATCCCTAACGAATACCTTCCTGGTGAAGGATTAGTTTCGGACATCCATGGTGTAAAAGCGCGATTCTCTCCGCTTGTTGGGTTCACCCTAACCCTCATACCGGGCAAGAAAGTATCAGTTGGGTTGTTAAAGCTCTCCCAAAACCTTGTGTCCCTGTCTGAATCTGAAGACAAAACCAGATCCCCTGTTTCCAATAGAACAGCAACGGTATTGTTCAACTTGGGCGGCACGTTTGTGGACCAAACGGTGTTGTTTTGTCCATCTACGACCACCAAGTTCCCGTCATCTGCAAGCTTCAGAGCTCCGTTGTGATCAGACAATGGCCTCTCTCGGTTTGCTACCCAGACAATTGTTTGAGGTTCGATGTTCTTGTACCAGATTCCGACATACCTTAAGGTTGAATCTTTCGGGCTGAAGAATCCGAGCTCGAAGACTTCTTCCTCGCTGATCAGTGCGTCTCCGTCTCGTATGGTGTTGTTTCTGGTGATTGAGGTGCTTGTGGTGCAAGATACGATGCTGCATAGTTGAAGCAAAATCGAAAGGGTCGTGACCAAGGTAAGGTTTCTTTTAAACTCTGCCATATCTGAGATTTGATTCTCAGATGTCTGTATATATCATGAAAGAAATTAATGGAAAGAGCAATAATAGTGGCCGTCGAATTTTATATCTTTTTGTAAGTTTGCTGATTTTTCAGGAAGACTATACTAATTGGACTTTCCAAAATTAGCGACTTGTATTTGTTTTCGTATATAAAGAGATTTAAGTCATGAATATATATATGTATTTATATTCTAGAAACGAATTGTATTAATCCAAACAAAATACAGTACCAACGACTGAAAAAGGACAACCAGCGTATCGTGTTTGACTGTTGACGAATGACAACATTATGAATTTTTCACGTTTTTATTTAGACTTTTAATGGAGAACTGTGACTTGCAAGGCCAGAAATGTTTGTGTCAATCAATTTTTTTCTTATTGAAGATGCGACTTCTTTGGTTTGGTCGTTGTGAAAAATCCAAGATTTATTATTCCACAATCTATTTTTCTTTTTCGAGTCTTTCTAGTATCTAGTACCATACTATTATATATTAAAAAAATTATTTTCCTTTTCAAAGTATTAATATACAGTAATATTTCTATTAGTTGATATTAATTTAGTCTAATTATAAATAATAATTATAATTCAATCTGAAAACCCTTTTACAATCGCTTTTTGCAGAATTGACCTACAACTTAAATTCAAACACAAAACTAACCTACTTTTTTTTGGAAATTAGTTTTGCTCTATTCACCCCACAAGTTCATATAATTTACGAAAATGCCATCAATTTTTTTTTCTTTCGAAAATGATATTTTTACTCTCTCACCCTCATCATCTTCAAAAAATTACAAGATTGACATTGTCATCAATACCCTAACCACCATGAACAACCAATTTGAAGCTCTTAATGCTCCCAAAATCGAGTTACCCTTCTTCTTTTTTCATTCTTATAAACTAAACACAACATATCTCTCACTTTCTCTCCACATTGAGCTAAAAAAACTCAAGATTTTGATTTTACATTTTTTATGGTTCATAAAGTCATAGAAGCTAACGATTCTGGGTGGGTCACTTTCGTTTGAGATTATGTGTGATTGGAGAAGCCTTATGTGTGCTAAGGAAGTTATCTCACCAATTTAAAGTATGGAATCGAATTTTCTTTTCCAGATTTGTTCGTCATACGACTTACATGGGAAGTCGTCTGGCAGTAGACGACTTACCTGGAAGTCGTCTGGTCAACGCAGAGGTTATTTTTGCAATTGACTTTAAAATCTGTTTTCTGAGACGACTGAAAGATAAGTCGTCTGATTTTGTTTGGTTACAAAAAAATCTCAAAAGAACCTAGACGACTTACATTTGAGTGGTCATAGGTTAGTTTTGCATTTGACTGGATTATTTCAGAAGTTTGACTTTCCCGGACGACTTACATTTCAGTCGTCTGGTGAAATTGAAATATCAATATTTTATTAATACTATACGACTTACAATTAAGTCGTTATAGGTTAGTTTTGAAATTGAAAAAAAAAACTTTAATATTTAATTATACCCAGACGACTTACAATTCAGTCATCCGCCCGACGATTTACATGTAAGTCGTCCATGATTTTATTCCGAGATTCTGGTCAAACCTCGTAAATCCTGGATGACTTACAAGTAAGTCGTCTGACAGGCGGCTGAATTGTAAGTCGTCTATATATAATTAAATATTGAAGTTTTTTTTTCAATTGCAAAACTAACTTATGACGAATTAATTGTAAGTCGTCTAGTTTTTAAAAAAAATTATCGATATTTTAATTTTCACGAGACAGCTGAAATGTAAGTCGTCCAAGAAAGTCAAACTTCTGAAATAATCCAGTCAAATGCAAAACTAACCTATGACGACTGAAATGTAAGTCGTCTAGCCTTTTGGAGTTTTTTTTAACCAAACAAAAGTAAACGACTTATTTTTCAGTCGTCTCTAATAATAGATTTCAAAGTCAATTGCAAAAATAACCTCTGCGTTGACCAGTATTTTAGTCATCTGGAACACTTAGATTGAAGTCGTCCGCATCGACCTAAATGGACGACTTCTCTGGAAGTCTACAAGATGACCTCCGTGGATATCGTCTGCGTCAATGTTTAATAAACTTACATTTCCTCTAAAACTATAAAGACTTTTTAACATTTTCTTGTTAATTCATGTTTATTAATGAATATTTGGGCTACTGAATGAAATTTATAACATAATTGGTGATATTTATGAGGTTACCAACATTCACATTAATAAAAGTTTCTAACTGATCCGAGAAGACTTCCGTGAAAGTCTTCTCCGTTAGTTTTTAAGTCTTCTACGTTAGTTTTTGAATAACTTGTATTTTTAAGAGTGATAAGTAACTTCAAGATATGTAAAACTCATATTTACAAAATATGTTATCTCCCTTATGTTTACTAAATTTGACTAAGTTTTTCAACGCAAACTTATAAAAAATACGATATGCTTTGACTAGTTACTATTGTTTGTTTCCATCCCTTAAGTATTATTGTTATAGAAAATAATGATGATTATTGTTATGAGTTGGAAGAAGGGTTAAAATACTTCTTAAAATGTTGTGTCAATATGAAGCTACCAACATTCTTATTTATTAAGATGAGAAAAAGGCCATTGGAGTTTATTATTGCATATGAGAGATCCAAAGATAAGAAAAAGGCTATTGAACTCTATTATTTCATTGATTTGTAAATGTGTAAACACATTGTTAGCACATGTATTACATCTTGGGAAACATTATTACTGATTTTACAAAAAATTCACAACTAAGAGAGTAGGCATGCAATTCACAAAACATACCACAAACAAAACTATTATAGATCATTCCTCTACAAAGACAAGCTTAGACTCCACTTGATATGGAAAAAGACTTTGTCAGAAGACTTCCAGAAAGTCCATACAACTTTTAAGAAGTCCAGACGACTTCCAGACGACGTCCAGGAAGTCCAAACGACTTTCAGGAAGTCCAGACGACTTTCAGGAAGTCCAGACGACTTTCAGGAAGTCCAGACGACTGAAGTGGAAGTAGTCTGGAAAACTTCCTGGAAGTCTTCTAGTGCATTATATTTTAGAAGACTAACAGGTAAGTCATCCCAGAAGTCTTCCAGATCTGAAAAACCTGCATATCAAATCCAGATCTGAAAAACATGCATATCCAAAAACGTTCAAATGGCTTAAAACAGAAAAAATGAGTGGAAGATTAGATAAATCTAACGAACAGAAAAAATACATGTTTAAGGTGAGTTTGGTCTCGGGTGAAGTAAACAATACTAGAAATGGGTCGAACAGAGGCGTTTATTAGATTTTGAGATGATGTTACAAAGGTGGAGAAAGTAAAAGCAAGCCGGAGCTCGTGAGAGCTTAAACCGGAAAAGTACAAATAGCAGAGAGATGATTGTACGGATGATAAACCCTAATCTCGCCGCTAAGTTTGTGTAGCTAAGTGTCGATCCCTTTCTCCTTTGCTTTCCTCTCCTTTTATAATTTGTTCGATTACCTTAACCTAATCTCCTTTTACCGATTGGGCCTTGTCGGCCCTTCGGGCCTGATTAGGAGGTGATTGCTCTGAGCCGCTTAGTCGATTGGTCCCGCTTCGTTTGCTCTCCGCTTCGACTAACTCCTGGCTAAGCCGATACCCCGAGAATCGGCTTCCGAGCTGAGGTTGACTCGATCTGCTGGATTGGGCCCTTTGTTCGATGGGCTTTGTGGATGGGTTAAATCCATCCCCAACAGTAAGTCCCCCCCAGTTCATTGATGGTCGGGCAATCGATCTTCGATGAATTTGGTATCTTCAGTTCGGAGAACAAAAGGTTCAATCCGAGCAAGTGACTGATCGTTGAGGAGTCAATCCGTTTAATCAACGCTTCTCAACCGAGGAAATGGATTGACGCATCTGTTTATCACGCGTTGCGATCGTGAGATAAACGCTTACGGATCGAGAAGACGGATCGACGCATCTGTCGATCACGCGCCTAATTGGGTTTAGGCCCACTTAGGCCTTATTAGGCGTAATGATGACGCCTTGATCCCTGCGCTTATTTCTCCCTATAAATAGCGCACCCCTCTCCACTTCTTTTCATTTTTCTCCGCAGCGCTAAAGGTACTTTCTCTCTCTATGCTCCTTCTCTCTATTTATTTCTGTTTTTAGATCTGCGATTATCCGAGATGTCGTCGCATCGTTTGACGCGAGAACAAAAAGGAAAGGGGGCGGTATCTTCGCAGGATTCTGCTGAGAATCCCGACAGTATCCATCACGGAGCAATGATGTATACGGAGAATATGGACTTAGCGCAGCGTCTTTTGGTCTCGGAAGCAAGAGAACAGTTCCGGGGTGACGACGACGGTCAAGAAGCGGTCGACGCCTCGATTGTTCCGATCAGCTACTACCCCGGGAACATCTTCGCCGAGGAGAGCCCACTGGAGGTTTGGAGAATTCGACCTTCGGTCGTCGATGGACAAGATTGGTCCAACGTCGAGAGGACGAAGTCCACCGTGGAGTCGGTGGAGGCTATTCTCCGAGATCTCAATGCACACGTGGTCTCGTTCATCATTCCAAAGCGGGATCAGAGGCCTTGGTCGCCCCCGAAGGGGTATCAGTGCATTTACGAGTCCTATTTCCGGAACGACACGAAGCTGTGGTTCCCGATTCCTCGAATCGTCACGACTTATGCGTTCCGCAGAGGAGTTGCTTTAAGTCAGCTGATGAACGGGTCTCTTCGGTTGATTGTCGTTCTATCGGTAATTGCGTCCGAGGCGGGGACGTCGATGAGTGTGAGGTCGTTTGAAGAGTTGACCTCGGTTTCAATTTCCGATGATGGGCTCGTCTCGACGAGGATGCGCCCAAACTACAATGTGGTCACGGGGTACCCGTCCAAAACCTCGGATTGGCAACGTTCGTACTTCTATGTGAAGTCGAACAGGTCAGCGTTCGAGGAACCTCCGAAGTCTGGTTATCGCGTTCTTTGGAATGCGGAGATGGGTACTGCACACTGCCTTTCGTGATGATTGTAGCGTGTGCTCGTCTAACGTGTGTCTTTCTTCTCTTTTTTTTTTTTAGTTGGTCACCCGAATCTCGCCACGTACCCCGAGGATTGGAGGGAGAGTGCTCGAATTGTTGCGTTGCAGAAGCAAGATCACTGGGAGGATTTTACTCTGGAGAGAATTCAGAGATCTGTAGACCGGATTGCCAACCGTAAGTTTCCACTACCTTTCTATATTTTCGAGTAAATGAACGATGTCTATTAAGGATTTCTCTTTTTGCAGAAAGCTGGATCTCGGAACCGCATCCTCATATTAACCAATCGACATCGAAGAGATTATCCCTCTTTACGAGAGCCGAGCAGAAGGAGATCAACCGAGCTAAAACGATGAAGCAACTACCAGACCTTAGTCTTATTGTAGCCGGGAAGGTCGGTGCCAAGCGAGGCGCTTCTGAGAGCAGGGTTGGTCCTTCGGGACTGGAGGTCGTAGAAGCGACTCCAATTGCCACTGAGCAGACGCGTACTGGCGGCTCCTCGCAGGGTAAAAGCTCAAAGAAGAGCAAGAAAAGTGCCGGGGGTCCGAAGGATTCCTCCGAGCCGGAACATCCTGGTGCGGGGGGTTCTTCTAAGAAAGGGGGGAAAAAAAGGAAAGCCGGGGACCCGCCTACTGAAGATATTCCCCAGAAGAAGAGGATGAAGAAGAAAGAACTGGCTCCGCCCCGCTCATCCTTGGTCTGCGAAGAGGAACTTCAGGTTCTAGTTCCTGAAGCTATCCCTGAGGTTGGGACCTCGGAGGATGATGAGAACGAGACCATCGCCCTCCGCCGATGGAGACGGGAGAGTCGAGTCACCGAGGAGGTATCCCGTGGAGCCTTGGCCGGTGATCTGCGTTCTACTGAGGTTCCGAGGGGAATATCGACTTCGGGAGGACAACGGGACCGCTTGAGGAATGAGTCCCCTGCTCATGTCACGGAGGGATCCGAGACCCGAGTATCCGGTCGCCCTAAGGAAACCCCGGCAGATGGGTTCAGATTCGAGTTTAACCGTGAGCTTCCGCTGGCTTGCTACCCGGAAGATTGTGCTCGCCTGTTACGGTTGGTCAAAGGCGGTCCCGATCAACTCCCTTCGGTGGGAGATCTCATCTTCAAAGATGAGTATGAGCACGCCTCCTGCTCGTCTGTAAAGGTAAGCGGTTGTTCGTTCCCTTCTCCCCTTTTTTTTTATCTTAGCTAAGTCTTCTTTGTCGTGTCTTGATCAGAGCCATGGTGATTGGAACGTTTTGGTCGAGAAGTACGACTCATCTCTTAGACGGGCCAGAGAACAGATTCGTGAGAGCGAGGAGGCTAAGAAGAGAATGGAGGAGGCTCTTCGGGTTTCTACGCGAGAAAAGGCAGACGCCATTGCTCGTGAAAAAGCCCTTAGGAAGGCGTTTGACGAGACGCGGACATCCGACGCAGCTGAGTTGCAGATGTGCAAGGAGTCAATGAACAATCTTGAGTTCGTGGTGGATAAGCAGCGGAAGGAAAAGGCTGATCTAGAGGCAAAAATGGCTGCGGAATTGCTAAGGCATTCCGAGGAGATGGACAGGCTTCGGAAATCTCGTAAATACGAGGTCACGCACGAGAGGATTCGCGTGCTGATTGCCATGATCGCCAAAGCCGAGAAACGTTTTCACAGGATTTCCCTTCGTGAGGACCAAAGGGACAAATACGACGATGCTCGGTGTCTCTATAGTCAAGCCTTCGGGACGAGGAAATGTCTCGAGCAGATCAAGGCCTCCGGTGTAGAGATCCCGCAGGAAACCATCGACTTCTTCATCGGGCAAGAGAAGCACTACGAGGAAGAAGCAGAGCGTTTGGAGGTAAAGGAGATTCCGGCGGAAGATCTTTGCCTTTCTCCGCTAGTGTTGGAGTCTCGATTTTTGATCGAAGAAGTTTGGCGTCAGCTTGACCCGTTTGGGTCGAATATTAATTTGATCGATTCGGAGGCCGCTATTGCTCTGCGTACTCCTCTTCGTCCTGAAGATCCGGTGGAGAAGCTCGCTCAAACTGCCGTATCCTCCAACCAGCCCACCGATCAAGACATTGATCCTGCGAAGCAGGCATCAGCGGGAGCGGTTGTTCTGAAGGACGGGGCCGTGCCGACTATCGTGCTAACGGATTCCCCTGCTAAGGCATCGAAGAATGCCAGCTCATCTGCTTCGTCGTCAGAGGACCCGGAGAAAGGTGATGATGTTCTTGCGGGGATGCCTACTGCAGACGCGACTGCGCCAGCCCCAACCAAATTTGGTCGTGTCTCGGGTTCCGGAGAAGGAGATGGCCGCGGCAATGAGGATCCTCCCGTGGTTGATTAATGCCTGTCGTCATCTGTTGTAAAATTTCTTTTTTTCTCGTTTCGGCTCCTTGAAGCCTTTGAACTTGTCTCTGTTGTTGTTTAAGTACTCGGAAGGTTTCCTTTGTTTTTTTTTTTTTTAAACTTTGAATGATTACCAAGTGTTTTTCTTTTAAGTATGTTACGGATAACCGCTAACATCTTAGTCGATTATGAAATTATTCGTTGCTCGTTAACTCAATCCCACTATTCTTTCTTGTGATAAGTCGGGAAAGAATTAAGGCAAGAATTTTCTTTTTGATAAGTTTCCGAGGGAAAGGTATCTGAATGCTACGCAGTAATCGAGAAAATTTGGTCGGCCAACTCATTATTTTTCGATTTGCGATAAGATCCGAAATTCCACTTCGTGAATTTGGTCAATGATTTACATCATCGGTGACTCTGTTTTTCCCTTCGTTCGATATCTGATCAGGATACGTTCGATTAATTTGGGCGAGTGCTCGTGCGCCGCTTTTCGAGTTAAGGGGCTGGCATCGTTTGCTCGTGAGAGGAACGAGATGAGTAAAACTCTTTTTGTTTTGGGTTGTTGGGGCTGGACCCCGTAGAGGGGATGCCTACGTACCTCCGAAGAGGATCAAGCCTTTCGTAGTTCGTTTTAGTCCGAGTAAAAGTGACTTGGTAGTCATTTACTTGGGCGAGTAGAAGTGACCGTAGGGTGCATCTGCTCGGTTTTTTTTTTTTTTTTTTTTTTTTTTTTTTGGCGCGAGCAAAAAGGTGATGTAGATCATTTTACTCGCTTTTTAAAAGTTGCTCACTTTATGAGTAAAAACGGCGAAGATGCATGGAGTTCCAAGCTCGTGGGACTGCCTCTCCGCGGGAAGTCTCGAGTCGGTATACTCCTGGTTTGACGACTCGAGTGATCTTATATGGTCCTTCCCAATTCGCGCCGAGTTTTCCAGCGTTGGGCTCTTTGGTGTTCTCGAAGACTTTTCTCATTGACCAGATCACCGAGCTCGAGAGGACGCGAGCGGACCTTCTTGTTGTAATAGCTCTCGATTTGGTTTTGGTAATTCTGGATCCGAAGTAAGGCTTGGTCGCGCTTCTCTTCTAGCCCATCGAGGGCATCTAGCAGCATCTCTTGGTTAAGCTCAACGTGCTGAGGCATCTTAGACCGGCGGAGACTCGTTACATTGACCTCGGCCGGAGCCATCGCCTCCATCCCGTAAGCGAGTGAGAAGGGAGTAGATTTTGTTGCTCCTCGGAGGGTTGTCCGATGCGACCAGAGCACGCCGTCGAGTTCATCGGCCCAATGTCCCTTTTTGAGATCAAGGCGCTTCTTGATTCCGTCGATGATGATCTTATTCGAGGATTCTGCTTGTCCGTTTCCTTGAGGATACATCGGCGTTGAAGGGCTTAGTCGGATGTTCCACTTGTTGCAGAAATCTTTAAAATTTCCGGCCATAAACTGTGATCCGTTGTCCGTCACGATCTCGTATGGTAGGCCGTGGCGACAGATAATGTTCTTCCAAACAAAGCCGCGAACCTCCTTCTCTGTAACCTGCGCGAAGGCTTCTGCTTCAATCCATTTGGTGAAATAGTCGGTCAATACCAGCACGAAGTGACGTTGGCGAGAATTCGGCATTGGTCCGATGATATCCATCCCCCATCGCATAAATGGGTAAGGTGCTGCGGAAGTTCGTAGTAGCTCGGTTGGACTGTGGATACTCGGAGCGTGTCGTTGGCATTTGTCGCATCGCCGGGCATATGCTTCGCAGTCGGTATTCATAGTTGGCCAGAAGAATCCCAAGTTCCGAATTTTCAAGGCTAGTGATCGACCTCCAGAGTGGTTTCCACCCGCTCCTTCGTGAGTTTCTGCCATTACTAACTGTGTTTGCTCGGCGAAAATGCATTTGAGGAGAACCTTGTTAGCTGTTACCCGGTGGAGTTCTTCTTCCATGACGACGTAGTGCGCACTGCGTCGCTTTAGTCGTCTTGCGGCCCATTTATCAGTAGGAAGCGTGCCCTTGGTGAGATACTGAATGAATTCAGTCCTCCAATCTGGTATCAGTTGATCTTGTTCTGTCATCTCGGAGTCGTCGTTGGTCTCAGATAAGGACGTTGTTTCGGATTCAGTGGTGACGAAGTTAGCCGATTCCGCTGAGATGTCGATACTTGGTTTCTCGATTCGATGGATTGGAATAGTCCTTTTGACTTGATCGCGGAGCTTGCTTCCGAGTGCTGCTAATGCATCGGCACATACATTTTCTCCGCGGGGAACCTTTGTGAGCTCGAAGAATTCGAACTCTTTAGCTAACGATTGTACGACTCGGAGGTAAGCATCCATTCTATCGTTGCGCGCATCGTAATCACCGCTGAACTGACTGGCGACGAGCTGTGAGTCGCAGTATGCACTGAGCCGCCTAGCCTTGACTGCTTTGGCGAGGCGAAGACCGGCGATGAGTGATTCATACTCTGCCTCGTTGTTTGATGCTGGGAAACCGAAACTGAACGATTGTCGAATGAGTTCTCCTGACGGAGATTGAAGTTGAACTCCTGCACCAGAGCCTTTGTTTGTTGAGGAACCGTCGACATGCAAGATCCAGGTCGAATCCGAAGTTTCCAAATCCTGAGTGAGTTCCGGAGATAGCTCCACGAGGAAATCGGCGAGGACTTGGGCCTTAGCGGCGGTTCTACACTTGTAAGTGATGTCGAGCTCTCCGAGTTCGATCGCCCACTTGGTAAGGCGGCCAGCTCTGTTAGTGTTCTGCAAGACAGTTCTGAGCGGCTGGTGGGTGAGAACTTCTACCGAGTGTGACTGGAAATAGGGGCGGAGTTTCCTTGCTGATTCGACGACGGCCAGGGCCATCTTTTCAAGTGTCGGGTACCGGGTCTCCGGTCCGGTCATCCTTCTACTCATGTAGAAAACAGGTCGTTGTTCTCCTTGGTCTTCCTTGATTAGTACGCTGCTGACTGCGGAGACGAGACTGCAATGTAGAGAGATAAAACGTCGCCTATGTCTGGTTTAGCCAGGATTGGAGGCGTCGTAAGGTAGTGTTTGAGCTGATTAAAAGCTTCCTCACATTTATCGTCCCAAATGAATTTCTTGTTTCCTCGGAGGAGATCGTAGAATGGGAGGCATTTATCGGTGGATCGGGAGATGAAACGATTAAGTGCTGCGATTCGGCCTGTTAGTCGTTGGACTTCTCGGCAGTTTCTCGGACTGGGGAGATCAAGGACAGCTGATATTTGCTTCGGGTTTGCTTCGATTCCCCGCTGCGTCACTATGTAGCCAAGGAATTCTCCGGACGATACCCCGAAAGTGCATTTGGCCGGGTTTAGCTTCATCTTGTACGCGTTTAGGATGTCGAAACACTCCCTTAAGTGTGCCAGGTGGTCGTTTGCTCGGACTGATTTGACGAGCATGTCATCGATGTAGACTTCCATCGTTGTACCGAGCTGTTTAGCGAACATGCGGTTGACAAGTCGCTGGTACGTCGCACCGGCATTCTTCAGCCCGAAGGGCATTACTTTGTAGCAGTAAGTTCCTCGATCCGTTATGAACGACGTCTTCTCTCGATCGTCGGGATGCATCATGATCTGGTTGTATCCCGAGAAAGCGTCCATAAACGTGAGCATTTCATTGCCGGCAGTTGATTCGACAAGTCTGTCGATGTTCGGAAGTGGGTAGCTGTCTTTTGGGCAGGCTTTGTTGAGGTCAGTAAAATCGACGCACATGCGCCACTTGCCGTTTTTCTTCTTGACAACCACCGGGTTAGCGAGCCATTCCGGGTAACGAACTTCTGCTATCGAGCCCGCGCTTAGTAAGCGCTCGACTTCCTCGACAACTGCTTTGGATCTTTCGGGACCCAACTTTCGTCTCTTCTGTCGGATGGGCTTAATATTTGGGTCTACGTTTAGCTCGTGAGTCGTGATGGACTGGTCGATTCCCTGCATGTCAGTCATCGACCAGGCAAAGGTAGACAAGTTTTGCTTCAGGAAATCCGTGATATCACGTTGCATCTCGTCCGATAGATAAGCGCCTACTCGTAGCACTTTACTTGGATCCGATTCGTCGACTGGGACTTCGAGCACCTCTTCCTTTTGTGGGCAGATCTTGCTGATAGGAGGTGAGATCGAGTTGACTAGTGACTGAGATCGCTGCAGTTTGACCGTGGCGATTAAGAGATCTCGCGCGGCCCGTTGATCTCCTCTCACTGTCTTAGTCGTGCCATCCATTCCCGGGAATTTGACGCACTGATGGTACGTGGATGCGATTGCACGCATGGAGTACAACCATGGAGTGCCTAGTATCACGTGGTAGGGAGCCTTGGTGCTGACTACCAAAAACTTGACCATCCGAGCTACTCCCTCTGCTTGTACCGAGAGACGGATAGTTCCCATGATTACTTCGGAAGAACCGTTAAAGCCGGTGAGAGTCCTGGATGACGGTTTCACGTCTTTTAAGTCGATTCCCATTTTTACGAGAGTTTCGCGAAAAATGATATCGACCGAGCTGCCAGTATCGATCAGCACTTTGGTGACGTCGTACTTATCGATAGCAAAAACGACGAGAAGAGGGTCGTTGTGAGGAAAAGTCACTCCGACAAGGTCTTCAGTTGAGAAGGAGATTGGGAGATCAGTTGGGAACTTCTGCGGCCAGCGCTGTGAGGTGTCCACCATTCGTCGGTGATCTTTGACTGCTCGTACGGAGTCCCCGCAAGGTGGAGATCCTCCCATAATCACGTTGATCCGCGGCCTGACGCTTGATTGCTTCCTGGTGAGAAGAGCTCGGAGGTCTTCGCTTTCTTTCGGCGACCCGGCCTTTTTGTGGTCCAGTTTTGCACGCAAATCACTGACTCGCGCGTTAAGCTGATCTCGTAGATCGACGATAGGATTGCCTTCCGTAGTTGCCAATGAAGATCCTGGGCTCAGCGAATGCTTAGTTCTTTTAGCATTGAGCTCGACTCGGAGATCGGAAGATCCGGGAGTCTTGTCATTCGTTGACGTGGTCTTTCGTTTGAGGAGTACACGTAAGTCCAACGGGTCGAGGGCTTCCTCGAGATCGCTCTCTTCGTCTGATGAGGACTCCGGTTGGGCTCGAATGACTTCAATCCTTTGTCTGGCTGCTGGTGGATCTTCGTCAGCTGAGGCGTCACCATCATCGTCTTGATGTGGGATTTGCTCGGCGACCTTTGGTTTTTTGTCGTCTTGACGCGGTCTTGCTTGATTTTTTCGCTGATTTTTCCTGTCCTTGTTTCTGCTCCAACTGTTCTCGCTTTTTGGCTTCGGAGGAGGAATCTTAATTTCACCGCTTTCGAGTGAGGAGAGGAATTGCGCAAAAAGTGTTTTGCATTCTGAAGTGTCGTGACCTTTTACGCCGTGGAGTTTGCACGATTTAGTAAGCCCTGGTGGGGTCCGGGAAGATCCCGCTGCCGAATCGACCTGGGCGACCGTGGCTGGCGCTGTTGCTCGGGGGGATTCGCTTGGAGGATCGGTTTCCCGATGAAAGGTGTTCCACTTCTTCCCGTTTTCGTCGACGACGTAAAGGAGACCGTTCTTACGGTTGTTTTTATCGCTTGGAGCATGCTGACGAGGTTCGACGTGAGCTGTGGCGGCATTTTTAGGCGCCGATTGCTTCGCCGAGTTGTGCTTGCTCAAGATGGCTTTAGTGTCTTCTTCCATACGAATGAAGTTGTGAGAACGAGCAACGGCATCTTGCAACGTCGTGGCGGTGCATCGATAGAGATCTTCTCGGAACTTACATTCCACAAGGAGATTGTTCCTCAAGGCATCGACGGCGATGTGGTCTGGGATATTGATTCTTGACACGACCGACTTAAAACGTTCCATGTAATCGCGAAGATTCTGATCCTTCGTTTGCTTGAGGTTCCAGAGAGTCGACGCCGTTGCTTCACGCTTGGTGAACATGATGTAAGTCTTGAGAAAAGCCGAGGAGAGCTCTTTGAAGCTTCTAATTGAATTCTCTTCGAGTCCCGAGAACCAGGTTAAGGCTTGCTCGTTGAGTGTTTCAATGAAAAGTTGGCAGTATCCCGCGTCTCTTTCATCGGGGGCGAGTCTGGCCCTCGCTACCGCAATATTAAAAGCCGTCAAGTGCTCGACGGGGTCTCCTCCTGGTTTGTATTCCGTAAGACGCAACTTGTCCATCTTTCGGAGTTTGACCTCCGTCAGTTCCTCGGTGAAAGGAGTACGCGATGTTGATGCGATGACACTGTCAATCTCGGGTACTGCACTCGTTGCTTGGTGGATCCTCGAACTCATTTGTTGGAAATTTAGTTTAAGCTCAGCGATTTCTCGGACAGTTGATGGATCTGACGCTGTATGAGAAGCATCGGCGGCTAGGGTTTCCGCGAGTTGAAGAGTGGGATCGACTGGGTTCGTCGTTCGTCCTTCTGCCGGAGTAGGAGGGTTTGTATTGAAGAGGTAACGACGGAGCGGTTGTGAGTTGCCGGTGGAGGCGCTAAGAGCAGCGACAATGGCGGCGAGCTGATCATTCGTCGTCTTCTGAACTTCTTCTTGATGAGCAAGTCGGGCTATGACTGAACTCATGAATTCCGACGAGAGGAGGGGAGGAGGCGGAGGAGGCGTGAGTGCCGGCTCCTCTCCTGAGGTATCTGGGTTCGTACCTCCGGTGGTCATATCGGTCTAGAAACGCTGGGTCTGTTCTGCCCCACAGTGGGCGCCAATTGTTTAAGGTGAGTTTGGTCTCGGGTGAAGTAAACAATACTAGAAATGGGTCGAACAGAGGCGTTTATTAGATTTCGAGATGATGTTACAAAGGTGAAGAAAGTAAAAGCAAGCCGGAGCTCGTGAGAGCTTAAACCGGAAAAGTACAAATAGCAGAGAGATGATTGTACGGATGATAAACCCTAATCTTGCCGCTAAGTTTGTGTAGCTAAGTGTCGATCCCTTTCTCCTTTGCTTTCCTCTCCTTTTATAATTTGTTCGATTACCTTAACCTAATCTCCTTTTACCGATTGGGCCTTGTCGGCCCTTCGGGCCTGATTAGGAGGTGATTGCTCTGAGCCGCTTAGTCGATTGGTCCCGCTTCGTTTGCTCTCCGCTTCGACTAACTCCTGGCTAAGCCGATACCCCGAGAATCGGCTTCCGAGCCGAGGTTGACTCGATCTGCTGGATTGGGCCCTTTGTTCGATGGGCTTTGTGGATGGGTTAAATCCATCCCCAACAATACATATCTAAAATTAATAGATCTACATTTAAATGAGTGGAAGATGAGTACCATCTGATTAAAAACCTGCAAAAAAGATAGATTAGTAGAAAAGACATGAGACAAAACTGAAAAATTCATATAAAGTTTGGTGTTTTCAAGTCAAATAGATTAAAGTGGATTTGGAGAGTTTTAGTTTGGAAAAAAAGTAAGAACTTTATACAACAAGAAGTTACCAAATGAAGAAAAATCAGACATAAAAACTTACCAAAATGCTCAGATCTATTATGAAAGGAAGACTTCGTCAGAAGACTTCCATGAAGTCCAGATGACTTCCAGGAAGTCCAGACGACTTTCTGGAAGTCGTCTGGAAAACTTCCTCGAAGTCGTCTGGACTTCATGGAAGTCATCTGGACTTCAAATCCAGATCTGAAAAACCTGCATATCCAAAAACGTTCAAATGACTTAAAAATAGAGAAGATAAGTGGAAGATTAGATAAATTTACCTTTATAGAACACACAAAAATACATATCTAAAATTAATAGATCTACCTTTAAATTAGTGAAAGATGAGTACCATCTGATTAAAAACCTGTAAAACAGATAGATTAGTAAGAAATACATGAGACAAAACTGAAAAATTCATATAAAGTTTGGTGTTTGAAGAGTTTTAGAATGATGAACATTACATTTTTGTTGCAGCCATTTAAAAGGAGGAGAGAGAATGTGTAAGTCGTCCAAAAGAGTTTAATATTTTAGCGGGAAATTAAAATATTTTTAGTGGGAAACTAAAATAGAAGACTTTCCAGACGACTTAGTTTAAATTATTTAAGCGGAAAAATAATTTTTCTTAAAATTTTAGGCGGGAATTTTTGAACGACTTACATGTAAGTCATCTGTTTTAATTTCTTCACCATACGACTGAAATGTAAGTCGTCTAGACCCTAAACATAACCTCTAAACTTAATTAACTAACTAAACACTTCATAAAATCAAATTAAACTTCAAAAATGTTTACTATACACAAAAATAAACACGTATAGGTAAAAAATTAATTTTTCAAAAAAACATTCAAGCTTTCCAAAATCTAACCCTAAGAATACATACAATACTACAACATATGTTGCCAAACCCTAGACCAAAGAATACCATGATTCACTACCTACACTCATCTATGTTGAAAACAATTCAATTTTGTTACATTTTAATTTATATCATTTAAAACTGTTTATAATTACATGATTTTAATTTTTCGCTTATCAAAATATTTTTTAAAAATTTATAAATTATTTTTAAGATCAACTACACTAGAAGACTTACTTTAAAGTTGTCTAGACGACTTCCAACATCTCAGACGACTTACTAGGACTATATTCGTAAAAATAGTTTCTGTTTTTTTGTTTGGTCACAAAGAGCTGAGCTGTAATTTGACAAGGTTTTTAGGTTAGTTTTGCATTTGATTCAAATTTGGGTATAGATTTAGGGTTAAAATCAAGTTGTAGATTAGTTTTGGCAAATTCCCTTTTACAATCCAACAACAATATAGTGAAACATCATCTCCGGGTCGAAGACTCATTGATAAAAAATAAAGGGGAAACCGGTTTAGTCTAATATGAAATCCAGAAAATGAAAAAGATGAATATGTACTCATTTGTGGTTTTCCAAAGTAAATTAAGATGTAAATTCTACCTCTTTCAAATACGATGCCTTTGTATTAAGGGATATGTATCCCACATTGGAAAATCAATGGGACATTAAGTAATATATAAAGGGTTAGAGCCAATCCACTAATTGCCAATTGGTTTTGAGTTGGAAGCCCATAATAAACCCGAATCTAACATGGTATCAGAACCCAGATCCTAATAAGTTAAACCCCTAAGTAATATTAACCCTACCCGACCGGGTATATAGGTCGTAATTGACTCGCTCGACCGAGTATAACTGTCTTAAAAAAAAAAAAAAAAAAGTTTCCGAGATTTCTGGCCGATAAGAGCCATCATCTCGAGGAGGGGTATTAAGGGATATGTATCCCACATTGGAAAATCAATGGGACATTAAGTAATATATAAAGGGTTAGAGCCAATCCACTAATTGCCAATTGGTTTTGAGTTGGAAGCCCATAATAAACCCGAATCTAACACTTTGATATTTAGCAAATAAAAAAAATATGATGCCTTTGATGTTTACAAAGTTGTTTAGAAAAGGTTTTTTAGTGAATAAAAGTTTACGTTTATTTGAAACAAAAAGAAAATATATGACGTCAATTGAGGTTACATGTGGCGACATTACTACTTTCATTTCATGATTGAAGGTGAATGACAAATATTTGATGACGCTCAAAGTTTTGATGATGACGATGGTACGTGAAAAAAAATCTTACATTTTTAGTTAATCCTAGCATACCAAATTGACCCAATGATTTTGTTCTTTTAATGAATTTAAGTGCATGTATGCAAGATGAGAACCAATTGTCTAGAAATCTAGAATTGTTCAAATCTGAAAATGTTGAGCAGCTTGAGCTGGTCGATGAAAATTCACAGAAAAATTTAGAGAGTTATAACGATCGCTTTCAAAATATTTTTTATTTTCGTCATAAAAAGTTTAAGAGAGTTTTTTGCAAATAAGTTTTATATGTTTTAAAAAAAGGTTTTATATTTAAATGTCTAAGTGCTTATAATTGTGTATGATTTGAATAAATAAGCTGAATTTTAACAAGTGTCAGTGAACGATCAATTTCTCTCCATTGACAAAATAGAAAGAGAGACGTGAAAGAAAAACAACGAAGTTGAAATATGATATGTACATCAACATATAGACATAGGAGTATAATAGGATTATGCAAAGTTGAAAAGTTGCTCAATAGTGTTTATGAGTTATTTAGTTATGTTTATATCTTTGTTATAGAGTGCAAATTCTCTTAATCGTCACTTTTTTTCTTTTCAAATCTTATATAAATATAAAATAGTGATGTGTAATGGTAACAACAGCATGATAGAATTTTGCTGCACTGGTAGAAAAAAATTGTATTAGTTTTGTATAAAACCAGAATGTTATAGTAATTAAAGCATAAATGTATCTGAAGTTTTTTCTTAAAGCATCTCTTAAAATAATGAAATTTCACATTACAAAACGCAATTGTGGAAAATGAAAATTAGCCTAATTGTATTACGAGACATGTATTCATTGTGCAGGGATCACATACGTGCGAGAATTTGACAAGATACGAGCGATCGCTTGACTCTCGAACAATCACACCACCACTTTGTTCTAAGGGAATAATTGTCACAAATTATTATCTCCTCTTTCAACCGTGTTTGGTACAAACCCTTTTTAAACATGTTTATACATTTTTCTTTTCTTGGTAATCATGTTAAATAACATGTTTATACATATTATTTCCTTTTACAAGGAAATAAAAGGACATATTATTTCCTCTTACAAAACCAATGCTAGGAGTTACCATTTTGGTTTGTAGAGTTTTAAAAATCTGTTTATGTTGATGATTAAAAAAAACAAAATACCAAGATTGGTTCTGGAGATAAGTGAATGAGACATCTGCATTTGCCTTCATATTTTATATATTGAAAGCCGTCTTCAAGTCTTCTTTGCTCTGTTTTTTTTATAATGCTCTGCTCTATGAGTTTTTAGTTGTTTTCTCCAAACTCGAACATTGACTAACCTCCAGTAAGAGCATCTCCAATGGTGTACTCACCATTGGAATCCTTAGGTATATTATAGTATTATTTTTTTTTTTTAAATAGTTAAGGACTCTAATCAAATTAGTATGTCCAATGGTGTTATCCATTAGGAATCCTTAAGAATAAAAGAATAATAAATTTGAAAATATTATAAACATTTTTAAAATAAATTAAAACATGTTAAATTGAAATATTTATTTATTAAATTGAAATATTTATTTATTACATGATTAAATATGAAATACAACAATTATTAGTTTTCATCACCTGAAATGAAAATGAAATGAAAATTTTTTTATGACTTTTTTGATTTGTTCATTGCACAAGTATTATATTTTTATTTTACAATTATTAGATTTTAATTTTACAATTATTAGATTCTAATATTAGAATTGAACCGTCAATTGTATAAATAGAATTAAAGGTGTGACTTCCAACTATATAATAACTCTTTTAATTTAATACACATTCATATAATTTTTTGGTAACTTACCTTCGATAGCGTCGCGAAACCCGTGAAGAGACGGAACCAATTCCCCTGCCACGTCAACAAGGACTAACCAATTTTAATCCTTAGCTTAGGACTCATCCTTAGCTTATCTAAGATAAATAATGTTATTATATTGTTAATAGTTAAGGATTAACACCTAGGGACTGAGTATAAACCGCCGTTGCGGTTGCTCTAAGTATTCTTCTTTACCTTTTGTTGATTAATATAATAATATACACATATCACATTTCAACAAAAAAAAAACAAATATTATATGGTTTATACATCTCGGTATCACAGACAATAAAAAAATTATTTTATAACAAAATACCATATGGTTAACATATCTTTGATTATACTATATTTATAAACTTTATTTACTAATATATTTTAAAATTGAAATACTCAATTCTCCACAACAGAAATTAAAATTTATCATGTATGGTTAAGATTTTTGGTTTATTTTATTTATTTACAAGTAATCGTATTTAATATTTAATGAAAATAGTCCATAAGGCTTAGGAATTTTAGTATATCATATCTCTTTATATTTTACAACATGATGAAGGCTCACTCCCACTTACATGTAAGTCTCTGAGTATGTCTAAATAAACAATTGACCAACAACACTCCATCTGCTCTTCTCAACCCAAATCTCCTCCAGAAACACCAATTTGTTCATCTCACTCCACTCCAGAAACACCCATCCTCCTTCCTCCATTACCCTTCTCATTCTTTCCACCACCAAGAACCTCAGCCCCACAACAGACACAAAACCCGTATTCCTCCTCCTCTCCCCCAGTCCGCGAAAACCTTGAACCAAACAGTGTCATCTTAACCAATATAATAATCATGGACGAAACACAGAATATGACCTTTTTATAAATTTTCTCTATACTTTTTCTTATTGCATTTTTTAGCTTGAACTCTAAGACATGAAACAAATAGAAAAAAGTATCCCAAAACTAATGGGGAAAGTACAAATTTTTTATTGTCTTGTCTTTTAATCTACGTTGCACGGAATCGTCGACGGAGCTACGATTCCCGCTCCGGAATCGGAAGCCAAAACGGAATCGCTTGGAATCGCATGGGAATCACGATTCTTAAAAAGAGGTGTTTAGAATCGTAATAGAAACGCACGTTTCAGAGTTGGAAGCGGACTCAGTGTTGACCGGAAGCGTACGGCGATTTCAACGTAAAGAAGAAAGTGAACAGTTTCACAAACGTAACTTGGGCTTTTAAATATTCACGGCCCAGTATTTATTTAACACAATTAAAATTATAATTGCACACATATTTAATTTATTAACTTTCTGTAAGCCTAATAAAAATACCTAATTATCTATCACATAATACGAACTTTATTCTTTTGAGAAACATTTAATATGAATGTTTGTCCGTAGCTATCTGATTTTTTTCTAGCTCGTTAACTTACTAAGTCAATTTTTTTTAATAGTTACTACTCTAGTCACATTGTTTTTCAATATCTAGTCTTCATATTTTGTGTATAAATTCTTATATATATATATATACACGCTTCCATAACGTACCCGCTTCCTAATTTTTTTTAAAAACTCGATTCTACGCTTCCAAACGATTCCGCTTCCACGTACCCGCTTCCGATTCCATGCAACATAGCTTTTAATAAGTAAATTAGGTTTACTTAATTTTAGACATTTTTTATCATTTAACAGATTGAAATGGACCTTTAAAACAACACAAAAAAATTTATAGACCAATGACAAATGTCCATGTTGCATAATCAATAAACCCCTCCATGCCATTCTTTCTCTCCCTTAACCAGCTCCATAATCATCACATAGTTAGCCTCTCTCACCACATTCGCCTCTACCCTCACCACTCAATCATCCTCATTATTGTTTTCGTCGTTGGTTTCATCCAAGTTATTGTTTTCGCAGTGGTAGATCCGCTACCAGTATTGGGATAGTGTCATCCTATAAAACATTGACTTCTTCATCTGATGACTTACACTACAATTCTCCTTCACAGACATAAATGGGCAATACCATTCTCCTTCTATCACACTCCCGGACCAAATTTTTGAGACTGAGAATCCGAATTCAGGGAGACGGGCTCTTAGATCATTGTTTAGGCCTAGAGCTTCTCTAGGTCCCTTCGGATGCAAGCTCCTCGAGGTTGGTAGCTCCCATCCTTTCTTCTTGAGAAATAAAGGTGGTGTACCGTCTGGAGCAACAGATTTCGAAAAAGAAAGTATGGTCATGATGACGGTGGTTGATCTTCACAGTCTGATAAATATTTCTTGGATCCAAAGGTTTAGGTTTCTTGACGTGCAAGATATCTAGAAAACAACACAGTCCTTTCTCTATCTCCTTAGAATACACAAACTTTCCTGGAAAAAAAAAAGAAGGAGAGTTCACTACACTCAGTCCTAAATTTTTTATTGTTCTTATCACCAAACCGCTAAAGACACCAACTCAAATATGACTTATTGCTTATGACTTAGATTGTCATGTTTTTTTGTTGTTGTATCTTACCCTTTGTGGTCTGCCTCTAGCGTGAACAACGTATGAATAAGACCTTCTTAACCGAAGTATCTCTGTTTCCGGAACTATCTGTGTGAACAACCGATATGATCTTGTCTTGAGGGAACGGAAGCATCTCGATTTTTGTGCTCTTGCACATCCCGAAACAGAACGTATCATCTGTTTCTGCTTCTTCGTCTGTGATAACTAGAACGGCCGAGAATGGACCTTCCGGTGACTCCTCTGAGAGCGTCTTCTGGTATTTTCTGAACTGCGACAATGTCCTCGTCAGTCAAGTACATCGTTTGTAGTTGAAGATGTAAGGGAATTATGATTATGTGTAGGTTTTACTATCAGTTTGATGGGGTTTACCATCGTATTTTATGAAGTTGGTGGTGAAAATTACAAGATTGTAGAGTAGTGGAGTGGCTCGATGTAACTTTTGATAGTTGAGGGTAAATTAAGTTGAGTAAGTTAAGTGTTTGTTAGTTTCAAAAAAAAAAAGTTAAGTGTTTGCTGATTGGCAAGTCGTGACTTTGTTTTTACTAAAATGAACAAAAGATAAAGTGAAATATAACAATCACATTCCACTTTCTCAGTTCTATCAGACAGGATTTTACTATTTAAACTTCAAAAATATGTCTTCTCTTTTTTTTTTGGGTGTAACCTAAGTTTAATCTTTCAAATTATTAGGGGTTGTCTCTAATTTTTACGACCAGCTAAGCTGGGTTTCTAGTTCTAGTGGTAAATGGTTTACAGCTGTGAGTACCGTCATCTAGGTTCGAATCCCGGTCAACATTTCGGTATCGCCAGGGACAGAGGACCGACACGTGGCAACACACGACTAGTCTGGATCACTTCTGTGGGGTCAGGATACCTCTATATAATTCCAAAAAAAGTATTGCTTGTTTGCATTCCGTTAATCTGGTTGGAGTATCAGTTAAGAAAAATTAATTTTCTATTAAACGAATTTATTCTGAACGAAAGAAAAAATATTGCTTGTTTGCATTCCGTTAATCCGGTTGGAGTATCAGTTAAGAAAAATTATATTTTCTTTTAAACGAATTTATTCTGAACGAAAGAAAATTGTATTGATAATCTTAAAAAACCCAGTCATTCCAAAACCTCTTGAATTAAGTGGATGAAGAAAGAGATGATAAAAATAGAAAAATAAACGAAAAAGGAATGAAGTTACAAGACAACTATTTACAAGAAAATTGTGTAAATAAATCTAAAGTCATTCCATCTTTAAAATTTTATAGTTTAAACTAGAATTGTTATTGTAATTTATATTATTATCATTTCTGGTAAAAGATACTAATGCTGATGTTTTTTTTTTTGATCAAATGCTGATGGTTAAGAAGATTTACTAGCCGTTTTAAAAATTCCAATGGGCATTTCATGTTAATACATATCTATATTAATAAAGTTGAGCAGAAAGGCTCCTCCTGCGTCCACCTCAGCGTACCATGTTCCTTTTCGTGACACGTGGCGAGCAGGAAGGGAGCTTCGTTTATTTCTCTTCATGAAGCTTGTTTGTAAAACTGTGATTTATTGGGCATTTCATGATTTTTTTGTGCTTTAGTACATATTCCATCGCATATATCTTTTTATAAACGTTCATCTTATATTTTTTAGCAATACTAATAACTATTGGAACCATAAACAACTAGGATAATATTGAAAACATAGATCAAAATTTCAAAGATAAATTATATGATAAATTAATTGTTATATGATAAATTTAAAAATACAAAGATAAAAATAACATGTCGGTATACCATTTGAAAACATATGCAACACCTTATACCAATATAAACAAACAAAAATGTTTTTTTTATGATTTAAAGAACAGTTGTTACATTATTTTTCATCAAAGAAATGAGAGAATTTAATTTATAAAAATTTAACAAATCAAAACTAGATCACACGAAGGAAAAACACATATTATATTAAATTGATAGCTCACAATTATATCTCCAAGATACAACACAACCAAAGAGCCATCACAATCTTCCAAATATCGTCGATTACACAACAAATATTTAATATATAACAAAAAAAACTAAACATACAAAGTAACACAAACAACAAAAAAAGTCATTTAAAAAAACATCTAAAGTATTGTACAATTACGTCAACGGTAAAGCCATCGCCACTTCTATCATACAATGCAACATGAATAAACAACCAAGGGAATACAGTTTAGATACAAATATAAATCCCGCCCACTAAAAATAATAAAAGTTAGTAAAAGTACATAATATAATTTAAAAATAAATAATTTTTAAGAAAAACTAAAATATTTCATAAATACAAACAATTAAAGGAATCCATTTATTAGATGATGTATCTCATGGATTTGTTTTTCCATTTTAATGGTTATGAAACTCAAATTTAGAAAAATAAATAAGAAATTTCTTGAAAATCACAACACAAGTTAATACATAATTAAAACTAAAATTATAAAATAGTTGTTATAAAATTAAGAAAACATTGTGCGAAGAGTAGATTTTTTTCAAATAATCACAAAAATTGTGATATAAAGCGCAACTACAAATTTATTGATTCCAATCAAATATTTAAATCTAGCCACTTTCAGTTTTCAATGAACTAAGATAACCTCTAAATCAAAAATATATATTACCGATATCTTTAAAAATAAAACACAATAAAAACTACATAAAGAGGAAATAAAGAAAGTATAAAACAAATAAAAAATACATGAAGAATATACACTTTAACGTACCGTGAGATTCATCATCCCGACTCCACCTTCCTTATTCATGAGAATAGCCAATATTTCATGAATGAACTGACATCCAGCAACAATAATATAACTGCTGATTTTGAATTTACTCTTACCATCACATACAATAATCCCAACACAACTGCAAGACTAGATGTCAACCTTATCATCACCAATTTGAGAAAACTATTAGGCCTCCGATAACAGAACAAGAAAACGATACATGCACTATATCCTTCGTAAATTACAACTATGAAAACAACCTATGCTCTCTTACTTTCGGTCATAATTTTTATTTTCACTTCATTAATGAATGGGTTCGTAGAAACATAAGCTGTACAGTATGGAGGGAAACACATCTATGATTTCAGATATCTTTACAATAGTCATGTTCTTTTGATAAACGCAGTATCTTGCGTCAGCGTCACCAAATATTCAAGCGGTGAAAGAAACGCGGACAGAGATGACGAGAAAGAAATGTCGCCGTAACAGCAAAAGGATTCGCCGCAGTCTCGTTTAATTGACGCTAGAATTTCAAGCGATCAAATATCATCGGAAATCTGACGCCGCGTCTCGTTTAACTAACACCGGATTCAGTGGTTCTTTGCCATCATGCTTTTAAAGCAACAAAATTGCAGGGTTAATTGGAGACGTTGACGCTAGACGCAGCGTCTATCAAAAGAACAGGGCTAATATAAAAAAGGGGTTGTAAGTTAAAAAAAAAATCATAATTGTATTTTTTTTTCCTTTAAAGCGTTTACTAATTCTATTGTCTCCCAAGAATAAACAGTTCTAATAACTTATACCTAGCTTCTATCATACTCCCTCTGTTTTTATATATAAGTAGTTTTAATTAAAAAAACTTAATACTGACACAACATATCAACTCAAAATAATACTTTATAAAAAATAAAAAAAATTTACTAAAGGAATATAAAAAAATATTTAAAAAATATAGATAATCCGCGCGTAGCGCGGACACACCACTAGTTATAAATAAAACTAAGGTTTGTGTTTAAAAAGTGTTAGATCACTTTATCCAAAACCCGATTCATTTTAATATATAAGATGGAATGGAATGCCCAGTAGTTTTGAAAAGGTGGAGCAGGACGAATCGTGATGTCAATGATAAAATAAGTTTTTTCTTTATTATTTGCAACGAAATTTATTTAGCTCACATTATCCAATTTTGCAGACATCATCCATTATCTCAATCTAACTGCTCTTTTGATTTTCGAAAGAATGAAAAGAAAAACAAAAAAAAATCAAGAAGTAAATAGATTGAAAAGGAAAATCATCTGTTCAGGAACTTCCTTGCAAAATTTATAAAACCATGGCCACAATCATAATTTAATTTTGGATTTCTTTATATTTTGGATTAATTAGGTCGATAGCCAAACTTTGATTCTTAACACATAAAGGGTCTTGTTAGTAGAGATTCTGTCTTTAAAAGCCGTAACAGTTACTTTAGAAAAATTTGAAAACTTGATTGACATAAAAGCTTTAAAAACTATGACTGTTATACATATATATTAAAATTCATTTCCAAAATGTACTACCTATTTATTGCAATCTATTTTTTTTTCAATTAAAGTTCAAAAATATATTGGGTAGTTTAAAAATTGTGGTCATCACTTTAAATATTTATAAAAGTGATTGGTATCGAAAATTTTAGAAGTTCTGACTATTAAAAAAAGTATGCTAAATTTATATATATGAAAATATATTAATAACATAATTGCAATTATGGTATACTTGTGATTATCAATATTTTTATTAAAATCAATTTATCAACAAAAAGTTTTGGGTTATATGTCATTAACAATTTGATTGTTGTTTTGGGTTATGAGTTAATAAATTAATTTACTTCCCTCTCTAACATCACCAAATAATTTTTTAATGAAAACTGGATCTTAAAATAAAGAAATTAAAGAGTAATTGTGTACTAACACTAGTAAAAAAAACTGAAATAGCAACGACATATAATCGTGGCTATAGGGGAATTTTCGTAGCTATATGGAGATTTTGCTACGAAAAGCCACGTTTCTATTTTCGTAGCTATACGATCGTAGCCATTTTTGTATCGTAGCAAAATCGTAGCAAATTGATACGACCTTGCTACGAAAAGAAACGTGGCAAGTTGCTACGTTTTGCTACGTTATTATTCGTAGCATCTTGCTACGTTTTGCTACGTTTTTATTCGTAGCATCTTGCTACGTTTTGCTACAAAAAGAAACGTGGCAAATTGCTACGTTTTGCTACGTTATTATTTGTAGCATCTTGCTACGTTTTGCTACGTTATTATTCGTAGCATCTTGCTACGTTTTGCTACGTTAATATTCGTAGCATCGTCGCATATTGCAACGAAATAAAATGGAAACAAAGTTTTCATTTGTTTCCTTTTGGTCCGATTTTCCTATTTGGTTTTGGTTCTGAACAATATAAAGAAGAAGCAAGAACAGAAAGGGAATATATTACATTAGCTTAACAGAGTTCAAAAGATCCACAAAACATTCAAACATTCAAAAGGTTCAAAACAAGAAACCATAATACATAAACTGCCACATCTACACCTACAATCCAAGTTCATTACACCACCTATCTAAAGCCAAATTGGTAGTGGTGATGAGATGTTGAGGTTGTGCATCACCTGGAGCTTGAGGCTGATCGTGAGGTGGAGTTGGAGCTTGACCGTGACCTTCAGGTTGAGCTTGACCGTGAGTTGGAGCTGCAGAATGAGAGGGAGAGTGATGCTGAGACTGATTTGCTTGCGCAGCAGAAGCTTGAGGCTGAAGAAGTTGCAGAATCATGTTGAGAGTTGACTGAGTTTGAGCTGTGCCTTCATTGAAGTCATTCTTCAAAGCATTAACATCAGACTTGATTTCCTGTGTGAGAGTCTCCAGGCCAGAAACCCGCATCTCCATGTTTATGCCTCGCTTGAGTGAAGCAGGGACAGACTCAGAAGGACACTTGTTCTTGTACTGAAGATTGCCAAGACCATAGATGGTGCCCCTGCGTGTCTGTCCACGCTGAAAATTACAAACACAAGACAATTAGCTTTCAATATACAGACACAAGAACAATCAGTCATAAATATACGGCAGAAGGCGCTTTGATTATACAGAGAAAAATACTAAGACAATGAGCAGAAGAGATTATTACCTTGATGTATTCTTCGTTTAGGAGAAGGCGCTTTGAAGTGCTTGTGGCAGCCGTTGAGTCAGTTTGGCTATCTCCAAGAGGAGATCCATCTTGTAGCATCTCTTCAACCGCTTGCTCAACCTCCAGAACCAGTGCCTCTGCTCGTTCGTCAAGGAAGGTCCCATCTTTGCGGCAGTGAGTCTTCCTCACAAGGTCGGGATATGAAACTGGTCCCTCCAGACCTTCCTCAACAACCTACAACAAAGGGAAGAAGAGAAAGTTAGATAATTAGCAGTTAAAGGAAGGAATTAAATAGAAATGGGAATGAGAGATGGTAAGCTGACCATGTTATACGCAATATTTGCGAAGGTGCGTGGTCCTGCACCATGGACGTGCATCTTCAGCCCTGGAGGAGCAGCACAACGAGATTCAGCTGCTGATTGGCTCTTGGCTTTTGCTTCAGCTGTGGACCAATTCGCAAGGATCGTTTCCCAGTCAGTAGCGCTGATGTAACTTGGCTGCTTGTTCTTTTGTCTTTTCTGGCTGATGCGTCCGCAGATAGTCACTTGAGTCTGAAGCTTCCATTTGTAGTAGATTTCATCATGAAATTGGTCTTCCCAGTAGTATTGTTGCTACAAAAGAAGAGAAGTAGTTAGAATAGCAAAGACATTGAGTAATTAATAATGAAAATGAGAATTGAGTAATTAATAATGAAAATGAGAATTGGGAATTGAAGTTCACGATCACTTACAATGAAAGAGTGCCACCAACTTGTTCTCTTCTCCACTGGAACCTTTAACCAGCTTTGCCACGGCCCCCAGAAGTTTCCCTGCCATGTTGCTCTTATAAACTCATGGACTTCAGGATCAACTCCGATCCTGCAAAGACAATACAAAAACCTTAACCGAAAGTACATATATTCCCTTTCTGTTAAGCTAACCAAATAGGAAAATTAGAGTTTATAGATAGAGTTAAGGTTTCAAAACTTTATTTATTACATAGGAAAATTAGAGTTTATAGATAGAGCTAAGGTTTCAAAATTTTATTTGGTTTTTCTATTCTCACGGTACATACATAACACATGGTACATGAATTCACTTACCACAATGCTCCATTGATCTTATCAGGATGGAGGTGTGGCTGATTAATTCGGGTTGGAGCACGTAGCAGCGCCTCTTCTGTTCTCGTCGCATAGGTTGGAGGAGGAGGAGGAGGAGGAGCCGCAGATGAAGTTGAAGAGCCGACCACTCCAGGAGGTCTTGTTGGTTGAGAAGAAGCAGGAGTCCTACCAGGAGGCATTGAAGCGGCTCTCATTTGGGGTCTCACGTTTCTTACATCTGCAGAAAGAGAAACAGAAGAAGCGTTAAGATTGAAAAACTGAAAAGCCTAACTTGTAACCGAAAAGAAAACACTAAATCAAAACCCTACTCGAAACCAACAGCAACACCAAACCCCAAAACGAAACCCTTATTTGAAACCTAAATCGAAACCCCAAAACGAAACCCTTATTTGAAAGCGAATCCCAAATCGAAACCCTTATTTGAAACCTAAATCGAAACCCTAATTTGAAACCCGAAATTGCAATACAAACTCTAACTGAAACCGCAACCCAAAATGAAAGCGAATCCCAAACCTAAACCCTAATTTGAAACCCAAATCAAAACCCTAATCAAAACCGAAAGAGAATCCTAAACCGAAACCCTAATCAATAAACAGAGAAATCGAGACCTTACCTTCAAGATTCAAGCCTGGAGGGCGAGAACGACGACGGTCGTTGGATGCGTTTGCGGAGGAATTAGGCATGGAAGACGAGAGATTGAGAGAGAACGAGAGAGCTGTAAGAGAGATCGAGGGATTAGAGAGATCAAGAGAGAGATGAGATCGAGGGATTTGAGAGATCGATAGAGATGAGAGCTCGAAGAGTCGAGACACGGGAGAGAGAGAAGAAAGGTTTGTCTTTAGAAAATTAGGGAAATTTTGTCTAAGTATAGAAAATGGGTTTGGGCTTAAATTTTTAGAGGGAATTGAATTTGGGTTTAGAATTTTAGAGGGAATTAATTTTGGGTTTAGAAATTTAGAGGGATTTGGAGGGAATCGAAGGTTTAGAAATTTAGGGGTTAATTAGGGTTTAGATAGGGTTTATAGGTAAGGTTTACGTTTTGATTAAAAAAATATAGGTTTAATTAGGTTTATAAATAGGGTTTAGATTTTGATTAGAAAATAATTAGGTTTTATATAAAAGGTTTAGATAAAGTTTAGATTTTGATTAGAAAAATTAGAGTTTATAGATAGAGTTTAGTGTTTTCCGAAAAAAATATTAAGATTAAATAGGGTTTATATTGCACATTCATATATCTTACAAAACACTAAAAACTTATATTATACATTCATATATTTTACAAATCTTTAAGAACTTAATTATATTATACATTCATATATCTTACAAAACATTAAGAACTTAATGATATTATACAATCATATATCATAAAACACTAAGAACTTGAATCAGACCCTGAATCAGAATCGGTACATGCCGGTTCTATCTCATCTTCAGAAACATATTCGTCATTGGGCGGAACAACCGGCGTAGAATCATAATCTGAATCATCTTCCACAACATAAGTTTCAAATCGTAACATTTCACTTGGTGCAACAACTTGGTCGTGTGTATCATCTTGTAGCGCAGTAAGAGCATCTTCAGAAGTTTCTCGAACCCCTCTAGGCACAACTTTCGTACATGCCCACCAATCGTTTGCTGATGTGCCTCGAACCCGCGGATAAGGAATGAAACAAACTTGATCACAATTACCAGATAGGATAAATGGATCGTATTTCTCGTACTGCCAGCGCGGAGACACATCAACGATTCCCGATTTATGTTTTCGAATCCCCCGACCCACAATTGTATCAAACCACTTACATTTAAAAACCATGGCTTTAAGCCCAACAGAACCAGAATACTCAACCATCATTATCTCCTCAATCAAGCCGTAATAGTCAGTGTCTGTCGTACCCCGGACTTGGACACCATAATGTTGGGTTCTTTTATCTTGGCCATGGCTATGTGTGTGGAAGCAGTATCCTCGCGAAAAATATATCGGCCAGGCTTTATAATTTTGTTTCGGGCCTTGTACGAAATCCAACATCCACAATGGAAACTGATATATCTTACTCGCTTCGTTAACCTATTAATTAAAATTATGTTAATGATAAATTCACATAACAAAATCAAATTATATCAAAACGTACTTACATAGTTTTTCACCCATTCCGCATAGTGGTTGTCTTTCGCTATTTGTAGATCATCACCACATATATTTGGGTTGTTGTCCATCATAAACTCCTCAAACATCCTGTTACGTAGTGGTTATAATATGATTTTATAAAAACATTGTAATGTAACATATAAAAAATAGTGAAAATACCTTTCGTAGGGCTCAAATGCAGGACAATTGAGCATCAAAAACGTTTGTAACACATTATAGTCATCATCGGTTAGATGCCTCTGCTCCATTTTTCCACTAACTCGACCTTCATGGTAAAACATATTTGGCACATCTGGATCATGATATGTAAAGCGAATATCTCCAGGTTGCAAAACGGTAGCAGGCACTTCTGGATTTCCAAAGTGATGTGCAGAAGCTCTAGAAATCTCCTCGGTAAGACATTGGGAAATAATGGAACCTGCAATATGTGCCTTATTTCTAACATTTTTCTTCAGATGGTACATGTATCTCTCGAAAGGATACATCCATCTATATTGCACTGGACCACCTAGAGCAGCTTCATCTGGCAAATGCATAACGAGATGCTCCATAACATCAAAAAACGAAGGTGGGAAAATCTTTTCCAAATTACAAAGCTTCACCGCAATGTTTTCTTTTAAAATGGCGACATCTTCTTCTTTTAGTACTTTTGCAGAGATATCCCGAAAGAAGAGTGCGATTTCTACACAAAATATTTTGAGTTAGTGCAGGCAATAATAGTAAAACTTATAATATTTAAAAAAAAAAACTAACCTGAAATTGCGATGTGGACATTTTTTGGAAGTAACTCCTTAAACGCAAATGGGAGAAGTCGTTGCATGATGACATGGCAATCATGACTTTTTAGGCCTGAAAGCTTCGAATTCGTCTCATCTATACATCTACTAAACTTTGAAGCATACCCATCTGGAAATTTTATATCTTCCTTCAACCATCGCAAGAATTCTTTTTTTTCTTCCTTTGACAACCGAAATATCGGGACCGGCATCTTTCCATCATCTTTGATATGTAACTCTTGCCTTCTGCACAAATCAGGTAGATCCATCCTCGACTTTGCATTATCTTTAGTCTTCCCAGGAACATTAAGCACCGTGTTGATAAGATTATCAAAGAAATTCTTCTCAACGTGCATGAAGTCAACGTTGTGGCGAAGAAGAAGGTTTTCCCAATACGGTAATTCCCAAAAGATACTCTTCTTCACCCAATTGTGATCTTTTCCGTAGCCTTCTATGTTACTTCCAGGTTTCTCGTGTCCGTTACCTCCACATTCAACCGTTTTCTTCAGCCCAACGATGTTGTTGATTCTTTCATAGCGAATTTCTTCTCCCGTCAACCATGGTGGAGGATCATCACTTATTGTCTTCCCCCTTCGAAACGCTTGGACATTTCTCCTGTAAGGATGCTCTTTAGGTAGAAACATTCGATGACAATCAAACCAGCTATGCTTCCTTCCGTGTTTCAACCAAAATGACTTTGTATCATCGAGACAATATGGACAAGCTAAACGACCATGAGTCATCCAACCTGACATCATGCCATAAGCAGGAAAGTCATTAATTGTCCACATTAATGCGGCTCGCATCGTGAATGTTTCCTTTCTCGAGATATCGTATGTTTCTGCCCCGTGACTCCATAAACTTTGCAATTCTTCAATTAGCGGCTGCAGATATATATCAATGCTCTTCTTTGGATGTCTTGGCCCGGGAACTAGGACGGATAAAAAGAAATATTCTCTTTTCATACACATCCCAGGAGGTAAGTTATACGGAGTAACAATTACTGGCCAGACCGAGTGTGCTTCACCACTCATACCAACTGGGTTAAATCCATCTGTTGCTAAGCCTAGATATATATTCCGACTTTCTTCAGTGAAATCAGGATATACCTTGTTAAAATGCTTCCAAGCTGCTCCATCAGAAGGGTGATGCATTTCTCCTTCGGGCGACTCATGTTCTGCGTGCCATCGCATTTGTGCTGCAGTTTCTTCAAGTTGGTACAATCGCTTCAACCTTTCCGTAATAGGCATGTAAAACATTCTTTGTTTGGGCCGCTTTTTCCCCTTTCCATGGTTCTGGTGATATCTATCTTTTCCGCAAAATCGACACACCACCAAATCTTTATCTTCCTTCCAAAATAACATGCAGTTATCTTCACAAACATCAATCTTCAGAACAGGAAGACCAAGCGCCTTTGTCAACTTCTTCATCTCATAATATGATTCAGGAGCTTTGTTTGGTTGTGGCAGAACATCTCTAAACGTTTGTGATATCTCATCCAAACACGACTCCGGTAAATTATGATCGGTTTTTACTTTCATTAAACGTGATGCCAAGTATAACTGAGAAATACCTTCTACACATCCTTCGTATAATGGTTCATTAGCGGCTTCGAAGGCTTGAAACACGCCATCTCCATATTGCTCTTCATTGGGTGCTTCCATCACATCCTCCAATACTCCTTCCATAACATTCGGATAGTTTTCCTGGTATGGTTCTTCTTCCGTATGCAGTGTGCCTTCTCCCATAAATTGACCTCCCGTGGATGATTCGCCAACGTCATAGTAATTTTCTCCATGGCTTGACCATAAATAATAATTACTTTTGAACCCGACTCGGTAAAGATGGCGAGATACGGTTCTCGAGTCCCGTTGTTTTCGGTTTTGACATCTTGCACAAGGACATAACATGGTTTTCCCCTCAATAAAAGAAGTTTGATTGGAAGCAAATGCGATAAAAACATCAACACCTTCCTTAAACTCACGAGAAACACAATTATTGATCGGATCAAAGTGTTGATCCATCCACTCTCTCGAATAAAAATAATCAGACATTGTACTCACGATTTCAACACCAACACATTTGAAAGAAAGCGTTTTATGTTTGATATCTCACTCGTTGTTATGAGAGTGGAGTGCTTGGTTGTTTTTATATAAAACACCTTGCTACGAAATCTGCCACGAAATGCTACGAAAAATGCTACGAAAAATGCTACGAACATTTTTCGTAGCTTGCTCAAAATATCTTGAATTATTTTGCCTGCACATTGTCGGACCGAGGGGACGTTGCATTCAGAAAAAAACCACGATCTTTGCTACGAAAATTGCTCGTGGCTTATTACGTTTTGTATTTTTCTCCGGACACTTGCGCACGATGGATGATGGGACGTTTCTTTCGGTGGGTTGCTACGAATTTGCTACGATTTTGGTAACCGTAGCTACGTTTTCTTTTTTAAAATAAATTAAAACTAAACCTACGATAGAATCGAAACAATTCGTAGCTAGGTTACACACGAAATGACACGTTAATGAAACGTAGTAAATTGCTACGTTACTTTTCGTAGCAAAATCGTATCAACCACTAGCTACGATTTTTTTACGTAGCACATTCGTAGCAAATTAGCTACGATTTTGTTACGATTTGCTACGTTTATGTTTTCGTAGCTAAAACGTAGCAAATCCGTAGCTTTTCTATTTCTAGCTACGATTGTACCGTAGCAACTTCGTTGCTATTTGAGTTTTTTTTACTAGTGTAATGATATGAAACTGAGGATATTCCAAAACCAAAACAAAGAGAAACTAACCCGACTCCGATTTGAGAACAGCAGGAGCCGGTGATTAGAATGAAACAATGAAAAGTTCTTGAAGAGAAGAATAAATTTGCAATCCGAGATATAAGCCTGGTTTCATAATCGAAGAACTTTTAACCACGCAGATATGAAGCTATATTTTAGGCCTCGTTAAAAAACATCCATCGGTTAACTGCAATTCTCCTTGAAAATTGGTATGGATCTTTCCATTGGCACGAAATACCCAAATTAAAAAATAGAGAAATGACACACACATATCTCAAACTATGAGTCAAAAGAGAAGACATCATGACGAAAAACCCCAAGTTTGAGTTGAGTGGTTAGGGCAGTTAAAGAAAGAACACACCCCTATCCTATACTTTTATTCAGTCTTATCCTTATTTGAGAACTAAAAACCCGCTATTTCACATTTTCTAATAATATAACATTGAGTTGGAGTCTACACGATAATTAGTAAACCTATTATCAAATTTACATTTTCCTTCTTTATACGTACGTAAGCAATGTATTTCGAAGATGATTGGACCTCTTAATTTAATCGTTTCGACAAATTAAGTTATTTTTTACACTTTAATAGTTTCAACAAATGGTTTCTACTAAACTATTTTTTACACTTGTTTGTTATAAGCCGTAATCCTCTCATATAGTCATGTCTTATACGCATAGTCCCTATCTCACATGTATAAATAAGACCCAACCCACCTATCATTCTTTTGACTCCTTAAAAATCTAAAGCACAAAACATTTAGGCAAACTATCTTTCTCAATGAGAGACTCCTCACCAACAACATCTACCAAATCCTCACCGCTATGGAAACCCTTTGCCTCAAACTGTTGCTCCGTCGGTGATCAAACCGTCTTGGGAAATTTAAGCCGTTGCCGACCATCCAAATCAGACTCCAAGAACCATCTCGGACCACTTCCTTCTTTCCGGCGACTCTCCTTCGCCGATCTAAGCCGTTCTTCTTCGGCTAGGATTAACGAAGATCTTGCAGAGGCTCTTGGAGCCGATTTAGTGGATTTTCAGATGTGTGAACTTAAAATGATCACGCAGTGCTTCTCTCGGAACTATCTTCTCGGAGAAGGTGGGTTCGGTAAAGTTTATAAAGGTTACATCGATGAGAATTTCAGACAAAGCCTCAAAGCTCAGCCTGTTGCTGTCAAGCTACTGGACATTGAAGGACTTCAAGGACATCGTGAATGGCTTGTAAGAACGTTTACTAGTAATAGCATGCCTGAATAATTACTGAGTTCTTTTCACTTTGTCACTGTTCTCTTATTAGTGTTTAATTATTTCCATATGACACATATTTGGTTGGAACGACAGGCTACGTTAGAATATAATTCTGAAGAAACGAACCACTCCTCATATTTATTTATTTTGTATTTCAAAGTCAAAGATATGCTTGGACTCACGTCCTTATCTTTTAGTACTGTAGGGGGTATGAAACTACATGGGAAAAATATGTTTGTTTATATTATGGATTAAGTACGCATATATATGAGCTTTGTCGTTTTCTATTTTTTGGTGTCACGTAAAACGTAAGAATCTTTTTTGGTTAGCAGAATATAATAGTTGGTGAGAGAACTTTGATATACTCTATACATGCATGATACATATATACACGTATTTTCCAAATTTATTCTCTATGAATATAATGACTTGATTTATATCATATGTTTTATTTTCATTTGCAGTCTGAGGTCATACTCCTTGGACAACTAAAGCACCCGAATCTAGTCAAACTTATCGGTTACTGCTGCGAGGAGGAAGAACGAGTCCTCATCTACGAGTTCATGTCACGTGGTAGCTTGGAAAACCACCTCTTCAAACGTAAGAAGAGAATAATTAATTATTTCGTAGGTATATCTTCCATGGCTCTTATTGTAACCGGCATATCTTTTTGTTATATAAACAACCAGGGATTTCGATATCGC
The DNA here is from genome assembly GCF_000309985.2 of Brassica rapa. Lineage (NCBI taxonomy): Eukaryota > Viridiplantae > Streptophyta > Magnoliopsida > Brassicales > Brassicaceae > Brassica > Brassica rapa. The sequence continues at coordinate 19,316,894 of NC_024795.2, read as the reverse complement.
TGCCGTGGGCGACGAGGCTGAAAATAGCTGTCGCGGCTGCTAAGGGTTTGGCCTTTTTGCATGATTTAGAGAGTCCAATAATCTACCGTGATTTTAAGACTTCCAATATACTACTCGATTCGGTACCCTTTTAGTTGTTATTTAATAATTCTTTTCAACAACATATTGTCAAACGAAAAGAAATATTATTGATAATATTATCAACATATTTTAACAAAAGGTTTATATATTTGATGTGAGTTGTTAAAATTCCAGGATTTTACTGCGAAACTGTCAGATTTTGGTTTGGCAACAATGGGACCAGAAGGATCCAAATCTCATGTCACAACTCGAGTCATGGGCACGTATGGTTATGCTGCTCCTGAATATGTTTCAACAGGTGTGAAATACACAAATTTCTTGTCTTTTCCAACAGAATTTGTTTGGCCAAATTGTTTTTCAGCAATTAAATTTAAGCATACTTATTAATTAAAATTCTTATAGTTATTTAGAGGTTTGAAAAACGAAGAAATAAGCAATACACATAAATGTTAATCAATTATAAATTAATCTGGACATGTAGGCATTTAATTTAATATGATTATCAAATAGTAAATTTTGTTTCTTTAATTCTCTAATGCATGGGAATAAAACTTTCAGGGCATTTAACGACAAAGAGTGACGTGTATAGTTACGGAGTCGTGTTACTCGAGCTCCTAACGGGGAGAAGAGCCACCGAAAAGTCACGGCCGAAAAACCAGCAGAACATCATCGATTGGGCAAAGCCTTATTTAACCAGCAGCCGTCGTCTCCGATGCGTTATGGACCAGAGGCTCGCTGGTCAATACTCTGTCAAGGCGGCTAAGGATACGGCTCTTCTCGCCTTACAGTGTGTGAGCCCTAACCCTAAGGACCGGCCTAAGATGCTTGCCGTTGTGGAGGTTCTAGAGAGTCTCATGCATCATAAGGACATGGCGGTTTCCTCTGGCCACTGGCCACCGTCTCCTAGGTCGCCTAAGGTTAGAGGAAATAGTGGGAGCGGTAGAAAATCAGCTCCGGGTTCACTAAGATCTTGAATATATGGATTGAAGAAATTCAATAAAAGATTGTCTTTTGTGTTATATTTGGCTACAAAATATCTAAGTGTGTGACATAGTGTAAGTATATGAGCAAAGTCACTTTTAAGACCATATTTGAGTCCTTCCACCGTGATTGGAATTATTGTTAGCCACTGTCCAAAACATTTGTGTGAAAGGAAAGCTTGTCCAAAAAGTTAGCTATCGTTGTCGTGTGTTTTTCTTTTTAAATGGGACGGTTTCGTAGATATGAAAAAGAAGCAGAGAAGGAAAAAGAAAAGCTAGATGAGGATGAAAAGGAGTAAAATGGTCAATGAGAGGAGAAGGAAGAGAATAAGGGGAGAGAGAGGTGAGGGGCCGAGCGAGAAAGAACAAAGACATGAAAAAAGAACAAAAGAAAGAGAAAGAGAGAAGTGTGAAGAAGAACAAAGAGTATATGAAATTATGAAAAATTGGTGAAGAAAAAGAAGAGGAAGAAATTTTTTTTTGTAACATACTAAACTATTTCACTAAAATAGAATAATATAAATTATTTACAATATGCTGTAACTAATCAGTTGTTTAAGGGAAACAAAACGAAAATATAGAAAATATAAAAAAAGTTTTTAGAGTTTTGATCATCCTACTATATAAAAGGGACTAAATTCAAGGCTTTTGGGACTATCCACCTCAGCCAAAATATTCTTATCCAAAAAAAATTATAAATATATGTCTCTTAAAAGATAATTAACTAACATACGACTTTTGATATTTCTAAAAATTTCAAATTTGTAACTGCTAATTTATTAATAGAATCATATATCTATATTGAATTATGTTCTATTTTTAATCGTTAGACTTTAAGGGTAAATAAATTATTAATTTATAATATATATAGTTTATAACTTAATATTGTAGTTATAAATAAAGAGAAAATAACCAGGAACGGTGAAGACGCTCATGTAAAATTATGTAATTAAAATGGTAAAATGGTGCATATGATGAGGTGAATCTAAGAAAATTTGTTGTACAAATTATGGTGCTTTCTTCTTCTACTATAAAGATTTAAAATAAAATATATATTCACATAAATAAGTCAATATTTGTTTTTTTTTTGGTAAGATGTTAAAATTATCATTTTCTGAAAGGTTACACTGTTGTTTTTAAACAACTTATTACAACAAGGAAACAAAAACAACCAACAACAACTCAAGGTAAAAAAAGCCTTAAGGAAGTCTTATACAAGAAAGATAAAAAGAAGTAGAGAAGAGGAGAAAGAAGAATGTGCCGGGTAAGAGAAGAGACGGTCACACATCATACGGTCGAGAGAGGCAAGGATGACTGATGAAGGTGAGGAGACAGCTGTGAACACACGAGCATTACGCTCTTTCCACAACAGGTAGATGGCTGACTGAAAGTAGAGCTTGATGACTGGAGTAGCATGCGCATCTGCGTTGACGCGAGGTTGATTGATCCAGGTTGCAACAGAGTGTAGATCAGCCGGAGGAGAAATCCAAACTTCATCAGCAAAAGGCTCCCATATCAAGCGAGAGAAAGAGCACTCAAAGAAGAGATGATGGTGAGTCTCTATTTCCAGATTACAAAGAACGCACGTTCCTGAGACATTTAACCCCCAACGCCTCAAGCGATCCTTGGTTGGCAGTCTTCTCCGCAAAGCCAGCCATGATATAAACGCATTACGTGGAATATGTTCTTTGAACCAAATAGTCTTGTGCCAATATTTGTTGTTGATAGTGTTTATATTCTTTTCTGACATTAGTATCCATATTTTTTAGTAAACTGATCCAAAGAAATTAGTTTGTGGAGCTAACCAAACGAAGATTATAGTGTTTACTTTGGAAAAAGTAATAGGTTGAATGATAGTTGACGTACATACTTTTTCACATAGAAATCTGCACATATATTAAAATTGTAAGATTTGAATCATAGAGAAAATATAGTGTATATGACTGAAGTTGGGCCATTCCGAAACTAAAGATGGCTAAAATTCTTATTTGTCAAAATGCATAGATGTGAATCTTATATGAATAGAGTTCTCCATTGCTTATAGCAGTGTAATAAACTCCGTGTGTAAAGGAGAAAAAATGTTATATAAGTGAAAACAAAAATTATGATTTTTTTCTTGTGTCTATAGGCTCTTCGCAATTTAAAGAAGAAAGAACATATTATGTGAAAATCTTTGGCTCGGTCAAATTTTATTCAGTTGTTTATAAAACTATTGTTATCTAATTCATGTAATTTTCCAGTATTGATTTAAAAGCCCAAAAAACCCATCTATACTGACTTTTTGATATTTTTTTCTGTGATTTGAATTTAAATAGAGATAAAACTTTCGATAAGTTATGTAAACTCAGAACAAGTATTTAGCTTTAGAAAGCATTTACATGTTTCAAACTTATAATATATACATATATAATGTTTAAAATTATGCATATAAAACCTGTGTAAAATGTGCCTGAATATATTTCTCTTCTTTAATGTGTTAATCGTACTATATATAATATTATTTTAAAATTTCAAAAAGTTTATGTCATATACAAAAAACCATCAATAAAAAATATAATTCTCCATCTACAACAAGAGAAATGAAAAAATTATAAACATATAAATTTAAATTAAGAAAAACTAATATTGGAAAAATAAGAAGTTAATGTAAAATAAAAAAACCGACAAATAATATTATAAATAAAATAAATTTATAAGACACAATCCGCGCGAAGCGCGGAAAAAAATCTCTAGTCCTACTATATAAAAGAAGCTATTTTTGAAGCTTTTAAAAGATGCCACGTTGGATGAATTATTCATGGCCAATCATTTTGCCATGTCATTGTAGATGTTAAGCTGTTGGACCTTAAACTAACAAGATCGACAGCCCATTGGAAAGTTTCTGGCTTTAGTTGCCCAAAATATCTACTTGACTTATCACCACCGAGATCCTAACTTTTTTGCTTCGTTTTCTTTATTCTCACCGGAGAATATCAGCCGTCATCGTCTCCTACGATTCTCAACTTCAACGGCTGTACGGCTCTTAATGCTCCATTCATAACTTCAACAACCCGAGAAGCATGCAACCTTTGTGATTCCCTCAGCTTCATAGCTTATATATCCATCTCTTTCCAATGCCTCTCACTCTTACCAAAAATATAATCAATAACCTAATCAGGCTATGGCTACGAAGATGACGAAATCCACTCACAAAGCCTTAATCGCTCAGTTCTTCAACAACGTCGCTCATGGCTTGGGAGAGGCGGAGTTGTGACTCCGGTTAATTCATATCTAAGAAGCACGAAAGGGGCAGTCTAATTGGCCTTGAGCTTCATCTCATTGATGAACAGGTATAAAACGAATAGTTTCTTCTTTAAGATTCAGTTCCAGTTACTCATATCATGCGAAATCAACTTTGTAAACCAGTAATTATCGTCCTGTAAGATTCAAGTCCTAGAAAGAAGAAGGCGAGAAGTGGTTGTTTACTCTCTTCAGTTCGCTTGCTCCGAGGATATCTACCCTAACGTTGCTGCACTGAAAGGTCTCTTTTCTCCAAGCTGGACAGAGAAGTACACGAAAAAGGAGCAAATATCATTCAAGTAATTCTTGCTCTTAAATGTTTTCTTCTCAGATTTAGTTCAGATTGTGATCACTTGACTCAAGTCTTGAAATGAAACTCTATATGGAAACAAGTAGAGTGCTGTTTTGTAGTGATCTATGTTTTCCTCTCCTGACTATTTGAAGTATTACACAATAATTAGCCTGGTAGAGCCATGAACCATATGAACTCACGTATATCTCTATTTATTTTCAGTGAGTTAACAATGCAATAACTTTTTGAGGGATATTATTTCTCTCAAGCACGAAGAGAGGACTTTACAAGGGCCATCCTACCATTGAAAGGTGACATTTTTTTATCGATGGTGCTCCTTTGATATTTAAGTTGTGCTTTTTTTTACTTTCATCAAAATGTATCTGTTATAGTGCTTTAATGGTTGGATATGGGTTACTAACACAGGATGCAAAAGTTAGCAAAGGAGCTGAGTGTAGTGGTAACGGTTAGCTTCCTTGAGGAGGTAAATAATGCACATTACAACTCAAATGCTATTATTGACACTGTTGGAACTGACGTGGGACTTATAGGAAGTCCCATAATCCTGATGGACCATGTGAGTCAAGTTTGGAGTTGGAAAGAGTTCGACCTTCTTTTGCTGACACTTTTTCTTAACTTCCGGTTGTCAAGAGAAGTTTATTTCAATCCCGGATACCCCAGCTTCAAGGTAGTTTTGACTAAAAGTGAAACATTTTTCTTATTTTATCATATGCTACTTGGTAACATGATTAATTACATCATAACAGAAGTATTGGTGCAATGTTTTATTCAGGTATATGTTGAGATCAATGGTTTCCCGAGGCAGCAAGCCCTATGGTTCTACAGGGTGCCTAAGTACTGTTTTATCCCACTGCCATTGTCTCCGAACCTCAATACTAGGGATTGGATACACGAGTGATCACTTGAGGAATCATTCAAGGGCTATATTCTTACAAAAGCAGAGCCATTAACAACGTCCTTCCCTCTCAAGTTTGCTAACTTTGGTGTTGTATTAAATAGTATCTGTTCTCTTCCCCTTATAGAGAGTAAGAAAAAAAGAGTTTGTTTTTTTGGTATGTGCAGGTTACGATTTAGAAGATTCAAGGAGACAATGATTTAAGATAAAATAGTTTCTATATTAATCACCTATAGTTTTATGGCTTCAATTCTCTTAACAGATTCTTTACCAGATTTGTCAGAGGCAAATAAAGATCAAACAGTTTCCAAGGAGGATAGCTTCAGAAGCATACCGAGCAATGATGATTTGGAAAGATGATCAAGATGTAAGGTTCTTGGTCTCAAAATCCATAGAAAAAGTTGTATTGATCGTTTGTGTTTGAGTTGTTCTTTGCAGGAAATGAGCTTAAATGTCAACACTGCTAATAATGTTGATCTAGGAGGTTCAATTGACTTCATCAGTGAATCAGGTTGGATGGGAATGCTCACTTGCCTCAATGACGTAACTCATTTCCTGCAACATAGAAGGGGCATTGAGACGGGGTGAAACATGGACTCCAGTTCTGAACACATTCTGCAGCAGCAAGCTAGAGCAGATGTACAAAGTCCAAATGCAATTCTATGAAGTTTCAAAGCTTTTGAAAGTTTTCTCAGAAGTAGTGAGATATCCCTATATACTTTTAGTTGCATTAATAGACTAGAAAAAGTGCATACAGATTTTTGTCTATTGGTCCTCAGGTCAAATAACTTTGAAATGTTTGCTTTTATGTTGTTTCATCCGATTAAAAGGTCACTTATACTGTTAAGACAATAACATATTTTTGCTGAGGTTACAGATAATGACTACACTCCATCGATTCATTGTATTCGTCTGGCTCTTTAACCATTATCTATAGAATTGTTTTCTTGTTCCAAATTTAAGATTGAGTTTCTCCTGTAAACAAGAGTAACCACCTTGTGAGATCTTTTTATATGTTGGAGAGAATGTTATCCTTGAAAAAGTTTCATCAGAACTTGCCTTTGTGAAAAGGCAGAGAAACTTGAAGAAGCAAGTCAGAAGCTGCCACTATAACAATGGTTTTGCACAATTTTTGTTTTTTAAACAAAAGATCATAAAACACTGTAAGTAAATCTTCTAAAATTGAAATATAATTAATTTGAAATATACAAGCTTCACGTAGTGCGGAAAAAATCTCATTTGTTTGATGCTTATATATATCTTAGAAATACAAGAACTCAAATGCAGTATAAAAACCTAAAATTAAAGCAAAGTGGGATGAATAGATTACATAACATGAATGATCATATGAATCATTTTAGACATTACATAACATGAATGATCATAAATGTTAGATCGCCTTGATAATAAGAATTAATCCAAAAATATAAAAGGTAAAAACAAAGCTCTAATCATCTTCCTATATAATTTCACAAAAATTATTGCTCGATTCAACAACCAACTATAACATTTTATCCTAACACCATAACTGGCATTATCAAAAGCTTGCGAATGAAGAATAAAATAAACCAACTTATATGAAGACAATGTTGAACATTTCAGTTTTATTGGATAGAAATTAATCAACTAAACCAAAGGAAAAAGACAACTAAAAACTATACCAAACCTATTTTCTTTGTTAAACATCTTATGGTTATTTTTGTTGTAATATTATTTTACTTTAAACATAATTTACGGAGAAAGAATAATACACATAATCCGTGCGTAATGCGGACACGGACCTAGTGAAAATCTAAAATCAACTCACATCAAATTCTCTTTAATCTATATATCCAAATCTCATTTGAAAGGAATTAAACCACACTATATGAATTTATAATATAGTATAAAATTGAAAACCCATTTTGCTTAATCAAGCATGGTTTTTCAAAATTTATAGAAATATTAGAAAATCATAGCATGTGAATTGTTATAGTCGTTTACTAAATTTTAATATTGTTATGGTTTTATGATCAAATTTCTCTTAAATAATTTTGGTAGTTTATTTAGAAATTCGAATTAATTGACAATTTTCTGTAAAACATACCTTTATGCTTCAATTCTTTAGAAATCAATTATGTATTAACAGCATTACGAAAACTGAAAATCTTTACCAGCGAATATACTTTTATATTTAAAAAAAAATATTTTGAACGTATCCTAGATTGTGAAAACCATATATCTTATTAATCATAAATGAAAATAACCTTTACCATTTCACTAAAATAGATAAATTATTTACAGTATGCTATAACGGATCGGTTGTTTAAGGAAAACAAAACGATAATATAGAAAATATAAGGAACTTTTAGAGTTTTGATCATGAAATCAGTTCACATCAAATTCTCTTTAATCTATATATCCAAATCTCATTGAAAAGGAAATTAAACCACACTAAATGGATTTATAATATAGTATAAACTTGAAAACCCATTTTGCTTAACCAAACATGATTTTTAAAAATTTATAGAAATATTAGAATATCATAGCATATGACTTGTTATGGTCATTTACTAAATTTTAATATCGTTTTATAAGATCTAATTTCTCTTAAATAATTTATTTAGTAGTTTATAATAGAGAAATTGTCACAAATAGCACATTCATAGTATCACTTTTCATATTTAGACTAATCATTTTTATCCTCACTTTTAATGAAGGATAAAAAACACTTATACTCTTAGGGTTAACTAATCTAGACTTAGGGTTTAGAGTTGAAAAGTGGGGTAGGGTTTTTGAAATGTGAAATTTAGGTAACTAATAAATATATAAATAAATACTTAAAAAATAATAAAACAAATTTAAAAATAGTTTCAAACATAATTTTCGATTTTCAAAAAGAAATTTGAAAAAACAATAAAAAAAATTTCGAAAAAGAAAAATTCAAAAAAACAAAATTTATAAAAAAGTGAATTTGAAAAGGTATAATTCGAAAACATAAAATAAATTACTTTTATTTTTCTTTTATTTTTTGTATTTTTTATTTAAATAATGATTTATTATATATATAAATAACAAAGATATAATAGTCTTTTGCCACTTAATGAATAAGTTATTTTTGAAAATGTCCTTGTAGTGGTGGTAAAAATGAAAAGTGATAGCATGAAAGTAGTAAACATGTAATTTCGCCTTTATAATATTCAAGCGGAGACTAGTTTCAAAACAAAAAAATAATGATACTCGAAAAGAACAATCCGTACATAAATAAATAGTCAATGTTCATACCTAACTGATTTTATTAAGTAAATAAAAATGAATCTTTCTATGTGTTTGGCTAAATTAAATGAAATTGAATGAGATTTTTATTTAGTAAAACAATTATATGGAGTGAAAAATTAAGTGACAATAAATGTAATACATTTTTATTATTTTGATTTAAGTAATTATTTTATTCATAAAAAATGTTTTTGAATTATGTTTTTGGCTATGTTATTTTCCACCGACTGAAACTAAAATATATTAAAAAATTTTTTTAGTAAAACTAACTAAACCGAACATTTTGACCATATGCAAAACTCAGTTATTTTACATGTTTGATTTTATAATTGGTACAAAGGTAATGCTGATTAACTAATAAATGAAAATCTGCACTATTATTATTATGGTAATATAATTAATGATGTGATGTATTGTTAATGTAATATAATTCATGAAATTGTTGAAATGAGTGAAATATGAAAAGTCAATTAATATAATTATATTAATAAAGTTACTAAAATGACATTATACTTTTTTTTATTCTGCTATCAATGTTTCCAAACAATTCTCATTTATATTGTTATTCATGTTTCCAAACAAAATTAAAAAAGACTTCACTTTTAATAATATAGATTAATGATCTAATGTAGGTTTAACCATAAAGTAGAATCTGTATTTAATTTAAAAACTTATAAAATAAATGTTAGGTCCAACATAATGTCTCTTTCTTAATAATATAGATCACAAAATAAAGATTAGGTCCAACCTCTGTTCGAAAACGCAGCCGAAGTGACCGATTTCGCGCCGGAAAAGCGCTCGGCGGAGCTTCGCCGCCGCGATTTCACCATAGTCGGACAAAAACTCGGTTCAGAGAAAAAAAACGTACGAAATCTGGCGTTTTCGAATCCATATCAGTAATAACCTCATAGATTTTTCATAGTTTAGTGTTAGTAATAGATAATCTAAGTTAAATTGAAGTAAATCGCAAACAAAAAAAAGTATTTGTGTTGAAAACACAGAAAAACGGCCGCAAAAATTAGGTTAGAGTTTGAGGAAGAAGAAGAAAGCTGAAATTACCTTTGTACTCTTCTTTAGAAAAAGGACAAGAATACAAAATTATACACCATGCGGCTGTTGAACCCTGGTCCCAATGCTAAATAAAGACTCCTCTCACCGTTGAGCTACGACAATTCAGTGATATTACTCGGCATAAAAATATTTTAAAGGCGTGATGCTTATATTTTTATTTAAAAAATCATTTTTTATGAAAAAGTACGTCCCGTGTACTTCCCGATTATATCCCAATTTTCTGTTAACTCGCTAGGCCCACACCGGCCGACCGACTAGCGCCTAGCGTAGTCTTGAACATGGGGTCCAACAAATGCAGATCAAACAAAAATGCAGATCAAACAAAACAAATGTAAATCAATTAGAACAAATGCAGATCATGCATATCAAGCTAGTGTAATAAAAATGTTGAATTTTTTAAATGAAAAATAAATATATAAACAAAATGCAACTTATTGTAAATAAGTAATAAATATCATGTTGAAAAAATAAAAATAAATACCATCATTCTAATAAATATGCTGAAATTATAAATTATATGAAAATTCATCACAATTACAAAATTATAAAGAATATTTTTGTTTTTCTCTTATTGTTTGTATCTCTATTCGACTTTCAGTTGTTTCTTACCATTTGGTTCAACTATATAACTAATATTATCAATTTTATATATGTTACTGTATAAAAAATCTTCATTTGAAACTTTAAAATATAAAAAATACATACATGTATATGTAAGAACAAAAAAATATGTTTGATATTTTATTGATATTAAGTAATTATAAATAACCTATAACATTTATAATTTTATGCAATTAATATAAATGATCAAATATGAAAGTATATACATAAATTTTTTTTTTTTTTTGTAACTGGCTTACTTATATTAAAAACAGAAGAAACAAAAGATTACAAAAGCCCAATGGCTCTAGTGTTAGAGCCGAAGCCCAATTTAAAACTCATCTAGTAGAACCCAAACCCATACAATTTGACCTTAGCCCACATTTGTCCTAAGCCTGTTAATGAGAGAAGAGATGGTGATGAGACACGATGAACGATGATTTCAGACGACAATGGAAGGTTCCCGACCCCGAGCCTGAAAAAGACATGAAGCCAGTTTATGATTCAATCCCTCTTTACCCAAACCACCGCTGCATCATTTGTGAAGAACGCCTCGGGTTAGTTTCTCTGAAACTCTGTATTTTGTTTCTTATCTGGTGATCAATAATAGAGAACAATGAATCAAGTGATCGGAATTGATTTGCATGCAGGCGGTTGTTTCTCTCATTCCAAATCCAATAGAAGCATGCCTGCCACCCAAGGAGAGTCAGTGATCGCATAGTCGAAGCCACCGGTGAGAGCGATAACATCTGATTGAGGGAGTTGTCCCAACTTCTTTGTGGTACGATCCCACATCTTCCCGCAACGCGATTCCACAATTCAAAAGCGTAGCCACAATCCCAGTAAAGATGATCTCTCGATTCATCCGTTTGGTTACAAAGAAGACAAAGCGATGGTACTTGGAGACCCCAAGAGATCAAGCGGTCGCGAGTGGGGATCCTGTTCTGGACTACCAGCCAAGCATGAAAACTCTGTCGGGGTATACTTCTAGGACTCCAGATGACCTTTGCCCATAAATTGATTAAACTAATTTATATAAAATATTTATTACTGTTGGAATATATAATACATGATTTTTATTGATCACAAATTTGAAAAGGATAAAAAAATAACATGTATAACAAACTGCAACTATTTTATAAAAATATGAATGTACAACCTTAATATATTATTATTTTATGCATTACTATTTATTGCAAATAAATTGTATTAAAGGTGTAATATGTAAACAAAAATATACTATTTTATAAACCATTTCATAGAAAATAAGATATAAATAATACACTACATATTTTATATATTAATTTTATAAATAATTTCCAAAAGTTAAGTTATGATATAAAACAAAAATGGTCTAAATATTAACAATAATTATGAGAGGTTTGGTGTTCTGTTTGAAAATAAATGAAATGAGATAAATAAACTATTTATAAAAAACAAGGAAAAAAAACTACATGATTGGCCATCTGCATTTTTCCCACCTCTTACTTTTTGCATATCAATAAATTTCTTTTATAATAAAAATCTTCATGCAGATTGTAATGCATATTAATGATCTGCATTTAAAAGGGTGAATGGACAAAAATTTAAAAGGGTGAATGGACAAAAAATGCAGTACAACCTGCAAAATAAATGACCTGCAATTAAGGGTCTGACTGGTTCAAACGCAGCGGTTGCGGCTGTGGGCGTTTACGGATGCGGGTGGTTGCGGTTTCTAGCGGTTTTAAGAGATTTGTACGACTGGTTCTGTGGTTAAAAATTGGTGCGTTTGCAGGATACTTATGACTGGTTAACTACCTAATACAGCAGCAGTTAAATAATAAATTAACAATATTTACATTTTATATAATTATAAAAATATCAAAAATCATAATATTATAATAAATATGTAAATTATATTTTCAAATTAAAGTTATAGTTTTAAATTTTTAAAATTATAGAAAATATTTTTATTTTAAAATTTTATAATATTAATTAAATATAATAGATATATTTTAGTATTTTTATAATTCCATTTTAAAAAATTTATTGAATATTTTTATTTTTGTATTTATATGGTTTAAAAAAAAAAGTTATCCTCCCGCAACCGCCCGCAACCGCAAACGCTAGCTGGAACCAGCTTTTGAATTTAAGAGGTTCAGAGCGGTTTAAAGCGATTTGTAGCGGTTTGTATGATTGTTTCGAAACGTTCTCAACCACTACCAACCGCAAAAGCTGCGTTTGCGGGTGGTAGCGGGAAAACCAATCAAGCTCTAAGTCAAAACAAAAGTCTATGCATATCAAAAACATTCAATTTCAATACCTTTGCGGGTCGGGCTATTTAAAACAAACTTCGGGCCAAGCCAAGCCCATATTTATATTGGTGTAGCCCTAACTCTTAACAGAAAACCCTAATTCATACACTTTTGCATATAAATAACCTTCTTTGTTTCAACTATTTGACATTAAAAAGTTCTTTACGCTCATCGCCGCCGAAGACGTGAGGTACGCAAAGCTTACTCTTTGATTTGCATTTGGTTTCTTCGATCTGTATGTCTTTGCTCCTCGAAACCTGTATATTAATGTCTAATAGTTGAACACACTAGCTTCTTGTATTGTTCTTGTCTGTGATTTGTTTGTTATGAGATGCGCATTCAGTATATACACATGTACTTGTGGTGATGATCGGAATGAAAACCCTCGGGAAACATTTTAAATCAAGGCTGTAATCTCTTATCTGCTCTCTGTTACTGGAAAACATTTTTTTTTTTTAAAATGGCTTTCTGGTGAGAAACACTTAAAAAATGAGCTTGAGATTTGGCTATCTTTATTGATGCCATAGGCCTTTGATCCGGGGGAACATTTCGTATCATCTTAACACAAGTCGTAAGAGTATACTGCTGTTGTATATTGCTGGTTATCTTTTTTTTATTTTGTTTTATACTCTTGTATGTTCATTATCTGCTGTTGTATATTGCTGGTTATCTTTTTTTTATTTTATTTTATACTCTTGTATATTATTTGTTTCTGACATATATTTGCATATGTTGGACTTGCATTGTTTTCTGTTTTTTGTATTTTGATTAGATTGATTAGCAGATTGTGTTGAATTATATTCTCTGTTGTCACCTGTGCTTTATGTATGTCTTACATAAAGTTTGAATCACTTAGATTGGCGTCGAATTACTTACAATCGTGTAGACTTTTTTTTTATCTTAGGAGCTGAAACATATATTCTCCTTTCAATTTGCTTTCTGTCTAATTCTTCATCCTTTACGAGGTGGTGTTTGTTGATTTCTTGATTTGTTTTTTCATCTTTGTGTAAAAATGAATCTTTAATTTGGCAGTGTTTAGTTCAAGTAGATAGGTATGTCTCACAGAAAGTTTGAGCATCCAAGACATGGTTCTTTGGGTTTCCTTCCAAGGAAAAGGGCTAACAGGCAACGTGGCAAAGGTAATCTCTTTGCTTGTATATAGATGTTTTCAGAATGTCTACTTGCATTTCATTTTTCATCATCCATTTCTTGCACTTTTGTAATTTGCTTTATTCAACGTAACCTTATGAACAGAGATTTAAAGTTGTGAAATAAAAATGTTTATTTTCTCTAAAATGATATGCATTACTGGTGTATATTATATTTTTGGTTTGCTTTCTCCCCAATGGTTTCGTAGCATGTTATGTAATAATGTTGGTGTAGTTTCGATCTAACAATCTTATTTGGTATTTTCAGTGAAGGCCTTCCCTAAGGATGATCATACTAAGCCTTGTAGACTCACTTCCTTTTTGGGATACAAAGCTGGGATGACTCACATTGTCCGAGAAGTTGAAAAACCTGGATCAAGTGTGTTCTCTCTCACTCTCTCTTCTTTTATTGGTTTCCAGCATTTGTACTTAAATGTTTCTTTGCTGATCTCTTTTAACTGTGATTCCCAGAGCTCCACAAGAAGGAAACATGTGAAGCTGTGACTGTGATTGAGACACCTCCAATGGTTGTTGTCGGTGTGGTTGGGTACGTGAAGACACCCCGTGGTCTGCGCTCTCTAAGCACTGTCTGGGCACAGCATTTGAGCGAAGAAGTGAGGAGGAGGTTCTACAAGAACTGGGCCAAGTCAAAGAAGAAGGCTTTCACCAAATACTCAAAGAAGCATGAAACCGAAGATGGCAAAAAAGACATTCAAAGTCAACTGGAGAAGATGAAGAAGTACTGCACTGTCATCAGAGTCCTTGCCCACACTCAGATAAGGAAACTGAAAGGGCTCAAGCAGAAGAAGGCTCATCTGAATGAGATTCAGGTCAACGGTGGAGACACAGCAAAGAAGGTTGACTATGCGTACAGTCTATTCGAGAAGCAAGTCCCTGTAGATGCTATCTTCCAGAAAGATGAGATGATTGATATCATCGGTGTTACTAAAGGAAAAGGTTATGAAGGTGTGGTTACAAGATGGGGTGTGACCCGTCTTCCAAGGAAGACTCATCGTGGACTCCGCAAGGTGGCTTGTATTGGAGCTTGGCACCCTGCTAGAGTCTCCTACACGGTGGCTAGAGCTGGGCAGAATGGGTACCACCACCGTACTGAGATGAACAAGAAGATTTACAGGCTTGGTAAAGTTGGTCAAGAGACTCACACCGCCATGACTGAGTTCGACAGAACGGAGAAGGAGATCACGCCGATGGGAGGGTTTCCTCATTATGGGATAGTGAAAGATGATTATTTGTTGATCAAGGGATGTTGCGTGGGGCCAAAGAAACGTGTGGTGACATTGAGACAGACGTTGTTGAAGCAGACGTCTAGGGTTGCGTTGGAGGAGATAAAGCTTAAGTTTATCGACACAGCTTCCAATGGGGGACACGGTCGTTTCCAGACTGCTGAAGAGAAGGCCAAGTTCTATGGCAGAGTCAAGGCTTAGATTTTGTTACTTTTCAAGTCCCATTAAAACACTATTTCGAGTTTCTTTCTTTGTTGGCCATTTTTGACGTTTTACCATCCTCTTCCGTTTTGGTTTTAATATGATTTAAGATTTTAACCAAATCGTTGAGCAGGAACCTAAACCGCCGTGTGGTTCGGGTCTGTTTTTAAAATTAATTCTGAAAATGTCTTAAATTTTGTGTGGTTTAAAATTATTTCTGAAAATGTCTTAAATTTTTCCTCAACATATTTGAATAGAACACAAATGAGATTACCCATCGACATTATAAACTAACCGCGGCATCTAAAGCCGACGGACGACATTCATGTCTCTTAAAACTACGCCCACACATAAGAAGTCATTCTAAGGCCAACTTCAATTAAACACTAAATTATCTTTAACAAAACACCAAAATGATACTATCTTACCTTTTTTTTTTGTCAACAATGATACTATCTTACCAATTTTAATGTTTATTATCTTTAACAAAACACCAAAATGATTCTATCCCACCAACTTTAATGTTTATTTTAATAGTGTTGTAACACTATTCATCACAACAATATTAAAATAATATATTTTATTACTTTTTATTTAATTGTATATAAATTAGTATTATTTATAGTTTTGATTTATAGTTAAAATAAATATATCATAATATTTTGTATTTTTCACTTTTATTTTTACATTATTAAAATTATTTTATTTATATAAATGAGTTTTATCAAAGACATCCAATTGTGTCAAAATAAAAAACCATTTTTATGTTTCTTCATTTTTGAATATATATTTTAATTTCAACTAAAATTTTACATAAAATAAATAAATAAATATATAAATTAAGTAAAAAATAATTTTTCAAATATGAAAATATAAAACTTACAAACTTTAGCAAATAAACATAAAATATAAATGTCATAAATATATTTAGTCAATTACAAATAATTATGAATTAAATTATTAATATTAAGACAATAATAATATACAATATTTTTTTTGGTGTAGAATCTATTTTATTAAAACTCACATACAAATTAAGTTTGTTTGAAAACATGTATAGCAATTTTATAAAAGTTCGTTTGGAAACATAGATTTTAGTTTTAAAAGAAAGTTTGTTTGGAAACATGATTGCAATTTTAAAAAAGATGTTTGTTTGGAAACAAAGATTGTAGTTTAAAAAAAAAATAGGTTTGTTTAGAAACATGGATAAGAGTATATTAAGAAAAAAAAAAAGTAATGGGCTTATATTTTTAATAAAATTTGGATGTCTATTATATTATGAGAAACTATCTATCTGGTACCTAATCGGGTTCGGTTCAGGTCTGTTTGAGTTTTAGGTTTCCAAGTCAAAGATTTCAGCCTCATTCTAATATTTCTAAATTTCAGTTCAGGTTCGTTTCGGATTTTTATGGGTTCGGTTCGAGTTCGGATAACCCATTTAAATTACTTTTAAAATTTTAAAATTTATTATATATTTATATACTTTAAATTTCTCGAAAACTATAAACAAAATAATATTTTAAATATAAATTTGAATAACATATGTCAGAATACCTAAACTTAACATAAAAATAATTTTAGTTCAAATATTTTGATAGAAAATCAATCATTATTTTAAGTATTTTTGGTGTTTTAAATATATTTTTACTATTTTATATATTTACTATATATTGATTATTTGTATATATTTTCAAGTATTTAAACGAGTTTAAGAGTATCATATATATTCTAGATGTTTTTATATATATTAATTAATATATAAGTATATAAATCTATTTTAGATACATTTGGGTATCTGGAATATTTCGGTTCGGATCGGATTTGGTTTTGGTTTTCAAAAATCTAAAGGTATGAATGGTGACCAGGGAACGGTGAAGAATAATGCATTCTCTAACGTTCCTAAAAAATATCATCATTCATAAGTAATAATTTTTCCTTCTCATTCTCTACCATTCTTTTTTTTTGTAGAGAAATAAAGAACAAATTAATTCCTTGTTAAATATGTAATGGAACAACCATTTTTTTTCATTCTTGCAATTCTATTCCTTTTACCTTTTTTTCCTATTCGTTCCTTTTATTTCCAGAATGATCACCAATCGGAGTTTAAAATTTTAAAAAATTGGAATATTTAATCAATTTTTGTTTCCGTTCTCAAAAAGCTAAAGTTTGCAGAACCCTAATGAAATAAAAAACAAAGTAAAAACTAAGAAGAAAAAACATCAAAGAAACAGAACCCTATCGTCGTCTCCGACTCTTTTTTCTCAAAGAGGCGATTTCGTTTTCGCAGTCAGACACCTTCTTTCTCTGGCCCGTCTAAGTTCGTCGGAAAGCTTCAACTCGTCGTTACATCTCTCTGTCGTCCTCCTTCTTTTGTCTTTCTCTTTTGAGAACCACCGATTACAATCAAAGTTGTTCAATCTTTTTAGTTCATTCTTAGGGTTTCGATTTGTCTTGATTATCTGTTTCTGTGTCTAGGGTTTTGATTTTGGTTGACAATATGTTTTGTTCGTAGGGTTTTGATTTTGGTTGACTATTTGTTTCTGTCTTGAGTCTCTGTTTTTGTACATGATTAATCTTGTCTCTGGTCTTCACTATCTTGTTTATATTGTATATGATTTATCTTGTCGCTGGTCTTGACTATCTTATTATCTTGTCTATGTGTTATAGTAGCTAGTCTCGTATTTGGAGTATAAAAGCTCATCTCTTTTCTTTATTCCTTCAGTGTTTTAATGGTTGATGCCTATTTCCGCACCAGTTTGTTATCTAGGCAAGTTAAAACCTTTGTAGTTATTGTTTGTGTTTATGTAAATCGAAACACACTTGGTATCAGATTGGATTAGCTTTGACTAAAAACCACTACCTATATACTTGTCAGGAGCTTATTATGATGAGGAGGCTACTGCTGCCTTGAAATATTGGGGACCTGGAACACTTATCAGTTTTCAGGTGAGGTTACTATGATAGTGTGTTTTGTTCTGAATTTATCTTTCTTCTTTATAAAGGAGTTGTTGTGGCAGAAGAAGATTAGTGGTGGTGCAGTGAAAAAGAATGGTGGTCAAGGCGATGTGGTGGTCGTTGGATTCACGTCACACAGCTTGAGGTTGGATGAAGAAGATCTCTGAGATCCAGTGAGGAGGCGGATTCACGGTTGAAGGGTCGAGACGACTAAGAAGGTACACCATCGTTCCAGCTTTCTTATTTGCTCTTCTCGATCCAATTTTGACTCCCCCTGAACTCTGAAGGCTAGTTGCTCTTTTCTTTTATTATTCTCTTTATTGTTAAGTCATTTATATATGTGCTGAGGCTTGTGTTTTGTGGTTCTGTTTCTAGGTTAGAGGAGATTGGCTTTTATTTCAACACGAGGTACTTTGAAGATACGTAACAGTTGGTGAATTTGGACGCTGTTGAGAATGTGGTGGTTGTGAGCAAGAGGTGGTAGCCATGTAGATTAGGTTTAGAATTTTTTTTTGTTTAGTGTAAACAATTTTTTTGGTTTAGTTTGACAAACCGTTTTAATTTTGTAAACAAAATTTTAGGCAATATTATTTAAAAATAAATAAAAAAGATATAAGAGATTTAGGAAATATTTTCTAATTTTTTTTTTCCTAAATTTTCAGATTTTGTTTAAAATTCTAGTAGAACTTACATTCTACCAATGTTAGAAATAAGATGAAGTCGTAGATAGGGAATATCGAATTTATGTATAAAAGAAAACCGCCTAAAATGTATAGTCTGTCAATATAGATATGAGAATGTTTAGTATGTTCTGTGATCTATCAAAAATACATAACATAAAATGAATTGTAGATTTGTTATTCTTCCAAGCTGTGTGGATTTGTTTTTGGTGTATTGTTTATTCTACGTATAGTAGATCATTGTATCTTTGGTGTATTGCGCATTCTACAAATGGTAGATCATTGTGTCCCTAGACTGC
The DNA here is from genome assembly GCF_000309985.2 of Brassica rapa. NCBI lineage: Eukaryota > Viridiplantae > Streptophyta > Magnoliopsida > Brassicales > Brassicaceae > Brassica > Brassica rapa. Next base: position 19,297,599 of record NC_024795.2, on the reverse strand, counting down.
ATTTTCTAAGTCTCCGTAGATGGTAGATTTAATATTCTAACACTTTTAGCCTATTTTTAAATTTATTATTCCAAAATATTTTCGAATCCAAAAATATTTTTAATATATGCACATGTTTGACTACTTCATGTTTTATATTTTTCTTAATTTTTTTACATTGTAAATATAATGATATGAATTTTTAGTTACAAAAAGGGTAGTAAAAATCCAAAAATGAAATGTACGAATAGGACAATAGCATAGATTAGATATTCCTTTTTTCCAAATTTCCCAAATATATTAGTATATTGTTGCTTTTATTAATAGTTTAAGGATTAACGAACTATTATTGGCCTCCTTACGTGATTTTGGCTTGTATCTCTATATATAATTCTTTTCTCTATATCCCACCGACGAAATTTATTACTAAACAGGTTCTTTCAAAAACACATTAATGGTACCCAAGTTGTATCTTGTTTCCCAAGTCTTGAACCCTTTTTGTCTTTATTTGTCATCTCATTTTCAACTTGGAAAACAAGAATTTTCAATCTTGATTAACAAGAACATTCATCGTAAATATGAAATCCATCAAATATAAAGATCAAAGTATTAGTGACTACAAACCTAACAAAAACCATAATAACCGTATTAAGCCCGACGGAAAACAACAATACTACAACAAATAAACGCTAAACTGACCTACACTCTCCCTGAATGGGTGACTAATTAGCTGACTAATGATGTCTTCAATGATTACAGAGTCTTCCATTTATATCATCCAAACAACAATGTCACAACTTTTCAAGTAGATCTATTATGTCTGTCTTTGCTGCATTTGGTACACACGTACAACCTTTTCTCCTTCATTGTTGATTGACTTCGCTGGGAAAGTGTTGCCTTCTTTGATTTTGGTTTTTTAGTACCCTAAGTTCGCTTCTTTGATTTTGTTTGCTTAGCACCCTGAGTTGGATTCTTTGATGTTGGGCTACTCAGGAAAAGTCCTTTTCTCACCATGGGGGATGGAGTGGTTGGAGCAGTAATCTTTACCGAGTATTTTTCTTTCTTTCTTGATGACAGATTAGTTGATGGCGTCCTCCGTGGTATATTGGTTTGCTTCTGTCTTATTGGAGTACTGGGGGCTTGACTACAACCAAGTTTCTTTGTTGATGTATTACGTGAAGATTGATTACCTTCCTTTGTCGCTGGAGGTGGATTTCTCGTACTCATTGTCTGGTTCTTCTTTTTTAATAGTTTACACTTGAATCGCTTGGATTTTTCAATTGCAGATAAGTATCTCTTTATCTTCGGTCTGCCAAGTTGTTTGCCAATTGCGGATGGCAATCACATTTGACTAAGTACATCGGCTGGTGGGATCAAATCTTCATTTGTAGGGTTTATAGGATCTGTGTACGCTTCAACCAAGTAGCCCTTTGTGTAAAGAGGATCCACCAGTAGCTTCAACAATATTCCGACATTTAGCCACTTTAATTGCGTGTTCACAGGGTATCTTTTCGAGATCATATTGCTTACATGTACAACTCCTCTGCAAAAAAAAAAGGAAGTGTATGAATCAAAACTGAGACAAATGAGAACATGGCAGAAGTGAAAGTCTATGTTTTCATACCTTTTCTAGATCAACCATACAATTAAAATCTCAACCAGTAACATAGCTACGGTTTGAATCAATATGTTGTACAGTTAATGTACCCATGTTGGCGTGTCTCATATGCAGTGTAAGTTCAGCTTCTTCTGTGAGGTTTGTTTTGAACAAGGCAGCTTTCTCTCGTCTTTCCGCAAACCATCCTGATAACATATTTCTAATGGAATCCACAAAATATGCATAGGAAACGCACTGTCCTCCTTAAGCACGCCATTAATGCATTCTGTAAAATTGCTTGTCATGATATCATATATGTCTCCTGGAAAATGTGAACGAGCCCACATTCTAATATCTGCAGTTTCCAAATAGTTGAGTAGTTTGCTGTCTTGACGTCAAATGACTTCAAAAATTTTGTCAAATTCCACCTGTCGATATACTCGGGCAGCCTTTTTCACCAAATATACCATTGGCTTTTTGAAACATGTCATGTTTTGTCCAATGTGATATAAGCTTATGTCCCTATCAGCTTCAGGGAAAAAAATCATAAGTGCCTTGGCTATTGCTGGGCATCGGTCAGAGATGAAAGCCATATTTTTACTGTCAGGTACCACACCACGCAGCTGAGTAAAAAACTATTCCCATGCAGCTGCATCCTCTGCATTTACAATCTCAAAAGCTATAAGATATATACCTTTATTTCCATCCTGGCATGCAGCCACTAACATAACATCCCTGAACTTACCACTTAGATGTGCTCCATCTATAACAATAACCCTCCTCATGAACGGAAAGCCTTTGATACATGCGCCAAAAGCAATGAACAAATACTTAAACCTTTTCTCAGCATCAAGTTCAAGCTCTATTATTGTACATGGATTGGCATGTGTTATTTTGTATAGATACGAAGGCAAGTCCTTATAGCCACATGCATGAGTGCCTTTAACCATCTCTCGTGCATATGCTAATGCACTATGAGCCTTCCAATAAACGATAACAATTTGATAAACAGCCTTTATACAGTCCATTATATGTTTAGGCCGGATTCCTTTAAGATCATTGCCACCACTAAATCCCTCAACCTACATCTTGCCAATACATTTTGCATTTGCCTGTCGGTAGCGAGAATACCTATTGGCCGTAGAGCATGTATGAAGATCAATATATTTACGAATGAGGAATTCTAGAGATGATTTCGACATAGTTGCAGCACATATCTTCCAGGAACGAAGAACTTTGCGTAAAATAAATGCTTCCAAGACTTTTTGATGATGAAGTCAAACCTTTTGATCACTGAAAGCTTGCGTAATTTCATTATTAGTTTCTTCTTGCCACTGAATATGTCACCAGACTTAATGGTTTCACTCTTCCACAGTTGTGATGGCTTCATAGTCTCATGTGGTTGCTGATTCATAGTCTCATGTGATGGCTTCATGGTCTCGTACGGAACATTTCCAAAACTACCAAAATCTGCAGCAACATTCTCTCTGATACCAGATTTAATGGTTTCACTCTTGATTTATGTTCACATCATGATGACATTTGTTTGCAGTCAATGAGACATAAATACACATTATGTCTGTCTTGAACAATGTGATAAAGCTTGCAAGTTGTATGTCATTCCTCAAGAAAATCGGAGGAGTGTTCCTAGGCATTTGCTGAAATATACGTTTAGGCAACATATAAGCAAACTCGACCGCTTCCATCTCACTAATCTTGTAATTTTCACAAACCATGCAGAGAAAATCTTCATATTCTGTATCGTCTTCAACAAACAAAGCAATCCCCTTCTTACTTGGATCAAGAATGAACTCCCAGCCACCATGATCTATCTTCCACTGTCCAAAAACAGTAATTAAGTGCAACATTATCTGCATAATAAAAATTGCGTCAGTAGATCCGAAGACACATTGCAAAACATTTTTTTAGAAAGACAACAAGGTATAGTGAATCGTAGCGGTAAGAGAACAACATTGTTAAGGCAACCATAAAAAAAAAAGACTTCGCCTTTGTTCATAGAACTTATAACAATGGACTGTTTTCGAAGTTTCTGTCAATCAAATCAAATAAAATATGTTCGCCTTCCACCAATAAATTAACTTAATTTATCAAATATAAACGCCTTTGTTCATAAATCATATCTAGTGTCTCAGATATGGTTTTGAAGTTTCTGTCAGTCAAATCGCATATAATCTTTTTGCATTCCACCAATAAATTAACTTAATTTATCAAATATAAACGGAGATCTAACAGCAGAGAAAATGATGCTGATGCTTGAAGGTATGAACCTAAGTATCTGATATGGAAGAGAGCCGTTGAAGAATTGAAAGTAAAGTGTTATTTTGTATTTTATTTTTAATTTTTTGTAAAACCAATAATGATATTTTGGTTAAAAAAAGATTAAATGGTAATTTCAGAAGAGGGTTTACCTTTTTTACAGTTTTTTCCTTGAGGGATACCATTCTTTTTTCTATTTTTGAAAATAGGACATTTCAACAAATGTACCTTAAACAAAACATTAAAATATTTCTTGTAAAACGATTTACAGCTGCATTTCCTAGGTGGAAAAAGAATATACAATAAATGTTTTCGATATTAATGGTTTATTTCTTCTTTTGGCTAATTGAGTTTCTAAAATCGTTTGTTTATAATAGCTCAGTGAACAATATTTGGTTTAAATAGAGAACAAATAATATTCATATTTATTTGATCGTAACATCATCGTGTTAGAATCAATTACAAAGCCAATAACAGACTAATTAAATAACAAGGAAATTAATTTGATCATCTCAAATTAACATGAGGATTGCATTTTTATAAATTGACCAAATTAGGAAACTAATTTGATGCATGAATATGATCTTCGGTTATCATCTGTATAATTTAAGCAGATCCACGGCACCGCTCGACCGTCTCGCATCCTCTGTGGTAATGATTGGCTTCTTGCTTCTTGCAGGTGCTAGGCTTCGCTTTATCGCAAGCCAAACTGTGATCTCCACTATTAAGATCACGATAATCTATGTATCTTGCCTCAATATTGGTTGCTGCAAGAGCCAAGAACACTACAAGAACTAGAGAGACCAACACTTTGACATTTTTAGACATCCTCATTTATTACTAATTATTTGTTATTTTCCAAATAAATTAAATAAATAAATTTATAAAAGAAACCCCAGGTAGGAGTTCAATTTATTTTATTTATATATTGAACTTTATTTGGAGTTGGCTCTGTGGGATTACGAGGAAGAATTTATTGGTGTTTATATAGTGGAGAATATATGGAATTTCAAACTAGGTTATTCTTGGATGATGATTAGTAACCACATAATTTTTAGAAACGAAGAACACGGGGACTAGTTGACGTAATCAGCCTCCAACTAATAAAGAGAGCTCGAAAATGTGTTTTAAATTAATCACATCTTCTCCGGTTAAAAATAAACGCACACTAAAACAATGTTTTAAAACCGGACCGGATATCGACTCGCTATAGCTATTGGTTGAACTGGTTCAACTAGTCGAACTAGGTTTTTTATTTTCTAAAAAATAAACATATATAATCATATATTTTAAACTATATGAATCTAAAAATAGTTCTACATATGCTAAGTTCTTTATTTCTTTTTATTAACAAGAAAAATAGACAATAAGTACAAATCTAACTTTATATTTACAATAAACAACTGAATACTATGTAAATTGAAATTTATAAGATTATGTAAACTATATGAATACTATGTAAACTATATGAAACTTAATCTGATACTCATTGTTATAGAAAAGAGATAATCCACCGCTCCTTCCATTTGGGACCACTGTAACCAGATTATCAAATCCAAAGTGTAATTGAAATCTTTGTACAAACTCAAAGTCCTGTTTTAATTTAGATAAAAATAAAAGATCTGGTTTATGTTTGTGTCATATCTCTCTAAGATAACTTATAGTCCATTTACTCCACATTTCTCGATAATTCCAACTTAAAACTTTCATTTAAAATATAATTAAGGATTGGCACCCATGATGTGGACAGTCAGGTATAAAGAGACCCTGAATTGACCGTTATCACATATAGCCTTATTCCAGTTTTATTACAACGCATGTCCCATCGGTTAAAATAAAAAGACATTCTGCCGTTGTAGCTGAAAACACTAACACCCGCCGGATCCTTTGTAATTTTCTTGTGTAAACATAAAATACTAACTCCTAAACAGATAAAATTCCACATAATCAAAAAATATCGATCTTCTTTTGATCTACCAGTCCTTTCATGTGTTTGGTTTGCTCTACCAGTCCTTTCATGTGTTTGGTGTGATGAAACCAAGCACATTAATTGTTGCGATGATGATGAGTGAGCCAACGTTTGCCTCCAATTACCGTATAGAAACAAGTACCAATTAAAGAAGGAAGACCATAAGAGCACCATTAATCCTAAAGTTGATTAAGTGGGGTGCTTAAAAAACTTTTTAATTTTTTTGTCTGAAAAAAAAAAATTAAAAGAATGATCAATCGCGGGCCGCCATGTGTTCGTAAACCCGCAAACAATACAAGCAACATCCGCTTGTGATGTCTAATTAAGCACTCTTTCTTTTTCTCCTTCTTCTCCTTCTTTTTTTTTTAATTAAAAAAATGCTAAACACCCTTTAAGCACCGAGAGTTAATGGTGCTCTAAGGCCTTCCATTGACAGCAAAGCATACAATGAAAATAAATAACCCCATAAAGCCTGAGACATACACTTGAAAAATTAAGTTACACCAACACCACCAATCTAACGAAACAATTTTATTCCATAAAGAAAACTTGTAGAACGACCATTTCAAAGACCAGGATAACAATAGCCAAACGTAAACCAGCATGAAGCCAAAGATAAAGCAAATAAAAGTGCTCAAAGAGCTTATTGTTTGAGAATGAGATTGCAGAGGAGACTGGAACGGGGGTGTTGGAAGAGAATCAAGGAGCAATAATCCAGGCACGGGAAATCATTGAGGAGTCAACTAAGATGGCCTCCACTGATGAATCAAAGGAAGCGGACAGAGAGAATGTAGTAGAGCTCTCATCTTTGGAGGTTGAGGGTAAGCAGCTTTTGGAGGAAGTACTTCAGGAAGAAGAGGGGATTGGGGAGATGGTGGCAGGATTAGGTGAGGAAGATGGCAATTTGGAGTTTGAATTGATGGAGGATGAAGAGGAGGTGGCAGGGCTCGATCAAGAGATCTCTGCGGATGAAAATGGTATGGAGATTGAGGAAGCTTTTCCAACAGTTGAAGAGGTTGATGTAGTAGGTGAGAAAGAGAATATGACTTCGAAGAAGAAAGGTGGGAAGATAACGGCTGCTGCAATGGGAGGGAACGCAAAGAAGAGACTGGTTCAGAGCCTGGTCTCTCCAAGGAAGAAGGTAATGGCAAAACATGGCCATAAGACGGGGGACAAGGGTCCGGTGCCTAACAAGAAGCCCTCGCTCAAGCCGAAACCGGTCCTAGACTGATTATCTGGTTTTTTAATTTAATATAAGTATGAATAAGTGCATGGCTTTTGATAGAAAGTTCTTGTTTACTTTTATTTTGTTTCCTGGTTCGATGTTGTCTCTGAGGATGTCAGAGTTTTGGAATAAAAGAGTTGGTTCTCGGTTTTCTTATTTTGGTTTGGTTGGTGTGTTTGAGGCTCCAAAGAAAGTGTACGTAGCTGGTTTACTGTTGCGCTTACTAGGATATCGGCTGTACGTGTTTTTAGATTCTTTCCATCCTAGCAGATATAGTTCGATTTGGTGGAGTTGGTTTGAGGAGTGTATAGAGGAGGGGGAAAATGTGATTGGTTTCTTGAAGGTGATTAGAAAGAGAAGTTGGTCTTTGGATATGTGCTGTATTATGCAGCATTTTGATGGGTGTATGGTTTGTATTGATGTGTATGAAGCGGATTCAGTCATGATTTATGACAAGAGGAGTAATTTTTGGTGGAATGGCTCCTTTGTTTTGGTGGAGCTCTGGAGCTGGGACTGGAGTTCTATACATTACGGCTTGTTTTGGGTTCAAGTGAAACAGGAAGATAAGATTTTTTGTCTGTTTAGGGCTGACCTATGTATGTTTATGATTAAGATTTTTACGGTGACAGTTTATATTGTGATACGAGATGGTTCAATTATTGATGCTATGTTCTTCAGGTTATGGGTTGTATTTGTTTGCTTTGTCTATAAGGTGTGGTATTATGATCGTGTAGTTGAGTGTATTAGGATCATCTCTTTTGTATCATGGGGTGGTGATGGATGCGAGAAGCGAGTGATATTAAAATGTGGTTTGTATATATGGATGTTGCAGCCTTTGTTAGTTCTTCACGGCAGTTTGTTTAATTTTTCCTGTGGGTTTGGAGGATATGAGGAATATGATAAGATTAATGTGGTATTTGTTTATCGCCTACAATCTCATAACAATTTAAGATTTGATAAAAACCGACAAGAAGGTGCTAGGTGGTACCAAGTCAGGTCCAACCTGTGGACGGGGTTTTCCCATGATGGAATTTTTCCAATTTGGACTACGGGTGATAATTTGGATGGAATTCAATTATCGTACTACGATAATAAAGGAGGGTTATAGAAATTAAATAAGTATTTATTATTATGAAAATTCTAAGTTGGAATTGTCGTGGAATAGGGAGCAAATATACAATTAGCTATTTGAGAGAAATTTGGCACAAACATAGACCGATGTTTCTCTTTTTATCGGAAACAAAACAATGTTTTAACTTTGTTCAAAATCTTCAGTTTCATTTTGGGTACAAATATTTGCACACAGTGGATCCTAATGGAAGAAGTGGAGGATTGGCTCTTTATCATAGTCATGACTCTCCGGTCACAATACTTTATTCGAGTAATCGGATTATAGATATTGAAACAAGCTATAAAGGAAAAACTATTTTTATTTCTTTTGTATATGGGGAGCCGGTTCAGGGTCTGCGTGATTATGTTTGGGAACGCCTTACACGAATTGATATTACCAGAGTGGAGCCATGGTTTGTTATTGGGGATCTCAATGAAATAACAGGTAATCATGAAAAGGATGGGGGAGCGATTCGCCATGCATCAACCTTTCTTCAATTTAATAATATGATTGCAAACTGTGGTCTTCTGGAATTTCCTTCAAAAGGAAATACTTTGTCATGGAGTGGGAAGCGACAAGGACAAACGGTCCGGTGTCGATTAGATCGGGCTTTAAGAAATGTCGAATGGCATAATATGTTCCCGTCAGCTTTTGTGGAATATTTAGGAATGATCGGATCAGATCACAGGCCCATTGTTGCAAGTTTAGATGAGAAATTAATCAAAGTAAGGAAACAATTCCGGTTTGATAAGCGATGGATTGGTATGGAGGGGCTTATGGATTTCATTGCACAGGGGTGGTCTACGGAAAATCCACGGTATAATTCGGGTGTTGTAGATAAAATAGTAAATTGTCGACACGGAATTTTGGTTTGGAGGAAAAATAACCCTCCCTATGGTAAGGAAAAAATAAATTCGTTGCAGAAGGCTTTGGAAGAAATTCAGGGTGACAATACTAAAACGTATGAGGAGGTATTAGAGGTATCCAGGAAGTTAAAGGAAGCTTATAGGGATGAAGAACTTTATTGGGAACAGAAAAGTAGAACGACTTGGCATGCTAAAGGGGATCGAAATACTAAATTTTATCATGCGCTTACTAAACAGAGGCAAATCCAGAATAAAATTGTGGGGTTGCATAATAGTGGGGGTGACTGGGTTACATCGGAAGAGGAGATATAAGGAGTTGCAGTTGATTATTTTAACGATTTGTTTTCAACGACATCACCAGTGGGTTATGAAGAATTTTTACATGCGGTACCTACTCTGATCACCGAGGATTTGAATAGGATTTTAACTTCCTGGGCCTCAGAAGAGGAAGTGAGATCAGCTTTATTTATGATGCACCCAGAGAAGGCCCCTGGACCGGATGGGATGACGGCTTTGTTCTTTCAACAGGCATGGTCGATCATCAAAAAAGATATTATTGACATGGTTAATGAGTTCTTCAGGTCTGGATCTGTGGATGAAAGAATAAATATGACCAATATTTGTCTTATTCCAAAGACTTTAAGACCGAGTAGAATGACGGAACTGCGTCCCATCAGTTTATGTAATGTAGGTTATAAAATTATTTCGAAGGTGTTGTGTCAACGGTTGAAGAGGTTTTTACCTCACCTGATCTCGGAAACACAATCTGCTTTTGTTTCTGGGCGATTGATCTCTGATAACATTTTAATTGCACAAGAGATGTTTCATGGATTGAGGACAAATAATTCATGTAAAGAGAAGTTTTTGGCTATAAAAACGGATATGAGTAAGGCATATGATAGAGTTGAATGGCCTTTTATTGAAGCTATATTACTAAAGCTGGGTTTTGCACAACAATGGGTTTCTCGGATAATGGCTTGCATTTCTTCGGTACAATATAAAGTATTAATTAATGGTCAACCAAAAGGACATATTATACCGAATAGAGGTTTGCGACAAGGGGATCATTTATCGCCTTATTTATTTATTTTATGTACCGAAGCATTAATCGCAAATATTAGGAAGAAAGAAGAGGAAAAAATGTTAACTGGGCTAAAGGTTGCACGTGCAAGTCCGGCAATATCTCACCTATTATTTGCGGATGACAGTCTTTTTTTCTGTAAAGCTAATAGGCAAGAATGTGAGGTTATTCTACAGATTCTTAAAGATTATGAATGTGCATCAGGACAACAGATTAATTTTTCAAAATCATCCATACAGTTTGGACATAAAGTCCCTGAAGTAGCACGGCTGGAGGTTCAACAGATATTGGGTATAACGACACTCGGTGGTATGGGAACATATTTGGGGATTCCGGAGAGTCTTGGAGGTTCTAAAACACAGATTTTTGGGTTTCTTAATGAAAGGGTTAATCATAAGGTTAATCATTGGACTCTTCGATTCATTACGAAGGGTGGAAAGGAGGTCTTGATTAAATCAGTGGCATCTCCTATGCCAACTCATGTGATGTCTTGCTTTCGTTTACCAAAAACGGTGACAAAGAAACTTACGAGTACAGTTGCTCATTTTTGGTGGGGCGGTAATGGTAATTCCAAAGGTATGCATTGGTTTTCGTGGGACAAGGGGTGTAAAGATAAAGCTGAAGGGGGCATCGGTTTTAGAGATATTCAGAATTTTACTACAGCTTTATTAGCGAAACAGCTATGGCGTCTAATTGATAAACCTGATTCGCTTTTTGCAAGAGTTTTCAAAGGACGATATTATCGGAATTCCGATCCTTTGGATCCCATCAGATCATACTCTCCCTCGTATGGGTGGAGAAGTATTACATCCGCTAGATCTCTGGTTAACAAATGGCTAATCAAAAGAGTGGGAACAGGTTCAAGCATTTCAGTATGGAATGATCCTTGGATCCCCGCTCCTCGCCCGAGGTCAGCAACCCCAAAATTTGCAAATCAATTTCTGAATCCATTACTTAAGGTGGAGGATCTCATTAATCCAGTTGATCTGTCTTGGAACCTGGATCTACTCAATGCATATGTTCATCAGGACGATGTGAGTACTATACTGAGTCTAGCCATTAGTAGGAATCCTAAGCCGGATTCATATGGCTGGCATTTTACGGATCATGGTAGATATACAGTTAAATCTGGATATCGTGCTGAGAAATCTTATCCTCATATGGGTGAACAAAATATTGATATGGGACCCAATACCAAACCGCTATTGGCTCATTCGTGGAGGCTGCGGTGCTCACCAAAACTTCAACATTTTGTCTGGCAAATAATTTCGGGTTGCTTACCAGTGTATAAAAATCTTTACTCACGTGGTATTAAATGTGATACGCAGTGTCAGTTGTGTGGGGCTGAGGAGGAATCTATTAATCATGTCTTTTTTGAATGTCCTTTCGCACTTCAAATTTGGGCACTATCTAATGTTCCATCTTGCCCAGGGATTTTCCCGACCTCATCTATTTTTACAAACATGGATTATCTATTCTGGAGGCTACCAAAAGAACCAGATTTGAATTGCTTTCCTTGGATTTTATGGTTTATTTGGAAGAATCGGAATGGAAAAATTTATAGGAATCAGACAAGGGATCCTTTCGAGCTCCTTCGGACGGCGGAAATAGAAATCGTCATGTGGACGGATTCACAGACCAAGGATTCTCCATCGGTGGGATCGTCATACGATGTGGATACCCTTGGTATGGGTGACATAAGTAGGTCTCATATAGATGGAGCATGGAGAGCACAAGATGTGTGCACAGGACAAGGATGGGTTTATAAAGCAAGTGGATCAACTGATACTATGATGGGTGCCATGTCTATTCGCAAAAGTCTATCACCTTTACATGCCGAATGTGAAGCGTTGATATGGGCGATGGAGTGCATGAAGACCCTACGAATCTCAGAAGTGGTGTTTGCAACTGACTGCTCTCAACTGGTGAAGATGGTGTCTACACCAACATAATGGCCGGCGTTCACTACACATATGGAGGAGTTTCTGCGATGTAAGGAATTTTTTCATCCCTTTACTATTCAGCATATTCCGAGGGCACAGAACACAATGGCGGATAAGTTAGCACGAGGTGCTAGAAATCAGCCTGCAGCTATGGTTTATGTTGATTCGATTCCCCCGAGGTGGCTCTTGGATCAGGAATCTACTTAGTTTCTCTCTAGCCTTTTGTTGTAAAAAAAAAGAAACTGTAAAAAAAAACAGGAGCCAGTAAATGCCCACGTAACTTCTCCGTTGAAGCAGCTTGTGATGCGAACCAAATGGTTCAATCAAGATAACCAAATCAAACCAGACTTGGTTAAGAAGATAGAAGGCGTTTCCTAATTTCCTTATTGTTGTTTCACGTTTCCGTAAGTGTAGGAGCTTGATCTCCATATCTTTATTTATTTAGTTATGCAATTATGTTTCCTAGTTTATAGGATTGTGGATCTATCCACTAGTACTTTTAGTTTGTATTTAAAAGGCTCCTTGTGAAGAGAATGGATATGAAAAGAAAATTGACGTAACTTGTTTCTTAAGTCTTTGGGTTCCATCATTTGGTATCAGAGCAAACTCTCTTAGCTTTGAGGAGGGGCCTTAATTGGCATCAAAGCATGTTTTGTTTTTGATCCGGACCACCTTGTGGTATCAAAAACTTCTATCTCTGTTTTTCTATTTTTCAAAAAAAAAAAAAAAAAAAATTGTAGTGATATAAGATATGGGATGCAATCAAGAGTTCATTGAAGATATAAAGATCTCACCAAAAAAGAAAAGGAAGAAAACAATGCAAACAAAGAGGAGGAAGCAACAACAAGAAATTAAGTCTACAAGTCAAGCGTTTGCATGGATGTATCGGCAAGGACTTTCACCAACTGAAGCAACATGGAAAGATAAACAAGCTTTCATAAGAACCTTGAGGACAAGGTTCATTTTGAATGGGGGAGTATTGATGCGAACCAAATGGTTCAATCAAGATAACCAAATCAAACCAGACTTGGTTAAGAAGATAGAAGGCGTTTCCTAATTTCCTTATTGTTGTTTCACGTTTCCGTAAGTGTAGGAGCTTGATCTCCATATCTTTATTTATTTAGTTATGCAATTATGTTTCCTAGTTTATAGGATTGTGGATCTATCCACTAGTACTTTTAGTTTGTATTTAAAAGGCTCCTTGTGAAGAGAATGGATATGAAAAGAAAATTGACGTAACTTGTTTCTTAAGTCTTTGGGTTCCATCAGCTTGATTCATGGATCTTTCGAGTGTTTTGCAGAATCGTGCTTTGGGATTTATGTACCCTTTTCCTCCACCTGTTTGGAGTGATCTCCATGACGAATGCCGGCTTTGGCTACCGTACGTTTGGAAGCCACCAACTGGGCCAGCTTCATCTTGTTGGAAGCTCCTGTAGCTAGTGACGGCTTAAGAACCTTTCTGCGAGTTCCCTGCCTCTTCTCCACCTCGCCAGTGACCTGCTCTCTCCCTTCCGCATCCTCCATATGTTTCTTTTCATCGAGATCATCTGCCACAACATCCTGCATTCTAACATCTTCCTCAATCTCCTCATCAGATAATGAGTGAAAGTCATCCTCCAAATTCTCCTTATTCCCATTTCAAGTATTACCACTATGATTTTCTTCCAATCCCATACCAAAATCAGAAACTAAGTTGTTACCTTCCTCTAAACCCATTTGTTCCAATTATGTTTCTTGTTCCCCACCCGGAAGTTTCGATGTTACCTTTGGTAGCTCTCCTTGAGTCTCCATTAACTCAACAAGGAAAGCTTGGGAAGGTGGTGCCTGATCGTGTACCTTATCATCCTTTTGGTTTGGCCGCTCCAGCTCACTGATCTCCCCTTCTTCCCTCACATCCATTTGAACCTCACTGCGTGCACCTCTATCACTTCTCGGACCTCCAGGGGTTCTTGCTCGGTCGTCTTGATAGTGAGTTCGTGTCTGCTCCCTTCTGGAGCTTCTTTGACGAGAGTTTTCATCCTCCCCACAGTAGCCACTGCGATGGTTGTTGTAATTTTTATGATCTCTATCCGCAACCCTGACCCATTTAATTTGAGTCCGCTTCCTCAAACATTTTTCCTTTGCCCTTTCCGTGGTACTCACGTTTCTCTCTTCCCCTATCTTGTTCCTCCATTTCTGTTGATTACTACACCTTTGTAGCTTCGAGCCTGATCATCTAGTCACCCTTTAGATCCATCTCTGATCTCCTTCGTCTTGCTAGGACTCTTTGTGGTCAGTGGGCACTTCTCAGTCTTGTGACATAGGCTGAAGTATGTTTTGCAGAATCCAAACAGTTTTTCATACCTCAAAGAAACTGAGCCTCTTCTCCTTCATAATACTCTCCACCAGTAAAATCCACTGTCGTCTCAAAAGTCAGCTCCTTGTAACCATCAACCACCACTTGCACCCGGCCATAGTCCAAATCTACTTCTTTTGTTTCCCTAATTGCATCGCCAATACTCCGAAACGTAGGGGCTTCCCAAAACTCCAATGGAACTCCCAAGACCTTGATCCATAAGGTAATTTCCGAGGGATATTTTTGGTCTTCTTTGGTTGCCAACCTACCAGAGAGATCATCCAATATATTTATTCCAAGATAAAAAATATATTTGATTTTAGTGTATAGACATTAATTGTTATTTTTTTGAAATTTGACATTTATATTAAATTTATTATATTATTTGGTGTATATAATATATATTGTATAGAACTTAAATGTGATTTTAGATATAATATTACTAAATCTCATCAAAAATATATTAAGTGTTAAGAAAATAAAAAATATAATTATACTGTGAATATAAAATAATATAACAATAGGTTCTTACTTATATAAAATATGTATACATATAAATTATTAATTTATAATTTTTAATGCAACCATAAATTTACATTGAAATTTCTAAAAAATCATTAACTTATTATTTTATCGATTTTGTCAAGTTTTGAACCGATCCAAGTTGGAACCATCAAAATTTATTAATTTATAGAGGTTCTACTGTATATATTAAAAGAAAAGCGTTACAAATTTTAGCCTATGATACGTGTCATCGATTCATAGAATTACTAGAGAATTAAGTTGGTCCTTTAATTATATATTATTCTTTTATTCAATTAATCATAAATTAATTATTAATGTAGAAAATAATATTTTCCTTCTTTCCTTAAATATTAGTTATGGAATTACCTAATAGGATTAAATGTATATATTGCAATTAATTATTTTGATGATAAAGATTTGGTAACAATATTTTTAAATCTTTCTTCATTTTTGTTTTATTTTATACTATTAAAACAAATTAAACAATCATATTCACCAAATAATCAAAATTAATTTTTTTTCGTATATGTTATATTTTGAATTTTTAAAACTAATTTAAATTACTAAAAAAGTTAAAAGTCTCACATTAAAATTTTTTTGATCGAATGGTTAAATATTTTTGTTATAATAAGATACAGATTATCATAAAACTATATGAATAGTAATTCTCATTTATTAGATGTTCATATTAAATGTGTATAATTTAATACTCTTTAAATTAAATATATACTATATAAAATAAATATTTTAGTTCTTAAATTTGCATTGAACAAGTATTGAGAACTTAATATTTTTTTTTAATTTACACTGAATTTTAAATACGATTATAAATTATTAAAATTATTAAAAGTCCACATTAAAATTTTTGTTTTCAGGAGTTTAAGTTTTTTGTTATAAAATACAAATAAGCATAAAATCTTATGAGTAGTAAGTCTTATTTAATTGATAACCATATTAAAAATTATACTATATATATATGTTAATATCATTTAGTTTTAACTATATACCATAGAAAATAGGTAAATATGATTTTTTTATTTATTTATTACTCCATCTGTTTCATTTTAAGTGTTGTTTTGGGTTTGTGCACACAAATTAAGGAAACAATTAATTTTGTATATTTTCTATATAAAAATAAAATTACCTATACACCTAACCACATTTAAACCAATAAAAAAAATTGATGAATAAATTAATAAATTTTGCATTGAAAGTTAAAAACGACACTTATTTTGTAACGAAAAAGTCTATCTGGCACTTAATATGAAACATAATGAGTATAAAAAGATTGTAAATAAAAATAGTGATTATTTTGATTTATGTGTACATGCTAATTTAATTATTTATGTAATAGTTATTTGCTTCTTAATTATTCTGTATATATTTATTATTTATTATTGTATAATATGTTAATAATAATGTACGTAAAAACCTTTATATACCGAATGTTCATTCCGTGCAAATTATGGATCTTAATCTAGTTGGGCTTAATAAAATATTGTTATCGATCGCTTATCACTTTCAACCTAAATATAACCAAAAATGTTTCCAGTGACTAATTTGTTGAAATGGTAAACTCACCTTATTTTCGCAAAAGCTAATTACGTGTAGCATTGTTGCAAGAGATATAATGTTTAGATTAATTTAAAACACATTTGCCAGCTCTCTTTTCTAAAAATATCCCTTTTCTAAAAGTTATGTGGTTACTAATCATCATCCAAGAATAACCAACTTTTAAATTCCATATATTCTCCACTATATAAACACCAATAAACTCTTACTCATAATCCCACAGATCCAACTCCAAATAAATTAAATATATAAATAAAATAAATTGAACTCTTACCCGGGGTTTCTTTTACAAATTTATTTATTTAATTTATTTGGAAAATAACAAATCATTAGTAATAAATGAGGATGTCTAAAAATGTCAAAGTGTTGGTCTCTCTAGTTCTTGTAGTGTTATTGGCTCTTGCAGCAACCAATATTGAGGCAAGATACATAAATTATCGCGATCTTCGTAGTGGAGATCACAGTTTGGCTTGCGATACGGCGAATTCTAGCACCTGCACGAAGCAAGAAGTCAATCGTTACCAAAGAGGATGCGAGTCGGCCGATCGGTGCCGTGAATCTCGTTAATTTATACAGATGATAACCGAAGAGCATATTCATGTATCAAATTAGTTTCCTAATTACTATAATAGATTGACAGGCTTCTAACTTGGAGAACAAATCTTGGTTAGTTTATAGAAATGCAATCCTCGTATTGATTTGAGATGATCAAATTGATTTCCTTTATTATTTAATTAGTCTGTTATTGGTTTTGTATTAAATTAACACGATGATGTTACGATCAAACAAATATAAATATATAATTCCCTGTTTAAACTAAACTAGGTTAAGATCCGCGCCTTGCGCGGAATGAACATTATATATATAAATTATTTATATATAATATGTTTATAACATATTATGAAATAATAAATATATATTGAATAAAAAAATCATTATCTACTACTTATATAATTAAATTTGTGCGAACATATATATAAATTTTATAAATCGAAAAAAAAAAAATTTCTATTTGATATGATATATAATTAAATTTAAATGATAGTAACATATATATGGTATATGTTAATATTAATATTTATTAGATGATGCTTTTTGCTTATTTTTTTTTATCATTTGTATCTGTTATAGCAAAAAATCTAAATTAGTGATAACAAAATTTTCACTGTGGAATTAATGGTTTAAGCAATTTATAATATTTAAAAAAATTAAATTGTCAATATTTTTTCAAAATTTTTATCAAAAAATGTTCAAAGTAAATTTCAAAATTAAGATATTTATGTATTTTTTATGGCATATAGTTTAATTTAAAATGATTCATATATTTATATATTTTTTTATTTTTGATACTTATTAAATGAAACTTTATAATTTCAACTTATATTATTTTTTAACTATTTGTATCATGTCATAACAAAAGTTTTAAATCATAGATCACAAAATTTGAATGTGAAACTTTTAACAGTTTTAGTAGTTTATACTCGTTTTTATAAATTTAAAATATAATATATAAATAATTTTTTTATTTATTTTTATTTTTATTATATGGTTACTATGATTTTTTAATTTATTTTAATAGCTTAAAATTTAACAAATATAATTATAATACATACTTATTTTTATCAAATCTTTATTATTCAAAATCATTAATTGTCATATATACTTTAGCAACATTAGGTAATTTCGTAATCTTATTTAAGGAAATAATGAAGCACATTAATAATGTATTTATTGTGGTTTAATAAAAAGCTTATTATATATTTACATGGACCAACCTATTTCTCTAAGGATTCTAAGAATCATTCTAGTGATGACACGTGGCTACAAAAAAATGTTGCAATGCTTCTCAAATAATATATAGGGGATTTGGAGCTATTTTACTTTCATAACTAGGTAAAGAACCCGTGCAATATCGGACAGGAACTCATTTTATAAAAACAAATAAGCTATATTATCAATTAATTTTTTTTTTTTAAAAACTTGTTTTTTTTAATTATACAGAGGTATTCTGGCCCCACATAAGTGATCCAGACTAGTCACGTGTTGCCACGTGTCGGTTCTCTGTCCCTGGCGGTTCTCTGTCCCTGGCGATGCCGAAATGTTAATTCCCCAGTGGTCGAAATTCGGAAAAAACTTCTCTATTGATAATACATGTATTTTGCATAAATATATTGCATGCAGTTATACTTCTCTATTGATAATACATGTATTTTGCACTAGTAGTTTTGTGCTTAACTGAAAATTTGGGAATAACCGACCAAAGAAAAATAGTGTGAAATTCAGAAGATACAAGTATTAAATATATTAATTTTATAAATATATAATATTATCAAATGAATTAAATCACTCAGCAAATATAATTACCAGGTTATTTTTATATAATTTTAAATATTATTTAAAATGTAGATAAATAGATATAAAATAAATGAAAAAATATTTTTTTAAAAATCTATGCAACTTTTAGAATGAGAAGACACATCCTTAAATATTTTGACATTCTCTTCAAACTAATCAAAGTTTCCGAAATTATATGTTTTTCCCAAGATCCTTAATGAACTTTTAAAAATGTATCTTTTTCTAATTTATTTTTGACTGTTGTAAATTTTTATTTTAGTTGTGATTATTATTTTTATTATTTTATATAGAGGGCTAAGGATTACAATAGTTGACAACCAAACATTGCAATCGCTAGTTAGTGCTTGCAATAGATAACACAAAAATTCAAAATGGCTCATCGCTGACTACTACAATAACCAAATGCTATAATCACGAGATGCTACAATTACCAACAATTACAATGGTTCATTACCAAATATTGCAGGAGTCCATCACCAAAGGTTAAAATCAAGAACAAATGTAATGTTTCCTTTAGTTAGTTGCAATTGTTGATTTTGTTGTTGGTTTCAAAGAATGATTTAAATCTCCAACAATCATTCCCATTTATGTGTAATTAGATAGTCAATTAATAAATGGTACATATATAAAAATTATGCATAAATTAAAAAGTACATATATAAAAATATTTTTTCATGGTTTAAGTTTCTTAATATTAATATATTAATAAATAAAATTATCTAAATAGGACCTAGAAGTTTTTCTTAAAAACAAATAAATGAAACTGGATAAGACAACAATATCCACACCAAAGCATGATATTACAAACCATGCAATATACCTGAAAACCATATAGATAATTTTGTAAAATATATAATATAATATTATAATAATAATAATTTAATTACACAACAAATCGAATTATTAGAATATTTAAGATATTTATAAATTTATAACAACATTGTCATGATCAATTTTTTTAATATAACCTAAAAGTATGAAAATATAAGACATGAATCATGTGTTAGTAGAAGATATATAATAAGAAAAGCAGTTTTTCAAAAAAAAATGTACTTTTCATGTTTTGTCAAACATACCTTAATTTTCATTTAGTAAAAGAAAACTAAAACTAATAATTTCATTATTTCATTTAAGATTTTTGCTACCCAAACTTGAATGACCTTTCCTAATATCTTTTGTTGACAACGTTTCTTTTGAATATCTTCTAAGAATTTATAAATAGGGAATGCAAACAGTTTTTTCATCATTATTTGATAAATTTTTGAAAAAATACAATGAGGAACTTTTTTATATAGACTATTTATAGATTTTCAAAGATCTATATGGAAAATCA
This sequence comes from Brassica rapa, assembly GCF_000309985.2. Taxonomy (NCBI): domain Eukaryota; kingdom Viridiplantae; phylum Streptophyta; class Magnoliopsida; order Brassicales; family Brassicaceae; genus Brassica; species Brassica rapa. The sequence goes on along the minus strand of NC_024795.2, from coordinate 19,277,431 downwards.
AACTTTAGATTTGAGTTAATTAATTTAAGATACTACATTTACAATACATTATGAATAGACACATCATTAAAAATGACTCTCTATTGCATATGAAAAACACACATAATTTTAGAATAGACACTTACTGAGATATTTAACAACATTTTTAATTTTTTTATCTTTTTTTTTTTGATGAAATTTTAAATTTATTAGTCATCAAATGAGAATAATGTTTATGTACAGAAAGAATCAGAAAAAAAAAAGAAAATCAAATCAGAGCTATGAATCTACATGTGAGCTGTGAACCAGAGCTGAAGTAGGCCTCGCAAGCGTGGCTTCTGAGTGTACTTTGTGGATGTGATCCTGTTCCTCACAGTCTTGTCGATGACCTTTGCCAATTGGCCGGCCTGTCTCGGATTCTTCATATGCTTCCTATCATTCCTCTCCCTCCAAACCATATAGATAGTAACTTGGAACACTAGCCGTATGAGGATTGAGACACTTATTTATTGGTGTATTTTTAACTACTAATAGATATTTTTTTCAATAGTTTTATGTTTGAAAAACAAAATTAATCTCAGTTTATTATGAACAGACACAAATCTTATGATGACAAGACATAATTCTTAAACTAATAATTGTAAAAAGACACTCATTAAAATAGTATTACTATTTTCTTAAGAATTTATTTGTTAAGATGTTATAACTAACTGAAAAATTCCAATACTTGCATGTTGAAAAAATGCAAAAAAAAAACATTTATTGTGATATTTTAACCATTTTATAAAAACGTTTCCAATAGTTGCATGTTGGAAAAATAAAACTAATCACAATTTTTTTATGAGAAGACATAGTTCTTATAATGAGGACACACAACTCTCCAAATTATTAATTGTAAAAAGACACTAATTAAGATATTATAACTACTTTTTGAAAGAATTCATATTGTGATATTTTAACTATTTTAACCAAAACTTTTTTCAATAGTTGCATGTTGGAAAAACAGAAATACTCACAGTTTTTAATGAAAATACATCATTTTTATAAAGAGTAGACAAAACTCATAAATTACTAATTGTAGAAAAACACTTATTAAGATATTATAATTACTTTTTAACAGAATCCTATTGTTAAGATGTTATAAATAATTGAAAAATATATTAATATTTGCATGTTGAACAAATACAAAAAGACACTTATTGTGAATTTTAACTATTTAAAAAAATTTCTAATATTTGTATGTTGGAAAAACAAAACTATCAATGTTTTTTTTTTATGAAAAAGACAGAATATTAATAATAAGTAAACACAACTCTTAAAATTATTAATTGTAGAAAGACTCTTATTAACATATTATAACTCTTTTTTTTAAGAGAATTCACTTTTCAAGATGTTATAATTAATTAAAAATAATTAATACTTGCATGTTGAAAAAAATAAAAAAACACTTATTGTGATATTTTAAAAATATTTCCAATAGTTGCATGTTGGAAAAACAAAACTAACCACAATTTTTAATGAAAAGACACAATCTTTTATTAATCAACAACAACAAAATCATTCTTATAATGCTTCGTCATCATCATGATATCATCCCATTAAATGGTGGAAAGCGTAGAACCATCCTCCACTAACACAATACATTTTAGAAGTAAATAAGCAACTAAAAAATCTAATAATCCAATGGAAATTAAGATAGAAACTAACAGAGCATGAAGACGAGTCTCAGGATATACATTTAAAAATACGAGAGGGTGCAGAGGCTTGGAGAAAATAACAAATAAAATGTGAGAGAGATGAAGAAGACGATGCTTTCCAGATTTAAGTGAAGGAAATTTTTTTCTTTTTCTTTAGTGTATTGTTTAGTGGGAGACAAACCTTTTCATCTAGTAACATTGTTGTTTCGTTTAGGATTTTGGCTATCCAAACACATAAAATTCTTTCTATTATTTTTTGTTGACAACATTTCATTTAAATACCTTCTAAAAAGTTATAACCAAATAACTGCATAGAAATTTTTTTCACCATTTTATAATTAGTGAAATTAGTGAAAATTTTACTTTGACAAATGCATAGACATCGACTATTTATAGATTTTAAAAATATATTTGAATAGTCACAACTCTTCAATTTGAATAGTCACATTCTTCCAATTTAAAAGTAGTTATTTTGAAAAGATACTTATAAGAATACTCATAACTTTTCACTTTTTAAAAGATACTTATATGAATAGTCACAATCTTTAAACAATTTTTAGAAAAGACACAACCTTCCAACATTTTTATAAAAGACAACTTTTTAAACAGTTTTTACAAAAGACGCAACTTTTCAACATAAGTGGATTCACAACCTTTGGAATTAAATGGGATTGCTATTATTAGTAGATTAATGTTACATTTTTAACATAAAACATATTAATTCAAAGCTATCAGCACTAGATGATAGATACAAAGGAAGCATTACGTAGTGTCTTTCTAGTCGTAACGAAAGGCACATACAAAAATAAACAAGATAGAGACTCGATGTCCCAGAAGATTTCGAAGATCTCAGCCGAAGGAAGCTTCGAGTTAATTGCTTTAATAAGCATTTGACAATTTGATTTGATACATATTTTTCATAGATCTCAGCCGAAGGAAGTCCTTTGGGTTGTACATGGCTGAGAAGACTGCTAAAGCCTTTGCTTGGAAGGGGGAAACGACATGCTGCTCTAGGCACAATCTTTGTCCAATATAGAAACCATTGGAATTCTGAAACAGCCATCCACAACCTGCAGCTTTACTACATTGGTTCCACACTGCATCTGTTTAACGCGTTAAACAATTAAAAGCAGTAAGTATAGGATTCTGTTTAAGGCGGGATTTGCATGGAGGTGATAAAGATGACTGTGCGGCTGTGCCTATGCCATTCTCTAGTACTTCGAATGGAAAGGCATAGGATCTTGAATAAGACTATTTTTCTTACCATCCCAAAATTCCAGCATATCCACGGGAACAAGTCAACCGAGATTCCCAATGGTGGTAGATAGGTAACACCTTTAAAAGCATCAAAGGCTTGTTCAAAAGAGGCTAGATTATGTACGTTAGGGCATTGTCTCATCAGCAAAGTACTAGAAACCTTTTTTAGCCATTTCACAATGAAAGAGGAATTGGAGAGTTGTCCAGTGTTCGTTGCATCTGCGTGTCAAGGAAAATCCCTTGTTTTGGGAGATTATAGCCTAGGGGAAGAGCGCCTTGTATAATTTTCCATGGAAATCTTGAGTCTTAGTGAACATTACATAATTATTACCACTACGAACGATTTTCTCGCATGTACAGACGATACAAAAGGAAAGAGCCACTTTCCCGACAGAATCTGGTCCCAAAGCGCAAGTTCAAACCCAAATGTTCGGTGAGAAGAAAACATATTGATTCATGTATCTCCCTCCTCTTGCTCGGCTGCAAACTGGAAACGAAAAAACTTTTTGAGCCAATGTGATATGTACAACTCCTAAGAAACAGACATCCAAATCTATAATATTATACTCTCGTTAGCGAAACATATCTACACTATATGCAATAAGTTAGATCCATTCTCTTCTGTCTAACGTGGAAGACCAAAAAAACTTGGTAAAATACCATTTTGAACTTATTCATGGAACTAAAATGGATAAATGACTACAATCAACTTCATAAAAACAGAAAATCATAACTCTTCACTTCGAATCTTTTGCTATATGAAACAATTTTAAGAGTTGTAAATCTTCCTTTTAGTTGTGTTTCAACGGTGATTCAGTATAGAAAGTACCTTTTTGATTTGGAGAAATGGTACCAGAAGAGATCAATAAGTTTATGAGAAAAATATTTTCCTAAGGGAAAAGTTAAGAGAGTGTGACAGTTGGTGGTGGTGAAAACAGACAAGGAAAAAATTTAGAGAAAGAGTCAATTGTTTCCACACAGAAAAAAAACCACAGTAAGTGACACAGAAAAGCTATCGGACAATAAAACTGGATGGGAGTAAAACTAATGATGAAGAAAAAAGATAAAGTAACAAATAACCAAAAGACATCTAAGAAAAATTACTGATCATGTGGGACTTCTAAGCAGAAGCTGTGAAGATGAGATGCCACCTATCACTCTATCAGAGAGAGGAGCCGTGGTCGGGAACACGCCGGAGAAGGAGCCCACTCTGGGGATGCGGCTGATATATTATCTGATTGTTAGTATTTCCACCTAATCAATATTTAAAAATGAATAATGATTATGTGGAGATACTAACAATCATAAAATACCAAAAGACATACCTTCACGTATCAGAATTGTTATCTTGAAGACATATACCTGCTCTAACTCCTTGAAGATATACCTCCTCACGTGTCAGAAAACGTTTAAAAATACCACAAACACACTCCATCCTATATAAGATTTTGAGAAGATATCAGAAGACATACCTTCACGATAAGAAGAGCGAATGGTTGAGTGGTTCTGATTCGTGGATCCAACATAACCTAATCAAATAATGAACCAGATGACATCAAAGAAAAAACATACTTACTGTAATTGCAGAAACTCCAAAGGACAATAAATTTTAATAATTAGCAAACAGCAGAGAAATAGAAATACCTTAATCTGAGTTTAAATTATGGATCATCAGCAAATGATATAGTTGTTCTGAATTGTGGATCCTAATCAAACAATGAATAAGAAGAGTTACCAGAGGACATCTAAGCAAAAGTAAAGTATGTTTATTGTAATAGCAAAAACTCCAAAAAAGAATAAATTTAATAATTAGCAAATTGCAGATAAATAGCAATATTCCGAATATAAAATTATCGCTAGAAGAGAGAAGGGGTTATAGAAACAAAGATCTGCTGCCGCAAAATTAAATTGGAGCAAACGGAGAAAGATAATAAGCAGAAGAGATAATCATAGAAAACCTGAAACAAGTTTGAAAGCGTACAATCTCTTCAATATATAAACTTTTAGAAACATATAACTCATAAAGGAAATCTGTGTGTGAAAAGATACAACTATTAAGTGTGAAAAATTCCTACAATTTATTTAGGGGACGCCTCTGAAGAGCGTCGTATGCTAAAGTGACTTGATGATGTCATACTCTTCATCTTAAACAAAATTGTATCCATTGGATTGTAATTTCAGGGTAAACTCCATCATTGGATATTAATTTATTTTATGATTGTGTCTTTTAAAAAGTTGTGTTGTTTAAAATAAATGACTGTTGAAAGAAGAGTTGCCAAAACATTGATGACTTCATCATTCATAACAAAAATGTTTAATGTCAATTAAATCATAAAATAAAGAGAATTCTAATCTTTTTTTTTTCCGTCACAAGTGGAATTTGATTAAACAGAGTTCTGAAACGAAACTTACAAACATAATGCCATATTCAGGCAAACAAAGCCCGAATGATTTACGGGAACCTATACCCAAGAGATTTATGGGAACCAGACTATCTAGAGAAACAAAATAACAACATTCATACCAACTTGAGACTAATCACTAGAGGGTCTCCAAATCCATAATACTCAAATAAACCATCTGCACATCGCCAACAGAGCTGAAAGACAAGAGCTCGAGTATAACCACACAGCTACAAAGCGAAGCGTGATCACCAAGAACCCCACCAGACTCTAAACGGCCGAGATAGTTGTAACATAACACAGAACAAAGGCAGAAACTTCACCACGACCATTACCAAGAGGAGCCAAAACCGAAAACAAGCTCAAGCACAAGATAAAAACCTTTAACTCTGACCGGGAAAACGCCTTCCAAGACCTCCAATTCTTACACGCGGACCCTCGCATCCCAAACTCAGCCATCTACCGACTGAAGAATGGCCACCTCCTCGCAAGAGAAGAACTGAAGAACGGACCCACTGCGACGCTAATAACCCCACTAGAAACACACAGCTTCTAGGAAGAGAGAGTAGATGCTCCCGTAACAAGACCACATACAAAAGACGAACCACGAACCAGACTTGAACCAACTCCTAGCATGGCGACCTTGATACGGATAAGAAAAAAAGCCGAGCACAGGAACAAGACCAGGCCAAACCAACAAGAAATCTGTTATAGAAACTAAAGCCGGAACATTTGGCCCCGCCAAAACAAACCCGTTGCTAAAGATACAACACACACCAATCGGAAAGACCAACACCAGCAATCAACTCCAAAACCCCCGCCAAGACCATGACGCTACAAGACCATCCGATTAACCAACCCAAACAAGCACGAAGGAATCCGAGACACGATTCGATAAGGGACCACCATGAACCGGCGGCGGACCCAACCAACTAGCCACACGACCTCCATGAAAATCGTGACCCGATACAAGCTCCTCGAACCAAAGCCCTCTACCTAACTAGAAACCCACCCTAACATAATCTAAACACGAGATCTACTAAAGACAATCAAAATAAAGCTAAAGGGACCGGCGGTGGCGCTAACGGAGCCACCACGCGCAGGTCATCGGAGTTGCAGAGCTGAACGGTTGAAGGGAGAGATAGGGACGAGAGAATTCTAATCATTGGATCAGATTTTTTTTTCGTATAAAAAATGATGTCATACGAAAACAAGAACAGGTTTGCTTATTATATATAGATACTAAAAGTTGTGTTTCATTAGAAAAAGTATTTGTATACACTAAATGTAAAACAAACAAACAATCAATGTCATCTTAAAATTATTATTTATTATAGGTTTTGGTGTTCGTTTTGATTTACAATTCATTGACTTGGATATATTATCAAAGTTTCTTTACATTTGAAATTCCAAAAAGTAAACTTCATGTCATGGCCCAGTCACAGTTATGCACAACGAGTTTCAGATTTGCGAGAAATCTCCCTAACCTGGAGGGAACTCTCGATACGTCAACGTCTTGAAGAGACGATGAATTTCGTCCGTTTTCGGATTAAACATTACTTTTGAGAGTTAAAAAAAACAAAAACATTACTTTGAGTAATCATTTGATTTGTCGGCAACTTAACTAATCTCTCTTTTCGATTACATCAAAATGTGAATAATTAATTCACACTTAAAAACAAACTACAAAAGAAACACATGCAGGAGGATAAGTTATACAGAAACAGGAACATTTTAACATTTAGACCAAAAAATGGTTATACAGAAACATTAAATTTAATGGACAACTCAACAATACATAACGGATCACAGGGGATGTTTCTGAAAAAGTCATATTAATGGTTTCAAAGTCAAAAACTTTGAACTTTTCAAAATATGCCTACTCACCGGTCGTCTTCTTTCACCGCTCTGCTTATATTATGACATAAGACGAATTTCATGATTGCAAATAAACAAAGAAACAAAAAAGAAAAAGAGGGCAAACAAAAGGAATAATATCAAACTGCGTTTTTTATTTTATAAATTTTCTGACTATACTATATTAGCTACTATTTACGGGGGAGAAAACTTTCCAAAGGAAGGCTTTTTTCGCTTGAGGTTGTTCTGTGAGCTCTAATGGCTGATAAGGTGGCTGATAAGGTGGCTGAAAAGGTGGCTGAAAGAACGCTACAGCAGACTTCCACGTGGGCGGTCGCCGTTGTTTGCTTCTTCTTGCTTCTAATTTCAATTGTCATTGAGAAACTGATCCACAAATTAGGAAACGTAAGTTCTTTTTATACCTTTTCTTCGTCTTGATTCTTTGTTCTCTGTTTCTGTGTCTGTTTAGTTCTTCATTTTCTTTTTCTTTTTCTGTTTAGTTCTTGATTATCTTTTTCTTCTTATTCCTATGTTCTTTGTGTCTGTTTCGTTCTTATTGATTCTCTGGTTCTTCTTCTTGATCTGTTTCTGTTTGTTAGTTCTTCTTTATTAAGTCAAAATTGATCTCACTGATTTTAACCGCCAAAACCCAAAAGGGTTTACAGTTTCTGTGTTGGTTACATGCGTCCTCTTTTTCTGATACTAATCATGACTAACAATCTATGTTCTTTATCATCTTCTTATGATAGTGGTTTAAAAGGAAGAACAAAAAAGCACTGTATGAAGCTCTTGAAAAAGTGAAAGCAGGTAAAAAAATAGTATTAATATAAGACATATAATTTCCCTCCAAAATATTCATGTAACCAACTATATTAATTAATCGTATTTAGATATTAATTAAATGTAAAACATGCAGAGCTTATGCTGATGGGATTCATATCACTACTGCTAACAATTGGACAAAACTATATCTCACAAATTTGCGTCTCCGAGAGCGTCGCAGCATCAATGCGCCCTTGCAGTAGATCCGAAGAAGAGAAGAAGTATCCCAATACAAAAAAAGATACCGGGAAGGACCTAGGAGATGAAGAAAACTCTGGTCGAAAGCTTCTCGAGTTAGTCGAATCTTTCATTCCTCGAAGGAGTTTGGCTACCAAAGGCTATGACAAGTGTGCAGAAAAGGTAACACTTCACTCTTCCGAAATCTTATCTTTATGTAAACCCTTTTTCAAAATTTGACATATGATTCGTTTGATGTTTGTTTCCAGGGACAAGTGGCTTTTGTATCGTCCTACGGGATGCATCAGCTTCATATATTCATCTTCGTTCTTGCTGTTTGTCATGTGATCTACTGCATTCTTACTTATGCTTTGGGAAAGACCAAGGTACATTCTCTTACATTACATCCACATTATGGTCAAAACCGGTTGAGATCTTGATTATTTTTTTGCTAAAGAATGGATTTGCATTTTGTTTCTTTCTGCAACATCAGATGAGAAGATGGAAGAGGTGGGAAGAGGAGACAAAGACAATTGAATATCAGTATTCACACGGTATATACATATAGCTTACGAACTTTGAATGGATGAAACTGAGTGTGAAGCTTTAATGAGGCATCTTTTCATATGTAATGCAGATCCTGAGAGGTTTAGGTTTGCGAGGGATACATCTTTCGGGCGTAGACATCTGAACTTCTGGAGCAAATCGACTATTACACTGTGGATTGCATGTTTCTTTAGACAGTTTTTTGGATCTGTAACCAAAGTTGATTACTTAACGCTGAGACATGGTTTCATTATGGTAAAACAACTCAAATCTTTTTTATTTCTGTTTAACCTTTCACATTGTTTGGAAAAGCTAAGGTCTTAACGGCATAGCAAAACGATTTTTTCTTCTTCTTCTTCAGGCCCATTTGGCTCCAGGGAGCGATGCGAGGTTCGATTTCCGAAAGTACATTCAGAGATCATTAGAGGAAGATTTCAAAACAATCGTTGAAATCAGGTATGGCTACTAATATTTTTTGTTTAAAGAAAAAAAATTCACTAATTACTTCATAATCTGATGTTACCAATTGCCTTTCTCCAGTCCTGTGATATGGTTTGTAGCCGTGCTATTCCTCCTGACCAACACAAACGGTACAACTCATCTTCAAAACGTTGCTACATTCTTAAACACTTAAAAACAATCCCAAAAAAAAACTGATATACTTGCTCTGCCTTTGTTATGAACAGGATTGAATTCTTACGTCTGGCAACCATTCATTCCCTTAGTAGTAAGCAACAAAACTTTATACAAAGAAACATTTTCTTTTGGTTACAGTTTGGTCTCTTTAACAAGAATGAATGGTATAAAACAAACTGCAGGTGATACTTATAGTTGGAACAAAACTTCAAGTGATAATAACAAAACTAGGACTTCTAATCCAAGAGAAAGGGGACATAGTGAAAGGCATGCCGCTTGTTCAGCCCGGTGATCATCTCTTCTGGTTCGGTCGTCCACGTTTCATTCTCTTCCTCGTTCACTTAGTCCTTTTCACGGTATAGTACATACTTTCGCACTCTTTATCCTTCATCCTTACAACAACAGAAAAATGCTTGAAAACAAATTTAATAAACAAACATGTTTGCCAATTTGCAGAATGCGTTTCAACTAGCTTTCTTTGCCTGGACTACGGTAAGCAAACAAAATAATTCCACGGTCTCCATTACCAGTTTCTCAAGCACCCTTTACTGAAATACACACTTGTTGTTTCTACAGTATGAGTTCAAGCTCAAGAACTGTTTCCACAAGAACACAGTAGATGTGGTCATCAGAATTTCAGTTGGGTAAGTAAAAAGCTTTTAAGATTTAACCAATCATAGAAACTGAGAAATCAAACCATTCCTTTAAATATTAACAAAGTCACAACCATTTCTTTCTTCTTGCAGAGTTATTGTACAGGTTCTTTGCAGCTACGTTACTCTTCCTCTATACGCTCTAGTTACTCAGGTACAAAGACATAAACTAAGCAAAGAGTGGAAATTTTTCAGTTTCAAATTCTAAACGTTTTGATTTTGGTGAATATTTGTTTAGATGGGTTCCAAAATGAAACCTACAGTGTTCAACGAGAGAGTAGCAGTAGCTTTAAAGAGTTGGCACCACACAGCTAAGAAGCAAATGAAACATGGAAGAACCTCAGAGTCGACTACGCCTTTCTCTAGTCGTCCAGCTACACCAACACACGGTTCTTCTCCGATCCATCTCCTCCACAATGTCCACAAACGAAGCAGAAGCGCTGATGAAAGTTTCGCTAACTCAATGTCTCCGAGGAGAAACTCTGACTTCGATACGTGGGATGTTGAGTCTCAACAAGAACCTTCTTCTTCTTCCGTGAAGTATCATTCTAGGTTTAGGGAAGAAAACTCAGAGAAGAAGAAGCCAGCATCTTCTTCAGCTGTGGAGCTTCCTCCTGGAACTGGACAAGCAAGAACTCACCAGCATGAGATTAGTAGTATTAGCTTGAGGGATTTTTCGTTTAAGTGATTGTTTATATTTCTTAGTGATGATTTGTTAATACGTATGTTTATAAGTTTATATGGAAACAGTGTTATTGTGTAAATTTGACCTTATTTATACATTAATTATTTCTCGTTTTTATCTGTCACTTCACACTTTTCAGCTACCAAAGTGTTTATCTTATTGTCATAGACAATGTTTCAGGAAGAAATCTATGGGCCGGGAAAAAAAGCTTTGAGCTAGCTAAAAAATATGTTCACTATGAAGTTGGCACACATATCATCAAAAGGATGCATGGAATTATCTGAAACCAAAATAGGTCTCAGGTTTGATATTCTTTGAGATGAGTTCTTTTTAAGCATTACTTGTAAATAATTCCATAACATTCTTTTAAATATGTTAACTGAGTTTCTTGGTTATTTCTAAATACCAACCATTAATCCTAGAAGTTGTTCTTTATGGCCATTATTTCTTACAAAAGACGAATATGTTTACACAGGGTGTTACAACACAAAGAAACTGATGGTACCAAGAGAAACAAACAAGATTGTAGGATACAAGAGAATGGGAAACCAACATAAAACACCATGAGATGAATACGATATGATCATCTCAGTGGAACTTGAGGCTGGTCAAGACATTGTTGTTGACGGGATCCGCCAAATGATCAAGAAGGTTCTGGTAAGGCCCCACACCGGTCACTAATCCCTGCACAAAGTAGCCTAGGATGGCGAGCATTGCCAGTCTACCGTTCTTGACCTCCTTGAGTTTCAACTCCTTCATCGACTTCTCGTCTTTTCCAAACCCAAGAGGGTTGAAGAATGGTCCACCGGGGTAAGCCGGGTCACCTGAACCCGCGAAACCTTTCTCTAGACCCAAGAAGTATTGTTTACCCATAGATCCTGGGTTGTACCAGTCCTGCAACCTCCTGTGCTCGGCAAATCCCATCAAAGCCATCTCGAGAACAAAGAGTGTGTAAGGGTCTGCCCAGTAGCTGTATGTCCCTGCAGGTGGAATCACACCGGTTTGGAACCAGGGAAGAGCAGTGTCTGCAGGAATCAGACCGGCCTTTCCTAGAATCTCAGGTGCAATAGCTCCAGCTGCACCCAACATAGCAAACCTCCCGTTGATGATCTCTCCGTAGGCTAGCCATCTCGGCTCGATGAAGCCTCCAGTACCCTCTGGGTCTGAAAGACCAAGCGGATCGAATCCGAAGTCGCCAGGTAAGCTTCAGAATCACAACAACTCTCCAGTTAAGAATCGTTCTCTATAAACTCTACACGTCTTGAAGCTTTAAAAAAATCAAATATTTGGAATTACCTGCCATCCAAGTAAGAGAGACTCTGTGATGATGCAAACCACAATTGCCTGTTTGCTCCTTGCTGAAACCAAACACACAAATCCAAGATCGGACAATTGTTCATTTCACACTGTTTGTTAAATAATTAGAGAGTAGTATCATGTACCTTGGCAGGTGGAGTTGATGCAGCCTTAACAACCAAGGAAACCTTCCTCTGTGATACGGACACAGCTGGTTTTACGCCGAATATCTGTCTAGCGGTCTGAACAGAGGAGGTAAATGAAGAAGATACAAGCGCTTGTGCTGCCATTTTTTTTGCTTAAACTCTTTTCTTCTGTCACCAAGAGACGATGATTATTGAATAATGGTCTGCAGGGAACCTAGTGTTAAAGAGTAGAAGGAACAAGGTCCATTAGAACTACTTGTGGCTTTGAAATAGCCCAACTGGTTTTGGTCAGATTAGATTAGTATCTGCTTCACCAACTATATCTGTCCACGTGGCAACATGAGTTAGATAAGAGATTTTGTTTGTGTTTTTCTTATCTGCCACACACGAGCAAAAAAAATCTTTACGTTGAGGCCAATTGGATAGAAAATTTATCAAATGTTTAATTGATTGGAAAATTTGAATGCATATGTACCTCTGCAGTTAAAAGAACAACTTGATTTTATTTTTCGGAAAATTGGTAAAATAGGCCATAATGAGAATGTTTTTTTTTTCCTTTTTACCTTTTTGCATTAATTAGTCAATTTTATACATAATTTCCCTAATAATAACAAAAAGAATAATTATAAATTATATATCAATAAAAATAAGAAAAAAAAACTTTACCATCATGAGAATATTTCACATTTTTATATACAAAAATTAAATCTAATTTTTTTGGATATGTTGATCTAAATTTGTCATAACGTATATTATAACTTTTTTAAAAGGATAAAATAGAGATTCTAACTTATCTTACACGTTTTATAAAAGTTATAATTCGTATTATAACGTCTTCTCTGTGATCTATCTAAATATATAATATGTCTTCATGAGAGCTAATCAAATGTCTTTGTTATTTATAAAATATAATATGTATTGTAAGTTTTTTTTACTTTATTGTAAAATTTTTTAGAGATCGTTAAGTTGTGTTCTATCTTTTACTCTTTTATATATCGTACATAAAACAATGAGTTCTTACTTGTATGAAATGTTCTAAATATGGTAGAATTTAAATTCTATCATTTTCTCTATGTTCTTACTTGTATGAAATGTTCTAAATATGGTAGAATTTAAATTCTATCATTTTCTCTATGTTCTATCATTTTTATAATATGTAGTCTAATATTTGTTTACATTCTATATTTCATATATTTTGTGTTTTAAATCTGAGAAAATTAAGGAAGTCTAACTTATTTTATTCAAATTTACCGTGTTCTTGACGTTGAGTTACACTAAATCACGTTGAATTCATTTTTTTTTTATCCAACGTTTTGTCTTTCTTTCTTCAGAGGAATCAAGGCCTTTTGATGAGGTTTGATCTGAACATCGTCTTGAATCGCCGGAAATAGAAGAGGCTCCGACAGAGCAAGAAGAGGATGGAGTTAAGTCTGCGATAGTTGGCCAACATTTCCAGAGAGAGTTCACCGGAATCGCGAAGAAAGGTTAAGAGGATTTTTTTAAGCGAAAAGCGTGAAGTTGATCGTGAGAAAAAAATACACAAATTATTTAAAATTATTTTAATAATAAACTAAATACAGTAAAATCTCTATAAATTAATAATATTGGGACTTTGAAATTTCATTAATTTATAGAGATATTAATTTATAAAAGTTTTCTTATTTAGATTTGTTAGTTTTAGATAAGAAAAATATTTGATTTTAGTGTATAGACATTAATTTTTATTTTATTTTTGAAATTTGACATTTATATTAATTAAATTTTATTATTTGGTGTATATAATATATATTTCATAGAACTTAAATATGTTTTGGATATAATATTTCTAAAACTCATCAAAAATATATTAAGTGTTAAGAAAATATAAAGATAAATTTATTGTGAATATAAAACAAAGAATATTATAATAGGTTCTTAGTCATATAAAATATATATACATATAAATTATTAATTTATAATTTTAATGGGACCATATATTTACATAGCATTTTCTAAAAAAAATTATTATCTTTATTATTTTATCGATTGTGTCAAATTTTGAACCGGTCCGAGTTGGAATCGGTGAAATTTATTAATTTATAAAGATTATTAATTTATCGAGTATTAATTTATAAAGGTTCTACTGTAGGTAAACTATATACACATTTAATTATCAATATAATTAAAACAAAAGCACAAAGTTGTATTCAACTTAGTTCTAGGTAAAATTGTGTTTTATTACTAAATAATGTTCCTTAAATATAGTCTAACTAAGGTAATACAAAATCTAATAAATATCAATGTTTACTAAACGTTTATATCTCAATCAACTTACCCATATTTTAGCAACTATTTAACAAAAAAATTACACAAAAAGTCTAACTAAGGTAAAACTAAATCTAATAAATATCAATGTTTACCAAACGTTTATATCTCAATCAACTTACCCCATATTTTGGCAACCATTTGACAAATAAATTACAAAAAAAAAAAAAAGATCTTTAAATACATAGGGAACCCAAGCATTACTTATTATTCAGCACATTACATTGACTTCCTACGCATCTAATGAATTCACTCTTATTATAAAACACATTTGCATAAAAGCTTTTTGTATAAAAGCAATGAAGTAGTTCATCATTGATTCACATTTAAATAAAAGCTATATATATATATATTTATTTATTTATATTGTAGTCATTTTCACTTAGCTTTTATATAATCCTATCGACATACGTTTGAAAAGTTTGTGCCTTCGACGAGCATTACTTATTATTCAGCACATTACATTGACTTCCTACGCATCTAATGAATTCACTCTTATTATAAAACACATTTGCATAAAAGCTTTTTGTATAAAAGCAATGAAGTAGTTCATCATTGATTCACATTTAAATAAAAGCTATATATATATATATTTATTTATTTATATTGTAGTCATTTTCACTTAGCTTTTATATAATCCTATCGACATACGTTTGAAAAGTTTGTGCCTTCGACGAGTATATTGAAATACCAACTTATTTATGATTCAAAATTTTGTTTTAACATTATTTATCAAATATATAATAACAGATCTATATTACAAAACATAGACTCTAAGTTAAATATATGGGGTCTTTGTTTTGTAATATAGATCTGTTATTACAAAAAAATAGACCCTAAGTTAAACATATTTAAAAAAAAAGTTAAAACATATTTTTCTAAGGATAAAAGAATACGAAGAAAATTTGAAACTATATATTTTATTTATCAAAACAAGTATTATTTGTTCTGTATATGTCAATCTGGGTATTACCCGGTAAACTTTAAAATTTATACGGGGTTCCTTAGACCTGTATACGAAAACACTATTTTTTTTTTAAAACGACTTTTCCTTCTTCATTTCTAATATACTTATAAGATCTTAATTGTTTTGATCCGCATTTTCGAAGAGCGGATTTTCTTTGATTTTATATTTTATTATTTTGATCCGTGAGTTTAACGCACATATTATTTTAAACTTTTGATTTTATATTTTACATTGGTTAGGTTAGAAATTTTGGTTATGGAACCCATAACTAAGTTTAAAAAAATTAAAGAGACTTTAATGGTTATGAAAATGCTTATGCTTATATTTATAATGATTGAGTATTAGGTATAAAGAAACCGAATATTAGAGGACATAAAGAATATTCAAAAGTATTTGTTTATTACTATTTCAAACAGTTATTTAAATATATGAGTTGTTTAATTAAGATTTATTAACTACCAAATTTTAAATATGCAATTTATATTTCAATTTCTGTACATGTTATATTTAATAAGTTTTAAATAAATTATTATTTTTTAAAATTTTGTAGAGAATTTTTACCCATTATATACAAAATATATTTGTTGTTGTGTTAGGTTATAGCACGTATTATAACATGAGATCATCATTTACCTTTTTTTTAAATAATCATTTAATATATATACCATGTTAATATATAGTATTTCATATTTTTTATATAAAAATATATGCATAATTTTATTTATATGAAAAATAAAAGTAAATATTTTATTTTAAAAGGAATATGAAATAAAATATTCCATATTTTTTTAACTTATTTCACATTGGTCAAAAAATTATTTTAAATGTTTATAATTTATTAATAGTATTTTTGACTTGCGGTATATAAAATATTATGTTATAAACAAACACCTTAATTGACCAATATGAAATTTATAAATAACATAGGAAAGTTGTATTAACATTTTTCTATATAAATATATGTGGTGTGGAAGCACCATAGCCTAGTGGTTAAGGTTTAAAGGCTTCTACATCCAAGTTTGGGTTCGAATTCCAGACTATACAATTTTTGTAGATTACAGAAAATTCAGGTTTCAAGTTCCGGAGAGAGCGATTTATTAAAACAATTATGCATACTACGGAAGAAAGGCTTACAAGGGATCTTCAACATGGTGCAAGTAAATCTGGTCACTGCAAGTAAATCTGGTCAGGCGTGGATCTTCATAGGACGGCTCAGGTGATGCAGTTAGGCGTAGGTCCTCATAAGGCAGGTAGTATTGTCAGTTGTCGAATCGTTTATGTAATTTTTTTCATATCATAATAAATCAGCGTTAAAAAAAATATAAATATATGTGGTATAAAATTAGGATATTTTAAAGTCTTACTATAAAAATTGTTACCCTATAAAATCAATTACTAATAATCACTCCATTAGTGTCTTACCATAAATATTAGTTTCGTAGACTTAACAATAGTTTTTTTTTAGGGAGAATTGGAAAAATGAGACACTTTAAACTTTTGTTTGTCACAATAAGACTTCTCATACTTTTGGCAATTTTAGACATGTTTTACCCTTTTCTAATAGGAAAAATAGTTAATTAAATTTTAAAAATGTAAAAAAATATGAAAAGTGTTGAAAACATAAGTATGATAATATATATGTTTAAACTTTTTAAAAAAAAATTAGAAACATATTTTATTTTATCTTATACCTATAGTTAGAATACTCATTCTGGTAATCTGTGTAGTTTATATGTCTGATTCTAAGTATTAAACATAGATATATCATGGGTATATACCGTAAACTACCCTTTTTTATATATTCTAGCAAAGATAGAATCGGTTACGTTATAATCAAAAAAGATGTCTTAGGTATACCTACAGCTTGATAACGATATATAGGCACAATTTAATGATATAGGTCGGTTATATTACGTGACATAACTTGTTATGCCTTTTACCTTATATGACGCCTACAGGAAGAATACAACTCTCACCAACTATACGGTGTTCTGTTTAGATAGTGTACATATTCTAGACAAATCGTGAAAATATGTAAACTTCCATATTCGGTTAAAGAAGTTTTCTAAATCTAAACTAAATCTAACCTAAATCTCTCAAAATATATTTGAGAATATTTTTTCCTCGTTATTCTCCTCCTCCTCCTTCCACGATCTTTTTCTCAACGTTTGTGTTTCTCTCAAATTCGGTATATGGATATCTCGTTGCAGTGACAAGTGGAGTTTCATGACAAGTGGAGTTTCATGGTTGACCAAGAAAGAAAGGTGTGGTTCATTCGTGATGTAGTTGTTGTGGCTAGTGGAGCTTCGTGGTTGACATATAAAAGCGTTCATAGAATTACAAAAAAAAGCTGAAAAAACTTGAAGTTTCAGTTGAACAAAACCATTTCATGTACATTGAGAATTACTTGCTCATTTTTGTGACGGTTACAAAAGTTGGATCATGAACAAGGAAACAAAAGCTTACAAGATACAACTAATTGATTACTTGGTAACATTTTGTTTGTTCGGGAAGTAATGATGATAATATGGATCAGGACAAAAAAAAGAGTGAAGAAACGTGCATTTGGAAGGCAAAGCTGTTGGTGCCCAGAAGAAAAAAATGGAAGGCAAAGCTGTTTTAGAGGTCTTGCTGGTACAATAGATCGCTCATGTACGATCATGTTTCACTCCAAGACGATGTACTGCAGCATCTCTTGTGATGAAATTGAAACTTGCTCTGCTGGCCTGAACTGCTCCTGTTGTAGCTTCTTCACCTCACTCTGAAACATAACTTCTTCTCGAACTGTTCCGTCAATAGAGTTTGTCTGCAGTAAACAAGAGAGAAAAATGTTATACTAATTTTTGTCTGTAAAGAGAAGAAAAAAGATTGTTTGGAATGCTACTAACCTTGTCAAGTACCGCATATGAACAACTAAGAAGATCCCCTGCACTGTCTTATTTAATATCAGAAACAGTGATGTCAGACGTTGGATCATTAATGCGTATCATATTTTTAACCATGGAGGACCACACAGTCTCTCGCGCTCATGGTTCTGTATCTTTGAAATTCTTGAAAAGAAACATACACCATCCATAAACCGATCCCACTAGTTTCTGATAAACTTCAATACCTTGAGGAGATTTTCCGCCGAAATGTTTTAACCAAGACTTGAACCAAAACACTGACAAGCAAAGAAAAGAATACAACTTGATTCATTGAGAAATATCAGAATCAAATTGACAAACTCAACAAAAAGTGTATCACTAATGTACAAATCATTGATACTGAAACACTTAAACCATACCGAGCATAATATATTGCTCTAGAGCTTCTGTAGAAACTTTGTAGCGGATGCAAACATGGCAAATTCTGTTCAGATTTGCTAGACAGTTTACTGCATATGAACAACTAAGCATAAATATAGAAGAGAGACAGACGGATTTAACCGTTCGAAGAAGAACAAATCGCCATTGAAGAGAGGAAGAAGCTCTTGGCGGAGAAGACGCTAGAAGAGAATAATAGATTTAGGTTAACTGTGTTCTCTTTTTTTTCTATTTTACATTATATATTTTAATTAAGTTGAAATTGATTAATCTAAGGGTATAATCGTATTAATAGTAATTAAAATCTTAAAACAACAAAAATCTTAGACAAAATCTTATTGAGACAAATTGGAGTTGAGAGTGTCCTTTTTTACCAATTTTTCCTTTTTTTTAATGATGGATTGTATTATTAAATCTTCTAGATAAAAAGTTCTAAATAATGAGAACCAGCAAAACAACTGTAGAAAAAAGATACACTAGTGTCCAAAATAAACTAACACACAACTATTTTGCTTATAGATGACTAAATATTTTTCATACAAAGCTCCATATTTGCTTCTGGAATAATTGAAGCTCAAAAGAGATAATCATCATATATATTCAAAAATACCACACTTCAGACTGAATTGAGAATGATTGTCACTCTCTTTTTAATACTCTAGCAGAAGCCACCGAGACAAGATAACTCTTTATATTTCTCTATTGATAATAATAACAGAATCAAAATATTACCGTTCCATAGAATTTGATGCAGCATTTTGAAGTAACTATAGTTTGCAGCTCCATCACCATCACATGAAGAACAATCAACGAATGAAGCCGGTAAGACCTTTTGCCACCATCCGCAATAGATCTGTCAATTACCTTTTCTAAACTGTTTAACTGAACCGAAATTTTTGTCTTTCCAAATCCATTGGAAGAAGCATACAAAAGAACAATCAAAAACTTTGTTAGATTTAAAATAAGTTGGCAATCCAACAAACTAAATAATCAGAAATAAATCAATTCAAAAAAGAAAAGCAAAACGAATTAAACAAGTCGATGTCAGAGATATAGAAGCCTCATGCCATCGGTTTGAAACAAAAAAAAAAATTCTTTTTATCTCTTGACTTAAGAATAGTTTTGTAATTGTATTAATTATAGTATATAGTTTATAAAAAAAGCGTTTCATTTAGAAGTAAATTGGATCCAACTTTGTGCTTTTGTTTTAATAGTATTAAATGATCGTGTTCTGTAGTATTGTATTTCACTACCATCCTTTCTATGGAAGGGATCAGATGTGTTATCGTCATTAATTTCCGAGCATTTACTTAAGTTTGTTCACCGTTTTTTTTTTTGTTATTGTGTAGTGATTTGTACGGGAGCAGAAAATGCAATCAAGAGTATTCCAAAGTTTCTTGTAGGTGAGGGCCAGAGCCGGTTCCCAAATTTTAGAAGTCCTATTTAAAAATTAAACTTATACTTAACACCTTTGCTGTCCAAAAAAAAAGACTTAACACCTTTAAAAATTAAAAAAAGCTTTTAATAAACTTTTTAAGCAAGAATTTAGTTCAAACTTGACCTGGTGAGAACTGGTTATCTACGCTGCACTTTGTTGTGACTATTTCTTAGCTATCTGACTGTTTCTTGAAGGTTCTATCTACTGCTATTGTAGTTTGTGCTTGTTTAAATGATGCATATCCCTCTATTGTTTGTAACATAGATATTTGAGTTTTAATGAAATTGAGGTGTGTTCCAAAAACAGATTTGTATACAGTCCAATAGCCCCTTCGGTTTTGTTTTCCTTCTTTTAATTATATTTTAATTGGTCTGTCGATTTATGTTGGTCGTGCGCAAAGAGACGACGGATCCCAGTCGCATATTTTATTGAGAAAGTGGCGTGGATATATCTAGAAGCCCATATAATTTGCCATATATCCTTATTTTTTTTTAATATTTTTATGATTATAATACCTTTATCTCTATCTTTCCCTCTTATCCTTTTTATGTGTTCTAATATTTTTATCTCTCGTACAAATTCTTCAAATCATCTTCTAATTCAACACAAATCTTTATTTTTTTATTCTGATTTTTTTGACAACCATAATGCTAATCTTATTATCTCACCCCAATTCCAATATTTCCAATTTCGAATCACAATCAACTTTTAGATAATATATACGTTGATAGGTATTTTATTACTTACCTGCTATTATTTAGATTTTAATGGATTCTTAATCGATACATGGAGTTTTAACTGTTACAAATAGATTTGGAGATATTTAATAGATAACTAATTAATTGTTAATAGTTTCATTAACTGATATATGATTTGTTAGTCGATACATTTAGATTGTTAGATGATACTGAAATTATTAGCTGATATGTTAGTTGGTATGTAGATTGTTACCTGCTATGTAAATATTTAGTTGATAAATCTACAGTTACTTGTTTTCGACAAAGCATGAGGACATTTTCGTCTGCACAGTGTCAAAAAATTACTTCTTTTTGGGTTATCCATAATTATGTGCATTCAGCTAATTTAGACCTTAATTGAAGATATTTCACACATTGTCTCTATTTTAATTGTTTCAGAGCATAAATGTTTATATATATATATATATATATATATATTTATATATCTGGTTCTGGGTAACGAGCTAAAACAAAATTACGTTTATCTAGTTAACAAATACTCCTTTCATGAGTTTACAAAAGAAAAATACTCCTTTCATTTCGTAAAAATAGATTTTTTAGTGTTTTCACACATTAAAAAAATGCACTAAATCACTATAATAAATGTATCATATCTTCAATTTTTAATAATTTTTAACTAATAATAATTCAATAAAATCAATTAATTTTATTGAAATTTACATTTTTTTTTATAAAAAACACAAAAAATCTATCTTTGTGAAATATTTTTTTCTTTCTAAAACATCTACTTTTGTGAAAAGGAGGGAGTACGTGCAAATGACACAGTTTTAAATATGAGGTCAACCATTGCACGCTTAATTCCTTAATTTAAGTTAAATAATAGAATTCAAAGATTCAATGCATTTGGCTAACTGGTAAGCATTAGTATTACTATTTAAATTGTATTATAGAACAATGTTTAAGTTGATCGTGAATAAAGTAATGTAGAATCTTGAAAGATCGGCACTTGGTCAACATAGTTTAGAGAATTTTACTTAACTAAGTATTGAGTTTTGTTTTCTTGGCTTACTTTTCTCTTGGATACTTGTTCGTTTCTTACATTAATCTTAAAGAGATTGTTCTTAATCAGAGACACAAGAACGCTCGTGGGGATGACAAGGTTTGTTTGCTTGCTTTTGTTTGTCATGCTCTTAAGTTTTACATATGCAGCTATAACGCCAACAAGTCCTTTGTCAATAGGACAAACTCTCAACTCCTCTGATGGTGTTTATCAGCTGGGGTTCTTCAGTCCTAATAACACCCAGAATCAGTATGTTGGAATCTGGTTCAAGGGCATCATTCCTCGGGTGGTTGTGTGGGTGGCTAATAGAGAAAAGCCTGTTACTGACTCCACCGCAAATCTAGCTATCACCAGCAAGGGAAATCTTCTCTTATTTAGTGGCAAAGATGGCATTGTCTGGTCCAGTGGAGAGACTTTTGCATCTAACGGGTCTCATGCAGAGCTTTCAGACAGTGGAAGTCTTATTGTCGTAGACAAAGTTTCAGGAAGAATTCTATGGCAAAGCTTTGACCATCTTGGTGATACTCTTCTACATTCCTCATTTCTTATGTATAACCTCGTCACCGGTGAGAAGCGGGTTGTGACTTCTTGGAAAAGTTACACTGATCCATCACCTGGCGACTTTGTGGGTGAGATTACACCACAAGTGCCATCACAAGGGTTTATTATGAGAGGCTTGAGGCCTTACTGGAGAAGTGGTCCATGGGCTAAAACGAGGTTCACTGGGGTACCTCTAATGGATGAGTCATACACAAGTACATTCAGTCTTCACCAGGATGTAAATGGGTCAGGATACTTGTCTTTTTTTCAAAGAAGATACAAAATTTCACGCATAATTTTAACACCAGAGGGATCAATGAAGATTTTTCGTTACAATGGAACGAACTGGGAACTGTACTATGAGGCTCCATTAGCCAATTCATGCCACATATACGGTGTATGTGGACCTTTTGGGTTGTGTGTTAGTTCAGTTCCTCCAAAATGTAAATGCTTCAAAGGGTTTGTACCTAAATCCATTGATGAGTGGAAAAGAGGAAACTGGACGAGTGGTTGTGTGAGGCGAACCGAGCTACTTTGTCAAGGAAACTCTACCGGTGAAGATGTAAATGTCTTCCATCCTGTTGCCAACATAAAGCCTCCAGATAGTTACGAATTTGCAAATTCTCTGAATGCTGAAGAATGCTACCAAAGTTGCTTCCACAATTGTTCATGCTTGGCCTTTTCTTATATTAGTGGAATTGGGTGCTTAGTATGGAACCATGACTTAATGGACGCAGTGCAGTTTTCTGCAGGAGGAGAGCTTCTTTCCATTCGTCTTGCACGTTCTGAGCTAGGTATGGCTTAGAAGACAAAATAAAAGAACTTTGTCTTTTGCTATTTTATCTTCTATTTCAATTATATAGAACAAATTTGTTTCTCTTTTGTTAGGTGTATATGGCTTATTGTTTAATTTGTTGCCATATATTTCTCAGATGGAAATAAGCGCAAGAAGACAATAGTTGCTAGTACTGTGAGCCTTACCCTTTTTGTGATTTTGGGCTTGGCTTCGTTTGGTTTCTGGCGATGCAGACTGGAAGATAATGGTAACACATTGACTTACTATCTATCGCTTTCATCTATTCATTTGTTGTCAGCAAACTAATCTAAAATAAAATCATTGAGTATTTTTACTACTAGAGATGACATATTAACACACAATTTCTAACTCAAATTTCAGCTCATATATTAAAAGATGCATGGAGGAACGAGTTGAAACCACAAGATGTCCCAGGTTTAGATTTTTTTGAGATGAATACCATACAAACTGCCACCAATAACTTCAGTCTGTCAAACAAACTCGGACAAGGTGGATTTGGTTCTGTATACAAGGTCAGAAACTTTTAATCCTCTTTGCTCTTTTTATATATTCTTTCTCGAGATGACCTTGTGCATTTCTGCTTTAGGGAAAACTGCAAGATGGAAAAGAAATTGCTGTAAAACGGCTTTCCAGCAGCTCAGGACAGGGCAAAGAGGAATTCATGAATGAAATAGTACTCATCTCTAAACTACAACACACAAACTTAGTTCGGATATTAGGATGTTGCATTGAAGGAGAAGAGAGGCTATTGATTTATGAGTTCATGTTGAACAAAAGCCTTGATACTTTTATCTTCGGTAGGTCTCTTCTTGCCTCATTCTTTTCATAGCAGCAGTTTTCTCTTCACGTCCAACACTTTGTTTGATAGTGTGTACACTGTATTATTGCTTAGATTCAAGAAGAAAGCTTGAGATTGAGTGGCCTAAGAGATTCAGTATCATCCAAGGTATTGCACGTGGACTTCTCTATCTCCACCGTGAGTCACGCCTCAAGGTCATTCACCGAGATCTGAAGGTGAGTAATATTCTTATGGATGAGAAGATGAACCCAAAAATATCAGATTTTGGATTGGCTAGGATGTATCAGGGAACCGAACATGAGGAAAATACTCACAGGGTTGCAGGAACTTTGTAAGAATCTATTTTCAAAAACATGCTTAACGTGATTCATAATCATATGCGAAAATTTAAAGGGAAACTGTTTGATGTTTCCACAGAGGATATATGGCACCTGAGTATGCATGGACAGGAATGTTCTCTGAAAAATCCGATATCTACAGCTTCGGAGTTCTGTTGTTAGAAATCATCAGTGGGGAAAAGATCTCAAGATTCGGTTATGGCGAAGAAGGAAAAAACCTTCTTACATATGTAAGTATACTTAAGTAAGAATTTACGTTTTCATATTTATGTTCTTAAGATTTGAAACTAAACAACAGGCGTGGGAAACTTGGGGTGAAAATGGAGGAACTGATCTCTTGGACCAAGGCGTTGCGTATTCATGTCGCCCGTTAGAAGTTGAGAGATGTGTTCATATTGGTTTGCTCTGCGTTCAACACCAACCTGCCGACAGACCCAATACACTTGAGTTACTGTCTATGCTCACTACAACATCAGATCTTCCATCACCAAAACAACCCACATTTGTAGCGCAGACGAGAAATGAAGAATTCATGGCTATGGGTTTGACCACCGTCAGTAAGATGACAGATTCTGTAATCCTTGGGCGTTAAGAAACGATGACAAGTTCTGCAGGTACTCATCCTTCTTGAAAACATTTCCAGATAAATAAAAATATCGTTTGATGCCTTCTGGCGTCTGAATGCTTTGATACCAATCACTTGTAACCACTATCTCTCAAAAGCTTATAAGCTTCGCTCTAACGGTTGTTTTTCTCCTTCACATTTTCTTCTATACTCCTGTGTGATTCTTTTTAACTGAATCGTGATATATTCTGCAACGGGCCCAACTTTCAAATTGGTTTTAATATTTAGTGTTGTTCAAGAGACTAATGGAACATAAGTGCAGTGTGGTCAACATTTTTTTTTAAATAATATATTTCATTAATTTTCAACAACCCCAAAATTGGGTATGTTGGGAAAAATTAATTCAAGAACAAGAACTTTCGGATTAGAGCAGATCGCCAATCGTTTGGTTCCAAATTTTGGTTTTAGGGTTTCTACTTCCAGGTTCCGGGTCAAATGATTCTTTCACTGGCATGTAGAGAATAATAGGTGCACTTGCCCCCATAATAATTTAAAATTTTAGTATATTTCTTAACAAAATTGATGTCTACACCTATAATCAAATGTAAGTTTACACATATTCTAGCATTTATGCACCCACTGAAAAAAATCTTTAGATTCGCCCATGTTCTTTCTGCCAAAAGATAAATACAAATTTTTTTTAGCTAAGGTAAACATCTTAAATAGCATTAATCTTCCTAAATTTACCTGAATATAGAAGTATTATAATATCTATAGCTATTTTCAAGAAAACTAGAAATATTCTATTATCTAATGATACAGTGAATGTTTTCTAATTGTAAGAGATAAACAATCTTTACTATTACTAGGGGTTGGCCCGCCCTACGGGCGGGTGAGTATACATTAAAACTTATTTATACTAAAATATGTTTTAATTTTATAAAACATTTGAAAATTTACTTTAAACTTTTTTTATTCTAAGATCATATATATTGTAAATTTTATTAAATTTTGCTGGTTTGAGTTGAAAAGACCATTAGATACAAAATTATTAAATAAAAACTAAGAAAAATGCATTGATTAATATTTTTCTATTTTATTTCCATTGCAATTTGATAAATTTAAGAAAATCTAAAGCAAGAATAACAAATATTTTTTTTATTTCTAGTACCAGATTTTAATAGTATTACAATAATTTATTTTTTCGCGATAATAATACATCCACCTCCAAGCTAAATCAATCGAAAATCAAATGTAATGTGATAAAATTATAAATATTTATATTTTTAAAGTAAATGTAAAAAGTTTCGATAATTTCATAAATGATAATTAGAATATTTTATGTAACAAAAATTATGTTTTCAAATATATGTTTTCAGTTTATATTAGATATTCAAGTTATAATGAAGTTTTCCTTAATTTTTAGTGTTTTACTAATTATGTTTTGTAAATTATTTTAGCATTTTCTGAATGTTTTTAAATTTTTTTTATTGAAATGTCACTCATGCTATTTAAAAGTATTTTTATAAATAGTGTTATAAATTAATAAGATATTACATTTCTAATAGAATTTTACTTGAATTTCACACCCTATCATAACAAATAATTTACTTTGAATAAGCTAGAGTAAACCAAACATAATTTAATCAAATAACTTTGTAGTGTAATCATTAATAATATGGACATTAAGAGAAACCAAACAGCGTACAAATGTTTTCTGAAATTTGTTTTTCTTTTCAAAGACTAAAACCTAAAGAAGTAACTAAATCATTTAATCTTTTCAGTGGTGATGTATTGAATGTTTCTATGTAATTAAATATCTCATTCTCAGTTTCCACATAGTAACATAACATCATAAAGCATGTATACTTACATAATTAAATGGAACAAAACAATATGTTAGGTTTATATTCCAGACCAAAACAATCAAAGAATATATCACCAAAACTGCAAACAGTTACGTATATACTTTGAATCTACACAAATCATGATTTATTTTTTACTCTTGTACATTTACTTTGATTTTTTGTTATACTTTTTTTTTCTTAAATTTGATTTAGATATTGCGAAAGAAGAAATAATTGACTCAATGTAATAGAGTTAGTATCTTAATTAGATTCACAATATAAAAGTTAGTGTTGTTTGTTACTGCTATATTTTTTTTATGTTTGCTTTTTTTTTGAACATCATGTTTTCTTATTTTACGATCAAGTTATTATCCATGTATAAAACATATATTTTTATCATAATTTGGATTGAAGAATTTTAGAGTTACATAGCAAAGTTGTGTATGTCAAAAGCATCATGCCATCCTTTGTGTATCTCATCGAGACAACCACGAACCAAACCAACTTGACCATCACAACCTGCCACCTATCCTCATCATCATCATTGCCACTAAAACAACCTGCCACCTATTATCACCATCACCTGAGGTCAGAATGTCTCACAGACCTGTTGTCTCCATGCGAGATACATTTGAAGCACCTCTGCTGATGCAGACATTACAACTTTGAGCTGAATTCTAATTTTTTTTTTGGGGAAAATATGCTTTCGCTTTTGTTACATACATTGCAGCAAAGAACGAAGCTACCAACGAAAAAAATCTTACTGCACTTTAAACAAATGGATATATTAAAAACCACTTCAATCAGAAAAACAAAAGCTACAAATTATTGTGCAGGAAGTTTTCTACATATCAATCAAGTGTAGACAAATCAAAACCTGGCTCGTCTCTGGTAGAATCTTGATGTTTCTTGATACAATTTGGATTGAAGAATTTTTAGAGCCAAGTTGTATCGAGATAACCAGGAACCCAACCAACTGAATCATCACCACCTGCCATCTATCATCATCATCATTGCCACTAACTTGAAAAATCTAATTCCCATAGGCTAAAAGTTAAAGATGCATATATATTACTCATCATAAACTGCATCCTTTCTCTGCACTCTCTTGCACATTCATCTCGTTTCGCTGCAAAACGCCAAACTGTACCGTACAATGGGTTTCACTTCTTAAGATCAAATACCTGTAATTGTATAACCACCTTGAGCTCACAAAGCAAGTACAATTATTATAGAAGCAAACAAAAAACAATCCAAGTAATAAAGTTTTTGTTTTTTCATGATAAGAAAAGTGTAAACGTTTTTTAATGTACTAAGAAACTTTCTTACACATGAATCAGAATCTTTAAAGCCAAAAGATCATGTAACTTTCACCGATAACAATCAGAGAATGACAGAAGATTTAATCATGACAGAACACTAAGAATATCGTAGCTCTACAACCCACATCGATTCAACTTGTACCATATAGTTTACAACAAAGTGATTCCATCCACAATCTAAACTCAAATAAAGTGAAAAGTAGATTAAAATCCTCTTCATATAATTAAAGAAAGAACGACCCAGAACCGTGAATTAAGTTTTTTTTAACCAACATCAACGTAAATGCAAAGTTGAAGTAAGGTGAGCTCAAAAGTTACGATCTTTAATATCTGATACAAAAATCAAAACAAAAGACACAGACCTGTTCTGCTCTCATCAACCATCGAAGCCTCTCTTTAAGAACATGTACAAACTAATCACTAATGACTGAGAAAAAGAAAATGCTGATTTTTACAGGAAGAAAATTACATATTTATAACTCTAGATTCACCGTCTGGAAGAAGGGAGATGATATATTGAATGAGAAATCGTGGAAAGAATGGGGGAGATGATGTTAAATAGAATGTTAATGAAAAAAATGAATGATGTTGAGTTTCGTAACTGTGCCAGTTTTCATAGCAGGTGAGAAGAATTTCAAGGGTTCGACGCAGACGGCGAAATATTTTTCATGAAACTCACGTTAGTGTGCTGATGTGTAATTTTGATTGGTTCTGAATATTTTTGCTGATGTGTCATGTCTAGAAATCTTTCAAATTAGCTTCTTTTATATAGTAGGATAGGGTTCCTAATCCTTAAAAAGGGAGAGAATTCGTCTATTTACAGAACATATCAATTTGACAGCTGCCATGACAGGAACAGTGCCAGAGGCAGGATAGCTTTCCACTAGGGTCAGTTTGATAACAACTACAATTTACAAGGATCAATAGGTTAGTTTTCTAATATTTCATCAAATTTTAGAAGGAAAATACAAATAATTTTTTTTTACATGGATCATTTGACCACCCTAATTACATGCTGGCTCTGCCACTGGACAGGAATTGATCTAGAAGACTTATCTTCGTCGACATGCTTATAATAGGTGAATTTCTACAATTATTATCATCCATACCAAGATATATGCTCACTGTATCATGACGGCTCAGGCCATGATTTCGGCCCGTTAGCAGAAACCCACCATGCTTAATGAAGCATATCAACTAGCCTACCATCTGATCCGGTCATGTGCTCTCTAGACCAGATAACTCCTATCAACTACCTAGAAACGTGTTCACAAAAACATGTGCCAACAAGACTACGCCTTACTTAGGCTACGTATCCCCAATATAACCGAAAGTGGGATTGGGTTTATTATAATAAATATTGTATATGAAATATCCTGATTTTTGGTGTAATGAAATTTTTGAAAAGAATTGATTTTACTATATGTATTATCAAAATGTATTCAGGATATTATGAAATGAAGCCAAAGCAGAACATGTAGTGAACATAAAGAAGGAAAACATTGGCATTTGGCCAAAGCACAGAGAAAAAGGGTACAGTTTACTTAGTACATTGAAAGTTTCAACTTCCTTTCTGGTGAAGAAAATAATCTTGTAATCACCAAGGTTAACAAAATTTTTACGAGTTTTCAGATTAATTTCCGAAATACTTAGCTCACAATTCATTATCTCCAAGGTTTACAAGTTTCGCTCTAATGGTGGCTCTTTCTCCTTGTTCCTATATGTCACTATTGGTTCCTGGCGAAACTAGTGAAAAGTTGCGTTACTGATTTGATAGAAAAGTTGGACTTCTTCGTGGGAATTATGTAAGTATTCATAGCCTTTTTTTTTTCTTTTTTTTTGACAAATTAGGTTTAAATTGATCGTGATGTGAAGTAGTACGTTGAATATAAACGGAAGGAAAGTATGTTGTGGGTCAACAATCAACATAGGTGGCTGAAAATAGTTCTCACAAGTCCTTGATTTCAGTTCAGGTGCTAGACAAATAGATCCAACTCCGACGGACCTATCGAGTCACATGTAGGTTCAGGATAGATCTGGCAGAGTGTGTTCAGGCTTCCAACTTGATGATACGTAGATTAGACTAAACCTTTATATTATTCATGTTCCAGTTTAACTTCCAATGTGGAAGCCTCACACCAACACACTTGAGTTACTGTCTATGCTCACCACGAAATCAGATCTTCCATCACCAAAACAGCATACGGCAGTTGACGGATCACAGGCTAATGCTTTGATCGCTACCAACGATAAGTGTGTTAGATTCGTCTGAAAGGATCTGTCTTCAACATTTACTCATTCTTAATCTACTAATAATAGGAATCTCAATTAAATGCAAATATTGTGAATTCCACTTATGTTAAAAGGTTGTATCTTTTCTAAAAGATGTAGATAAGGTTGTGTCTTTTCTAAAAGTTCAATGTTGAAAAGTTATATTTTTTAATACTACTAATAATAGGAATCCCAATTAAATGCAAAGGTTGTGAATTCCACTTATATTAAAAGGTTGTATCTTTTTTAAAAGATGTAGATAAGGTTGTGTCTTTTTTAAAAGTTCAATGTTGAAAAGTTGTATTTTTTAATAGAAATCCCAATTAAATCTAAAGTTTGTGAATTACACTTATGTTAAATGGTTGTGTCTTTTCTAAAAGATGTAGATAAAGTTGTGTCTTTTAAGAGATGTATATAAGGTTGTGTCTTTTCTAAAAGTTCAATGTTGAAAGGTTGTATTTTTTAAAAAAAATTGTCTAAAAATTACTGTTATTTGTTATGTTGTAAATATTCATAAATGTCTGTAAAACATTTTTTATGTGAGGTGTATATTTTTGTGTAATGGGTTATTTAATGTCATTTTTTTTATTTTGAAAAATTATAATTGGATAACTTGTGACTATTCATAATTGTAACTATTAATAAGTGAAAAGTTGTGACTATTCTTGTAAGTATCTTTTCAAAATAACTACATTTCAGTTGAAAAAAATGCGACTATTCAAATTAAAGAGTTGTATCATTTCAAATAGATTTTTTAATCTATAAATAGCATCTGCCATGCATTTCTCAAAATATAATTTTCACTAAACGATCTTATAACAAAATTATAATAAAATGGTGGAAAAAAAAAGTTCTAAGCAGTTACTTGAATATAAATTTTTCGAAGATATTCAAATGAAACGTTATAAACAAAAAACAATAGGAAGAGTTTTACATGTTTGGATAGCTAAAAATCCAAAACGTAAATAATGAAACCATTAGTCTCGATTTTTTTTATACTAGATGAAATAAAAAAGATCATTTGGGATTGAACTTGCATTGATTTCATTAATAACTTGCTTGTCACATAATTATGTCTGACTATTAGCCTTTTAATCAAAACTTCATATTAAATGCTAATTTAGGCTAATTTATTGACTGGTATAATTTTATCAATTCAAAATAAAACAAAACAGAGCATATTTATGTCTATTACTAATAAAAGCTATCCATATAAGTGTTCCAATTCATACATAATATAAAGCTTAATTTTCAAGTACAAATAGCCCATATATCTTAAAATTGACTACGACCAAAAACAATATATAATATACAAAAAAATTTCTAACGCTCGCTGGAGATCGTGTATGTTTTAATGGAAACCTTATCCTTCCTCTTGGAGAATGTTCACTCCGCCTAGTGCTGGGAATATGAATCATTATCTGCGGGTCCCGCTCCATTTGACCCGCTGCGGGGCGGGTGCGGATCGAGTGATTTGAAAAATTTGGTTCGCGGATGCGGGTGCGGGTTGAGTGATTTTTATGCGGGGCGGGTGCGGGTCAGCCAAAATTCAGTGCGGGTACCAGCCAACCCGCAAAAACTAAAAAAAAAAAGATTTTTTTTTAAAATATTATTTTTAAATAGAAAATTTTTTAAAAATAATTTAATTTTTAATTATAAATAGATTAATATTTATTATTTTTAATAAAAAATATTTAAAATATTAAATTTTATTGTTATTTTTAATAAAAATATTTAAATATTAAATTTTATTGTTATTTTAATAAAAAATATTTAAATTAATAATTTTTAATATTATTAATATTATCCGCGGGTCTAGCGGATCACCCGCGGGTTTTAGCGGGGCGGGTGCGGATTTTATATTTTCTTCTTGCGGGTCAAGCGGGTCAAATTTTTTGAGTAAAAAAAATCAGTTTACCCGCGGGTTGGCGGGTCAGCGGGGCGGGTTTGACTTTGTTTACAGAGGGTTAAAAGCATTAAATGTTTAATAGTTGAAGGTTTAAAAACATAAAGTTTTAGTTGTGGGTTTTCCATCCGATTTAAAAATAGTTGGAGGTTTAAATCACTAAAGTATCCACGGATTATAAGAACCTCGTGTCGTTTTTGTGATTACATGAAACGCTGCGTTTCGATTTAACGGGTCTCTGTTAAGAAAAAATGATTTTGTTAACGGAAGGTTAACGGTATTAACGGTTTAATAGTTGGAGGTTTAAAAACATAAAATTTTAGTTGTAGGTTTTTTATCCGATTTGAAAATAGTTGGAGGTTTAAATCACTAATAACCCTTAAAAATACCCTAATCAATAAATGTTTTTTTATAACTATTTGTTTTAAGAGTTGTATCTTCTCATTATAAAAGACAAAAAAAAACTTAAAACTGTTAAAATATTTTAATAAGTGTCTTTTCTATAATTATGTGTTTTTTCATATGCAATATGGTGTCTTTTTATAACGATATGTCTTTTCATAATACATTGTAAATGTGCTATTTTAAAACAATTATCTCAAATCTAAAAGTTGTGACTTTACGTATAGAACTTTGAAGTTTTTTAAATAGTCCATACCAATAAATTTTCATTGTAATTTGTTCATAAATTTATATGTACATATGAAAATATTTTTTCATGGTATTTATCAATAAATATAACTACATGCAAGATATTTTTGTAATACATGTATTTCTTTGAAAACAATTGTAAACAAGTTTTTTGAAAGTTTTTTGATAAAAATATAATTTATTTATTTTTATAAAATGAGTTTCCGTGCGACATCGCACGGGTTTCCTTACCTAGTCAAAACAGAAGGATCGGTTAGGATTTCACTGAACCAAAGAAACCTCTTGAGTTCTATAATCAATAAGCAACCAAAATCACCCTCCCTTCTTTATCATTTCAAGTTTGTTGACTATTAGGTTTTAAAGGTGTACTAGATTTTGACCCGCGCTTTGAAAGCGCGGGATTTGTTTTCTGTTAAGTGAACATATCAAAACATGTATATTTCCATTGTATTAGGAAATAAAATTGTAAGATGTGTAATTATGTTTCGAGATTCATAGTTGACAAAACTGTTCATATATTTGACTTAAGGCCTGGTGTAACCGCAACGGGTTATGGTTGCGGTTGGACGGAGGTTTTACGCGATTTTCAGGAACTTTATACGATTGGTACTACGGTTAGAACTTGGTGCTTTTAACAATATTTACATTTTATATAATTATAAAAATATTAAACATCATAATATTATAATAAATATAAAAATTATTTTTTTATTTTTTAAAAAATTATAGAAAATATTTTTATTTTAATAATTTATAATATAAATTAAAATATAATAGATATATTTTTTAGTATTTCTATTATTTCAATTTTAAATTTTTATTTTAATTGTTGTATTTATATTTTTTGAAAAGAAGAAAAAAAATTTAACTTCTCGCAACCGCCTGCAAACGATAGCTGAAACCAACTTTTGAATTTAAGAAGTTTAGAACGGTTTGAAGCTGTTAAGAGCGGTTTGAATGATTATTGCAAAATACCAACAACCGCTAACAACCGTAAAAGTTGTGTTTGCGGATGGTAGCAGGGAAATCAGTCATGCTCTTAATGACAACATAAATCTCTAGTTTAACAGTATAGATTTTATATCGGTAACTAAAACACAAAATAAATTATGATTTCTATACCTTTTGAATTTTAAACTATGCATAAATATAATCTTACACATATAATATTTATGTTTTAAAGTGTAACTTAGAAACACAATATGATTATTATTCTTTTGCTAGAAATAGAATAACATGGTTTTTTTATCTTAACCATTAAATTTAAAAATAATAAGTTGTAATGTTTTAATAGAAATACTTTACAATGTTTATAATTTTCAATTCAATTAATTTAATTTGTTATAAAATTTAGACTGGACTTGTTAATGGGCAAACTAAATATTTATTTTAATTTTGGATAAAACTATCAAAATGAGCTGTATTTTGAATACAGATTGTTTATCAAAGCCCGTATTTTCTAAATTGGACCAAACCCAGTCGATTGTTTGGTTCAGTTTTCAATAGAGCTCCTTTTTCTGTTTTCATGTTTCAAAAAACTTTTCGGTATCACCCAAAAAAGTAAACTCAAATGGCGATTGAAGCAGAAGACGCAATTGATAGATAGTTGGCTCCAAGGTTTGCTCATTTCCTGTATTTTCTCCGTCGTTGATAGATAGTTGGCATCCTAGATTCTACTTAACCAATTTCTTCCTTTTCTAATTTCTTTTGCGAGTCATGTCCGATGGCTTAAAAGGAATGGATCCGTTGAAATTGAAGCCGATCTGAGGCATTCACAGAACATATTGGTGAGGTCGTTCGATTTAGTATTCAACTAAGAAAAATCTCCAAAGGTGTGGGTTCAGATTGCCAGTAAATCATTTCATTCCATTTTTTTTAATCTTTTTTTTCTCTTGCAAGGATCTATGAAGATAATATTATGTGTCTTAATTTTAAAAATAAGAATTTTCTGTTAAAATATTTTTTTTTCTTTAAATCTAGTTTTATTTTCCGGTCAATTGGCTTTTCTATTATTTTAATCATTTATTTTAGAAACCTATTATCCCAAAATATTAATTATTATTAACAGTTAGTTTGTATAATATTTAAATAGCTAATATAAATATTTTAGATAACTTAAAATTTAGTAATTAATAAAATAAATTAATCCTAATCTATACTATCTTATATATTAAAAGATAAGTCAGGACTTTTTTCATGTGTGATTTTTTTTATTTGGACCATTACTTAGAAATCTTATTAAATGCATTTTATTAAGAATAATAATACATAGAATCTTTAAAATACTTTAATCATAATATATTTTGATATCTTTTTATTTAAAATATAAATATATTTATTTGAAAAATCTAACAAATCTGTTTTAAAAGATTTTTACAAGATCTTTATTTTCGAAATTATATTTAAATATTTTTCATTAATTTTGAAATTAGTTTGAAATATTATTATACATTAATAAATTCAGTAATCATTTATAAAATAAAAAATAAAAAATTCTGTAATATTTTATATATTATATAATCATAATCAATCATATTAAAAAAAAATTATTATATTGAGCTAAGTATAATAAAATTGTATTAAATTTATAAATTTTATAAATTTTATTTTCATAAGTATAAAATATTTATGTTCAAAAATAAAATCTAAT
The DNA here is from genome assembly GCF_000309985.2 of Brassica rapa. Lineage (NCBI taxonomy): Eukaryota > Viridiplantae > Streptophyta > Magnoliopsida > Brassicales > Brassicaceae > Brassica > Brassica rapa. The sequence continues at coordinate 19,241,800 of NC_024795.2, read as the reverse complement.
ATGTTGGTAAGATGGATTAAGCAAAATATATAATACATGTATAAAAATTAACATGTATTTCTTTAAAGCTTATAATATAAAATCTTTGTAACTACTTTAATCATAATATATTTTCATTTTAAATATAATATATATTTATATATTATATTTAAAAATTCTAATAAATCTGTGTAAAAGTATTTTAACAAAAATTTAATATATTTTAAGTTATCGTTTACAAAATAAAAAATAAATAAATTATATCCTATTTTACCCACTTTATAGTCATGATCATGTTAAAATACAATTATTATACTTAAATAAATATGATAAAAGTATATTCAATTGATAAATTTATAAATTTTATTTTCATAAATATAAATTATTTATTTTAAAAATATAATATGATGATAGAACGACTTAAAATTAACAAACCTTATAATACATGTCTAAAAATTAACATATCTTATACTTTTGTATATACAATAATATATTATCTAAAATGAATAAGTATAAAAAATATTAGTAAAAAGAAATACAGCTTTGAAACACGGGTCAGAATTTAGCATAAATTAAATATAAAATAATTTTCAAATATGTTTTCTCATGAATATAATAATTTGCTTGATAACTAAATGCAAATACAATAAGATAAATATATAATAAGAAGTGAAAATACATACGGTTTTAACCAAATGATTAATTATAACATCTAAATTATAAAATTATTATATTTAAAATAGTTATATAAACATTTAAGTATATGATTAATGTTAAAAAAAATATCACTAATGTTTAAAAATAATAATTTATGTATAAAAAAGTAAAAATAAACATCCGCGCGGTTGCGCGGATCAAAATCTAGTTAAATGTTACATCCATATTCATTTGTTTGGGGCTCTTTAATTTTTAATTTAAAAATATGGGTTCAAGGTTTCAAGCCCGTTAAATTAACCGACAGAAATATATTTGTTTTTTTTTCAGGATAGTTTCGACAAAAAAGCAAAATAATTTATCTCTCACCTGTCCGTTCCTTCTTCCCAAAGAGAAGAAGATGGCGATCTCCAACAGGATCCTGATCATCCGATCTTTAATGGTAAATCCTCAGTTACATTAGTTTCTCTTATTAATCTGTCATATATATCTTGTCCCCTTTGAAAGTGTTTTACGAAGAACAAACATAAATCAGATCTAACCTTTTTTAATCTCTTTTGCATGTTGGATCTGATGACTTTCTTGGTTATTCCGATGAGCTGGAAACATGTTACAATGCCTTTTTTATTGAAAGTTTAAGCCGTACAAACAAATATGGTCACAACTACTCAAATGGTATACAATCTATACAATTAACGTTTGTTAAAATTGTAGAAACTTAAACAATATATAATTATTTTAAATATGTAAAATATAATAATTTTTTTTAAAAAAATATTCTTATTTTCTAGATAAAAAGTATTTCTTATCTTAATTATCCCAAGATTTTATTATTTAACAGTTACTTTGTATAATAGTTAAATAGTTGATATAAATCAAAAAAGTTAATTTAATATTTATATATTAATAAAATAAATTAATCTATGCCATAAAATAAATAGAGTCTTCCATTAGCCAACATTGCATTCATCACCCAAAGACTTCAAATAGTTCTTCCTACATGTAGCTTGAATCTTTATCCCTGGAAAAACATATTTATTTTACCACAGATGTTAGTCCATGATCTCACGAAAAAATTAAAAAACATGTTAACATGTCTAAGTATTTACCTTTTTGTCTACAAATATTATTTCTTAAGTCTCACCAAACCTGAGATTGGATGGTTTCCAGGTATGCACCACTTTGGCGCTTGGATAAGCCACACCGTTTTCTATGGTTTAATATCATCAAGGTAAACAGTTTTTTGCTTGGAAGACATTATATGAAAAAGAATAGAAAACAGCGTGTTTGCTTTGAGGCTAGATGGCCAATATATATAGGAAACGCAAAGGGAGGCTGAGGGTTTAGGATATTCCTATTAAATTTAGTTAGAAAATATAGGCCGTTAGTTTAGGAAAATATCATAGCTTGAGAATCTAGGGGGTGATTGGTTGGGCTTTATCTCCATACTTTAGCTTTATTTATTTTTAAATCACTAAATTTTACCAATCATGCTGTAGCTTTACTTTTAAAAATTAAAGTCTACATCAAGTTTTTATTTAGTTTTACCAATCATGCTTTAGCTTTATTTTTAAAGCTACAGCAAAAAAAATAAAGCAAAACTTTTTCTTATGTATTTTAGGCAAAAATGCTACATCATCTTTTTATAAGCTGTAGAATCTGTAAAATGAAAAAAATATCTATAATATCAAATAAGTTATATAATCATAATAAAAGCTTTTATAAATATTTTAATTTTGAATTTGAGTGTTTTTTAATTATTAAGATATTTAAATAATATAAATATTATTTACATATCACATTTTGAATTACAATAATTTTTTATAATCTATAAAAAAACACTAATATAAATTATTTTAATTCATATAAAATAATAATTATATATATACAACACATATTTCATATATTTTATTTTAAAATATCTACAGCCTATAACTTACAGCTACAACAAATTTAACTACAGCAAAAGTCTCTGCAGAAAAAGTCTACAGTAACAACTTTACAGCTACAACCAATTTATCTACAGCTAAACATCTACAGCTAAATTTTTAAAGCCACAGTCGAACCAATCATCACCCTAGTTTTTTCAAGTTATGAAAAATTATATTTTAGTTGGAAAATTAAAGATTTGAAAAAAGATTAGCAACTACAATATTGATATGTTCAAGATATGGAACTATAACAATTGGTTGGGTATCTATTTTTCGATATAGGTTTGGTTTAAAATGTTGCGCCTTTTTTGGTTATTGATCTGGAAAAAATATTTGCAACTACAATATATTGCACAGTTGTTAATCCCGTTTAATTCTCAAAATTTGGGGATTTGTTATTCATTTTTTTAATATACCGGCATTTAAACCCAATAGTTATCCCTACATATGACTGACATTTTGTAAAAATTAATAATTTAATTAATAAAATAAACAAATAATTATTTGGGGTTTAGGGGTTCGTTTGTAGCTTCATACTGTACATCTAAAAATTGAAGCTTCCAAATCTATGAACACGAATGTTATATATACTTGAAGTTTATTATCGATTGCAATACAAATGTATGGTTGAAGTTAATGATTGTAATTAAAACATTGAATTACATATTAATAGATAAAACATTTGTATCGAATAATGTAAGTTTTAATTTTGAAACCTGCAGAATCCAAAGTTGTAAGTTTTAATTTTGAAACCTGCAGAATCCAAAGTTCGTGAGGAGAACACATGAATTTAAATGTTCAAGTGTCAGTGCTGATGGAACATGATGAATTAAATTTCAATATACAATTTTTTGAACATATAAAGTTAACAAAAAAAGTGTATTTAATCTTTTTTTATGGCTACGATCGAAGGAAAGACATTTGATATGTATTCTATAGTTGTTGAATTTGTTAACGTCGTATAGTTTTGGTGTAGATAAATAGATATGTTAATTGAGTAAAATAAAAGGAAAAATATCAAAAATAGTTCTTGTTGAATTAAAAGGCGTAGTGAATATATGTAAAAAAAAAATCATAGACTAAAAATATTTCAGTGGCAGAGATCTGTAAATATTTCAAAATTCCAAGGGAATCTCAAAAAAGGCCCTTCAGTTTTAATAGTATTGATTTATGGTGAATGTCAACCTATAACTATAGGCTCACTAGAAAATATTTTAGCAAAAAAAAAAAAAAAACTATAGGCTCTCATTGATGTCTCAAACATTCAAGAGCCATTTTAATCACCAAATATAAACCAACGATCACACTTAAACCTAATTATAGCAAAAGTTAAAATTAACGAGCCCCTATCTCCATTGGTTAGATCTTCTTGAGATAGAAATATAAATTGAGAAAATAAGGTCAAAGGGTTTTCTCAAACTCATCAATAACATTTCTAGAAATGGCGACTTCCATGATTTATCTTATTGTTACCATCTTGCTTGTGGCCGCTGACACGGCTTTTGCCGAATCAAACATGCTCCAAGATTTTTGTGTTGCTGATCTCAAAGGTATCACCTCTCTCTTTATCTGTTCTTCTAACATTTATATTCTGGAAAAAAAGTAGACTCATGCCACATTTCTGAATAATGAAGAGGATACGTCTCTTCTTAGAACTTTTTTTTTATTTGTAAAGTTATGTATGAACTTGAATCACTAATTTTCTTACAACACTATAATTTGGTTGTCGTTGACTTTAACCATGTTCTTAATAGGTGAGAAAGTCAACGGATACCGATGCAAAGACCCAGCACAAGTAACACCAGAAGACTTCTACTGTGAATAACTTTAATACTTCATTCAACTTGAGAAAACCCTAATACATCGCTAGGCCTCTTATATACATGAGGAGACACAAGGGTACATCTTAACCTAAAGCTTAAGTTAGCACACGCCAGCATCAAGTAGCTGGAATCTGTTCACGGTAAGGATAGGATGCTCTGATCTCCTCTGAGCTGGGTTCTCCGTACACAGAAGACGACAAGAGCTCAAGTTCTTCCTTTTACTCAGAACTGTATCAACAGCTAGTATTGAGACTTCAGTGGGCTTAATGGGCTTGTCAACACGTTTCTCAATCGGCCCAGATGCCATTGCGAAACCTTCTGTGCGAGCTGGAGTCTTTGAGGAAGATAGACTAATATCTACTACATAGGCTTAGCCAATGCTGCATCCACCACCAACACCACACTGGGCTCAGCTGTTACAAGTGCCAACGTTGAAAAAATCCCTGGCCTCAACACTTTGGGTGTCTCCATGTCTCGGGTCGACTACGCACCAGGCGGACTCAACCCGCCGCATCTTCATCCCAGAGCCTCTGAAGCCATATTCGTCCTTGAAGGACGTCTCTTCGTTGGATTCTTGACCACCACTGGAAAACTCATCTACAAACATGTCAACAAGGGGAGGTCTTTGTATTCCCAAGAGCTCTTCTCCATTTCCAGCAAAACCCTAACAATGCTCCTGCTTCCGTGCTCTCTGCTTTTGACAGTCAGAACCCCGGGGCTCAAGGTGTTGGACTGTCTCTGTTTGGTGCTAACCCCCCGATTCCTGATGACTTGCTTGCCAAGGCCTTCTATTTAGAACCACAGGAGATCCAAAAGGTTAAGGGTAAGTTCCCAATCAAGAAATAAATTTAGGTTTCAGACCATCCCCATTAATGCATCAATGAATAATGAAACAAAAAAAATGACTACTAACCAAAAGAAAAAAGTGCTTGTAAATAATATTTTTTGAATGTTGTAGATACTCTTTTAATTTTTTTTGGCTATACTGAGACCAGTTTTCAGTTTTAACAGTAGACTATATATTCATAACCAATTTTTTTGGAGTCGATATTTCTTTTGTAAACTTCGTGTCTCTGATGATATCAAGTCTTCTTCCTTCTTAATTTTTGTTACCCTAATCTTTCACCAAGATTTGATGTGGAAGAATCATTCATCTACTGAACTATTAAGAAAGAACCATATTATGAACTCTGTTTTTATTATCCCTCAAATTGATGGATAAACATCACAAGTTAAAAGGCCATAGTATGTATGTAATGTTCATTGGTTTCACATTTCTATGTATCACTCTGTTGCCAAACGGGCTCTCTCCTCTGTACCAAACCTGATTGTTTCCTCCTAAGTTTTAATTGAAAGTTTGCTTCACAAAAAAAAAAAATCAGAATCAGACCACTTTTGTCTAACGGAACCCACCTCTTGAATTCAACAGATCATGGAAACCCCAATTCTATTATACAGGCTAATGAAATTCAAAAATTCTCAGTGGATGAAAAAAGCAGAGTCGAGAGAATAAGCAGATGGCTACTAGACCCTAGTGGAGTTGGTTTGTTTATTAGAGAAATTACTGTTGTGCTCAAATACTTACACGACTTTACGTGGCTATTTGATTTGACGCCATCTAGTGTGTTGGTTAGTGTTAATCTTAGACAAGGATTGACGGTGGAGAGATTCTCTTATCACAAATATCATTTTCTTCAAACGAAATAATATCGTTTTCTTCAAACGAAATAATATCGTTTTAACTACAGATTCACACGCATCAATATGTTATTATATTGTTACTGTATATCATTTATTATTTACAGAAATATATAAGGCAGAAAGCTTTATACTAAAAACATTAGATTTATCCACGTAAAATGCGTAAAACTAGATTACACTTTGAATATTGGAGTCCATTTAGAGTAAAAACTGCAAACAAGAAAAGGTAAAACCTGTAAACACAATCATGGCTGTAGGCAACTAGTATCATATCTATACATTGACTCCAAAAAGAAAAAAAAATCAGAGAATGGCATTTGTAGGTATCTAAGATGGAGCTGTTTCCTTCATCTCTATATGTATGGGGATTCTGTTTCAGCGTCGGCTTCCTGCTGCAACCTGGAGAATTCTTAGGGCCATTGTTTGTGCATGTTCAGACCCGTTGACAACAACGCTCGTCAGTGTCCGTTTCTGTTTCTCCTCTTTACTGACGAACTCTAAACCGGATCCATCTCTTTCACTTACATTGAAGATGGTCACTAAAGCGTTCTCCACATTTGGTTGGTAGGTTGAACGCCGCAAGAACTTTAGGAGAGTGAACACCAACGCGAGCTCCGTCATTTGCTCAACCGCATTTTGGCTTGTAGAGAGCAAAGCAAGGAGAGAAAGTGAATGGTCGACCATTGCATCAGCTTGGAGCTTTTTGGTTAGTACACGTACCGCACCCGCCAGCACAGCCCTATCCCTGTTTTCTTCCAAGACACATAAACTTGAGACAGCATCGAATGCTGAGTCATCGCCTTGTGCAAGAAGATCTACTAGGAGCGCCAACACACGCAATGAACTTCCTGTGGAAGACAGCAACGCGAAAGTAGCAGCTGCATCTCGTCGTGTTTCCTTCGACCCTTGTTTCAAACAAGACATTAGAGTGTTGATGATGGAAGGGTTTTGACCTATGAAGGTTTTGTTCTCCTCGTGGGAAGAGAGGTAGAAGACGGTCTTAACGAGATCACTTTGTAGCTCAGGATCAATGTCGACATCAGGCTTTAAGAGTGGATCAAGCAACTTGGTTAGCGTAGAAGATGGAAAATGTTGGATATAGCCTAGCATGGCAGTGGGCCTCTGAGATGAGACTGATGAAGAGGATATCTTGTCAATCAGTGTTTTGACAATCGACATATCAGAACAAGCTGCTACAGTCTCAGGAAGGTCGACTAAGTTCTCCTTGCACCACTGACGGATATGGCTGGAGAGTGCTTTGTTTGGTATTAGTTTTGTGTGAGATAAGGGCTTGGGACAAACGCTGTGGTTGACTTCCCTCAGCCATCGATCAATGTAGTATCGCTCGTAGCTCTGATAAAGTGATAAACACACAGAAACAATGAGCAAGTATAAACGTATACTGAGTCATCTTTACAATTCATATATAACACAGTTACACTGAGTCAAATATGGACTCGTTGTGTTTGCTAAGTCTTAATGATTCCATGAAAGAAAGCTAAACAATTTTTTCAAACTCGACACATTCACAGTCACAGCCTTAACAAATCTACTGGATTATATGTACATCAAACTCGCCACCATGAAAGGCTTAAAGATTCCATGATAAACGATTTTATTAGAAACAAGAAAAGGATTCATACAGGATCACGCATCATCTTCTTGGACAGATGACAGAGGAATTCATCGGGCACGTTCAGCTGAAGCCTTCCTCGCTTTGAGCAGACCTTCCAGCATCTTGGCAGCTTCATCTAAAATGGGTTTCCTCTCGCCATCTACCTCTAGAATCCCCGTAATCACATCTCCGTCCTTCAGCACCTTTGTCAGTTCTTGTTGCAAGTTCTTGAATCTCGCCCCCATTGCGAAACTTCCCTTATCTATCGGAAGTTCGCCAAAAGTCCAAGGTAGAGAAAGAAACCCTAGAATCTAGAATGGGAATACGTTTGTGATCAAAAGAGACGGAAGTGAGTTTTTGATTTCTCGGCCGGCTTCGAAAGAAATCAACTCCTACTCACTTATACCGACCGTCTTTTTATTTTTACTTTATATTTTAAATGAAAAACTACTTCAAACTACACCAACATAGTATAGATTGAAAAGTTATGATTTTTATTATTTTTTTGTGTATTGAAGTATTAAAAGATTAAAATGTAATAATCCACTAGATAATCTATAATCGAATCGACAATAATAAATAGTTTTAAGGCTATTTTTTAATTGGTAAATTTGTTTTCAACTTCTCCCCACGTAATTCATAATCACAAGTTACAAAAAGAAAAAGAGAATATATCATCATTATTTTCTTTCCGTTTTTAATAATATTTTAGAGAATTTTTTTTTGAAAAAAATTAGGTGACATTTTCATTTTTAATAAATAAATTATTAATTTTTATTGTGTATAATTCTTCAGATTCTGCATTTCGTTTTTCATTTGGTTATACAGAAACTTTACTTAGAAAATATACAAATTGAGTATTTTTTAAACGGGTGTTCACAAGAGTAATTAAAAACAGGAGAATATTAGTTAACTTTGGTTACTTTACAAAAGAATAGCATCACGCCTATCCCCAGAGATAAAAGTGTTTGTGACAAGTTGGCATTTGTTGCAAGTGGTGTTTCCAATTTGGTGATCAGGGTGCATTTTGATGGAGAAGATTCTTAAATACTAATAATTTACGGTTAACATAAGAATTTGCACAGTTAAGTCTATAATATAGATTAGATGATATGGGTTAATATATTTAGGGATGTTTAACAATTTTATAAGCTTCTTTTGTAGCACCATCAAATATTTTGTGATCACATATCTGATGCTATATAATATTTCACTAAGAAGCCGTATAAACTTTTGGAAAAAAAAAGGAAAAGAAATCGGAGATCAAAGGGAAAAGAAGATCAAACTTGTTCCACCACCACCAATAAGGCAATAAGGAACGTGTTACTCAGAAACTGATTCATGCAATATAACTTTGTTATCGTCGCACCATTGTGAAATTAATCGGCCAAGCGCTTTGTTTGGGGTAAGATCAATATCAGAAACGACTTGTTGGTTCTGGCACTACAAGAAAACAGCGGTATTCTGACGGACGTTCCGACGGAAAATGAATTCCTCGGAATATACCGAGGAATTTCCGAGGCAATTCCGAGGAAACACAAAATTTGGCTTCCTCGGAATTTCCTCGGAATATTCCGACGGAATTCCGAGGAAAATTCATCTCGTCGGAATATTCCGACGGAATACCGAGGAAACTAGTATTCCTCGGAAAAAACCGATGAATTCCGAGGAAATATTATAGACGTTAGAGAGCCGTTGGAGAGCCGTTGGGGGATTTTAAAAATTCCGAGGAAATTCCGACGAACTAGCCGTTTGCATCGGAATTCCGTCGGAATTTCCTCGGACTGTCGGCAGGATTTCAACTATAAATACAAGCACCCCTCTTCCTCTTCATTCACTCCATATCTTCATCCTCCCTCTCACTTTCTTTACACACGAATTTGATTCATAAAAAACATGTCTTCTTCAAATTATTTTCGTTCTTGGATCGATCGACCTCATTTGGATCCGAACACGAGATTGCTTACGGAAGAATACCAACAAGGTATAACCGAATTCATGGGGTTAGTTCACCGACAACCGGAAGCAAAAACAGGTATGTTAAGATGTCCTTGCTCTAATTGTAAAAATAAAAAAGTTATTAAACAATGGGATGTTTGGACTCATCTATATTTGAGTGGGTTTACACGAAGTTACAAAATTTGGTATCATCATGGAGAAACTGATTATGAACATGGTAGTACTAGCGAACCTCAGCCAGCGGTTAGATTAGAAGATCCAATTAGAACGGATGTAGATTACGGTGTAGGTACTGAGCAGATGGTAAATGATCATTTTAGAGGGGAAGATTTACCCAATGCCGAAGCTAGGAGATTTTATGATATGTTGGATGCTGGAAAGCAACCATTGTACGAAGGTTGCAGAGATGGTCATTCAGCTTTATCATCTGCTACAAGATTGATGGGCATTAAGACGGATTATAATTTGGCTGAAGACTGTGTGGATGCGATTGCTGATTATGTAAAAGGTATTCTACCCGAAGATAATGTAGCTCCTGGCTCATACTACGAGGTTCAGAAACTCGTAGCTGGTCTTGGTTTATCGTATCAGGTAATAGATGTATGCAGAGACAACTGCATGATTTATTGGAGGGCGGATGAACAGCGGGTTTCATGCAAATTTTGTGGGAAGCCTCGTTATAAAGATACGAGTGGAAGAGTTCCAGTACCATATAAAAGGATGTGGTATTTGCCTTTGACGGAAAGGTTGCAGAGGCTGTATCTGTCTGAACGCACAGCGCAACCAATGAGATGGCATGCGGAGCACTCAACAGATGGTGAGATCAGACATCCTTCAGATGCAAAAGCGTGGAAGCATTTCCAATCAAAGTATCCCGACTTTGCGTATGAGAGAAGAAATGTCTACCTTGGATTATGTACTGATGGTTTCAGCCCGTTTGGCAAGAGTGGAAGACAGTATTCTCTATGGCCAGTCATTCTTACACCATACAACCTACCCCCAAACTTGTGCTTGCGACGAGAGTTTTTGTTTCTCTCGATTCTCGTTCCCGGACCAGAGCATCCTAAGAGATCACTTGATGTGTTTCTTCAGCCACTAATATATGAGTTGCAACAACTATGGGCTCAAGGTGCTGAAACATACGATGTTTCGTGTAAAGAAAACTTTCAAATGCGGGCAGTACTAATGTGGACAATAAGTGATTTTCCAGCATATGGTATGTTATCTGGATGGACAACGCATGGAAGGCTATCATGTCCATATTGTCAAGATAACACTGATGCTTTCCAACTAAAACACGGAAGGAAAACGTGTTGGTTTGACTGTCACAGGAGATTTCTACCACCAGATCATCCATATCGTAGAAGTAGGAATTTGTTTACGAAGAACAAGAGGGTGTTTGACAGTCCACCTCCGGAAATTCGTGGGAAAGATTTGAAGACACAACTTAGAGATTTTGGTGCAGAAAGGACGCCAGACGTCGGTGGACATGAGCATTTTCCGGTAGATGGTGTTGGAAACCTACATAACTGGCACAAAAAAAGTATTTTTTGGGATCTGCCATACTGGGAGGATCATCTACTAAGGCATAATTTAGATGTCATGCATATCGAGAAGAACTTTTTTGACAATCTCATGAACACGATCCTTAATGTTCAAGGTAAAACAAAGGATAATTTGAAGTCAAGACTCGATTTAGTCGATATATGTGATCGTTCAGAACTTCATGTTGATGAGAGTGGTAGGGCTCCTTTTCCCATATACCGACTTGATGCAGCGGGAAAGGATGCGTTCTTTGATTGGATTTCAAACGATGTGGAATTTCCAGACGGTTACGCATCTAATTTGCGTAACTGTATCGACAGAAAGGAAGGAAAGTTTACTGGCTTGAAAAGCCATGATTGCCATGTAATGATGCAGCGCCTCCTTCCGTTTGCCTTCAAGGAACTATTACCACGAAATGTTCATGAAGCAATTGCAGGGATAAGTGGTTTCTTCCGCGATTTATGCACAAGATCAGTGACTCTTGAAGGTATTGAAAATTTGAAGACTAACATAGCTGTGATTCAGTGCAACCTTGAGAAGATATTTCCTCCCTCATTTTTTGATGTTATGGAGCATCTTGTTATTCACCTGGTAAGAGAATTGGAACTTGGTGGTCCTGTGCAGTATAGATGGATGTATCTGTATGAGCGGTATATGTTCCATTTGAAGAAGATGGTGAAAAATTTAAGTAGGGTGGAAGGGTCTATAGTCGCACAGATGATCAATGAAGAAACTTCAAACTTTGCCGAGTACTACTTTCCAGCAGAAGTTCAGACCAAAAACAGAAGACCTGCTCGGCATGATGATAGAGGCGAACGGGCAACATATCATTGGAAGGTTCCAGACATTTTCACAGACGTTGGACGACTTAGCGGAAAACCAAAGGACCGTCGACTTACTGATCAGGAGCGCAGTCATTTGCAAACATATTTACTCACCAACTGCGAAGATGTTCTTCAATATGAAAGGATTTTCATGGCAGAAAAGCGGTTAGAATATAGATACGCCACAGAGGACGAACTAGAAGAAATGAAGCAGAGAGAATTTGGTGGATGGATGTTTACTTATGTGAGTGATGGTTTGGCCAGAGGTGAAACATTTGACGATTGGATACGCGAGATGGTCGTTGGACCAAACTTTGTTGTGAAGTCATATCCGAGATTTTGTACTCGAGGATATGCATTCACAACTCAGAAGAGGAGACGTTCGAGTACGACTTACGATGCTGGTGTTTGTTCTGCATCAGGAGATGATGTATACTACGGACACATAAATGAGATTTTGGAAATCAAGTATTTGGGCATGGTTGGATTGCGCTGTACTGTTTTCTATTGTGACTGGCACGACAACACTCCAGATCGAGGTGTGAGAACAGATGCATTTGGTGTTACATCAGTAAATTCAAGACGGAAGCTGCAATATTATGATCCTTTCATTCTTGCTTCTCAGGCCGATCAGGTTTGTTATATCAAGTACCCCCGGGTAAGGAACAGAGATGATCCATGGGTTACTGTTACAAGACTCAACCCGAGAGGCCGAGTTCAGGGAAGTTCTGAGCTGGAAGACCCACTACAACCAAGCACATCCGGCAACTTAAGTGCAGCAGAAGATTTAGGTGGAGTTGGCCTTGTAGTCGATTTAACCGACTTCGGAGAAGAAGCCGCCGTTCACGTAGAGGATGAACCAGTGATTGGAGAGTTTCACCAAGATCCAGATTCAGATTCATCTGGTGATGACGACTCGGAAACAGACTAGCGTCGACCTTTTTTTTTTTTTTTTTTAAAGGAAAATTCCGAGGAAATTCCGAGGACAATAGGTTTTCCTCGGAATTTCCTCGGAATAGATCTTCTCGATTGAAAACCCAAAGTTCCTCGGAATTTCCTCGGAATTTTCCGAGGGAATTCCGAGGAACTCTTTATGTTCGTCGGAATTTCCTCGGAAAATTCCGAGGAAATTCCGAGGAATTGGGGATTTGATTATAGATTCTTTTTCCTCGGAATCTCCTCGGTATATTCCGAGGAAATGCCGACGAACATAAGGATCTCCTCGGAATCTCCTCGGTATATTCCGAGGAAATTCCGAGGAACTTGGGGTTTTAAATTGAAAACAACGTTTTACGGATTGAATAACACGTATATAACCTTCATTAAGTGTCATAACCAGATTATGATGTTTGGAACTATGAACTTTGGTGTTTTATCCAATAACAAACACTTTTTACGATTACATGAACGAAAACCACACAACATAAGAGAAACACTTATACACTTTAATAAACGGTAAAGGGAATACTTACAATTATTTTTGAAATTGTGTTATTTCATGGTTTATGATCATCTATACAAAGAATCCTCAATGGTATGCATTATAATTGTATAAGAAATGAAATACGGCGAAAATAATCGATGTTTTAAAACCCCAAACCCTGGTTCCTCAGAAATTCCTCGGAGATTACCGAGGGTATTCCGAGGAATCCTTGTTCGTCGGAATATTTTCATTTAACCGGGTTAACCTAGCCGCCAAATATTTCGGGAAAATTGAATCAAAGAATTCCGAGGAAATTCCGACGGAAATATAAAATATTTCCGAGGAAATTCCGACGGATAGTTTCCGTCGGACCCCTCATAATATTAGGGCGAGCCCGATCTTCTTCCCCATTTCTCTCTTTCTCTCCGCGCCGCACAGCCTCTCCTCTCGCGATTTCCGGCGACTCCACCGTTCTCTCTCGCGTTTTTCCGGCGAATCTCCCCTAATCCTCCCCCATAATCATGTAAGAACCCTATCCCACTCTTTTAGGTTAGATTTGTATGGTTTTTAAGTAGATTTGATGATTTTGGAATGAGATTTATAGATTTTGTTAGGGTGAATGGTAGATTTGTGTAAAATCGAGTTTGATTATGTATTTCACTTGATTTGAATTTTTTTTTTAGTTTTTATTAATTTTGTGGTTATAAAAATCGAATTTGAAATTATATATATATATTGAAAACGTTTTTTGTATATAAAATCTATTTTTTGCATTTTAAATTCATTTATATATTTATTAAACATTTTTAAAATCTATAAAACTTTTTTTAAGATTAAAAATCATTTATATAATATTTAAAAACATTTTTTTTGTGGTTATAAAACGTTTTATGTATTTTATATGTAAAATATAAATTTCTATATTTATTAAACATTTTTAATATTATGAAAACTATTTTTGTAATTATTTAACATTTTAAACATTTTTAAAACTATTTTTCGTTATTATTATGTTTTTGGGATTTATTTAAACTATTTTTAAAATTTTTAAACTATTTTTTATTTATTAAAACTTTTTTTATTAATTATTAAACTATTTATATTTTTGTGATTAAAAACTATAATTTTTAAATATGTTTTTTTTTAATTTACAGGTCTAATGATGATCAGATCCGGCCTCGCCAGCGTCGTAGCCGGGGTGGTATGGGGAGCCAGTCTCGGGGTTCTTCCAGCCATGTTCAGGATTCCGTTTCGCCCCACAGCTCATACCATACATCTCCCTCTCCATTACTCGCTCCTGCTGCTCCCGCTCCCGCTGCTGCACCCGCTCCTGGTCCCGCTGCTGCACCCGGTCCTCCGGGAGTGATGAGCGTTGCGGAGTTGGTTCGACAGCCCGGTCGTGACCATCTTCCCTATCTCACTGAGTATCCACATGGACATGGTCAAACATGGTAATTTAAACTTTTATTTTTTATCCTTAAAATTTGATTGATTATTAATAATTTGTTCTTTTTATTAGGTTCAACCGATCCGGGAACGGGATCAGCGCATGGATCAACCGTATGATGTACTCTGCCCTCGACAAGGGACATCCGACTTTCACTCACTTCCCCGTCGAGAAGCAGCATCTGTGGTTTCGTCAGTTTGCGGTAAGTATTCAAAATTTTTACTTATATTTTTTATTTATTAAAACTATTTTTTGTGATTATTAAACTATTTTCTATATTTATTAAACATTTTAAATATTTTAAAAACTATTTTTTAATTATTAAACTATTTTTTATTTATTAAAACTTTTTTTTTGTAATTATTAAACTATTTTCTATATTTATTAAACTATTTTTTATTTATTAAAACTATTTTTGTAATTATTAAACTATTTATATTTTTGTGCTTAAAAACTATTTTTAAACTATTTCAGCAAGAATTCAACTGGAATTCCGATGATACGCTCTCTATCTATAACCATTTTGTCCATAAAGTTATGGACAACTATGGGAAGCAGATGTACGAGTGGAAGAAGAAGTGGGAAGCAAACAAGGTAGTTTTTAATTTATTAACAATTTTTAATTTATTAAACTATTTTTTAAATTATTAAACTTTTTTTTTTTAAATTAAAAGGTCCCAAAGTCGATGAACGACACGGTATGGAAGGAGTTGTGTGAGCATTGGGATAAGGAAGAGACGAAAGAAACTTCTTCCACCAACTCCAACAACCGCAGGAGCGACCGTAAAGGGAAGGGCATCTACAAGCATAACTTGGGTGCCCAATCTATTGCCACTCTCGCGGATCGCATGGTAAGTTCAACCGCTTTTTCTTTAATTATTTAAGTTTCAGAATTTTATTTTTTATGCATTTTTTCAAATTTCTAATGTTTGTTTAATTTATTTTTTTTTCAAGGCGGAAGAAAATGAGGGCGAGCCGGTTGATGATCTCGCCCTAATGAAAAGGGCGTATACCAACAAGAAGACCGGTCAGATTGATGATGGTCTTGTGAGGGACGTGGTCGACCTGGTCCAAACTCAGGTGTACGACGAAGTGTCTCAGCTTCAAACCGATGATGACGATTCGACGGCTTCGACCAACTTGTCCCGGGTTCGAATCAACGAAATCGTTGAATCGGTAAGTTTTTTTTTTAAAAGTTCAATTTATTTATTTCTTGATTTTTATTTTATCATCAATTTATATTATCTAAATTTGGTTTTTTATATTTCAGTCGGTTCCAAAGAAGAAGGGACGTATGGTCGGTTTGGGTCGTCGCTCCCGGTCGGCTGCTCCTTCTTCTGCACCACCGCCATATGTTGATCCGGAAGTTCTTACGGCTCAGCTGAAGGACAAGGATGATCGGATATCTGCGTTGGAGACCCAGATGGCAGCTCAACAGGCGGGCTATGAGACCCAGAAGAGGCTCAACGAGCAGATGATGGAGATGATGAAGAGGATGTACCCGAACGAGGTGTTCCCGAACATCCAAGACCCGTAGTTTTTTTTTTTTTTACCAAAAACTCTGAATGTTTTATTTAACTTTGAATATTATCTACTATGTTTTATTTAATGTTTTATTCAATTTTAATTTTAATTTTAAATTTTAAATTTAAATTTAAAAAATTTAAATTTTTTTTAAAAAAATAAATTTTTTCGAAATTCCGAGGGAATGGAGTTCCTCGGAAAATTCCGAGGAACTTTCTTCCCTCGGAATATTCCGAGGAACATAATTCCCTCGGAATTTTCCGAGGGAATGGAATCCTCGGAAAATTCCGAGGGAAAGTTCCTCGGAATTCCGAGGAACTCCATTCCCTCGGAAAATTCCGAGGGAAAATATGTTCCTCGGAATTTTCCGAGGAACATATGTTCCTCGGAATTTTCCGATAAACATTCCGAGGAATGTTTTGTCGAAACTTCCGAGGATTTGACCATCGGAATTCCATCGGTTTATTCCGAGGAACCATCCGACGAACATATGTTTCTCGGAGTTTCCTCGGAATTTTGTTTCCTCGGAATTCCGTCGGAAATTTCCGACGGAATTCCGAGGAAGTATGAATTTCCGAGGAGATATTTCCGAGGACTTTTTTCGTCGGTATGTCGTCGGAATAGCGTTATTCCGACGATATACCGACGATTTTTTCCCTCAGTATCCCGATGTTTTCTTGTAGTGTGGAGACAAGTCTGGTCACTAATCTCCTCCAGCCACCTTTCGATATTTTTTCTTTCATATGTATAAGAAGGAAAACACACAGAGGAAAATCAGAAGGCATTCTAGAATTCCGACCTATCTGCTTATTAATTAAAGGGAAACTAAAATAACCTGTCCACAAGTCAAAACGACAGGATCACGCATTATCTCCTTGGAGAGTGGACAGAGAAACTCTTCCGGAGCTGAAGAACACAGACTCGATCGGATCTTTTCCAGACAATTCAAGATCCGAATAGCTTCCTCAATAGCTTCAATTTCGACGGCTCTACCATGGTTTTTTTCATCCAAAATCACCGTCGAGACCTTCCTGAGTTCGTCTCTTAGGGAGTGCGCATACTTGACCGTCGCCTCATCGGCTCGTTTACCCATTTAGACTGAATTTTCAGAATGATGCTAACTAAACAAAGTAAAATTTAGGGTTTCTAAACGGACAAGGTAAATAATAATATGGGGTCACTTTTTAAAGGGTCACGTGAGTTAAGCAAGGCCTACGACTTTTAATTTTTTTTTTTTAATTTTAAAGTAAAAATCCAACAACAAAAGAGTCTGGGACTATCGAAGTGTGTGTTGACTGACCGAGGATTTCTGATTCTCCAATGGGGACAAATACTCTACCAGTAAGGAGGCTGTCCGGATGTGGCGAGCTCAGTTTTGCGAGGAGTGCATTGTTAAACGCTTTTTTGATTTCTCTAAAACCCAAATTTGCCTAGTTGCGTGAACTTAATGTTGCTCACCCTGCACCTAAGGTTTGACTTCCCTGTCTCTTTTGTCCATTGCTGTCTTCTTATTTGTTTTTTTTTGTCCCTGACTTATTTTTTCTCGGAAGTCACTGATGGGGCTACATCTGATATATTTTACTTGGTATGTACATTACATCTACTCATTCTTTTGTTGTCTGCCACTAGTTTTGCTTTGAAGAGTGTATTAGGCACTGCCGTGATTATTTTTCTCTCACCTCACTACACTTGATTGATCTAGTCTCTGAATAAATCTCATTCTCTCACCATGCTTAAATAATGAAGTCAGCCTTGTCACACTTTTTTTTTTGAAACCGTTGAGAGCAAGTGTCTTATCTTCATGTGGTGCTTATTCTGCATAATTGGAATCTTTGCTCCTAGATAAGATCCCCTTCATTCTTCTAGAAGCTTTGTACCATCTTCAGGCTTTAGGTATAATGGGCTATGGCCTTGTCCTTACGTATGTGTAACAGTGTGGAGGTGGAGAGGTTCCTCGTGGTTCTGAGAGGAATTATATTTAACAAAAACGTAATTGCTCCTGGTAAAATGAAGAGAAAGATTGTCAGCGCATGGATTATTCTTCTTGGTTGCCTTCTTTAGTACAAGAAAGGTGAAAACCAAACCAATGCCGACTTGGTTAGAGAAGAGCACTGAGAAGTTCTGGTCAAACTGGAAGATGACTTGTTTTTGTCACTACCTCAGTAAATCTGAGGTTAGTGCAATCGCAAGGCTGAGAAAGATGGACAACAATAGACTTGCGAATGCCTGTGGAGCTGTAATTATGAAAAACCCAAAGCATGTACCGTACTCTTAAGAAGACAAAGTAAAGATTCTCCTCGACGAAGTGGCAAAAATTCTTCAGGTATACTACACACCATTATTTTCTGTGAAGTCATTATTATATAAGCCTGAAATGTTCTTTTTGTAGGATGATTAAGCTTAGCCATACACAGGAAGAACAAGTCGGTAATGGGACAATAGCTGTTAGTGCTCTCGATATGCACTTTAAATCTTGTATGCATGCCTGCCTCTAGCTTTGAAGAGTGTAAATATATGGTTCGTGACAAAATTTAACGACTAGTTGATGTCAATGACCGTTAAGCCCCGTTGTACCTTGTTTTAACTTTAGGTGAAGAGGCCTTTGTGTCCCAAACCCTGGCTTTTCTGTTTTGTTTACTGGTACAAGAAGGTGGATATTGCAGGTGCAACAGTACTATGTTTAGTCTACAGCCCATCGGAACAAAGTTCACAAGACAATTTGGAGATCTAATTGCTGTGAGCACTGAGTTTTTTTCTAGATTAGATAATAATGGACTGTACATATCTAAGATACACATTTCTACATCTATGCATTTTAGAAGAAGATGATGTTTACCTGTCATTGGCTTGAAGGTCCCACAAGTCTATACACAACATATTGTTTATCCCCTGCCTTGTGACAGGTATCGTGCTCATGACTTTATAGGACTATTTTAGGAGTGACTATTGATGCCACACAAAGATAAATCAACCCAGTAGTGGAAAGAGGGACGAGTAAAAGTTTGCTTATATCATAAGAATGAAATGTTATCTGTACAAGTATTCAAAAGATCAAAGATGGATTAAGTATTGTCTCCACAACATTTATAAGATCAACATGGATCCAATATTTCTGCAAGTATTCTAAAGATCAATATTGACCAGTATCTATATGGAAGAGTAGGTATTCAAAGGAAGATCTAAGACCTATTTTATTCTCAATAGTCTTTTAGAAACGCAGATACTATATTCTGAACCCGTTCTGTCCCGTAGTCTAGAAACTGTGGCAATCAGATTTTCCTCTTCCTGTAGAAGTTGCAGACTGGCTTCATCTTGCTTGCAGACATTGCAGATTATTACCACAGCCTTTTCCACAGCTTCTTTCTTGAAAATCTGGATCATTCATTTCTTTGGCAGCCTGTTGGTGTGCAGAGAGTAGAGCCAGAAGAGGTAGAATGCGGTCAACCCAGGCTACAGCTTTGGCCTTTCTGGTAAGTATGGAAACAACCCCTTCTTGTAAAACCCTGGTTCTGTTTTCGGTTTGACACTGTGTTGAAAGCGGATGCGTCATCATCATCGAGTACATCAATTAGGGGCTTTAAGGCACCAGCACGACCTATAGGCTGCATGTTAGAGTCACAAGAAGACAGCAGAGATAATGTAGCAGCAGCGTCTTCTTGTGTCTCCTTAGAACCCTGCTTCAGAGAAGACATGAGCGTTTTCAGCTATGAAGACTCTGTTCTCCTCCTGAACTGACACGTGAAAGACTGTCTTAACGAGCTCCCTTTGAAGCTCATGATCAATGTCAGCTCCTCCGAGTGACCAAAGAGAAGCAGAAAATGGGGAAGAGTCTTGCTTGGCGATGGAGTTCTTTAGCCGCCTCCCTCTGAGAAGAAACTGATGAAGATCCTATCTTGTTATGGACAAGCGCCTTGTCAGAATAACATTGTTTTCTTTGCACCATCCTAGAATCAGACGCGAGACTGCTTTGTTAGGTATGAGCTCAGTGTAAGTAATATTGTTTCCCTTGAATGTGCCATTGTATTGATACGTAAATATATAGTACACAAGAGAGAGATATTCTAGGAGAATATACTGAGTACAATATCTACTGATATCTAAACTATATACAAGATACTTATCATCTTATACCCTCCCGCAGTCGCAGCGTTGACTCCGTTACGCCAAGACTGGATCGAAAATTTTGGAACAGTGAAGATGGCAATCCTTTGGTAAAGATGTCGGCGTACTGAAGTGAAGAAGGTATATGAAGTACCCTGACTGTGCCCATGTGTACTTTTTCGCGAACAAAGTGTATGTCGATCTCGATGTGTTTTGTTCGCTGGTGTTGAACCGGATTTGTTGATAGATACACGGCGCTCACATTATCACAGTAGACGATCGTTGCTTGCGTAAGGGGTCTTCCCATTTCAAGGAGCAAATTCCTTAGAGAGCAAGACTCAGCAACAGCATTGGCAACCCCCTTATATTCAGCCTCTGCACTGGATCTCGAGACAGTTGGTTGTCGTTTTGCGGACCAAGAAATCAAGTTATCGCCTAAGAAAAGACAGTACCCTGAGGTTGATCTTCTTGTCGAAGGGCATCCTGCCCAGTCAGCGTCCGTATACGCCGTGAGTTTCATAGTTTGGCCCTTTAGCAGCTGTAACCCCATCGTCTTCGTACCTTGTAAGTAGCGGATCACACGTTTTAAGGCAAGGAAGTGGCTCTCTCTGGGATCATGCATGAATAAGCAGACTTGTTGCACTGCGTAGGAAATGTCCGGTCTGGTGAAAGTCAGGTACTGCAGTGCTCCGGCAAGGCTACGATATTCTGTAGGATCAGAGATAGGTTTGCCGTCATTTTCAGCAAGCTTTGACTTCATATCGACTGGGGTTGCACAAGGCTTGCATTCTGACATTCCGGCGCGTTGTATGATCTCGTCTGCGTAGTGAGACTGACTCAGAAGTATGCCTTTTTCATTGTACTTGACTGAGACGCCAAGGAATGATTGTATTCTGCCAAGGTCAGTCATAGGAAACTCGCGCTTGAGAACAGCAATGATCGTGTTCTTCAGAAGCTCCGTGGAGGCAGTAACGAGGATGTCGTCCACATATAGAATGAGATATGCCATCTGATTATTTTTCCTGTAAACAAATAAGCTTGCATCCGACTTGCTTTGTATAAAACCATTGTTAGTAATAAACGTCACAAATCTTGCATTCCAAGCTCGGGGAGCCTGTTTTAGACCATAGATTGCACGCTTTAGTTTACATACATGATCCGGTTTTGTCTTGTCAACAAATCCTGGAGGTTGAGTCATGTATACTGTCTCGTCGAGCGTTCCATGTAAGAATGCGTTTTTGACGTCTAGTTGATTGACATTCCATCCAGAGTTGAGCGCGATGTGTAGAACCGCACGGATAGTCACTGGTTTTACTACAGGACTGAAAGTTTCCTCAAAGTCGACGCCATGTTCTTGTGATTTTCCATTGGCAACAAGTCTTGACTTGTGGCTTTTGAACTCTCCTTCTGCGTCAAACTTATGCTTGTACAACCATATAGAACTCACAATATTAGTGTTAGGTGGTCGTGGGACCAAATCAAAAGTCTCGCTTTTAACTATAGCATCGTACTCGACATTCATTGATGGATTCCAATTAGGATCAGCAAGAGCTTTTTTATAGCTAGTAGGAAGTGGTGAGTAAGTTTGAGTATGAAGGGAGAAAATGTGTTTTCTTTTTGAAATACCATGTTTGGAGCGGGTGGACATGGCATGCCTCGGTACCTCTCCTGCTGCTTGAGCAGGTTGAGTTGGCGCCTCAGGTTGAGGTGGAGTCGCAACTTGAGTTGTTGTAGTTGCAGGTGGTGACTCCAGAATGGCTTTGAAAATGGGAGAAGGGTTAGTGTCGACGTCTAAGAAGTCGTATTGCGCATCTTTGTTGCGTTTTGGACTTTCATATGGGAAACAATTTTCATCAAACCGCACATGTCGTGACAGTATGATTTTTTTAGACATCAAGTCGAAGCACCTATAGCCTTTGTGATTTTGAGGATAGCCAATGAAAATACACTTAGAAGAACGAGGCGAAAGCTTTGAAAGGTTAGAATGATTGATATTTGGATAGCATAAACAACCGAAAACTTTTAGGTGAGAGTAAGAGACAGGTTTTTGAAAGAGTACCGAGAATGGTATTGCGTTTCCGATTGCTTTGGATGGTAATATGTTGAGAGTGTGGACCGCTGTATGAAGAGCTTCTACCCAGAAAGAAGAGGGTAGATTAGCTTGAAAGAGTAGACTGCGCACTGCGTTGTTGATAGTGCGAATCATTCTTTCAGATTTTCCGTTCTGCTGCGAAGTATGTGGGCAGGAGAAGCGGAAGGTTAGTCCCTTTTGAGCGAAGAAGTCATGAAAACTGGAGTTATCGAATTCTCCTCCATTGTCACACTGCAACGACTTGATAGTTTTGCCAAATTGAGTGTTAACATAGTTAAAGAAATGGAGGAATTTTGAAAACGTTTCATGCTTATACCGCAGGGGATAAACCCAGAGAAAGTGTGTGTACTGATCGAGGAAGAGAACATAGTACTTTATACCACTTAGACTCTGAATCGGTGAAGTCCATAAGTCGGAGTGAATGATTTCAAATGGTTCTTTAGCCGTAGAAGTTGAGATGGTGAAAGGAAGCTTTGTGTGTTTGGCAATTTGACACGCAGAACATAACTGAAAAGCATCGCGTTTATTACAAGATAACAAAGAAGAAGAAAGCAAAGAATTTAAAGTTTGCTCATTAGGATGAGCTAATCTACGATGCCAAATATTAGAAGAAGCAGAAAGCAAAGCCAGAGGGGGAGATGTCGCTTTATTGTTGAATGGAAGGAGCGGATAAAGGTCTCCTGAGCTATCACTGCGGAGAATCGTCCTCCGTGTTTGAAGATCCTTCACAGAGAAACCAAGAGGATCAAATTCAACAGAGCAAGAGTTATCTTTTGTAAAGCGACGAACAGATATTAGATTTTTTATAATAGATGGTGTGACAAGAACTGAATTTAAAGAGAGAGGACGAGAAAGAGTGCGAAAAGAATGTGAACCAGAGGAGCTAATCGGAATCTTACCACCGTTCGCAACCGTGACTGCATTTCCGATGCTATGTTTAAAAACAGATTTTAGATTACCTGCTGTGTTCGTAAGATGAGCCGTGGCGCCAGAATCCATGTACCACTGGACATTGGTTGGATCAACAAGCGTCATGGTGTTGAAAGCAGAGGCGAAGTCAGCGGTTGGCTCGTACTTTTGATTGGCAGCATTGTTGTGTGGACCTTGTACGAAGTATTGTTGCTGGGGGCGTGGACCTAGTAAGCCTTGTTGAGGGTTTGCGGTCTGTGGGGACTGCATCCAAGGCCCGTACTGTTGTTGAGGCCACATGGAGTATCCCGCTTGCCAATAAGGAGCGTTCCATTGATTGTAGTAAGGTCGTTGTTGATTGTAGTTGCGACCTCTTCCTCGATTGCGACCTCTGTTTCCTCTGCCACCAAAGTTCCGTGATTGATTGTGTGAAGAAGGCTTCGGCTCTTGTTGGCTGGTGGTGACGTTGAGAACTTTCGGAGAGGAAGAAGACTCGTCCTTGTGGGGTGAAGGCTTCTTACCCTTGCCTAGGCGATCCTCCTCCAAAAGAAGCATTGATCGTGCTTGGTCAAACGTCGGAAAGGGTTGACGATGCATGATGACGTTGATGATGTTGTCATACTTAGCGTTGAGACCGTTGAGGAGGTATGTGACCATTGTTCGTTCGGAAACAGGGGCATCGACGTTCGCCATGAGATCAGCAATAGACTTTAGTTCCTGGCAGTAAGCGTGAATGGAGAGATCACCAATCTCTTGTGAACGAAGCTTGTGATCAAGTTGAACCGCCCAAGCTTCCTTATTGTCACGGAAGAAAGTTTCAAGACGAACCCAGATCTCACGTGCCGTTCCACCAGTCTTGAACGTGCTGCGAAAGAGATCTTTGGAGAGAGTGCCATAGATCCAAAGCTTGACAACGCCATCACGTTTCGTCCATGCTTCGTCGGCATCGTTGTCTGGTAAGACAGTGCCGTCGAGATGTCCAGCGACATCGAAGCTCAGACAATGGGTCCGGAATAGTTCGCGCCATGCGTCGTAATTTCCGTCATCGATGTCGAGGAGAAAGGGAACGTGTGTTTTGATGTTCGTGACACCATAGACACGATCGAGTGGTGCAGCAGCAGCTTGATCGGCCATTGTTGCGCAGAAAAGAAGAAATAAAGAGAGAAGAAGAAGATAGAAGAGAGAAAGATGGGAATTTGCGTATAAGAGGTTCAGGAAGAAGAACCCTCTGATACCATGTAAGTAATATTGTTTCCCTTGAATGTGCCATTGTATTGATACGTAAATATATAGTACACAAGAGAGAGATATTCTAGGAGAATATACTGAGTACAATATCTACTGATATCTAAACTATATACAAGATACTTATCATCTTATACTCAGTACTGTCTAAGGGATCCAATGTCTTATTGTTAACTTCCCGGAGCCAGCGATCGATATAATGAAGCTCGTACGTCTAACACAAGAAAAGATTAGTTCCAATTACAATTAAAGAAGAATACTAAACCAAAAACAACGACAAGTTCAAAGAATTGATCGAAAATCCCTGAGATGATTCATAGCCTCCACGTAGTCAGCTCTAGCATCGCTTCCCTCGATTATTTTACACGCGGCAATCTTGAATGCATCTGCCGGGAGAACCATAGTGCCCAAGAAGAGTCAGAGCAATACTAGAGAGAGAGAACTCGTTAATCGAAACTCAATACAGATTCACTAGTTATTAGACGCCAGTTTGAATTTGGTTTACGGTTTGATCAGTTTGATTTCATTATTTCATTTTGGTTTGCCTTTGGGCTTGAATCTTCTTTGCTGTGTAATTAAAATTTAAAATTAACTTGTGATATATTTCACTTGTGATCTAGATTATTATTATTTTTGTATGATTTGTGGTTTATCTTATAGGTTTGCATTTGCAAACATGTGTATAATAATGATTGTTGTCTTTTTGAAAGTTTTAGCTGAGGAGGGATTATAAGTGATAAAATATATTTTGCTTGTTTAGAATAGTTATTTCTGTCGTCCAAAAAATTAATTTTACAATAGTATATATTAGTTAAATTTTATCTACTTTTTCTGTCAACAAATTTTATCTACTTAATTAAACTATTTGTAATGCGTGTTGAATTTGATGATAGTATGTAAATGTCTAGACCTCTCTATTGTACGATTTTCCCGTTAAAACAAGAAAAACACATTTTTCCGGCAAAACTGAAAAAATGCATTTTCCCGCCAAAACCGAAAAATGTATTTTTTCGCCAAAACCGGGAAAACATATTTCTCGCCAAAACCGGAAAAACGCATTTCCTGCTAAAACTGGAAAACACATTTTCCCGCCAAAACCAGAAAACATATTTTCTCGCCAAACCCGGAAAAAATGTATTTTTCCGCCAAAACCAGAAAAATATATTTTTCCGCCAAAATCACAAAATTGCTTTTCCCGCCAAAATCACAAAAAAAAAACTTTTCCCGCCAAAATCGCGAAAAAAAAACTTTTCCCGCCAAAATCGTGAAAAAAAATATTTTCCCGTCAAAAACACTTTTCCCGCCAAAACTTCAAAACACACTTTTTCCGTCCAAACCGCAAAAACGTATTTTCTGCCAAATCCATAAAATGTATTTTTCTGCCAAAACCATAAAAATGCATTTTTTTTCGCGAAAAAACACATATTTCTCAAAAACCGCAAAAATATTTTCAGGCAAAACAGTAAAAATGCTATTTTTCCGCTGAAACGTGAAAAATTATATTTTAGTCATTTTATTAACAAGTCCACCTGGATGCAGATGGCAGTTAAAAAATAAAAAGCAAACGAACATAGTTGCATTCAGATGATTCATCTGGATGCATGGACGAAATGAAGAAACGAACAACACCCAGATGAAGCATCTGGATAAGACATCTAGATGGACTATCTGGATGCATCTTTCAGATGTACAAACGAACATGGCTAAACTCGCCCGTAAAACCAAATAATCACTCATTATAAGGCGCGGAACACCGTGGCGAGAGCTAAAATTAGAAAATTAAGAGAACGTCAAATTATCTTAATTTTTGTTTGAAATGTGATGACTAAAGTTAAATTTATCAATTATTTGTTAAACCCAAATAAAAATCATGAATATAAAGTACATAATCATGTAGAAAACGCATGGCGGCCATAGATTAGAGTTTTATCACGAGTTTGAAGATGAGGACAAAACATGTAGATTTCCCATTATTATTTGAAAATCGAAAAAAGAAAGATTACATTGATGTAGCTTGAACTCACCACCCAGGATTTTAATACGACATTTCTTTACCGCTAAGACAGACGAACTCATATGTACTGTAACCCGGAAGGAAAGTATAATTAAGATATTTTAAAAATTCTTAAAATATTGTGGATTAATCTCCGATTAGTTGATCATTAATCTATTCGTGGATTAATCTATGATTAGTTGATCATTAATCTATTCGACACTATACCCGAGTCAACCGCATCCGTTATGCTTAGCGTAGTATCAAATCGTGTTTACATATAAAAGCATAAACATAGATGTATATGTGCCTATGTTTAAAACATTATGCTTCATAATCATAGTGTTTAAAGTCTTAAGGACTATTTTGTGCTATTAACGACTAACCAACTATGTATCTTTGCTACATAGTTGGTTAGTCGTTAACAATACAATGACTAATTTTTGTGTTAGCGGGATACATCAAATGGTAACGGTCATTGATAATGTTATCGGTGATTTAATTGTTCTCGAGAAAATGAAAGATTAAATCAGTACATTTTATAAGAAAAGCATTGATCTAATGGATCGATAAAATATAAGTTTACGGTTAATAAATTTTTTTATCTAATGTACGTCTTAGCATGTAAGTATGAACTTACCAACCAATACTAAAGTTAACATATATTTTTAGTGTATAGGTTGATAAATATAGTAACTGAAATATGTATGTAATGTTCTAAATATTGTGGTGGGAATCTAGAAGTTAGTGTATGTCTTAGCGGAACAAACATACAATTAACTGCCATCCCCAGTTGTTAACACACATATATGACTAAGAAGATTAAAAATAAATACGCAAATATAATGTTTTAGCGGAGGAGAACACATTTAACAGCTAATAGTCTAGTAAAATATATGGTC
The DNA here is from genome assembly GCF_000309985.2 of Brassica rapa. Taxonomy (NCBI): domain Eukaryota; kingdom Viridiplantae; phylum Streptophyta; class Magnoliopsida; order Brassicales; family Brassicaceae; genus Brassica; species Brassica rapa. The sequence goes on along the minus strand of NC_024795.2, from coordinate 19,214,133 downwards.
GTAGTTTGTCACTTCTTTTGATGGTTAACATGAGAGTGCAACAACAGTCAGATAGGTTCATCACTTCGTTTTAATGGTTAACATGATTAGTTATGTGCCACAAACAAACATAAATGTAGTGGTTAACTGCCTTCTCCAAGCAGCTGCTCGATCAATTTACGGACCTCCCTCAATATACCATTGCCATTGTTAGCTTGTTTTTCTTTTTGCCTTTGCTTAATCCTCATTAAGAATTAAATGTCTGCTTTCGAATCCATCTTTAAATATGTTTTTTCCGGAAAACATATCCTTCGCCGATGAAGGGAACCATGTTATCCACCAAGCCATCTTCCTCTTCATCTAACCACCGAGAGTTTGTACCACCTGCACTAGCCGTCTTATGTGTCATCAAAAATAGACTCCACATCCATCTATGAGAGCATCCAAAATATACTTGGTAGGATTAATTTTAATAATAATTTAACAAATAATATAAATATTATTGGTTAATATACTAGCTACACTGTTACTACCATTATTATCTGATAACACGATATTTAACAAGTAACTAAATTATGATGGCGCTAAATAATGAAATGAGCAGCTAAATGCAATTGTAAAAGTAACATTTTCACCAATGCTTTGAGATTTACATTGTCTTCCACGCTCCTTTTGCTTATCACTATTTATTGATTGCACATAAAATGTTTCGTTGTAGATTAGAATTGTTAGAAAAAAACACGCATATATATAATGATATTTTAATGGATCATATAGTGAGATACATACCGAATAATCGGAGGCAGTAACGCAACACCTCACCGACGTACTCTTAGACCAAGCTGACCTCGCCATGGTTTTTTTATAGATTCGCCGTATAGACCCAACAAAAATCCAGATGCGCGGACAAAGAGAAGGGGATGGGATGAAACAGCTATGGATTGAGGCAATCAAACCAAACAGAAAAAGGGCAGAGGAATACTGACGGCGAGATAAAACCCACCAGCTAGTGAATATTTATCTTTAGAGGAGAGAACGAAAGTTTGGTTCAGAGAGATGAGGGAATAGAAAAACTAAAAAAAAAATCATTCACTAGTTATTTACAATTTTTTATTCAATTAATAAAAAATATATTTAGGACATATGCTTTAATTCAATACCACTAGTAGTAGGAGAGCAGTCTAGGAGAGCATTCTGACAGTGGGCAGAAGAGCAGTACTAGTTGGGTCCCGCGCCTAAACTCTGTTCTGCGAAGGGAAAAATTGTAACGAAAAAGTTGGTTAATTGATGAGAGTAGTTTGCTTATTAATGTCTAAAAGAGGGGTAGTGACGCCAATTTCTCTTAATCTTAATGGATAGTATATGATCGATCTTCTATTTCTATAAAAGCAAATACTCATACTTATAAACCAAAGCGATGTTTATTTGGTTAAATTGGTTTATTTGAAAACCTTATATATGTAAACGTCATAATCCATGGCCTTCCAAATTGAATGAATGACTAGGTGTAAACTACTTATTGATTGGATTATTTTCTGACTTAGTCAATGAGATTCATAACAAGCTACATTCTGAATTTGGGTGTTTTAGAGCCTCATTAAATCCTGTCATTCCATATCATTCTTGGTAATGATGAATGTACATATGCTGGTGCTAAGTTTTATATACTCTTAAAAGTTTAACAAACTTTGTTGTTGACGTGAATTTGATAGTCTTTATTCCCGTCAACAAACTCTTAACGGTAATTAGCAACATCGATTATTAACAACAATTAAGACAAAGGTAAAGAAAATTGATTATTAACAACAATTAATACACAATCAATAAACTCTCATAAAGACACATCAAATAAATAAACAAAAACAATTTACATATAATCAAGTTATTCATCATGCCTTCTCGGATTGGTAAGGAGAGAGAGTTTGTCGCTCAGACTCAGAGACACGAGTTGCATGGAACTTGGCGATAAAGGCAGAAGCCTTACGGTTGATACCTGGTTCAGCCACACAATAAGGTTTGTCTTCGTCACTAGCCAATGCTTTTCGAGTGTAAACGGAGTCATCCCAAGAGGCGTCTGCTTCCACTCTGTGAGATCTTCGTGGCTTAAAGAAACTGAAGAGAGAGAACCTCTTGCTACTGTGTGATCTGTTTCCTCCCATTAGTAGTTGTTCTTGATTTTTGTTGGTTTTGGAATAGAACGAAAAGAGACACGAAAGAGACGAGAGAGGTTTTAAATTAGAGGTCGTGTTTAATGTGTTGGTGATTTAAGTTGAGATGTGGGTTTACGCATGTATTTATAAGGAATATGGCTCATACATTAAAGACTGCACCAATAATATAACAGTAAATTTATTCTTTGAAATATTTCTTTTTGGACCAATCTTTTTTAAGAAATCATTTTATTATTTGTTTTTATTTAAATGGAAATTTCTTTCACTATTATAAAAATTAAACATACCCCTTACTTTCTTCTTCTTTTCGTTCCTCGTCAATCTTAGCAACTCTTGCCTAACTAAGACCACATTCATTTTTCCAAAACATTTTTCATTTTACTAGCTAAATCCTAAACTAGGCCTAAGTACTTTTTTGACCGAAGAATTATGAGCGGTCAATACTACTTTAGAATGGAATACACGTTATGATCGGAAGATCATCTTCTATTTTTGAACCCAAACGTTTGAAAGATATTTCTCCAAACACTACTGAACTGTGTTTACCACAGTCCACATTTCACAAAAGAATCAAAATCTTCCAAGTAAAAATTATATATCCTCAACCAAATCAATTGTTTGGACTGAATTACTCGTAGTTCACTAGTTTGTTATTTTCATTGAGCTTTCCAAAACCTTTGTGTGGTATATCATATATGATAGTTATGAGCAAATTTTTTCAGACATTTGTATCTCGTATATTGCAAATTATTTTATTGGTATATGGAATCAAATTAATTAATACATCGTGTGTATATACATTGTTAGTTATAGATGTCCGCATTTCAACATGACGAACGATAAAAACTACATTACTTACATCTATAGCTACACTATGATTTAAATGACTCTTTGAACTCATGTATCAAGTTGGAATATTACAGTGATTTGCATATATGACGTCAAAATGAATACTAGATAATGTAAGTATAAGAAGTCTATAATTTGGTGGGATGCAGTATTATTATATAAGATTAAACAAAAAAATAGAGAAGGAAAAGCACATGCACAGTCAAAAGAGAAGTAAAAAAGAATCTGTTTGGAGAAAAAAAGACTAAAAATAAGACTTCGTCCTTCTTGTGGGAGAATATATGCAACAACTACAACTAGAAGCTATGTCACTTTTCACAAGAAAATATCCTAAACTTCTTTGGTAATCTTTCACCTATAAACAGCAGTTATTTATTTGACAAAAAAAAAAAAAAAAAAAAAAAAAAACAGCAGTTATTTTAGCTGTAAACAGAGCTAAGTACTCCACCTCCATCAGAATTCATTTCCCAGTACTGACCAGCAAATTAAAACGGAACATATCTATTTATTTGGAAGTTGGTCTACTGGTCTCGAATCTGGTAATAGGAATCTAAGATGGGTCGTAACTTGCACGTTACCAGAAGATCTAGAAGAACCAGAAGACTTAGAAGATAACAATACAGTTAGCACTAATGGTAACCAATGAGATTCATTAAGTTTACTTAATACTCTCTTTGTTCCTTAATAATACATATTCTAGTTTTTTCGCACATTTTAATAAAACACTTTAAATTTACATAATTTTTTTGTGTTTATTTTTGTTCCATAAGTTTAAGTCAATAAAAATTCAATAAGTGCAATTAAGTTTTTTGAAGTTTACAATTAATTAATAAAATATGTATTAAAAATGTAAAAAATAAATCTTTAAAAAACCATTTTTTTTCTAGAATATGTAAACATTAAGGAACATATGGAGTATTATTTTATTTGCATTTAAAAAGGAACCCCTTGTATAAAGGATTACATCAACCTAGTTACTTTAATACATTGCGAAATAAGTCTGGCTTTTTAAATTTCCGTGTTTTTTTCATCATCGTTTCTGTTGAATCACTTATCCTGAAATCACGAATCTCTCTACACAGAGACTTTTACCAAGATTAAGGCCATGTTCATTTGTACATTTGGAAGATGCATTCAGATGGTCTATCTAGATGTTTTATCAAGATGCTTCATCTGGATGTTGTTCGTTTCTTCATTTCGTCAATGCATCTATATGAATCATTCGAATACAGCTATATATGACTGTTTTTTAATTTGTATGTACATCCAGGTGGACTTGTTAATAAAATTACAAAAATATATATTTTTATGTGTCGACGGGAAAATAGCATTTTTATGGTTTTGGCGGAAAATACGTTTTTATGGGTTTGGCGGAAAATACGTTTTTGCGATTTGGTGGTAAACGTACGTTTTGCGGTTTTGGCAGAAAATGTGTTTTTGACGAAAAAGTGCGTTTTGTGGGGTTTGACGGGAAAAGTTTTTTTAGAGATTTTGGCGGGAGAAGTGCCTTTTTGCGTTTTTGACGGGAAAATGTGTTTTTCCGGTTTCGGCAGAAAATGCGTTTCTCCGGTTTTGGCGGAAAATACGTTTTTTGGTTTTGGCGGGAAACTACATTTTTCGATTTTGGCGGGAAAATACTCTTTTCGGTTTTGGTGGGAAAATACGTTTTTCCGGTTTTGGCAGAAAAAAGTTTTTTTTTTCGGTTTTGGCGGAAAATACGTTTTTCGGCTTTGGCGGAAAAATACATTTTTCGGTTTTGGTGGGAAAATGTGTGTTTTCCGGTTTTGGCGGGAAATTTATTTTTGTGGTTTTGCCTGGAAAATACTTTTGGGGGGGGGGGGGGGGGGGGGGGGGGTTGGCGGGAATTTGTTTGTGGGTTTTAGCGGGAAAATGCATTATTTCGGTTTTGGAGGGAATATGCGAATATTTTTCCGGTTTTGGCCGAAAAGTACGGTTTTACTGGTTTGACCGAAAAGTGTGTTTTATGGAAATATGCATTTTACGTTTTTTGAGGAAAAACGCATTTTGCGGTTTTGGCGAGAAAGTGTGCTTTTTAATTTTTGCGGAAAAATATATTTTTCGGTTCTGGCGGAAAAATGTATTTGCAAAAAAATAAAATTTACTGTTTGAAAATAATATTTACTTTAAAAGGTCATTTTTGTTATTTATCATTTTGGATTGAACTAGATGCATCATCAAGCCTCACCTTCATTTGGGTGAGAATTTGAGATGAGTTTTAGGGGTACTATTCGAGGCAAGAAGATAAGAACAACACTTAGGTCTTCACGTTTCCTTTTATACTCTGCTTTGTTATTTTGAAGTGTATTGTAACTTGTAAGGGGTGAAACCACTAACAATAACAAAGGTCTGACTGATTAATATTCTCAACTGTTTTCAATTGATGCAGTGTAGATGCTTGTTTTTCAGTGTGAACATGGAAACAAATATTTCAATCTGAGGCCAATCAATGCGTGGTTGAAAAGGTCAAATATTGGACTCTCTGTATTTCAAACTGAAAATTCTCATCTTTCGATTGGTGCAAGGGTATGGGTGCCTATCTTTCATTGGTTCGTGTCCCAACAAGCTAGTAAAGACATGCACATGACAATATTGCTTGATTGGTTTGGTAAAAGTCTGAACTTCTTCTTGGCAGTTACGTGAGTATTGATCTACTAGTTTTTGATTTATTAAAAATAAGTTTTATACTTGTGGTCAACATTGTTTATATATATGCTCTTGTTATATGGTCGCTTCTTCAACTAATCCGAAGAAGTTAGTTTTTGGAAAGCAGATGGAGAAGAAGTTATTTACTTCTTTGCTCTTGTTTACCATGTTTTCAGGTATTAGCTTCGCAGGGATAACGACAGAGAGTCCGTTGTCAATAGGACAAACACTCAGCTCCTCTAATGAGATTTATGAATTGGGATTCTTCAGTCCTCCTGATAACTCACAAAATCAGTATGTCGGAATCTGGTTCAAGGGTATCATTCCCCGGGTGGTTGTGTGGGTGGCCAATAGAGAAAAGCCTGTTACAGACTCCACAGCACATCTAGCTATCAACATAAATGGGAGCCTTCTATTATTGGATGGAAAACATGGGGTTGTGTGGTCCACCAGAGAATCTTCTGCATCTAACAGGTCTCGTGCCGAACTTTCAGACGAAGGAAATCTTATTGTCACAGACAATGTTTCAGGAAGAAGGCTATGGGAAAGCTTTGAGAATCTTGGTGATACTCTGCTACCTTTCTCACCCTTGACGTATAATCTAGCCACCGGTGAGAAGCGTGTATTGACCTCTTGGAAAAGTTACACCGACCCATCTCTTGGTGACGTTGTGGCTCATATTACACCGCAGGTGCCATCGCAGCTGTTTACTATGAGAGGCTCGACGCCTTACTATAGAACAGGTCCATGGGCTAAAACAAGGTTCTCCGGGATACCACTAATGGATGAAACATTAGCAAGTCCATTTAGTTTCCAGCAGGATGCAAATGGGTCAGGGTCTTTCTCTTATGTAGATAGAAGCTCAAAGCTTTCACGTCTACTTATAACATCCGAGGGCACTCTGATGAGGTTCCGGCATATTGGGACAGAATGGGAAGTAAGCTATCAGGCTCCAGCCAATCCGTGCGATGTTTACGGTGTATGTGGACCTTTTGGACTGTGCATAATGTCAGATTCTCCAAAGTGTAAATGCTTCAAAGGGTTTGTACCAAAATTCCCTGAGGAATGGAATAGAGGAAACTGGACCAATGGGTGCGTAAGGCGTACTGAACTAGATTGTCAAGGGAACTCTACCGGTGAAGATGTAAATGTCTTCCATCCTGTTGCCAACATAAAGCCTCCAGACTTTTACACGTTTGTAAGTTCTGTGGATGCCAAAGACTGCTACCAAAGTTGCCTCCACAACTGTTCTTGCTTAGCCTTTGCTCATATTCGTGGAATTGGGTGCTTGATATGGAATCAAGAGCTTATAGACGTAATGCAGTTTTATGCGGGAGGGGAGCTTCTTTCCATTCGTCTTGCACGCTCTGAACTAGGTATGGATAAAAAAGTAACACGTGATTGCTACTTCTTGCATTGCTTAATTTCTCTAATATTTATTTGTTTTTTTTTTTTTTTCAATTTCTCAGGTGGAAATAAGCACAAGAAAACTATTTTGGCCATTGCTGTTAGCATTTCTCTCTTTGTGATATTGGGTTCTGCTGCGTATGGTTTCTATAGATACAAAGTGAAACATAATGGTAACTCTCTCAAACTCTACTTGTTTGCCTATACATTTGCTTGCTAACAATAACACACTGATGACTTTACCATGTATCTTTCTATTCTTGTACTCTAATCCAGCTATTATAACAACGGATGCCTCAGAAGATTCATGGAGGAAAGGTCTGAAACCACAAGATGTCCCGGGTTTAAATTTCTTTGAGATGAATACCATTGAAACTGCTACCAATAATTTCAGCCTGTCAAATAAACTCGGACAAGGTGGTTTCGGTTCAGTTTACAAGGTAAGATAATAATTTCTGTGTTCTTTGCTATTTTCTTATCTTTGTTTATGCTCTCAGGATGACTTTATCCAATCTGTTCCAGGGAAAGCTGCAGGATGGGAAAGAAATTGCTGTCAAACGGCTTTCTAGCAGCTCGGGGCAGGGAAAAGAGGAGTTTATGAATGAAATAGTGCTCATCTCAAAGCTACAACACAAAAACTTAGTTCGTATTTTGGGATGCTGCATTGAAGGAGAAGAGAGGCTATTGATTTATGAGTTCATGTTGAACAAAAGCCTTGACACTTTTCTCTTTGGTTATCCTTTTTCCCTCATTTCTTTCCTATTAGTAGTTTTCCACCATGTATAGAACTGATGCGTTTTACACTCTATTATTGCTTAGATTCAAGAAAAAGGCTTGAGATTGACTGGCCTAAGAGATTCAGTATCATCCAAGGTATTGCGCGTGGACTTCTCTATCTCCACCGTGACTCACGCCTCAAGGTCATTCACCGAGATTTAAAGGTGAGCAATATTCTTTTGGATGAGAAGATGAACCCAAAAATATCAGATTTTGGATTGGCTCGGATGTATCAAGGAACCGAATATCAAGACAACACTCGCAGGGTTGTAGGAACTTTGTAAGACTCTGACATCTAAACACGCTTAACAAGATCCATAGTCATATACTAAAACTTGGATGAACTTTTTTTATATTTACCAGAGGATATATGGCTCCTGAGTATGCATGGACTGGTACGTTCTCAGAGAAGTCAGACATCTACAGCTTCGGAGTTCTATTGTTAGAAATCATCAGCGGAGAGAAAATCTCAAGATTTAGCTATGGCGAAGAAGGAAAACCCCTTCTTGCATATGTAAGTAAGTCTAAGCTTTCACACACTTGCCAAGGTTTAAAAAGAAGTTTCGTGATCTCATATTCTTAAGAACTGAAACATAAAAACAGGCATGGGAATCGTGGTATGAAAATGGAGGAATTGATCTTTTGGATAAAGATGTTGCTAACACATGTCAGCCATTAGAAGTTAAGAGATGTGTTCAGATTGGTCTGCTCTGTGTTCAGCATCAACCTGCAGACAGACCCAATACACTTGAATTGCTGTCTCTGCTCACCACTACATCAGACCTTCAATCACCAGAACAACCCACATTTTCACTGCACAAGAGAGATGACAGATACTTGTGTAAGGGTTTGAGCACTGTTAATGAGATAACACAATCTGCTATCCTTGGGCGTTAAGAAACGATGTGTAATGGAAGTTGTTGAGTTAAATTGATTTTTTATTTCAATGTCGATAACTTCAACAACATCACGCTCTTTCATTTAAATACATTTTGGAACAAAATGGTTCTTAAGTTAATGTTTATTTTATTTTTGAAAAATTCACTAGGATGACCATAAAATATCTTTTTAACATAAATATAGTTCTCAAGGTTAAAATGACCAAAATGTTTCATTAAATAGCTATATAGACACTTATAATTCAAAACACACATAATTTGAAAACTATTAAAAATCTATTTTTTATTTAAATAATTATTTATATTTATTTATTTATAAAGTAAGTGTATAAGGGTTTTTTTGGCTCTTTAATAAAACTGCATTTGATCATTTTCCTCCTTGTGAGTTGTTTTGATGGAAAGAAAACTATTTTAAAGTCTTTTGAGAAAACTTTTCTTTATTTTTATTATGATTTGTAGGGGCGGGCAAAAAACCCGAACCAAACAGAGTCAAACCGAACCAACCGAACCGAAAATGATTCAAACCAAACCAAAATCTATTTCAAACCATTCAGTTGAAGATTCGAGAAACCGATGTGTTTTTGTAATTGTTTAAATTAAAAATATTAGTAATACTAACATACTAAAATTCTAATACTAAACCCACGTATTTTCCATTTTTTATTCATTAGAATATATTTTCTAACATAATATGCAATCATCAAAATATTTTATTTTAAAAAAAGAGAGTAGTAATAAATAAATACTCGTACAGTTTGTGTATAACATCTACTAGTTATTGATTTGTTGCAGGTTTTTTTTATGATATCATACGAAAGATGATTCATTGCAGGTTTTTAATGGTATAAGAGATATTACTAATGATGTTGGTTTTTTTTACTTTAATTAACTTCATTTGTTTTAATTCTTATATTTTTTGTGAAATTAAAGGTTTTTGTTTTAGTTTTATATTGAATTTAGTTTACAAAATTTTAATTTCTCTTAGAAAAATTAAACAAAGAAGAACCTAATTAAACGGATCCAAAAAACAAATCGAACCGAACACAAACCGAACCAAACACAAACCGAACCAAACTAACTATGGTTTACTTCAATTAAAAAAATACTAGAACCGAACTAACCAAACCGAACCGAACCCGAGCCAAAAAAATAACCGAAATGCCCACCCCTAGTGATTTGTCTCTGTTTTAAGCCTAAAAGACTAAAGGAACTTTATTGGTGTATTTTTTTTTTATGAATGAATGTTTAATTATATTTATCAAAAAATAGTTTGTACATCAAATGCAACTAAAAGCTGAATGTAATTTTAGTTATAGATTCCTTTACAACCTTGTGCCAAACCAATATTCCAAGAGCTCCACACATTTCTTGTTGTGTGAATGCCGCAGAAGACTGAAACGGTTCCTGTTGTATTTTCTTCCCAAGCGTCTTGCAATTTATGCTCTCACGGGTGACACAAATGTTGAATATGCGTCGTAATTGTTAGCTTAAATGCAAGGTTTCAAGACTCTGCTCTAATTACCATAATCTGTAAGAGTATTAATCAGTTTACATGCTGGATTCCTTTAACTAGGTCAGACTGACAATTCTCATCTTTTGATTCATGTCTATTTTTCTCAGGATAAAACAATGTTTTGTGTTCCAGTGTTTGATTCGTTGATACGAAAATGACAGTGCTGATATGTGAACTAAATTGTTGCGTGTTTCAGCCTTTGATAGAGTAAAAGTTGAAATTCTCAGTGGCAAATAAATAAATATCCTAAGTGCGCTTACTTTTTCGATTAACTATCTGGAAAGAATTTTAGAATAACCAAACTGGAACAATCAATAGATATGTGAATTACTGGAAAACTGGTGTAAGCTGGTCAATCCCGGTACTGTATGAATGAAAACAAAGCACGGAGAATAGTCACGTTGTGTTTGCATAATCAGTAGGATGAGGCTCATGGGCCAGAAGTGGATGTAGAGGCTCACAAACATTGACGGGCGAGGCGTTACAATTAGTACGAGAGCCAAAACCTAATGAGAGTGTGTAGTCGAGTGGACTTTCACCATCGGAGGGTGACAATACAGATGTGCAATGAGAATGTTGCACTCTGTTAGTGGGGGTAAATGTAGTACCCACGTGTTTGTGGTAGTTAATTCGGTTGAAGTAGCTTATAAGAATTGATTTGGCTAACTATGACACAAAGTGCACTTACTTTTTCGGTTAACCGGAGATAACTCAAGAATTAAATGTGCTTAAGCTGGAGCAATCAAAGAATATGTAACCTATCGAGAATCTAGTACAAGTTGGTCAATCCATATACTATGTGAATGAGGACAAAGCACGAGGAACGGTTACGTCGTGTTTGCATGGCTACATCGTGTTTGCATGATCAGTATATCAAGTCTATCGGGTCTTTCCGATAACACAATGGACTTGAATGAAAATGAGGCTCATGGATCAAAAATTGACTTGCGGACTCACGAACGTTGGCGGGTCAGGGCGTTACAAAAATCATGGTCATTTTACAATTTTATAAAAAAAAATCTTTTTCAGTTTTGTAAATTATCGATTGGTAGCTTTTAAATGCATAAATTTTAATATGAATTGTATTAAACTATAAATAATAATATTTGTTACAAATTTAATAAGAAAATAGATAAAATAAAATATTTTCAAACAAAAAAAACAACCAATTTGAATCATATATTGAATATTTTCTTGTTTTGAATTATTTTTTGATAAGTTTAAGTAGTTTAAATATAAAATATCTGAATCGAATCAAGTAGTTTGGTTATTTCGGTTAAAACCTGAAACCACCTGAATTCGAGGAGATCAACTCAAACCCGACGTAGTTTTTTTCTTTTGTAATATCTGATTGACACCATTTTTTTCAGGAAAAAAAAACAATATCCAAAGAGACGGTATCCATACCCGAAAGCAGAAACCTACTTAATATATAATGAAAAAAAAGATCAAAAAATGTTGACGCGTCGTGACTTGTGAGTCAATGGTGTCGTTTTCTCTTGCGTTCTTGGCATTTTTATGCTCAAAGTCTTCAACTTTTGGCTACAAGCCCATATCTTTCTGAACACATTACTATTGATAAGTCGCTTCCTGTCTTTACCAAAGTCGGCCGATGTCGGCCAGAAACACTTATGGTGGGACTTGTCTAAATCGTCCACACTTCCCTTGAAATCTCTGTCTTGATTGGGACATTAGGTGTGGTGATTAATTTTAACAGCCCTGTATTCTAAAGTCTGCACTGAAAGTGTTTGATGAAATGTCTGAACAGAGGAGTTGATGGTAAAAAAATGGTTTAACTGAGCTTTTTGTAAGTTCTTTTGGAACTTAGCTTTGCAACTTGCATCAAAATTGAATTAATTGTCAGCTCTGCATTGTCCTTCTTGGAGATTTCAAAAGCTCCAAACTTGTTTTCTTTGTAGAATGTAGAAAGTTGACTACTACACGCTATTCTTTGTGGACAGTAAGATGAGAGCAACTTTTTTTTTCGATTTTTTTTTGTTTCATTTTGGTTGAATATTAATTTTCATTGACTTAACCGTTTACATGGATTTTCATTTGCTCATATAGAATTATATCTTGTACAGAAATAGGAATAACATATGAGAAAGATGAGTATGGTTTTATTTGCTTGCTCTCTCTTACTAATCATCTTCCCTTCCTGTGGTTACGCAGCTATAAACACATCAAGCCCCTTGTCAATAGGACAAACTCTGAGCTCCCCTGGTGGGTTCTATGAGTTAGGCTTCTTCAGTCCTAATAATACCCGGAATCTGTATGTTGGGATCTGGTTCAAGGAAATTGTTCCTCGGGTGGTTGTGTGGGTGGCTAACAGAGACAAACCAGTTACAAACTCTGCGGCAAATCTCACCATCAGCAGCAGCAACGGTAGCCTGATCTTGCTTGATGGGAAACAAGATGTTATTTGGTCAACAGGAGAGGCTTTCACATCTACCAAGTGTCATGCCGAGCTTCAAGACACCGGAAACCTTGTTGTTATCGATGATGTTTCAAGAAAAACTCTGTGGCAAAGCTTCGAGAATCTTGGTGATACTATGGTGCCTCAGTCATCGTTGATGTATGATCTCTCCCTCGGCAAGAAGCGTGTATTGACCTCATGGAAAAGTAACAGAGATCCTTCTCCTGGGGGCTTCTCACTGGAGATCACACCACAAGTCCCCTTGCAAGGCCTTATAAGAAGAGGCTCAGCGCCTTACTGGAGAACTGGTCCATGGGCGAAAACAAGATTCACTGGCTTTCCACAGTTTGATGAATCATATGTGAGTCCATTCTCCGTTGTCCAGGATTTAGCAGCTGGTGCAGGATCTTTCTCTTACTCCACGTTAAGAAACTTCAACCTATCGTATATTAACCTAACACCGGAGGGGGAAATGAAGATTTACTGGGATCAAGGCAAAAGATGGATGCATCACGTTACGGAGCCAGAACACTCATGTGATTTATACGGTGCTTGTGGGCCTTTTGGTCTGTGTGTGAGATCCAGCACCCCGAAGTGTATATGCGTGAAAGGGTTTGTACCAAAGTCAGATGAGGAGTGGAGAAAAAGGAACTGGACAAGTGGGTGTGTGAGACGTAAAGAGCTATCTTGCCAGGCGAACTCTCAAGGAAAAGATACAGACGTCTTCTATCATATGAACAATGTAAAGACTCCGGATATGCACCAATTTGTAAGCTTTCTCGACGCAGAAATGTGCTACCAAGGTTGTCTAGGCAACTGTTCTTGCACAGCATTTGCCTATATAAGTGGAATTGGATGCTTAGTATGGAATGGAAAGCTAGTAGACACCGTTCAGTTTTTGTCTAATGGAGAAACTCTCTCCCTCCGTCTCGCACGTTCAGAATTGGGTAAGTATTGTTTTATTGATCTTTAGCGCCGGGACTACAACAGTTTGGATTAGGAACTCTGCCTAATATAATTATAACGTTCTGTTTTCTGGTGAATATCTCAGCTGGAAGCAGTCGAACCAAGATTATAGTAGGTGCTATCACCAGCCTTTCCATTGTCGCAATATTGATCTTTACCGCATTTATGTTCTGGAGATACAGAGGGAAACAAAATGGTGAGACACAGAAAAACTTAGCATTTTTGTTTTCCTTGTCCCAGTATTTTGTTCTTAATGAGTTTTACACTAACTGGTGCAAGATGCATGGAAGGATGAGTTTGAGCCACAAGATATATCAGGCGTAAATTTCTTTCAGATGCATACTATACGAACCGCCACCGATAACTTCAGTTCCTCAAACAAACTTGGTCAAGGTGGATTTGGACCAGTGTACAAGGTTTGTGACATTCTCTTCTATTTGCTTCTCCTACTTGTTCTCCATATTTAATCTGAAACTATGCTTCCAGGGAATCCTGCTAGATGGGAAGGAAATAGCCGTTAAACGCCTTTCTAGTAGCTCTGGTCAGGGTACAGAGGAGTTTATGAATGAAATAACATTAATCTCAAAACTACAACATAGAAACTTGGTTCGGCTTTTGGGATACTGCATAGAAAGAGAAGAAAAGCTATTGATTTATGAGTTTATGGTGAACAAAAGCCTCGATATCTTTCTATTTGGTCTGTCCTTTATTCCATTTACAGTTTTCCTTCTATCATATAAATACTAGTTGGTGTGCTTCTGTCATTAACATATTCTATGTTATTTGCTAGATCCAACTCTGAAGCTTGAGATCGACTGGCCAAAGAGATTCAACATCATTCAAGGTATTGCGCGTGGACTTCTCTATCTCCACCGTGACTCACGCCTTAGGGTCATTCACCGAGATCTGAAGGTTAGCAATATTCTCCTGGATGAGGAGATGAACCCGAAAATATCGGATTTTGGATTGGCTCGGATGTTTCAGGGAACCCAATTTCAGTACAGCACTCAAAGGGTTGCAGGAACTTTGTAAGAACATTGTCTTCAACGAAATGATTCATTCTTTTATCATCCTATTAATAACAATCTGATGATAACTGTTTTGATATTTGAACAGAGGATACATGTCTCCTGAGTATGCATGGGCAGGGTTGTTCTCTGAGAAGTCTGACATCTATAGCTTTGGAGTTCTGATGTTGGAAATCATCAGCGGAGAGAAGATTTCAAGGTTCACCTTTGGTGATGAGCGCAAAGGTCTTGTTGCATATGTAAGTGAATGATTTTGAGATTCTCTTCAAGTGTAGACAATTTCTAGTCACCATTACAAATTACTTTTTCGTGTATCAGGCTTGGGAATCTTGGTGCGAGTCCGGGGGATTTACTTTTCTGGATAGAGATCTTAATCATTCGTGCAAAGCATTTGAAATTGCCAGATGTGTTCAGGTTGGTCTTCTCTGTGTACAACACGAAGCTGCAGACAGACCAAACACTCTTCAAGTAATGTCTATGATTACTTCAACAACAGATCTTCCCATTCCGAAGCAGCCAATATTTGCTGTGCAAACTCAAAATGTGGAAACTTCGAACGATGGGTCAATGTCTAAAGATCTTTTCTCTGTCAATGACTTGACACACTCTGTGATCCAAGGGCGATAAGCTCTTATTATATATATATATACTTCAGTCTATAGATTCATGAGCCTAAGATTTTGAGATCTCATGTTTTGTTATTGTTATACACAATGTTTGGTGAATACTGTTATTAATTGTGCATCACAATGATATAGTGGGCATTTTTACTGTTGATGTCATCTTCTCTTGCATTCTCGGCAGTGAAAGTCTGCGACTTTGGTTACAATAGTTGATGCCCAGATGGTCGGAGTTGGATTTAACCGCCATACTTCTGGGTAAGAGCTGACTCTTTCTGTAAAGGCCTTTGAGTTAAATGCTGGAACTCTTTGGTTATGCACTGAAAGGGTTCCATGAAATGGGTGAATGAGATGTCAAGTTTAAAAGTCCAGCAGTAGGAACAATGGTTGAGCCGCCCATCAAAGTTATACCTCCATTGTCAGCGAACAGGTAAGACTTTTTGGGTTTATGTGTCAGAGCTGATGAAGTTCGCTAAGTTTTTTTGGGTTTATCTGTCAGAGCTGATGAATCTACAAGATGTTGTTGTATCCTTGAATATTGCAAGTAGGATGTTGCATAAATCTAGCTCTGTTTTTTGATGAAATATTTAATTTATTGATCAACTTTGCAAAAATATATGTACAAAGTGTGGGTTTTCAAAACCAGTGACCAAAGAATGACTACTCCAGAGCTATTTTAAGACTGGTGAGTTTCAAACCAACGAACTAGGAGATGCAACTTTAGTTTCATATAGTACATGATACCGTTCCTCACTATTTTGTCAATCAAGCGAGCCAGCTGCTCCACCGGCTTAGCTGGGCTGTGATGCTTCCTATCCTTTCTCTCCCTCCAAATGAAATTTAGCTCTGTTTTGTTTTTGTCTTTTGGTTACATTCCTAGAAGATGTGGAATGTGAATGCCTTGTTTGTGATGTGATTGGTTAGATGAAAAGCTTTTGATTTCTTTTATGAATAATATTCAAAGTTATCTGCTGACGGGACATGGACGAAAATATAAACATTATTTTGGTTATTTGGTGTGGATGGAAAGATTCTGATTTTTAGAGGTCAAAGTGGTCTCTGAGTTACAAAGAAACTCTAACCTGTCGCGTACACTACGCTAACATTAGAGGAATCGTTGAAGATGATTTGGAATAATAGCTCTGGTTGGGTTACTGATTTTGAGGCTCCAGTAAGCTCATGTGATGTTTATAATACATGTGTGGACTTTATGGGCTGTGTGTGAGATCTAATCCTCCGAAGTGTGCATGCTTGATAGGCTTTATACCAAAATCAGATGAGGAGTGGAGTAGAAGGAACTGGACTGGTGATTGTATGAGAAGAGCAGACTTATCTTGTCGTGTGAACTCTTCTGTAAAAAACAACAATGATGCTGATGTCTTCGACACTGTTGCAAATGTAATGCCTCCTGATTTATATCTAAGATCGGACGATGAAAGATAAGATGCAAATGCAGTTTACTGAGGCGAAGGAACAATGATGGATGAGCCACTGATAACATTGTTTCATGTACAAGACATAGTATGGAATTATAAACCTTATTATAATTTATAGAATAGATTATTCACCATTTACATTCATGAATTAATAAAGCTGAACATCAGATGAAAATAGTATGTAACTGATAAAAAACTATTATATCCATTTATACTTATTTGACAAGTGATTTTTCGCATTAAAAGTTGAACTGGCTAAAGTCTATATTTGCAAAAAAATTTTGCATTTGAATTCTCACGTTAAAAGTTGAACTGGCTAAAGTCTATATTATTGACAAGTGATTTTTTGCATTTGAGCTCTCACTTTAAAAGTTAAACTGGCTAAAGTCTATATTACCTTTAATATATATATATATATATAATTTATTATATAATTAAAAAATAATTTTATATTAATAATATTAGATTTTTAAAATAATATAATTCTTATATATTGTGTTATTATATTGAAATAACATTTTACTATTATTAAAAATTAAGATATAAAATTTTAAATGTTTTTTCGCAATCGAGCTCTCACGTTAAAAGTTGGACTCACCAAAGTCTATGCTATCCTTAATATATTTATATATATATAATTTATTATATAATTAAAAAATATATTAATAGTTTTTAACTATTAAGTTATAAAAATTAAGATATTTTTTTTACAATTAAATATTAATCAACCAAAAATATTTGTATAAAGATACTAGGGTCGGCCCGCCCTACGGGCGGGAAGTTAGAAAAAAACTATTTTATATGAATTTACATTAATTTTATGAAGCATTTTTTTTAAAAAAAATATAGATTGAAAACGATATTATAAATAAAAATAAATAAATAGAATTCAGAGATCATGTTGTTATTTTTAATAAAATATTTTTAGACTGAATTAAAATGACAGTAACTTTCATTATTCTATGAAGAACAATCTAATATAATAAGATTAATGATGTCCCTATATAATTATGCAATGATCATGGAATTATCTAAACCAAAACAGCCTTCTATTAGTGTGAGTAGCTTGGTCTGTGTATGTGTATGTTTTAATTAAAATATGATAGTTTTTTCCTAATGAAAATTATACTTCAACTTCCTAGCCACTCTTTAAATTGAATATGGTATATCGTTATTAAATAAGTTTAGAATTTATTAGATAAGTTTTACTATTAATTTAGAAGTTATGAATATAGTGGAAACTTGCGTTATGAATTAACAATATATTTAAATTAAATGATAATATTGCACGGATGTTTTTATAGCATTCATACTCGTATGTAATAAAGAGCTTATACTGCAGATGCGTGTATCACTACAAGAAAACAGCGGTATTCTGACGGACGTTCCGACGGAAAATGAATTCCTCGGAATATACCGAGGAATTTCCGAGGCAATTCCGAGGAAACACAAAATTTGGCTTCCTCGGAATTTCCTCGGAATATTCCGACGGAATTCCGAGGAAAATTCATCTCGTCGGAATATTCCGACGGAATACCGAGGAAACTAGTATTCCTCGGAAAAAACCGATGAATTCCGAGGAAATATTATAGACGTTAGAGAGCCGTTGGAGAGCCGTTGGGGGATTTTAAAAATTCCGAGGAAATTCCGACGAACTAGCCGTTTGCATCGGAATTCCGTCGGAATTTCCTCGGACTGTCGGCAGGATTTCAACTATAAATACAAGCACCCCTCTTCCTCTTCATTCACTCCATATCTTCATCCTCCCTCTCACTTTCTTTACACACGAATTTGATTCATAAAAAACATGTCTTCTTCAAATTATTTTCGTTCTTGGATCGATCGACCTCATTTGGATCCGAACACGAGATTGCTTACGGAAGAATACCAACAAGGTATAACCGAATTCATGGGGTTAGTTCACCGACAACCGGAAGCAAAAACAGGTATGTTAAGATGTCCTTGCTCTAATTGTAAAAATAAAAAAGTTATTAAACAATGGGATGTTTGGACTCATCTATATTTGAGTGGGTTTACACGAAGTTACAAAATTTGGTATCATCATGGAGAAACTGATTATGAACATGGTAGTACTAGCGAACCTCAGCCAGCGGTTAGATTAGAAGATCCAATTAGAACGGATGTAGATTACGGTGTAGGTACTGAGCAGATGGTAAATGATCATTTTAGAGGGGAAGATTTACCCAATGCCGAAGCTAGGAGATTTTATGATATGTTGGATGCTGGAAAGCAACCATTGTACGAAGGTTGCAGAGATGGTCATTCAGCTTTATCATCTGCTACAAGATTGATGGGCATTAAGACGGATTATAATTTGGCTGAAGACTGTGTGGATGCGATTGCTGATTATGTAAAAGGTATTCTACCCGAAGATAATGTAGCTCCTGGCTCATACTACGAGGTTCAGAAACTCGTAGCTGGTCTTGGTTTATCGTATCAGGTAATAGATGTATGCAGAGACAACTGCATGATTTATTGGAGGGCGGATGAACAGCGGGTTTCATGCAAATTTTGTGGGAAGCCTCGTTATAAAGATACGAGTGGAAGAGTTCCAGTACCATATAAAAGGATGTGGTATTTGCCTTTGACGGAAAGGTTGCAGAGGCTGTATCTGTCTGAACGCACAGCGCAACCAATGAGATGGCATGCGGAGCACTCAACAGATGGTGAGATCAGACATCCTTCAGATGCAAAAGCGTGGAAGCATTTCCAATCAAAGTATCCCGACTTTGCGTATGAGAGAAGAAATGTCTACCTTGGATTATGTACTGATGGTTTCAGCCCGTTTGGCAAGAGTGGAAGACAGTATTCTCTATGGCCAGTCATTCTTACACCATACAACCTACCCCCAAACTTGTGCTTGCGACGAGAGTTTTTGTTTCTCTCGATTCTCGTTCCCGGACCAGAGCATCCTAAGAGATCACTTGATGTGTTTCTTCAGCCACTAATATATGAGTTGCAACAACTATGGGCTCAAGGTGCTGAAACATACGATGTTTCGTGTAAAGAAAACTTTCAAATGCGGGCAGTACTAATGTGGACAATAAGTGATTTTCCAGCATATGGTATGTTATCTGGATGGACAACGCATGGAAGGCTATCATGTCCATATTGTCAAGATAACACTGATGCTTTCCAACTAAAACACGGAAGGAAAACGTGTTGGTTTGACTGTCACAGGAGATTTCTACCACCAGATCATCCATATCGTAGAAGTAGGAATTTGTTTACGAAGAACAAGAGGGTGTTTGACAGTCCACCTCCGGAAATTCGTGGGAAAGATTTGAAGACACAACTTAGAGATTTTGGTGCAGAAAGGACGCCAGACGTCGGTGGACATGAGCATTTTCCGGTAGATGGTGTTGGAAACCTACATAACTGGCACAAAAAAAGTATTTTTTGGGATCTGCCATACTGGGAGGATCATCTACTAAGGCATAATTTAGATGTCATGCATATCGAGAAGAACTTTTTTGACAATCTCATGAACACGATCCTTAATGTTCAAGGTAAAACAAAGGATAATTTGAAGTCAAGACTCGATTTAGTCGATATATGTGATCGTTCAGAACTTCATGTTGATGAGAGTGGTAGGGCTCCTTTTCCCATATACCGACTTGATGCAGCGGGAAAGGATGCGTTCTTTGATTGGATTTCAAACGATGTGGAATTTCCAGACGGTTACGCATCTAATTTGCGTAACTGTATCGACAGAAAGGAAGGAAAGTTTACTGGCTTGAAAAGCCATGATTGCCATGTAATGATGCAGCGCCTCCTTCCGTTTGCCTTCAAGGAACTATTACCACGAAATGTTCATGAAGCAATTGCAGGGATAAGTGGTTTCTTCCGCGATTTATGCACAAGATCAGTGACTCTTGAAGGTATTGAAAATTTGAAGACTAATATAGCTGTGATTCAGTGCAACCTTGAGAAGATATTTCCTCCCTCATTTTTTGATGTTATGGAGCATCTTGTTATTCACCTGGTAAGAGAATTGGAACTTGGTGGTCCTGTGCAGTATAGATGGATGTATCTGTATGAGCGGTATATGTTCCATTTGAAGAAGATGGTGAAAAATTTAAGCAGAAGATTTAGGTGGAGTTGGCCTTGTAGTCGATTTAACCGACTTCGGAGAAGAAGCCGCCGTTCACGTAGAGGATGAACCAGTGATTGGAGAGTTTCACCAAGATCCAAATTCAGATTCATCTGGTGATGACGACTCGGAAACAGACTAGCGTCGACCTTTTTTTTTTTTTTTTTTTAAAGGAAAATTCCGAGGAAATTCCGAGGACAAATAGGTTTTCCTCGGAATTTCCTCGGAATAGATCTTCTCGATTGAAAACCCAAAGTTCCTCGGAATTTCCTCGGAATTTTCCGAGGGAATTCCGAGGAACTCTTTATGTTCGTCGGAATTTTCTCGGAAAATTCCGAGGAATTGGGGATTTGATTATAGATTCTTTTTCCTCGGAATCTCCTCGGTATATTCCGAGGAAATGCCGACGAACATAAGGATCTCCTCGGAATCTCCTCGGTATATTCCGAGGAAATTCCGAGGAACTTGGGGTTTTAAATTGAAAACAACGTTTTACGGATTGAATAACACGTATATAACCTTCATTAAGTGTCATAACCAGATTATGATGTTTGGAACTATGAACTTTGGTGTTTTATCCAATAACAAACACTTTTTACGATTACATGAACGAAAACCACACAACATAAGAGAAACACTTATACACTTTAATAAACGGTAAAGGGAATACTTACAATTATTTTTGAAATTGTGTTATTTCATGGTTTATGATCATCTATACAAAGAATCCTCAATGGTATGCATTATAATTGTATAAGAAATGAAATACGGCGAAAATAATCGATGTTTTAAAACCCCAAACCCTGGTTCCTCAGAAATTCCTCGGAGATTACCGAGGGTATTCCGAGGAATCCTTGTTCGTCGGAATATTTTCATTTAACCGGGTTAACCTAGCCGCCAAATATTTCGGGAAAATTGAATCAAAGAATTCCGAGGAAATTCCGACGGAAATATAAAATATTTCCGAGGAAATTCCGACGGATAGTTTCCGTCGGACCCCTCATAATATTAGGGCGAGCCCGATCTTCTTCCCCATTTCTCTCTTTCTCTCCGCGCCGCACAGCCTCTCCTCTCGCGATTTCCGGCGACTCCACCGTTCTCTCTCGCGTTTTTCCGGCGAATCTCCCCTAATCCTCCCCCATAATCATGTAAGAACCCTATCCCACTCTTTTAGGTTAGATTTGTATGGTTTTTAAGTAGATTTGATGATTTTGGAATGAGATTTATAGATTTTGTTAGGGTGAATGGTAGATTTGTGTAAAATCGAGTTTGATTATGTATTTCACTTGATTTGAATTTTTTTTTTAGTTTTTATTAATTTTGTGGTTATAAAAATCGAATTTGAAATTATATATATATATTGAAAACGTTTTTTGTATATAAAATCTATTTTTTGCATTTTAAATTCATTTATATATTTATTAAACATTTTTAAAATCTATAAAACTTTTTTTAAGATTAAAAATCATTTATATAATATTTAAAAACATTTTTTTGTGGTTATAAAACGTTTTATGTATTTTATATGTAAAATATAAATTTCTATATTTATTAAACATTTTTAATATTATGAAAACTATTTTTGTAATTATTTAACATTTTAAACATTTTTAAAACTATTTTTCGTTATTATTATGTTTTTGGGATTTATTTAAACTATTTTTAAAATTTTTAAACTATTTTTTATTTATTAAAACTTTTTTTATTAATTATTAAACTATTTATATTTTTGTGATTAAAAACTATAATTTTGAAATATGTTTTTTTTTTTAATTTACAGGTCTAATGATGATCAGATCCGGCCTCGCCAGCGTCGTAGCCGGGGTGGTATGGGGAGCCAGTCTCGGGGTTCTTCCAGCCATGTTCAGGATTCCGTTTCGCCCCACAGCTCATACCATACATCTCCCTCTCCATTACTCGCTCCTGCTGCTCCCGCTCCCGCTGCTGCACCCGCTCCTGGTCCCGCTGCTGCACCCGGTCCTCCGGGAGTGATGAGCGTTGCGGAGTTGGTTCGACAGCCCGGTCGTGACCATCTTCCCTATCTCACTGAGTATCCACATGGACATGGTCAAACATGGTAATTTAAACTTTTATTTTTTATCCTTAAAATTTGATTGATTATTAATAATTTGTTCTTTTTATTAGGTTCAACCGATCCGGGAACGGGATCAGCGCATGGATCAACCGTATGATGTACTCTGCCCTCGACAAGGGACATCCGACTTTCACTCACTTTCCCGTCGAGAAGCAGCATCTGTGGTTTCGTCAGTTTGCGGTAAGTATTCAAAATTTTTACTTATATTTTTTATTTATTAAAACTATTTTTTGTGATTATTAAACTATTTTCTATATTTATTAAACATTTTAAATATTTTAAAAACTATTTTTTTAATTATTAAACTATTTTTATTTATTAAAACTTTTTTTTTGGTAATTATTAAACTATTTTCTATATTTATTAAACTATTTTTTATTTATTAAAACTATTTTTGTAATTATTAAACTATTTATATTTTTGTGCTTAAAAACTATTTTTAAACTATTTCAGCAAGAATTCAACTGGAATTCCGATGATACGCTCTCTATTTATAACCATTTTGTCCATAAAGTTATGGACAACTATGGGAAGCAGATGTACGAGTGGAAGAAGAAGTGGGAAGCAAACAAGGTAGTTTTTAATTTATTAACAATTTTTAATTTATTAAACTATTTTTTAAATTATTAAACTTTGTTTTTTTTAAATTAAAAGGTCCCAAAGTCGATGAACGACACGGTATGGAAGGAGTTGTGTGAGCATTGGGATAAGGAAGAGACGAAAGAAACTTCTTCCACCAACTCCAACAACCGCAGGAGCGACCGTAAAGGGAAGGGCATCTACAAGCATAACTTGGGTGCCCAATCTATTGCCACTCTCGCGGATCGCATGGTAAGTTCAACCGCTTTTTCTTTAATTATTTAAGTTTCAGAATTTTATTTTTTATGCATTTTTTCAAATTTCTAATGTTTGTTTAATTTATTTTTTTTTCAAGGCGGAAGAAAATGAGGGCGAGCCGGTTGATGATCTCGCCCTAATGAAAAGGGCGTATACCAACAAGAAGACCGGTCAGATTGATGATGGTCTTGTGAGGGACGTGGTCGACCTGGTCCAAACTCAGGTGTACGACGAAGTGTCTCAGCTTCAAACCGATGATGACGATTCGACGGCTTCGACCAACTTGTCCCGGGTTCGAATCAACGAAATCGTTGAATCGGTAAGTTTTTTTTTTAAAAGTTCAATTTATTTATTTCTTGATTTTTATTTTATCATCAATTTATATTATCTAAATTTGGTTTTTTATATTTCAGTCGGTTCCAAAGAAGAAGGGACGTATGGTCGGTTTGGGTCGTCGCTCCCGGTCGGCTGCTCCTTCTTCTGCACCACCGCCATATGTTGATCCGGAAGTTCTTACGGCTCAGCTGAAGGACAAGGATGATCGGATATCTGCGTTGGAGACCCAGATGGCAGCTCAACAGGCGGGCTATGAGACCCAGAAGAGGCTCAACGAGCAGATGATGGAGATGATGAAGAGGATGTACCCGAACGAGGTGTTCCCGAACATCCAAGACCCGTAGTTTTTTTTTTTTAATGTTTTATTCAATTTTAATTTTAATTTTAAATTTTAAAATTAAATTTAAAAAATTTAAATTTTTTTTAAAAAAATAAATTTTTTCGAAATTCCGAGGGAATGTAGTTCCTCGGAAAATTCCGAGGAACTTTCTTCCCTCGGAATATTCCGAGGAACATAATTCCCTCGGAATTTTCCGAGGGAATGGAATCCTCGGAAAATTCCGAGGGAGTTTTGTCCCTCGGAATTTTCCGAGGAACTCCATTCCCTCGGAATATTCCGAGGGAAAATATGTTCCTCGGAATTTTCCGAGGAACATATGTTCCTCGGAATTTTCCGATAAACATTCCGAGGAATGTTTTGTCGAAACTTCCGAGGATTTGACCATCGGAATTCCATCGGTTTATTCCGAGGAACCATCCGACGAACATATGTTTCTCGGAGTTTCCTCGGAATTTTGTTTCCTCGGAATTCCGTCGGAAATTTCCGACGGAATTCCGAGGAAGTATGAATTTCCGAGGAGATATTTCCGAGGACTTTTTTCGTCGGTATGTCGTCGGAATAGCGTTATTCCGACGACATACCGACGATTTTTTCCCTCAGTATCCCGATGTTTTCTTGTAGTGTATTATCTTGCAAAATATATTTTTGCATTGATGTATTAATACTTTGAAATAAAATTGTTTATCGTACAAAGGAAATCGTACAATATTTTTAAATTTCAGAGTGTTCATTTATTCAAATAGCTAAGTAGGAGTAATATATAATAATATGTTTGCGCTATTGTATGAACAAAAAAAGTTAGGAGCACCATTTATCATAAAATCATGGATCGTAAAATTATGGATCTTAAAAAATAAATTGATGTAAATGGGAAAAAAAAATATATGAGCATTATTTATCATGAAATTATGGACCTTAAAATAAATGGATGAAAATAGATAAATCAAATAATTATTTCTTTTTTTTTTATTTTTGCTAAAACACGTTAACCACATGTGTCTTCTCTAAATAATTAATCGTTATCTGTGTTTTAATGTTGTGTGTGTGGCCTTGGACTTGGTTTTTCATGTAAGAAGTTTGTCCAAGTTTTGGGGTTTTAATAATCAGTTCTTGATGTTTTAAATGTTTGGTTTATATATCGTGGGATTAAATGGCGACTATTATTTGGTGGACCCACTTCCTTTTTTTTTTTTCCCATCAATAAGTTTTTATATTAAAGGAATCGGGCCAAGCCCAGAAAGCATATTACAAAAAAGCCCACTAAAAAACCAACTCGGGTTAAAATTCGTTATCCAAATGGGCCCATTACATCCGGCCCAACTTGGAGAAACCCTAAAGTCATCCGGCCCATTTAAGAAAAGCATATTACTTGGTGGACCCACTTCCTTTTAATGTTTTTTTTTTCTTTCATTCTTATTTCTTAAATATCTTCCACGAAAGACTTTTTTTTTTTCTTAAATAACTTTGTAGACATTTCTAAGATCCATTCCATTTTAAGGCCTCATCTTCTTCCTATTGCTAGAACAGGTAAACATTAATTTCCTATTTCCTCTCCGCTAAAAAAAATGGTACATCTAACCTATACTAAAAAGCCAAATATAAACCCCATTTAGCCTGTCCACGTAGGACTATAAATTCTAGCCAATCATATAGCTTCATCTCTCCACATCACCACCGAATATTGGATCATCGAATTGGACATTGTTTGTGGGCCAATCATATATTGTTTTCGGCCTATCTGTAAGAAGCTTCGGTTGCGTCTTTACACGTTCCTTTCTAATTCTTCGAAACGTTAGAGGTTATTAATTCATCGCTTTAACAAACCTCTTAATACCATCAATCCGCGTCGAGCATGATCTGAGATTGATGCATCTTATCCCTCTGCAAGTTGGTCTCTATGCACCTATAAAAGGTAAGCCCTCTTTCCTTGAACATCATCCTCTCAATCCGTGATAACACCAAAGTTAATTTTATTGTGTGAATGGCTAACTAATCAATCTTTCTTCTTTAGTGGCTTCTCGCTGCAACACAAGAAACTGCGATGAACGGAGAGTCCTCATCGGTTCGAATCAGCCCTAAGCACGAAGGAGTCGTGGAGATCTCTGATTCTGTACCTCTCATTCCTCCTCTCGGGATCTCGGTCATCATGGTCACTCTCTTCTTCTTCTTCTTATGATTTGAATCTGAAATTGAAATTTGATATTGGATTATGGATTATGGAGTTTTAGTTCGTCTACGAAATGAAAGTGTATCCTTGATGTCCTGAATATTGCTTGATTGTCTGTAAGGCTTATTGTTTTGTCTATTTAACATAGAAAGTTTAGGTCTTGGATTGTTTGTGTTTAACCACAAGCGCAACATTTTTTTGTAGCTCTGTTTGAGAGAAATTTAGTGTTTGAATCCATATGTGTTTTTGATGCCAAAAATATAATTTTCTGCTGTTTATCTTTGTTTAGATACGTGGCTATGTGAGGAGATGGAGTTGAGATGAGGATGATAGCTCTCACTTCACCTTGAAATAATTGATCGACCCGTTCAAGACGACTGACTACTCGGTTACTCTCGGTTGACAAGGAGGCGTTTACTCACTGAAAAATCTCTTCCGAAGTGTTTTCCTTTCCAAGAGTCTGCTCAATTGATTGATTTTTCTTTTTTCACCTTCTCTGCAAAACTTTTTTGGTAGCCAAGAGTCACTTTTTATAAACTTCAGGCTTCTGAACTCTCATTCTAAAAATGGATTTTTGTGTGGTTCTCTCATTCTATGATCTTTTGTTCGTCTGATATGTTCGATTTCAAAAGCAAGTTGTTATCTAATTAAAGCATTGTCTTTATAGGAACAGAAGCGATGATGACAAGAGAAGAAAGCTGAGTCCTCTGGAAAGAAACAACACAATAAGTAATTTAGAAGAACAAAGGGAGCTGAAGTTGCAAGACATGTGGACTGTCCGTTGCATTAGCTTTTTTATTTTATTTCCAAGTTCAACGAAGTCAGAGCACTTCAAGTCTTTTATAGATTATGTTTTGTTGCTCTATATTTTCTAAATTTGCACCGCTCAGACATTTGCAAGTTAATAAATTTGCACTTCCACCCAGACTGGCCTTATCCAGTTTACCTTACCGGCTTACACTCACAACGCCTTATAGTTTTTAATTTAATTTCAAATCACTACAAAGTCATATGACTTCAAATCGTCAGCACATCTATTTCTTTAGCTCTATTTGTTAAGAAATAAGCACCACACTTCACTTCAAATCGTCTGCACATCGAAAGCATTATTATCTAAATGAATAATTTATTCCTGCGACACCACACTTCCTGATACCATCATTAACATCTCAAACAAGTTACATATGGTTCATTAAATCTACATAATAACAACATTCCACGAGATATATTGAAAACAAAACATTAGGAGTGCAAGAATGACACATAACATTAAGCCAAAAAAAAAAAAGAATGACACATAACATCATGCGTGAACGACAACAAATCACTTTAAAGCTGTGGAGGGATAGTTTATATGTTGCTTCGGTGAAAATGTTAAACTCATCCTCTCTAATGGTATTTTATTCACTCTCATATATGGTTACAAAATTAAAACACATATTCTTCCTTACTTCTCATGCAAGTAAATCAAAACTAAAACTCATCCGGAATAGCAGCCGACGTCTTAATAAGCATTATCACAACCACTAATAATAACAAAATATGTTACTATTCACAAAGGTGAGTAAGAAATTTCTGAATGTAAAATATATACCATCCATTTAATTAGAGTGATCACAATGGCACTACTTAATAATTAATATCCATAAATATATTTTCCTTTTATAATTTAATAATTAATAATTAGAGTGAGCACAATGGCATTAGACTTTAGAGTGATCACAAGTTTAACTTCAATCGATTACTTAATAATTCGATTACTTCATAATTAATATCCATAAATATGTTTTACTTTTCTTTTATAATTTATGTTTTTATTGCATGTACAAAAACGTAACCATCGGTTTGGCTTACTCTTCTTTACTAATAAAGATTTACTAGGTATTTTGCCCGCACATACGGGCATAAACTTCTTATGGATACTTATTAGCTTATGTTTTATTAATCTAAAACCAACATAATAAATTATTATTTATTGTTTTAAATAGTTAAATCAAACATCAAAGTATTTATATATGTCAAATATTTTTTATCAAAATATATACTTACTATTGTGTTATTTTTTTTAAAACACTCATATCTTAGAAATAGTTTAGAAAATTTTTTTATATGATTTTTTTGCTTGAGTAATATTATTATTAATTGTTTTTATCTTAAATTTTTAAAGTTTATAATAAAATATTGTTTTCAGATAGCAACACAATATAGATAAGAATAATCTTATTTTTTATAATTCTATTATATTATTTTATAATCAATTATTTAATGTAACATATAACATATAAAATTTATACTATTAAAATAAAATTCATTTTTAATAATATATAAAATTCAGTGAAGATATTGTTTATTTTTTTTAAAAATATAACACAGAAATTTAATATTATTAACATTCGTTTTAATTATATACAAGATTCATTAAGGATATTTTTAAATTAATATATTAATGACTCAGCTAATAACAGATAATAAATCAATAATTTAGTTAAAACCTAATAAAACATGACAAATAAGCAAAATTAGGGTTCCTGGAAAAATGAAGAACCTTATTCAGGTCAAGGATGGTATAGCATACTCGAGGGCTTTCAGGGATTGATGGGTGCAAGGAATTCTAGGGCATGTATTTCACCTCTTCATGCAGAGATGGAAGCATTGATATGGGCAATGGAATGTATGAAGAATTTACATCAGTTTCAAGTTACTTTTGCTACGAATTGTTCTCAATTGGTGAAGATGGTTTCAGAACCAGAGGAATGGCCGGCGTTTGAGAGTTATCTGCACGACATAAAGCTACTGAAGACATGTTTTACTAGCTCAGAGATCATTCATGTACCCCGGACGAAAAATCAAAAGGCGGATAGTCTAGCACGATGTGCCAGAAAACAATCATCTTTCGTCATTCACATGGATGCGGAGTTACCGTATTGGTTCGCAGAATCTATATGAGTCTGTTTGTTGATGACAAAAAAAAAAAAAAATAAGCAAAATTATCTAAAATCATGGAGAACATGACAAATAAGCAAAATCACTTCATAAATAATAGTGTAGATTTTATCAGTTGATTTTCATCATTCAGATATTAACATCATAATTCTTATTTACACATTTTTTAGGATAAGAATTTAATTTAGAAAACATTGTATTATTGTAAAACGTTATCGTCACATTTACTATCAAATTATATATAAAGTTATACAAATTTTAATATATAATATCTATAGGTATATACGGATAACGGTTAGCATGATCAACTTATTGCACAAGTAAATGACAAACTATTGTTCATATTTTTTTCTTCGATTTTAAGGCATCCATGTTGTCTAATTTTCTCCAAGCTACACTCATCAAGGAGAGTAATGGCATTCTCTTTGATATTGACCATTTCAGCAGCTTCTTTAAAGCTTGCTCTTTCCATCGTATCCCTATATTATGTAATAAAGAGGTTGATGCAGTGGCAAAATCAACTCTCTTATCTCTAAACTTGACAATTTTTTGTGGTGGGTAAACTTGCTTTTATTTTAATGAATCGTAGCTCGGTCAAAAAATGTGATTAATTTTAATAATATTCGTTTGGTCTTTATCACATTATTGTTTCATTGTAACAAAAGCAGTCTAGGATCATCGAAAATTAAATGAGATGTGCTAATTTAGAAAACAAGGTAAACATTATTGTTTCTTATTTTGTATATACGAATAAGTAAATATAAAATATACAATACATAATAACTAAACATCTTCATATATATTAAAATAAAAAAAAACATTATTGTTTGTCGGAAAATTTTAAGAGGCAAACACATAAGAAACGGTTCTTTTAAGTCGACAGATGATGATTTTCCACAATAAAGGTAGATGATGACAAACTTAGTTTACGATAATACTTTTTGTGTGTGACTGTATATAAAAATGAGAGCAACTTAGAAAATTTAACATTCGATTTAGATTAAGTCTACAACTATTTGTTAGATGTTTTTTTTGATGTTGTTCAGAAAAAAAAAGATGTTGTTTTGTTAAAAATAGTTGAGGTGACATATCGTTATAAGCTAAATTATAACAAACTTAAACAAAAAATCTATTTTATGATTTTACGTAGGGGTGTTCAATCCGGATATCGGTTCGGTTTCGGTTCGGTTATTTTCGGTTTTCGGTATTTTGGTTAGTAAAATATAACTACCATTCTAAATCCATATTTACTTCGGTTCGGTTCGGTTTATATACCGTCAGTTTTCGGTGTATTCGGTTTTATACCAAAAAACATAATTATTTTGTTTGAGATCATATTATATGAATTTTAGTCATATTGTCAACACAGTCATTTATTAAAAATATATTACATGTTTAAATAAATGAACAAAAAAATAAAAATGCTTCTACCATCAAATAAAATAATCAAATCTATAACTAAAATCAAAGCTTGAAATTTTGAAAATAAAAATATGAAACAAAACAGAAACATGAAAGAAAAGTTTTTCCACTCTTCCATATTTAGTGTTCATTAAAGTCATGCTTTTTCAATTGAAAATTTTCCATCAAATTTATAATCTTCATATTAATTTAGTGAAGACTAAAATAAATCAAAAAGATCAAAAAAAGACTTAGAAAATAAGATGTCTGAATTGCGATGTATTGTTATTTAGTTATAGTTCAAGTGTTTTACAAATTAAAGTTTTTTATTACTATAAAATTATGGTAATAGTTATTAACACAAATTTAACTTATATAACAAATAGATTTTCATGTATTGTTATAAATAGATACATATTTACATGTTTCTACTTTTAATCGGTTTTTGTTCGGTTTATTCGGTTTAATCGGTTATATACCAAAGCATATCCAAATCCTACGGTTTTTATAAAATTATATCCATTCGGTTTATATGGTATATATCAAAACCAAACCATATTGTCTATTTCGGTTCGGTTCGGTTCGGTACGGTTCGGTTTTACCATATTGAACAGCCCTAATTTTAAGAGTTAATTAAATTTATGATTTGTAAAATAGATAGACAAGTTTAACATGATAAATATATAAAAAGTAAATTAATGTTTAGCTAAAAATGAATTGAACATTTTAAATATATTTAAATTATTTGTATATTTGTTTACCCGCCCGTAGGGCGGGTTTAACCCTAGTTGATATAAAAGTAGCAAGAGATTACAAAATATTATAAGCTCTAGATAATCTCATGCTCAAAATCTTAAGGCATAACTGAAATAAGAAACCCGAAGAGTTAATATGGCCCAAATTTGAGATATGAAAATACCCAATAAATAAAGCGAAGAAGAGAAAGCCCGAATACAAAGCTCAAGAAGAGGAGCCTCTTTCCTTAGTTTGAAGAAGCCCGATAGAAGGTGATTAATCGACAATGGTGGTCATCAGATGTAAAACCGAAAACCAGAATTGCATAGTTTCAGATGCGAATTTCTCATTTTGATCCCAAAAGAATGAGATTTTGTTTCTGATAAGGGAGTCGATTTGTGAGAAGATTGAAGCTGGCTCTCTATTTATCTCAACGTTTCCTTCTCGTCTCTGTCCAGTTCGTATCATATTATGTTTTTTAAAATTCTGCAGGTTCGTTGATTCTTTAAATCAGATGTCTTTTTTTCCAATTTCGATTTAAAGCCTTGAACTTTCTCTCAAGATCTATAGCGGAAGATCATCGATGTCAAACGCCGAAGGCCACCGTCTCTGTTCTAACAACTGGGGTTTCCTCTCCGCAACCATGAATCTTTGCTCCAACTGCTACGGCAATCTATGCCTCAGGCAACAAACTCGCATGAAATCCACCGTCAAATCTTTTCTCTCCTCCTTCGTCGTCACAGATCGTTTCCGTCTCTTCTCTGATGATCTAAACCTCTCGTTTGAAACCCATCAGCCGACCTGAGATAAGGCCAAGAACGTATCGAATACGATGACTCAAACGACAAAACAACCATATATAACTGGATGGACCTTTCATTGTAAGATTAGTAAGATGGTGAGGATGATGATCATGGGACAGAAACTAACCTTTTTATAGGTCGAGTTTCACCGACTCATAGGGGATAAAAAACATTGAATGAGGAATCGTGGTTTGTGTGGGTCCAAGGAGTTAAGAAAGCTCTTAATGGCGATGGAGCACTTCATCCAGTTATGAAGCAGAAGATATTTATTGCAGACGAAACGACAGGAACGAAGATCGACACAGATATTAAAGAACTTCTATTGTAGTTTGACCTTTTGGAGCTTGAAAATACGAAGAACCAGAATTTACAGTCGACATCAACAAAGAAGGAGAACGGAAAACGTGAAAATGTTGTGAGCTTGCGTTGATTTTTTAAACCCAAAAGTAATGTTAGTGAACATAATATTTTTTAAGCCCAAAAGGTAAAGCCCGTGAATATAATATTTTTTTAAACCCCGAAAAAAATACAATATTAGTGAGCAAACTTAAGCCCAACACGAAGAAATAAGGCCCATTATTGATAAGTTTAAATGATGCGGCGCGTTTCAGGAAAAGCGGACACGTGTCAACCCCTCAGAGAGCGAGTTTCCAGCTGGATGGCCTAGGAGAGAGGCAGACAATTTTATATATATATAAATTTTCTAAAATATTTCTAATATGTAAGTGTTTCTAAAATTTCAACAAAATTGGATCCAAACTGCAGTTTTGCCTGATAAACAAAAGAGCATCGAACATATGATGCATAAATATGCGAACATATGTTTGCATGAATACGAATTCATGGACTCTCTAGTAGGAGGTAATCATTTTTAGTTTGTAAGCATTGATTTATTATATTTACAAGCATTGGACTTATTTACAATTTTTTCTTATATATAATTGAACAGAATTTTGCGTTTCGCCGGAGGAGGCATGACTCAGATGAACAATGTCGCTAACTATCGGAGAGTGGAATTTTTTTCTTTCATACTTGTGTTTTGTTTTTCATTATTTTACTATCACAGTTTTGAGCTTTGATTTTAGTTTTAGATTAATTATTTTATTTGATGGTGGAAGCGTTTCGATTCTTTTTTTATAATTCTTTAACATTCTTTTATGTATGACTTCTGGGAATTTTTAATAAAACGTTAGCTTTTGACATGACTCTTTAAATTTTATATAATATGAAACCAAACCAAATAATAATGTGCTTTTGTATAAAATCGAATAAACCAAAAATCGATAATATAAAAACTGAACCAAACCAAATTAGTTATGGTTTTAAAAATGAACCAAAATGAAAAAATGAAAAAAAAATGAAACTGGACCGAAATCTGGATCGAACATACTAGACATAAGCTTTGACACAAATATCTTATTAACTATACTAACATTGGTAGTTATGTAAATACCCGAATTCGGACAAGTTTCACTGTCGTTTCAAAACAAATAAGCATTTTTCATTCCTTTTTAGTGAACATTCCTCGTTGATTTATTTGTCATTTTTCAATACCATCGTTTATTTGAAGCCTTGTTTGATAAAAGAGGAGAGGTTAAGATCAGGTCATATGTAAGCCATTGGTTATTAGATGTCAGTCAAATTACAGTCATCGATTCCAAAAGAAAATCAAGATAAACAAAAACGGATAATCAAATGAAATTAAAGAACACAAACAAATGATGACATAAAATATTTCATCTATTATTAGTTCATGTAATAAATAAATCCAAATAAACTATATTTACATTACATAACACAAAAGTTTTAATCCCATTATCTACCACCTTCTAAACAAGCTTGCCTTTCCAAGACTCTATCTCTCTTTTTTTATCTAACAAGAATTTACAGAGATTTATCCAAATCAAAACATAAGAACATAACTTAAAACTCATTTTTCTTCAATCAAGGATCATGAAGAAACAAAGTCGATAGCCTCTAACCAAGTTGTTTGATTCAGTTGAATAGAGCCACTGAGACTCCAGAGTTGTCCTCGTTGCGGTTTATCCGCCTATACCTTTTCTGCAATGGGGCTGCTGGAGCTTCGATCTTATCCTCGCCTAAATCAAACGGTTTGTCTAAACCGTATCTGCCAAGTTGGAAAATCAAAGTTTTCCTAGGTGTACTATACGCGAAATGTGACTGCTTCGCTATTAATGTCTGTGATAACAAAACCAGTCAGATCAACAGAATGGAATATCATGAATTCTACTAATGGTCCCAGTTTTACTTACTGCTTCTCTTATAGTCTTTGACACATGAAACAGTTGTTTCAAGTCTTCATGCTCGACCCCACAGATAATCTTCACCTGTAATAGTATCCAAAAATCTGTCGGTAAGTCTTATACCATGAAATGGTCAAAGTTTGACTTCAAACCAAATATACATAGTAATAAAAGTTTTCCAGATATGGAAAGTATAAATTTAACCTTCACAGAACGAGATAGCTTTGACTCTCAGCTTAATCTATAACTTTTATGTAACAAAAAATAAAATCCCAACCAACTAACCAAAAAAAATTAATAGAACCCACAGATCATAAAGGGATAACAACCAGTTATTAATGAAGTTAAACACTTCATCCACAAACGATAGTTTGATTTTTAGCTCAATCAGATTAAATGAGGTAAAATCTCAACAAACTAACAGAAACAAGAAATCACCCAAAAAATTGATGAGATTAAACAGAATCATGGCCAATACGATTTTGGATCCTTTTTTTTTTTTTTGGTGAACTACGATTTTGAATCTTAAAACAATAAAAAGGTTTTAACTTTCAGCTCAATCAAATAAATACTCAGTAAATCTAGATGAAATCTCAACTAACTAAGTAAAACCCATGAAACAAAATGTGATCAAATTAACAAAACTTTCTCATTTTCAATACGATTTTGAATCTCAGAACAACAAAAAGGGTGTTAATCTTTAAGCTCAGTCTAAAAGAAAGCTTTAGAGATGAAACAAACCAGAATATCTAGAGGAAGATCTTCAAGCTCTCGGCTTTGACCACCTGTACCCAAAGTTTTATCACAGAGCTTCTTCGATGAGATTGTTCCAACAGGTGAAGTGAAAACCGAATCTCTTGTCTCTGAAATGAGAACCCTCTTCCTCCCGAAACCTCTCTTGTACTGAACCAACTCTAACTCTATTCCTAATCCTCCTTCTTCCACACCACGACGTTGCTTCAAGTTCGACTTCTGGGCAACTATTCTCTTCTTCCCCAATGCCATTTCTTTTGCTAAATCGATTCTTACTTCACAGTATCTGCACCAGAAAACAATTGAAAAAACTCAGATATTTGTTTTTGAATTTAATAAACTCGAAAAACAGGGGATTTAAATAAAAGAAGCGAACCTATATATACTCAAAATGTCTCCAAGTATGTTTGATGAACTAAGAGCTGAGAAAAATGATTGATTTTTCTTTTTCGAGTTGTGACAAGAGATTACCTCTCACCTGTCTGTACTTATATGGTAAAGATATTATCTTTTTTTATTTTTTATTTTTTACTTTTTAAGTCAAATTAATTTATTTTCTAGAACGAGAAAACGCCCGAAACTTCCTTGGCCAAAATATCTTTCATTTTTAATTTTAAATTTATTTACCCTTCGTTCTCCCTCCTTTCTTGTGGTAAGCAAAAGACGGCCCAAAAACTAGCCGTTGGGCAAACACGTGGTGAACCCTGAGTCAGAGTAGGAATCAACGTGCTGACGTGGCGACAAGTTGTTCGTTTGTCGGTTTGGTCTCACACGGCTTCGTTCTTAGGATTCCACCAGCAGCAGAGGAAATCTTTCTGGTCTCTGACACAGTCCTCTTTCTTTAATGCCTAATCTAAACACTTTATCAGTTATCACCGACCAAATGATTCAATAAATTACTCCTGTCTTTCATCCATATAATGTTTATTATTGAATTTTTGTGCAGTTTATTGGAACTTAAGTTCTAACAAAAATATTATATGGAACTGATTTTGTTATGTCATTTATAACATTATGAAGTTCACAAAGATAAAAGAGAAAAAAAAAATATGCATACATCATATTATTATATATCTCTTCCTTTTTTATTTAACAATCATCTTCTTGAGTAACAAATATGCATGCCATTAATTGAGAATAACATGTTAACTATCTTTTGTTGCATCTCTTCAATCAAAGGAAAACTGTGTGTTTTACTACTGGAAGTTCTTAGGTAGCATATAACTAATGAACAGTCTAAGGATTTGCTAAAACAAATTGGGCAATGTTTTCTTCTGAATAAGAGATTAACTATTAATAAATAATAGAAAATTCTCCTATAACAAAACTAAGTATGATTTTGTGCCACTCATTGATAATCAATATCCAAAGATATGCATATATTAACATCATTTCTATCATACTCTTTCTTTTCCCCCTCTAATTTATTGAAAACATACATTAGTTCAGAATCTTACTATAAACTCAACTAGTTTTAAGTCTATCTCTTTAATTAATTGAAATGTTTTTTATGGGAAATTCTTCAAAAAAATATCTAAGAAATGTTATTTTGACTAAAAGAATAAAACCAAAAGAAATTTTAGGTAAATATAATTTGAGATCTTAAATTTTAAATCTTAAACCAGATTTCTCAAACTCCACCGTCAAATCTAAATATTTAGTTTAGATTAGTAACCGTGGAAATATAAGTGTTTTTTTACCATTTTAATAAAAAATATTTTAGTAACTTTGATCTTTATGAGCTATTTTGTAATAAAAACTTGGTATTGCTTTTCTATGATATTTTTCTTCTTCTATTACAATGAAATTCCAAATTCAAACATAGATAATTATACATTTTCCTGATTTTTGTTTATATAAAAATTATATTTTGGTCAAAGTATTTTTAAAGGAAATGAAATAAATAATGTATTATTTATGCTAAAAAGAAAAAAAATATTATTTTGGTAACATGTTTTCAGACTCAGTGATATTAATCTAACACACTTTCAACTTCGAGACATTTTGGTTTTCAATTAAGTTTTATATAGTCTTCTATAAAACCCTATCCACATTTCTTCTTTCTTTGCTTTATGTGCTTTTTTGTTTTCTCTTTCCATCCAGATTGGAACATACATTCTTTATATCCCAAATTCTTATATATATTTTATTCTCTTTTTGCCAACTCAACTTCATCTTTTACCACCATATATTTGTTTCTTACTCTTTCAACACGTTGGATTTCTCTTTACAAACTCGGCACCTTTAATGGGTGAAGACATTGAGTTCAGATATTTGTATTTCAACATTCTTCAGCAGTTCCTCAGCATTCTTACCGCTCCGCTTCCGCCGTCTATCATTCAGTTAATCTCAACCTCCAGTCACATGATCAAGAAGAGCCGGAAGCTAATTCAGTTTCAATACTTTAAGGTTTTTGACAATGAGACCTACAAATTATTCAGAACTCTTTTAACATGTGAGAGTGGCAAGAAAGAAAATGATACAAATTAACCTATATTTCTGAAAAACCTAATGCTGATTCTATGATATCTTGCATATTTACATTGTTTTATCCATTCATCCATGAGCATTTTCATCATATAGATTAGGATTTAGCCATGTCTAGGTTGCATTTTGCATTCATTGTCCTTATTAGGTGCTGGAGTGTGCCATGGAGTGATTTGAGATGTTTGGGAGCATTGTCATCCAAAAGGCCGTGAAAGATGAGTATGGATGGAGCCTTTAGAGAAATCTTCTGTTGCTAAGATTTTGTGGAGACACAGAAAATTGAGTTAGCTTTCTAATGGAAGTGGTTTCAAGTCATTTGGAGGTGTAATGAAGGAGTTATGATCAATTTACTAGAGGCATATCCATCATGGTCGAGCATCGCAGAGTGACCTCTCAGAGCGACCTACCGAGGTCGCTCCCAGCCAGAGCGACCAGTCCAGAGCGACTACCTCAAGTCACTCCCAGCCAGAGCCACCAGCCAGAGCGACCAGCTCAAGTCACTCGCGTTTTGACGCGTCGAGACACAAAAAAACGCGTCGGGGGCGACCTCCTGGAGCGACTATGCTAGGTCGCTCCGCGTGTTTTGCTTGGACGATTTTTATGTTATTTCAGGGGCCTTTTGGTCATTTGTTTTGATGTTTTACACTTTCTAAACCTAAGTTAAGTACTTTGTAAGCCATGGGAGGCAAGAGAATCTCTTTTCTAGAGAAGAACTAGTAAAAAAACCTCTTTTGATTCAGATTTCATTGCTTTCATCTTGTGTTCTTGTTGATTTCTTATCTATTTCTCTACATGGTTAATCTAAAATCCAATATGGGTTTAAGAGGAATCATGAAGATTAGTGAGTAATCACCTTTTGAATTCATGGGTTAGGGAGATTAAGGGTGATTAGGTTAGAGCTAGGATGTTTTAGTGTAGATCATTCTTGTTCCTTGCTAGTAGAGTATTCATAATGCATCTTCTGAGTTGGCCACTCAAAAGTTGATCAATAGGCATTTCTCACCCAAAAGGTGTTTGATGAAATGCCTGAGACAACTCTCCTAGGCTTTTAGTATACTTTGCCAAAGACATTTGTTGTTAAAGATGCTAAGATAGCTAATAGACTTGTTAGTAATGATTGCTTTCATATTATTCAACCAAAGACATTTGATGTTTGAGATATGTTAGCAAATGAGCATTCATCTAGACATAGAGCTTGCTTAAAATTGTGTCTAGGCTTAAGGTTGATAGTTTGATTGATCGTTTGCCATCCTTAGTTCGATACTTGATCACCCAAGGTCTAATCCCTATGCCCATGAGTTCTCTTTTCCCTTAGTCAAGAAAGTATCATTCTGTTATTGCTTTCTAGTTTTAGTCATAGCTTAAAACCCATCTAAATCATTGGTTGCACTTAGATTAAGTGAGTACTTGCATTCTCAGTGCTTTGATATCCCTCAGAATTGGTTCGACAATCTTTTATACTACAACATTTGTCTTAGGAACCTTGAAAACTCCTAACATCAAATTGGCGCCGTTGCCAAATTCTGAGTAGATTTCAACATTGAGATTTAGTCACTTGCTTGAGACTAAGTCATTTTTATTTTATTTTGTTACTGATTCTTCTTCATTTCCCTTTAATCTACAGGTGCATGAACTTGAGGAGCAGGGGTCCATCAAACCAAGTTCCAAGAGCTGCAGACATCCGAGCTTTAGAGAGAGAGTGTGCTAGAAAGAGAAGAGAAGAAGAGCAACAGGCTCACTTGCAGAGATTGGACACTGATATGGAAGACATACCTCAAAATGATGCGGGTGTCAATGAAGCTAACAACGTTCCAC
Organism: Brassica rapa; assembly: GCF_000309985.2. Classification (NCBI taxonomy): domain Eukaryota; kingdom Viridiplantae; phylum Streptophyta; class Magnoliopsida; order Brassicales; family Brassicaceae; genus Brassica; species Brassica rapa. The sequence continues at coordinate 19,174,318 of NC_024795.2, read as the reverse complement.
AAAACCAACAGCGAGCAGCTCGACCCATTGGCACTTACGACCACCCCAACATTCATGGTCATAGATTGGGAATCCGAGCACCAGCTGTGGCAGCCAACAACTTTGAGATCAAATCAGGACTCCTCAACGTGATAGAGAACAACAAGTATCATGGATTGGCTCTAGAGGATCCATTTGATCACTTGGACAGGTTCGACAGCTACTGTGGGTTGTCAAAAACAAATGGTGTGTCCGAAGATGCCTTAAAGCTCAAGCTATTCCCTTTCTCTTTGGGGGATAAGGCACGTCAGTGGGAGAAGTCTCTACCCAGCGACTCCATCACCACTTGGGATGACTGCAAGAAAGCATTCTTGGAGAAGTTCTTCTCTACTTCAAGAACTGCTAAGCTGAGAAACGAGATTTCCAACTTTCAACAGAAGAACTTGGAAGGTTTCAGTGAAGCCTGGGAGAGATTCAAGGGCTACCAAGCTCAATGCCCACACCATGGCTTCTCTAAGGAGAGCTTGCTGAGCACATTCTACCGTGGTGCTCTTCCTAAGTACAGAGCCAGACTGGATACAGCTAGCAATGGATTCTTCTTGGAGAGAACTGAAGAGGATGCAGAAGAGCTGGTTGACAACATGGTAAAGAGTGATGCAGTCTACAGTGGAGACCATGACAGAGGCAATAGAACAGATGATAAGCAGACGAGGAAAGAGATCAAAGCTTTGGAAGACAAGATCGACCTACTCATTGCTGAAAAAGCCACCCAAGAGCAGCTGAAGTTTGTTGGTAACTCCAAGCAGGAAGATCCACTTGCTGTCAATGAGGTTGATGGTTTGGAAGGTCAAGAGGAGTTGTGTTTCATTAACAACAATGGTAGCTGGTACAAAAAAGAGCCAACTTTCAGTACAACAACTACCAACAGTAATCCTATCCAACCAACAACCAGAGTGGTTATCCGCCTAGAAACAACCAGCAAGGCAGCTATCAGCCTCAGCAAAACCCCTCGTCTGGTTCCTCTGCTCCTCAAGAGAGCAGCACTGATACCTTACTGAAACAAATCTTGGAGTCTCAGACTAGAAGTGAGAAGCATGTTGGTTATGAGTTGAAGAACCTTCATACCAAGATTGATGGGAGTTACAATGAGCTCAACAACAAATTCTCACACCTTGCTTCTACAGTCAGGAATTTAGAGAATCCGTTTGCTTCCATGAACACTCACCAGAATCGCCAGCAAGGATCTCTACCTGGAAAGTCTGACCAAAACCCCAAGGAGGCCAAGGCTATCACCCTTAGGAGTGGTAAGCAGTTACCTCATAGAACCCTCACCAAGGATGCTGAGAAACTAAGTGAGGGGGTTGCCATCAACATAGATGATGAAGTGGTGATTGTTGATGAGAAGATCAATGACGAGATCTTGGAGAAGATAGTGGAAGCCAAAGGTAAAGGAAATGTTGGGGAAGAGAAGAAGACATTAAAGGATGGTGAAGTTGTTACTCCAGCAAGTGAAAGTTATTTTGTTCCTCCTCCCTATGAACCCAAACTTCCATTCCCTGGTAGATTCAAGAAGCAGCTGCTAGAGAAATACAAGGCTCTGTTTGAGAAGCAAATGAGTGAAGCTCAGGTTGCAATGCCCATCATCGATGCTTTTATGTTGATTCCTCAATACAGCAAGTTCTTGAAAGATGCTGTAGCTGCAAAGAAGAAGCAGATGGAAGGCATGATGATTCTTACCCATGAGTGCAGTGCCATCATCCAGAGGCTTGATGTTCCAGAGAAGTTAGAGGATCCAGGAAGCTTCACACTACCTTGTGCTCTTGGACCTATGGTATTTGAGAAATGTCTCTGCGATTTGGGAGCTAGTGTCAGCTTGATGCCTTTGTCTGTTGCAAAAAGCTTGGATTCACTCAGTACAAGAAGTGTAGACTCTCTCTGGTATTAGCTGATCGTTCAGTGAAGTATCCTGTGGGCATCTTAGAGGACCTCCCTGTGAAGATTGGAAGGTATGAGATACCTACAGATTTTGTGGTGCTTGAGATGGGTGAGGAGGCTCAAGACCCATTGATTCTAGGAAGGCCATTCTTAGCAACAGCAGGAGCTATTGTTAATGTGAAGGAAGGCACGATTGATCTCCATTTGGGTAAAGAGAACATCCTACACTTTGACATCAAGGAGAAAATGAGGAAACCAACTGTGTTCGGGCAAGCCTTCTACATTGAAGAGATGGCCACTCCTGCTGACGAGCATCTTGAAGAGTTACCACCTGAGGACGACGAGGAGGGAGCATCTCTCTCTACTCATTCCCCATAGAAGGTAAACCACCACACTCCCTTGTATATACCATTTCATTTTTGCATATTAGTCTTCTTTTGGGTAGCTCTCTCTACTTGACAACACAGAGACTGTGTAACTCAAGTTTGGGGGAGGTACCAAGTATTTGATCATGTTTGCTTTGATGTTGTTTCATTGAGTCATGCATTGCATACCTATTTGCATATAAAAAAAAACATTCATTTAGTTTGCATCATTTGCATTTCTAGGAGAGTCTAGAGCATATAGGTTGCATTCACTTGCATTAGGAGCAATGATTTTAAATGCCTTGTAAAGAACACTACGTTGCACCTGAGTAGCTTTTGCACCTCTCAAAAAGACTTGTATGTTTCGAGCCTTGAAAACTCTTCCTGAAACTTGTTGATTGCTGAAACTCAGTCTTTGAAGCTAACTACAACCTTATTTGAACTGAACGAACTTAATGCTTCTTGCTCATGGTCCCTTGTGTACTAAGTCATGGCTATACACACTTGAGTTGTCACATCTTTTATGCCAATCTTTTTTGACAAACTCTAGTGGTAGACCACTCCCAAAACCTTTCCCTCCTTTTAAGCTTTCATTGTTTGATGAGTGAGGCCTTTTTCGGAAAGTCTTACATGTGCATAATGTTGAGAGTATCGGGAACGACAATGCTTGATCTTCATTCATGCTAGATTGGGCACTCTATTGTCTAGCTATAGGTGGGGGGGGGGGGTGAGTGTTGTGATTATGATTTGGGAGAAATGAAAAAGAAAAAGAATAGACTCTTTGTGCTTAAGTGAATTGTTTTATTGGGATAAGTAGAGAAGCCTCTAGCTCAAGTTTTGAAAGTATTGGCCCCCAACCTAAAAAAAAAAAAAAAGAGAAAAGAAAAAGAAAAAAAAAAGAAAAAGAGGCTAGCAAAGTTGTTAGGAGCTAAGAAATATTTTGAGGTTCTGAAAAAATCCCTTGTAGATTTCAAAGAGAAGGAGTTAAAGTTCTTAGGATCTTTTGGTGAGAGATGTGAGTTGGGTTTGACATTTGGGAATGATTGTGTAATTGTATGTTTAGAAAAAGGGTAGAACAATGGAGATTGAGCATTGTATGCATGAGTTGATCCCTTTCTTAGATATATTATGTGCAATGTCAAGGCTACTTGTTTCGAGAGTAAACCACCTTAAAGATCATATGTTTTGAACCTCTTGAATCACTTGAATAAAAGCCTTCCCTTACCCAACCAAATGACTTGGACCAACTGACCAGTTGCAAGAATTCACCTGATGTTTTGTGCTTAATGAATGTGAGAGTTGGTTGATTTGAATGTGTGGATGCTTGATGATGAGTGTAAGGGCAAAAAGAGTTGAGATAGGCCTAGAGAAGCTAGAGTGTAATAAGAGAGTGTGCTAATTGTGTTTGCTAGTTGTGTTTCTTTTGGCTATGAGCTCCCAACTTCAAACCTCTCTCCCTATGAGTTCTAGAAAGTTCACTTGTGGACAAGTAAAAGAACAAGTTTGGGAGAGTTGATATCTTGCATATTTACATTGTTTTATCCATTCATCCATGAGCATTTTCATCATATAGATTAGGATTTAGCCATGTCTAGGTTGAATTTTGCATTCATTGTCCTTATTAGGTGCTGGAGTGTGCCATAGAGTGATTTGAGATGTTTGGGAGCATTGTGATCCAAAAGGGGGTGAAAGATGAGCATGGATGGAGCCTTTAGAGAAATCTTCTGTTGCTAAGATTTTGTGGAGACACAGAAAATTGAGTTAGCTTTCTAATGGAAGTGGTTTCAAGTCATTTGGAGGTGTAATGAAGGAGTTATGATCAATTTACTAGAGGCATATCCATCCTGGTCGAGCATCGCAGAGTGACCTCTCAGAGCGACCTACCGAGGTCGCTCCCAGCCAGAGCGACCAGTCCAGAGCGACTACCTCAAGTCACTCCCAGCCAGAGCCACCAGCTCAAGTCACTCGCGTTTTGACGCGTCGAGACACAAAAAAACGCGTCGGGAGCGACCTCCTGGAGCGACTATGCTAGGTCGCTCCGCGTGTTTTGCTTGGACAATTTTTATGTTATTTCAGGGGCCTTTTGGTCATTTGTTTTGATGTTTTACACTTTCTAAACCTAAGTTAAGTACTTTGTAAGCCATGGGAGGCAAGAGAATCTCTTTTCTAGAGAAGAACTAGTAAAAAAACCTCTTTTGATTCAGATTTCATTGCTTTCATCTTGTGTTCTTGTTGATTTCTTATCTATTTCTCTACATGGTTAATCTAAAATCCAATATGGGTTTAAGAGGAATCATGGAGATTAGTGAGTAATCACCTTTTGAATTCATGGGTTAGGGAGATTAAGGGTGATTAGGTTAGTTCTAGGATGTTTTAGTGTAGATCATTCTTGTTCCTTGCTAGTAGAGTATTCATAATGCATCTTCTGAGTTGGCCACTCAAAAGTTGATCAATAGACATTTCCCACCCAAAAGGTGTTTGATGAAATGCCTGAGACAACTCTCCTAGGCTTTTAGTATACTTTGCCAAAGACATTTGTTGTTAAAGATGCTAAGATAGCTAATAGACTTGTTAGTAATGATTGCTTTCATATTATTCAACCAAAGACATTTGATGTTTGAGAAATGTTAGCAAATGAGCATTCATCTAGACATAGAGCTTGCTTAGAATTGTGTCTAGGCTTAAGGTTGATAGTTTGATTGATCGTTTGCCATCCTTAGTTCGATACTTGATCACCCAAGGTCTAATCCCTATGCCCATGAGTTCTCTTTTTCCTTAGTCAAGAAAGTATCATTCTGTTATTGCTTTCTAGTTTTAGTCATAGCTTAAAACCCATCTAAATCATTGGTTGCACTTAGATTAAGTGAGTACTTGCATTCTCAGTGCTTTGATATCCCTCAGAACTGGTTCGACAATCTTTTATACTACAACATTTGTCTTAGGAGCCTTGAAAACTCCTAACATCATTCTACACGTACAATTCTTGATCTTTTTGGGTTGGCCTCAAAACGGGAAAATGGCCTATTGCTTTAGAGATGCAATCCTTCGGAAGAGAAGATTATGCTGAACAAATCAAAAAGAAAATAAGGGTGACGAGGATAGACAAAGGAAGAGAGAAGGATAAGGAAATTTAGATGAGAATTTACTTACCGAAAATAAAGAATGAGAGAGAAGAGATGACCGCTACATAGACTAAATATTCTGCTTATTTTTTTGGTAACACAAATTTTCATTAAAACATAACTTTAGACTCCATTATTCATAGGAGTCATTACAATAGATTCATCATCCCACAGAGCTTGCTTTCCAAAAGAAACGGCATCTCTGTTTTTACCACAATGAATCCACGAGAAGGAGATAATTCAGAAGCTGAAGATAAACAAATTATATCAGCTACAATCCCATAGATTTCTGCTCCCATCGGAGGAGAGGGCTTTCACCAGCTTGGGCGAGTCAGATTCAAACCTCACTTGACGGAGTCCCTTCTAAATGCATGCTAGGATAGTTTCCCTAAGTGCTAAGCTCTCCGCAACCAACAGGGAGCTAACAAGATGACAGTGAGCCATGAAGGAGACTCTGTTTTCGCCTGAAACCAGCACCTACCCCAAGAGACCCTGTTTTCAGATCGATTATGGTTGCGTCTGGTGGGAGACAAGGGTGCTAATGCTCTGTTCCGTTAGCCATTCCCATACCGCAACAGTGGCTTTGCAAATAATTTCCTCAGAGGTAGCTTCTCTATTTTTGAAGACAAGGTTGTTTCTTGCTAACCCACCATAAGGACCATAGGATCCACGGAGCCACCTGGCTATTATGAACTGTGATGTATATTGATTAGTATCCTCCCAACCGCCCACTCTTAATATCCACAAGACGGAGAGTTAAGCCAAGTACAAATCATCAATAACCAAATCCTAAGCTAATGGAGTCCTTTCATAGTATAAGGTCCACGTACAAATATCTGTAACAAACTCTGTTGATTTTATTCTTTGTTTGACTTAATAAGCTTCTTCTTCAATTACGTAAAGCTTCCTCTTCCAAAGATCTCTTCCTAGCTTCCTCTTCTAATGACCTCTTCCTTCTCGTAATATATACTCTCCATGGCATATCAATACCCCCCTTTCGTAGACCGAGCTTGCCCTCAAGCTCGTATGATGGAAACTGCGTCTTAAATTCCTTCATCCTCATCCAAGAAGTCTCATGCGCCGGTAGATTCTTCCACTGTACCAAGACTTCCAAAAATCCATCTCCACTATAACGAGTATCCAACAACTCCAACGGTTCCACGATCAACTCCTCTTCCACAGACAACACAGGTGGTAAAGGTGTAACCCTTTCACCACGCCCTATCACTGGTTTCAATTGAGAGACATGAAACACTGGGTGGATCTTCGACTCTACCGGTAAACGTAGTCGATAAGCCACTTTTCCAATTCTCTCTAGCATCTCGTAGGGCCCATAGTAACGAGCAGCCAACTTCTGACAAATACGCTTCTGCACCGACTGCTGTCTATACGGCCTCAGCTTCAAATAAACCAATGAACCAACATCAAACTCCAAATCTCGACGATGTTTATCAGCATTGTTTTTCATAATCTCATGCGCTCGCAACAAATGTTTCTTCACATCATTCAACAATGCATCTCTTTCTTTCAACATCACTTCCAGCTCAAAGTTTTGCGTGAACCGTCTTCAAATCGTAATAACGACGGTGGATCACGGCCATATACCAATTTGAAAGGAGAACACTGTGTTGCTGTATGGTAAGAGGTATTGTACCACAATTCAGCCCACATTAAGTACTTAGCCCATGTCTTGGGATGAGTAGACGCAAAGCACCGTAGATACGTTTCCAAGCATCTATTCAAAACCTCAGTCTGACCATCTGATTGAGGGTGGAAAGCTGTGCTAAAGCGCAACTTCGTGTCTGAAGCTTTAAAACATTCCCTCCAAAAGTTACTCAAAAACACCTTATCCCTATCCGATATAATCGACTTAGGATATCCATGTAAGCGTACAATCTCAGAAAGAAACTTCTGAGCCACCTCAGCTGCTGTGAAAGGATGTTTCAATGTCAAGAAGTGACAGTATTTGCTCAAGCGATCAACCAAAACCAAGATAACATTTACGCCTCGTGACGAAGGTAAGCCCTCAACAAAATCCATCAAAATGTATTCCCATATCCTGGTAGGTAGCTCTATTGGTTGAAGCAAACCAGCAGGAGACAATGTGGAATACTTATGCGTCTGACAAATCTCACAAGCAGCCACATACTCACTGACATGTTTCCTCAATTGAGGCCAGTAAAAGCATTCTCGAATACGTTTTAACGTCTTTAACACTCTCGCATGTCCTCCTAGCAATCCATCATGGCACTCTTGTAAAATGAGAGGAATGTATTGCGATGTTTTTGGCAACACCAAACTCCCCTTATATAACAGCCGGCCTTGATTCAACGTATAGCCACTTTTCACTGCCTCACCATTTTGCAATTTAGCAATCATCTCCTGAATACCCTGATCAGTCTAAATCTCCGCTAAAATGTCCTTCATATGTAGTGTTGCCGGAATTGTCAAAGAACACAACCTCGTTTGTAATTCAGCAGCTGAATACTGAACAATTCTAGAGAGTCCATATGCTACCTTATTCTCCGTTCCCACCTTGTACTCAATGTCAAAATCATACCCCAATATACGTTTCAGCCATCGTTGATAATCCAACGTCACCTCCCTTTGCTCAAGCAAATATTTCAAGCTTTGTTGATCAGTTCGCACCAAAAATTTTCTTCCCAAAAGATAATGACGCCACTTTTGTATAGATATCACGATAGCCATCAGTTCCCGTTCATAAATGGGTTTTAGTTGCTCTTTTGAGGTCAAGGCATGACTGAAGTAGGAAATTGGATGCCTATCTTGCATTAGAACCGCTCCTAATCCAAACCCTGAAGTGTCTGACTCGATGACAAACATCTTAGTGAAGTCTGGTAGCGCTATTACCGGAATTGTTGTCATCGCCACCTTAAGCTTATCAAATGCTAATTGCGCCTCTGTTGCCCACAAAAACTGCTCCTTCTTTAAAAACTTGGTAATTGGCTTAGCTAACATCCCATAAGCTTGAACAAATTTTCTATAGTATCCAGTGAGCTCCAAAAACCCTCTCAAATCCTTAACCGTTCTCGGATTTGGCCAGTTTGTAACTGCTTCAATCTTTTTAGGATCTGTTGAAACTCCCAAAGCAGAGATCACATGTCCAAGATACTCCACCTTCCTCTGGCCAAACTCACACTTCTTTCTATTAGCAAATAACGACTGCTCTTCAAACACCTTTAGAACCGCTGCTAGATGTTGCACATGCTCCTCCAATGTTGAGCTATATACAAGTATGTCATCGAAGAAGACTAAAACGAATTTTCGCAGGAACGGCTGAAACACCTCATTCATCAATGCTTGGAAAGTGGCTGGTGCATTGGTCAAGCCGAAAGGCATGACCAAGAACTCATAATGACCTTCATGAGTACGGAACGCAGTCTTCTCCACATCTGCCTCTTTCATTCGAATTTGGTGATAACCCGACCTCAAATCAAGCTTAGAGAAGTATTTAGCTCCATGTAACTCATCCAGCAACTGATCAACGATCGGAATAGGGTATTTATCAGGGATTGTTACTCTGTTCACCGCCCTATAATCCATGCAGAATCTCTAAGATTTATCCTTCTTTTTAACCAACAATACGGGACTAGAATAGGGACTGTGACTTGGTCTTATTGAACCACTAGCTAACATCACCTGAACGCTCTTCTCCATAACGTCTTTGTGTATCTGAGGGTACCTATACGGTCTTACACTCACTGGTCCCGTTCCTGGTTGCAAAGTGATACCGTGTTCTCTGCCCCGTATCGGCGGTAACTCAGTCGGCTCCCTGAAAATATGTTCAAAGGACTTCAGCACTTCCAGAATCGTCTCATGAATCTCCAGTTGAGCAACACCAGGCTTGCCTCCTTTTAGCATCAAGTGTAAAGTAGGATCTCCCACTAGCTTAACCTTCTGTCCTTGATACCAAAACACATATTCATGTCTCTCCCAGTCAATTTGGCATCTACCAAGTGTTCTCAGCTACTGCATGCCCAAAATCATATCGATCTGCCCCAGCTCCAAGACAATAAAGTCTGCTACAAACTTCACGTCTTGTAGATCAAAAACTACATTTCTGCACACCCCGCCTCCTTGAACTGCCACTCCAATTCCCAATAATATGTCCAATCCTCTCAGCGTTTCTACTCTCAGTTTAGCTTGACAAGCTAACGCCGGAGTGATAAAGTTGTGCGTTGCTGCGCTGTCTAACATCACTATCATCGCCAACTTCTTCAAAAATCCTGTCATTTTAGTTGTAGTTGGTGAAGAACGCCCAAGAAATGATCTTAGAGATAATGTCTTTAACTGCGGTTCCCACACAATTTCATCTTCGTCCATCTCACTCACCTCCTGATCCAATAATGCCACATCACATCCATCGATCACAGTCAGGACTTGTAAAGATGCATTTGGACACACATGCTGCCTAGACCATTTCGCGTCGCACGTGTAACATAAACCAAGTCTACTCTTATCCGCAATCTGTGCTTAAGACAATCTAAGCTGCGGAAGTGGCTTCGTTGGTTGTCTCCATTGTTTTTGAGTTGTGACTGGCTGCAAAGGTTGTGCAGCTTGCTTCCATCCTGTATTTGTGTTGAAATTCGAATAAGACTTGCTTTTATTCTCCGGGGGTCTCAACGTCGCCATGTTTCTGCTCTTCATTTCTTTTTGAATCACACTGAACAAGGAGCTATCTTCCATTTGATAAGCAGTTGAAATCATGTCTGGCAAGTTCACAGGCTTGCACATTGTAACAACTTCTCTCATTTCTGGTGTCAGACCATTTATGAAAATCCCCTCCTTTTGTGTATCAGTTAACCCCACCACTTGTGTCGACAGATCTTCGAGCTTATGAATATACTCGGCAATTGTTCCCGTCTGTTGAACGGCAAAGAAGGGCTGACTCGGATCACAAAGTTTCACTCTGCTAAATCGTTCAATCAATTTGTTCTTAAAGTCACACCAGCTGCTGAATTGATGTCGCAAAATATCACTGTTAAACCAGCTCAACACGTCTCCCCCGAGAGTGACAGAAACCAATTCAATCTTCATCAGCTCACCATAACCTCCAATTCTGAAGAAACGCTCAGCCAAGGCAATCCAACCGTAAACATCCTCTCCCGAGAAAGTCAGAAGTTCAACCTTCTTAATCAAACTATCGCGACTCTCCCTAAAACTTCGGCCAGGTTCCGTGTTTGAGAAATGTACCTGAGGATCTTGCGATAGAGTGATCGGATTCGAAGGAAGACTCGTCTCCTCCATCGGTCTTTTATCGAGCTTCCGCAGAATCGCTTCGAACTTGACATCGAGCCGCTGCTCCAGCTCCGTCATCGTCAACCTAACTTCGTCAATACTTTCTCGCAACTGTACGCTCGTCTCTCTCTGCTCTGCGACTTGCATCGAAAGCGATTCAAGATTTCCTGATGATTGCGTCGGTCTCGTCATCGTTTCCGCCACGATCGTTCGATCCAGAACACTTCACTCGCACCAATTTGTTATGAACTGTGATGTATATTGATTAGTATCCTCCCAACTGCCCACTCTTGATCTCCACAAGCCGGAGAGTTAAGCCAAGTACAAATCATCAATAACCAAATCCTAAGCTAATGGAGTCCTTTTATAGTATAAGGTCCACGTACAAATATCTGTAACAAACTCTGTTGACTTTATTCTTTGTTTGACTTAATACACTTCTTCTTCAATTACGTAAAGCTTCCTCCTCCAAAGATCTCTTCCTAGCTTCCTCTTCCAATGACCTCTTCCTTCTCGTAGTATATACTCTCCATGGCATATCACTGGCCTGTGACAATATCCGAAGGCGGGAAACATACTATATCACAGAGCATACTCCAACAAGTAGATAAATCTAGAAATATTCTAGCATCAACATCAATAGCAAAGGGAGCAAGCTTCCATACCTTTTGTGCTAGATAGAAATAGAGGAATAGATGATTGATAGATTCAGTGTTATTGCATCTTTTGCAGGTAGTAAATGAGGTGATGTTTCTTGCTGCAATCTCCCACCGGGAGGGCTTCACTAAACACTTTCCATAGGAAAAGCTTAATTTCCGGAACTGTATGCAGTTTCTAAATGTCGTCATTCCAATTAAAAGAGTCCACTAGGTCTTCATTATGGGTTGGTTCTGTGTAGGCCAAAGTTGTTCTATACCCTGATTTTGTGGTGTACTCCCCTGACTCGGTACCCAAACAAATTAGGTTATTATCGGTTTTACTATCAAAATCCTTTCCTCTTCATGAGGGATAAAACACTGGATAGCCTCTCTGTCCCAGTTTGATCAGTCCAGTTTGAGTAGAATTACAACTGTCAATGATTGTTGATTTGCTTGAGCCGGACCAATAAGTCGAATCTGCTCATTGTAGCTTAGCCGTGGATTGTTTCTGATTGTTTCTCCATTCCCCACAGCCCATCCGGTGTTCCTGAGAATGAGGTCACGTCCGATTAGCAGCCTTTCCATCCATGAGGTTCCACGGACTTGTGGATTGCTTGGAGGACAATGAATCCCGACAGTATTTTCTTTTGAAGACCTTGCTGAGCAGACATGACGGATTGTTGATAACTCTCAAGCTAAACTTAGCAAGCTAAGCGTCGTTGAGACTTTGAAAATCCTGAAATCCAAGTCCTCCATGCACCTTCGGTTTTGTCATCGTCGTCGTCCATGAGATCCAAGCCATCTTTTTGTTTCCACTTCTTGCATCCTATCAAAATCTAGTGATTGCCGATTGAATCCTTTTGCATGGCGAGACCAGGAGCTTGAAGCATGTCATCACATATGACGGGATGGGAGAGATTTGGAGCATGACTATCTTTTTCTTCTGTTGATAGAAACTTGTTCGATCACCCGCTAGCTTTGACCGTTATTCTCTTTATATTTTTCATTATTATTTTACATTTTAATATTAATCTTTATTAATTTGGTTTATAAATAAGGGTAAAATAGGATTATCATTAATCTAAATACTATTTGGACAAAAATGGGTGTAGAAGATTGGAAGGTATAATAGGGGACGAGATGTGTGTTTTTCTTCCTTTTTGGTAAATATTTTTTTTAGAAAACAATATTTAAGAAACAATTTTTTGATAATTTTTTTGGAAGAACAAGAAGAAAAATAAGTTTGGATATTAAAATTATTTTTCTCCTAATGGTATAAATTTTTAAGGAGCATTGTGTTTCCTCTTATTTGTTCTTCTTCTGATACTGATCAGCGTTGATTTCTTACTTAATGGATGTTAAACAAATTACTAACAGTAATTTATGCTAATTTCACAATTAGCAATAATTATTGATTATAATAAAATTTAGTTGTTTTTCCAATTTTATATGACTCTATACTTCTTTTTATGGGTAGTGTATGAGCAAATTAGACCAAAACCACTTTGATATCAATGATCCCAATAAATCTTATACTATTTAAACAGAAACATTCATTTGAACTTAATTAATGTTTTGTATGTTTTTAAATTTAATACATCTCATTTTGTATGTTTATAACCTAACAAATTCATTAGTTTTACTTTCCTAATATTTCGACAGATTTATAAATACCTGATTCACTATTAATTTGCATAAATTATAATAATGTTAATTAATTTAATAAAATAAATATTATAGAACAAAATTATATAACACCACACATCATATTATTTATTTATTTATATGTTTTATTCCATTAGCTAGAAAAGAAATCTGCGAGGTTACGCGGATCATGACATAGTTTATAGCTTAAACATTACCAAAACTAAAAACAAAAGAGTTCAAATCTCAGAGAATAGCATTAAATATTTTTTTCTGAAAACACATCAAAAGAGCTATTATAGTTTGCCATGCTTGGTCATATCCTGAATTTAAACTTCCACTTTAACACCTGGAAATCTGCTTCTTATGTAATCCAACCTAGCATAATCGAGTCCGCGAGCTCTTTTCTTAATGTTTTTTGGCATGAACAACTTCAACTTCTTTAGCGATTTTGCGTGCCCGCAAAAGAACTCCACTATATCAAGCTCATGCCAATGGTTTTTGTAGCCATCAATCGTGACTTCCTTGATAGAGTTAAACTCGCAGTTGCTGCTCTCCATATATGACATTTGATGAATTATCCAAAGCATACCAGGTTCAAATGTGAACTCCTTAATCTGCACTTACCAAACGAGAATTTTAATGAACTTAATTAGAGTTAGAGAATTATTGATTTTGAGATAGATAGAGAGATACGTACATCGATCAAAACCTTTTCGACCTTAGGGGATCTTTTGAGGAATTCAGAAATGTGATAAAGAGTACACAAGTTTGGAGCTTTAAAAAGAATACTGAATTCTTTCAAGTTCAAAAATTTGAAAATGGGGCTTCTCATTTCTCCCTCTATGTATCTTTCCTTGAATGCCTATATATACATGTCAAAGGAAACATAAAAATTCATGTACGTAAACCAAGACTGCCAAAGTTATAAACAAAACGAAGTGAGTTATATAAACACAGGAAACAAACGCATGTGAATGTTGCATAGTCTATCTAAGATGAACATCCTCTATCATGATCAGTTGATCACCTAAAGAATTTGTGCAAAACTGCAGAAGGAACTCTAAAAATTCACTCAAGAGTGTCTCTATCTGTAAAGTTATCCTATATTTCATTTTGTGGAAAAATGATATCTTATATAAATTTTCCTCAGACATTGCAATAAAAACAGGAAACACTTTTATAAATATAAGAAAAGTAAATTCGAAAAAGTTTACCTCAAGAAAGATATTTGTCGTTGAGAGGACATGAACTCCTGTATAGGCCACCATGTTAGCAAGCACCATGTTAGACGAATCGTAATAACGCCAATTGTAATTCTGGATATAATGGAGTTTCGCCTCCTTAAGTGCGTCCACTTTTGAAAAGTCAAGAATCCTAACAAATCCTTCATACTTGTAGCATTCAAGAGTAGGTGCATCTAAAATGATTTGCAAGCGATTAGGCATACAATACAGGACCAGTTCCTTGAACTTCTTATGATTGTGAGCATTGATGCTCAATACCCCATGCGTTATGCATCTGGTTAGTTCAAGCGTCTCGAGGTGAATGCAGTTGCTGAATATTGCATCTATCATCTCTGGTGTTACGTTGGACTTCATGAGCGCAAGTGTCCTCAAGAGTCTTAAACCCTTTGGGGTATTATTCGGTATTTCGAATTTACACCATCTTAGATTCAAGACAGTTAGTGTCTCGATGGCCGAGAAATCAACAGAGAGATCCATGACTTTCTTGGATTTGGAGAAGTTTAACATCAGCTCTTGAATGTTTTTACTTAGGCATGTTTTTACCCACGAGAGTACCTTATCCTCTACGCCAATATGATTGAGAATCAGAACAAATCGGTTGATTTCTGATCCTTTGTGTTGATTAAAAATCTCTTCAATTATATGTACAACCTCTGATTGACTACGTCTCCTGGAGTATATCCTGCCGAAATCAAGGTCTCGGGATCGAATCGCTGCTTCCCTGAATGTTTTGGACACAACACGGTTTTGTAGAACATATTGGATGGGGAAATACGTTGATATGATGTACTCCACCAGATGTTCAGGCAGCTCTACAGTGAGATCTTCAGGCAGCTCGTCAATGCGTTTGATCTTCTTATTTTTGGGCTCTGACATTTTTAATATTTTTCTTGGAATGATAAATTATTTCTTCAGTAGTAATGATCTTTATATAGATGATTTCATGGTAAAAGGAAGCTTTGGATATGTTTTTGTGTTTTGCTTTTGTAAATGGAAGTAATATAGTCAATGAATCACTTAGGCAATATATATTCACAAATTAGGACACACTGAATTGTAGTCTCTTTTCTGTTTGTCTTTTTGTATAAAATATAAAGTTACCATTATTGAGAATTTAAGTTTTTTTAGTGAAGAACAAGTTTTAATCTGCTTTTTAACCTTTTTATAAATGAGAAATCCACAAAATAGGCCATAATGAGAATGTTTTTGTCTCTTTACACTTTTGTATTAACTAGACAGTTTTAAAATAATTATCTTCATAATACCAAAAATTATTAAAACTAAATATAAATAAAAATATGGAAAATCAATATGATCATTAAAATATTTTACAAGTTTTAAAATACAAAAATTTAATTCCAAAATGTTTTTGGATATGTTGATCTAGATTTGCTAGATTGCATATTATAACTTTTTACAAAGACTAAATAAATGTTCTAATTGATCTAGCTTCTACATTTTTTAAATGTTATAATTCATATTTTAAAGTATTCTCTACGATATATCTAAATATAGAATATGTGTATCTCAGTTCTAACCAAACCTCTTTACTATTATAAAGTACAACATATATTGTAGACTTTTTACTTCATTGTTAAAAAATATAGACAATGTTCATTTATGTTCTATCGCTTACTCTATCATATATCGTAGATAAAACAACTACTCCTTACATGTACGCTATGTTCTAAACACATTAGAATTTATACTCTACGGTTATATATGTGTTTTATCTTTTTCTTTTAAATATGTATTCTATGTTTTAAATCTGAGAAAACCTTATGATTTTATCTAAACTTATCTTGTTTTTGACATTGAGTTACATTGAATCATATTGATTCAACTTTTTTGATTCAACGATCTTTTTTCTTTTTTCTTCTTCGCATCTGTTTTTCATCAAATGAAAGGTTCTTATTGCCGAAAGTGATCACCAGAATCGCCAAGAGAGTTGACAGCAAAAGCATTTTTAGGCGGAGTACAAGATGTTCAACGTAAAAAAAGAAAGTTTAAATATTTATAATTATTTTATTAATAAATTAATGGGAAATTTTTCGTTTAACCCTAATACATTAGTTGATTACCAGAAATACTCTAATTTTATTATAATTACTAATTTTATTTAGTCCTGTTTTGCCCCTACCTCCTTTGATATAAAACTAATAAATACGAAAACCTCATTATTAGTAGACTTATTTTGTTCACGTTTTAATGTAATTACAAACTTATTTTTAACTTTTTTTTGTGGCAGATTTATCTTAATTTCTATAAACTAATTATATTTCTACGAATTTTTCACGTTTGGTCAACATATTTATGTTTTTTAAAAAAAATAAATAAATTTAGTTTATTTGCCGACAAATTTAATTAACTTTAACAGATTTTTATAAGATTCGGTAGATTAATTTTTTTTTTCTTTGGCCACTGGTTTACATATTTTTAATAGATTTATTTAGGTTTTAACAGATTTATTATCTTTTGATCACATATTTACGTAATATTGAAGAATTTAATATGGGTTTGATATATTTATTATATTTTTATCGCAGATATACTTAATTTTGACTGCTTTAATGTTAATTTGATAAATTTATTTATTCCTTGACCACATATTTAATGCAATTTGACAAAAAAAAATTACATTGGCAACATATTTGTTAATTTTTTGGCCAAAAGTTATTGAAAACTGGATTTAACCATTAAATTCTGATTTTTTTTTGTATACTGATAGTTTTAATTGAATTAAACCAAAATCTTTCTAACCAACAAATTAAATTAAGTAAATCAAATTTTTTTTTTAAGTAAATCAAACTATAACCAAAACTATAATTTAAACCAAGAAAAATAAACCTAATCTACAAAAGTTACCAGACGTGTTTGTCTTTAATGGAATTACGATTTATGTCATAAATTTCGTTCCTTTTCATTCATGTCTCACGTAAAAGTTGTTTGTAGTAAATTGATATCTGGAAACTCCAAATGGTTATTTGGTGTTCATAAAGGAAAGAAGAGTGAAACTATAGCAGTGAACGACAAAACTAGTTACGAAAATGATATTGATACGCAGATATACGAAGGTTTCGCTAACATTACCACAAATGAAGAAATTACCAGAATATGTTAAACATATTAAAACAAATTAAAACAAAGGCTTGAAAGAGTGCTCAAGTGGGTTTTAGTATAGAAACAAGCACAAAACGTTATTCAGAGCCTTTATAATCAAATCATTCACATAACCAGGATCGGACCAAAATGATAACTTTCTTTAAGTACTCTGGCTTGAACATAAGCCAAGTGTAGGAGTCTTAACTTTACAAATAGGAGAATCTTTAAGTGAGATCATCCTAGTCGAGATCTTCACCAGCATTCATCTGAACTTGCACTTTCTTGATTTGATCGATGTAGGTTTCATTATAGACTGTGAACAACCTGCTAGCAGTTCCGTTCTGATCATTTTCAGAAAAGCATCAATCCTACCGACAAAAATGAAAAGATCAGATACAGGAACTGGTATCACATTTTCAAATTATACTAAACTGTTCATGTTTCTTGTTGCTGTAGGTATCTGAAGCATAGAAAAGCTTATTCTTTCACAAATTATTAATAACATATCCATGTGCAATGGAACTTGAACTTGAACTTGGGAAGGTAAGCAAGAACTTACTTCTCGAGATCAAAGGCTATTTGCTCTATCCCATCTTCTTCAAGAATTTCACATGCATAGGCGTATAGTTGGATGGTACCATCAGGTTTGACATCTTCCGAAGCACTGAAGAACAAAATTATTAGAGATCAAGCAAACAAACAAAAAGGAGAAGTTTGAGACGTCACGCTCAAAACACATCAAAGACCTCAGATTCAAATCATATACATAATGGAAAAGATGAAATCAAATTTCTTGATTATAAAAGACGTCAACAGGAAATTTAACGAGCAGCCTTTCCAAGAGCATCAGTAACCCTTAGCTTGTCGGAGGCAGAATCTATGCTCCTCAACGGTGGAACTGAGGCTTCCCACGCCGCCTGTTAAATGGGGGATCGTCCGAGGAATGACGAAATCGAGCCTCAACTCTCTACACCCTCAGAAGAAACCGACAACGATGAAGGATGAGAAACCCCTGTGTTTTGCTTTTATGAGAACAATAAAGAAACATGAACGTTCATTAAAAAGAATGGTTAAAGGGGTCTTTAACCACATAACTAGTTTTTGACCCGCGCTTTCTAGATTTTGACCCGCGCTTAGAAAGCGCGGGTTTTTTTTAAAGTATAACAATATGATATGAATTAATATTTGTAGATTGTTGTACATTATTATGTTACAAAATATTATTATATTGAGGCAGATAATTTTTGTAAAATTATATAATTCATAAATAAGTTTATTTAAGATTTTGTGTGTACATTTTTATTTAACTCTTTTGGTCTGTCTATTTTATCTGGATCCAAAAACACAAACCAAGACCGACTTGAAAATATAGGTTCGGTTCGAGTCCAGGACAAAGTATCTATTGGTTATTTTTTAAGACCCACAGGTTTTGATCTGGTCCGGATCATAGCCGAGACCTGATCAGGTACCCAAATTAATCGGATCTTTTTAGTATATTAGGTATGTATGGGTATTTCGTATATGTTTTAAATTTGGATATTCTTTTAAATTTTAAGTTTGGGTTTTTGGTTATTGTTTCAGGTTTTGGGTAAAATTCCAATTTTAAAATATATTTTGGGTATTCAAATTAAATTTTAAGTATTTTTAGTTTTTCGATTCATGATTTAGGTTAAAATACGGGCTTTTCGCATATTTATTTGGGTATTTATTTGGAGTCTCAGGTATTTTCAGGCTTACTGGTACTTTGGGTTTTAGATACCCAAACCTAATCGAATCAGTTACATACCTGAAAATTTTAAGAATTTTACAGGTATTTAAGTTATGGATTTAAACGACTCGTATTTTAATGTATATTAGATCATTTTTTTCACTTGTTTATATAAATATTATATCATTACTTTTTAACTTGTTTGTATAAATATTCCACAAACATTAGAATACAATATTAAATATATATATATCAGTACGTATAGTAAATAGGTTTGTTTACTCCAAAATTAACAATATGTTTGGTTTTAAACTTATTGGTTGGTGAATGGACTTATTAAAATCAAAATAAGTTGGTGTTATACGTATGGTAAGATATTTGGTTTTATCAAAAGGTATCAGGGCTCCAACTTCTATTTTCCATAAATCTTTGTTGGACTTATTAAAATCAAATAAGTTGGTGTTATGCTTATTGTAAGATATTTGATTTTAATAAGTCTAACAAAGATATATAGCTCAGTTCAAAAAAAAAACAAAGATATATAGCAGTGACTAAATTATTGTTAGAGAAATATAAGGTAATATATTATTAGTCAATTATTATGGTAAGACCAAAAATATTGTTAGTTAATGAAAGGGTCCAAACAACATTTTTAAGTAGATTTTTCAAGACTGCTTCCCTTTTAATAGAATACTAGATTTTGATCCGCGCTTAAAAAGCGCAGGTTTGAGGTTTTTAATCTTTAATAAATTTTAAATCTAGTATAATTTTTTTTGTTTCACATTATAACTATTGATTTTTAATGTTTTTATTATTCATTATTTTTTATAGTGTGAGATTTGTTTGAAATAGATTTAAAGATGATATGTATGTTTTTAGTAGTAAAGAAATTCATTATTAAAAATATATATTTTAATTCTTGAACTGTATTAACCAATGTTTTAAAAATCTGATCGGACCGTACGATCGAACCAGTCGGATTCTGACTCGCTCTTCTAATTGGTTCTGAGTTGTGCTAAAAACCGAATTTGAGTTAAATCGGACCTAGTTCAATATTAAAACCCAGTTTTGGCAAATTCAAGTTAAAAAAAATTGTAAATTTTAATAAGATTTCATCAAAATTTAATATTGTTTTCTACTACATATATAAATAAATTAGTTTTAGTTTTTGAATTTTTCATTTTATTTTTCATATCAGTTTTAAAATATAACATTGATATAAACTTATATCAAAATTAATTTATAGTTATACTTACATATATAGTTACTTAATTGAAAATTAAATTAAAATTTAGCGGTTAAACCTGTCCGACCATTGATCCAAGTGCAATGTTGAATCAGTGCCCCGTTCGGTTTTCAAAATATTGTCATTAACACACAAGCTATCAATTTTAAGTTAAAAATGAATTTTCCTCGCATATATTTATATCATAGTTACAACTATCAATTTACATTATTATAAAACCAATTATTTTTAGTATTGATATAGTTTTCAATTTCAGATATTAAATTTGTGATAACATTTCATTAAAAGAGTCAAGATATACATGAATAACACATCACTTAAAAAGTGGAATGAATATTGTTAAGTTTGTAATACAAAGGTATGCATCATATGTTCGATAATCTATATGTAGGGTCCAAAAATAAGTACATTAATATTGATCCGTTTGTTATGACTATTTCCTTAAGTTATTTTCTGTATTAAAATAATAATAATAAAATCTTTACGTAAAATATCGTTGTTAGTTACAATATCTCTTTTTGTACATTAAAGAAATTATGAGTTGATGTATGGAATATTATTTTGGCTTAAAAATAGGCTGAATTATGTGGTGTTAGTCTAACTAATAGGTAGTCTAACTAATAGGTCCAAATAACCTTGCATAAGTAGATTTTTTAAGAATGCTTCCCTTTTAATAGTATAGACTAGATTTTGATCCGCGCTTAAAAAGCGCGGGTTTGAGGTTTATAATCTTTAATAAATTTTAAATCTAGTATATTTTTTTTTGTTTCACATTATAACTATTGATTTTTAATGTTTTTATTATTCATTATTTTTTATAGTGTGAGATTTGTTTGAAATAGATTTAAAGATGATATGTATGTTTTTAGTAGTAAAGATATTCATTATTAAAAATATATATTTTAATTCTTGAACTGTATTAACCAATGTTTTGAAAATCTGATCGGACCGTACGATCGAACCAGTCGGATTCTGACTCGCTCTTCTAATTGGTTCTGAGTTGTGCTAAAAACCGAATTTGAGTTAAATCGGACCTAGTTCAATATTAAAACCCAGTTTTGGCAAATTCAAGTTAAAAAAAAATTGTAAATTTTAATAAGATTTCATCAAAATTTAATATTGTTTTCTACTACATATATAAATAAATTAGTTTTAGTTTTTGAATTTTTCATTTTATTTTTCCATATCAGTTTTAAAATATAACATTGATATAAACTTATATCAAAATTAATTTATAGTTATACTTACATATATAGTTACTTAATTTAAAATTAAATTAAAATTTAGCGGTTAAACCTGTCCGACCATTGATCCAAGTGCAATGTTGAATCAGTGCCCCGTTCGGTTTTCAAAATATTGTCATTAACACACAAGCTATCAAATTTAAATTAAAAATGAATTTTCCTCGCATATATTTATATCATAGTTACAACTATGAATTTACATTACTATAAAACCAATTATTTTTAGTATTGATATAGTTTTCAATTTCAGATATTAAATTTGTGATAACATTTCATTAAAAGAGTCAAGATATACATGAATAACACATCACTTAAAAAGTGGAATGAATATTGTTAAGTTTGTAATACAAAGGTATGCATCATATGTTCGATAATCTATATGTAGGGTCCAAAAATAAGTACATTAATATTGATCCGTTTGTTATGACTATTTCCTTAAGTTATTTTCTGTATTAAAAAAAATAATAAAATCTTTACGTAAAATATCGTTGTTAGTTACAATATCTCTTTTTGTACATTAAAGAAATTATGAGTTGATGTATGAAATATTACTTTGGCTTAAAAATATGCTGAATTATGTGGTGTTAGTCTAACTAATAGGTAGTCTAACTAATAGGTCCAAATAACCTTGCATAAATAGATTTTTTAAGAATGCCTCCCTTTTAATAGTATAGACTAGATTTTGTTCAAAAAAAAAACAACATAATCTAATCTATTAAAATAAGAGTATAAGAAAGAAATAATCCTGATTTTTCCAAAACAATTACAATCCTATGCCATTGGTCTTTAATATAGATTCAATTCCAAAAATACATCAGTTTATGTTAGTGCAGAATCAAATCCAATTTATACAAAATTCAATAGGCTATATTATACATCAGTTGTGTAAGACCTACCACATAAATTTGATCCAATATATATCATGATTAATCAAGAGTGTAATTATCGAGGAACTGTTTCTCATCTAAGAAAATTTTCACGTATACCACAAAATCAATTACGTATGGTTCATGTTTTTGTTACAATTGTGTATTTTTCCAGGTTTCTTTAAAACATGTACGAAACATTATTGAGTGAAAGCTTGACCTTCAAAAGCACTTTTCTTCTCATACAAAAACAATACCAAGAGAAGAGACGTAAATATAAGATTCTACATTAAATAGGTTTGTATAAAATGCAAAATATATTTAAAATTGGATTTTTAATGTTAAAACCCTTTAACTAAGTTTGTTTTGGGTAAAACCCTCTAAGTATTTAACGTAAAACTCTCAAACTAATTTTACTTAATGAATTAAACCCTAGCTACCGGTAAATATTTAGTTTACCATTAAAATTTAAAAACTTTTGCTATTTTAGTTTACAGAAAAAGAAATCCTATTTTAAGGCAATCATCATAACTAAAAGGATATTAATCTTACTAGCACAATCTGTATATTCTCTTTTTAAAATTTGCAAATCACGTTTGGCTTATATAAAAAATAATATTATGTTTATTAATTATTTAACAATAAAAGGAATGTATATTAAATAATTAATAAACATAATTTCTGTTTTAATTGGTTCATTCACTTTATGTATTCCTATTTTTATATATTTACAAATAAAAACAACACTTTATATATATATATATATATATATATATATATAAAGTGAATGTAGCTCAAGAGTAAATATATATATATATAAAAGTGATTATTTATATCACTATATATATAAAGTGATAATTATTTCTATTATTATTATTTTTTTTTTTGACATCGAACGGCCATTCTATTTTCTATTATTTATTTATTCAGTATTTATAGATTCTATTTTTATAATGTACAATCATATATAAAAATATATAAACAAACATATAGTATATAAACTATTGATCTTTGTAATTAGGCTTGGGTACTTTTACCCATAATCGAAGAACAGAACCGAGCCAAACCGAAAAAAAGGTTTGGTTCAGATTTAAATCCTGTTAATTATTATTTTTGGATTCTATATCTCTAGAGCTAAAAACAGGAACTGGATCAAAACCAAACCAAACCGAGAAACAAGTGGATATCCAAATTTCTATATTATAATTTATATGTTTATAAAATATTATTGTTTTATGATTATTTGATTGTCAAAATACCCAAAAAATCGAATTACTATAATATTTATTTATCAAAAGTATTTAAAATTATTTGAATTATCCAAATTAGTATCTGAAAACCCCAAAAATCTGATATTTAATCCGAAAAGCTGATTTTTTTTTTCAACCCAAATTAACCGAAAGTTAAACTGAACCGGAACTAAACCAAACTTTTTAAATACCCTAATGGATCTTAAATTTCTAAAGCCAAAAAAAAACAAAAGAAACGATCTTGAACCGAACCGAGAAGCGAATGCCTAAGACTATTTGTAAATGGTAAAACTAAACATTCACGCGGGCGCGCGGTTCCAACTCTAGTTTGCCATTAAATCTGAAGCTTATTTTAAAATATTTGTTAATGGCGTTTAGTCTTCTTAACACTTTAGATAAAATTATATTTAATGTGGCATCAAATCATAGTTGGTAGGTTAATATCAACGTTAATTGGTTAAACTAGTTAATAAAATAGTTCAAAAAACTACTTCACAAAATTATACAACCTAAAAGTATTGTAAAAAGTAATATAATGGCATAATTTTAAACAACAAACAACTTTTCAAATATATCTATAATTAAGATTTACATTAAAAAAAAAACAAGAAATGGCCTTAGATAGCCTTATATCCACTTTTTCTTCTCATTCTAGACATGAAGGCTCAAAATCACAAAAATGTTTCATTTAATATGGCATTTACCGTTTTACCCCTTTCTTTCTCTACTTACATTTTTCTAAAAATTGAAATAAAATTTAAATCACGAAATCGACGATGACAGATTGCGTCATCCCCGGCGTCGATCATCTCGGTCATCATTATCTCCGGCGTCGTCTCGGCGATTATCTCGTTCGTCATCATCTCTGGCGCCGCTCATCACCATCGCCATCGTCACCACTTTAATCATCTCCGCCTTCACTCCATAATCGAGCTAAGCGTGTTTGCTATTTGTGTGAAAAGTCAATTCTGAAAATGTATCTCAAACTAGTAGACTACGAGTCGCTCAACGGAGACATGAAGAAATGTCAGTATGCAATCAGAGGTTCTCTCTTGATCAGAAAGCTTCTTCTTTATCTGGGTTTTCCGAAGTCAAAAGGATGTTGTTATCTTCGCAGTTCCAAGTCTATTCTCTTTGATTTCATCACTTTTTCTCATTGTTTATATCACTGCTTTTCTCGTGAACAAGAAGAAAAACAAGTTTGGATGTTCAAATTATTTTTCTCCCAATGGTGTAAATTTTTAAGGAGCATTGTGTTCCCTCTTATTTGTTCTTCTTCTAATTTTTACCAACTGAAGCATGAATGAAGTAATACTGACCAACGTTGATTTCTTACTTAATGGATGCTAAACAAATTACTAACAGTAATTTATAGTAATTTCACAATAAGAAATAATTATTGATTGTAATAAAATTTAGCATCTATTATTGTTTTTCCAATTTTATATGACTCTAAACTTTTTTGTATGAGTAGTTTATGAGCAAATTAGACCAAAACCACTTTGATATCAATGATTCCAATAAATCTTATACTATTTAAACATAAACATTCATTTGAACTTAATTATTGTTTTGTATGTTTTTCAATTTAATATATCCATTTTGTCTGTTTATAAACTAACAAATTCATTATTTTTACTTTCCTAATATTTCGACAGATTTATAAAATAACTGATTCACTATTAGTTTTGTATAAATTAAAATAATGTTAATTAATTTAGATAAATAAATATTATAGAACAAAATTATATAACACCACACATCATATTATTTATATTTTTATATGTTTTATTCCATTCGCTAGAAAAGAAATCTGCGAGGTTACGCGGATCATGACATAGTTTATAGCTTAAACATTACCAAAACTAAAAACAAAAGAGTTCAAATCTCAGAAAATAACATTAAATTTTTTTTTAGAAAAAACACATCAGAAGAGCTATTATAGTTTGCCATGCTTGGTCATATCCTGAATTTAAACTTCCACTATAACACCTGTAAATCTGCTTTTTAGGTAATCCAGCCTAGCATAATCGAGTCCGCGAGCTCTTTTCTTAACGTTTTTTGGAATGATCAACTTCAACTTCTTTAGCGATTTTGCGTGCCTGCAAAAGAACTCCACTATATCAAGCTCATGCCAATGGTTTTTGTAGCCATCAATCGTGACTTCCTTGATAGAGTTAAACTCGCAGTTGCTGCTCTCCATATATGACATTTGATGAATTATCCAAAGCATACCAGGTTCAAATGTGAACTCCTTAATCTGCACTTACCAAACGAGAATTTTAATGAACTTAATTAGAGTTAGAGAATTATTGATTTTGAGATAGATAGAGAGATACGTACATCGATCAAAACCTTTTCGACCTTAGGGGATCTTTTGAGGAATTCAGAAATGTGATAAAGAGTACACAAGTTTGGAGCTTTAAAAAGAATACTGAATTCTTTCAAGTTCAAAAATTTGAAAATGGGGCTTCTCATTTCTCCCTCTATGTATCTTTCCTTGAATGCCTATATATACATGTCAAAGGAAACATAAAAATTCATGTACGTAAACCAAGACTGCCAAAGTTATAAACAAAACAAAGTGAGTTATATAAACACAGGAAACAAACGCATGTGAATGTTGCATAGTCTATCTAAGATGAACATCCTCTATCATGATCAGTTGATCACCTAAAGAATTTGTGCAAAACTGCAGAAGGAACTCTAAAAATTCACTCAAGAGTGTCTCTATCTGTAAAGTTATCCTATATTTCATTTTGTGGAAAAATGATACCTTATATAAATTTTCCTCAGACATTGCAATAAAAACAGGAAACACTTTTATAAATATAAGAAAAGTAAATTCGAAAAAGTTTACCTCAAGAAAGATATTTGTCGTTGAGAGGACATGAACTCCTGTATAGGCCACCATGTTAGCAAGCACCATGTTAGACGAATCGTAATAACGCCAATTGTAATTCTGGATATAATGGAGTTTCGCCTCCTTAAGTGCGTCCACTTTTGAAAAGTCAAGAATCCTAACAAATCCTTCATACTTGTAGCATTCAAGAGTAGGTGCATCTAAAATGATTTGCAAGCGATTAGGCATACAATACAGGACCAGTTCCTTGAACTTCTTATGATTGTGAGCATTGATGCTCAATACCCCATGCGTTATGCATCTGGTTAGTTCAAGCGTCTCGAGGTGAATGCAGTTGCTGAATATTGCATCTATCATCTCTGGTGTTACGTTGGACTTCATGAGCGCAAGTGTCCTCAAGAGTCTTAAACCCTTTGGGGTATTATTCGGTATTTCGAATTTACACCACCTTAGATTCAAGACAGTTAGTGTCTCGATGGCCGAGAAATCAACAGAGAGATCCATGACTTTCTTGGATTTGGAGAAGTTTAACGTCAGCTCTTGAATGTTTTTACTTAGGCATGTTTTTACCCACGAGAGTACCTTATCCTCTACGCCAATATGATTGAGAATCAGAACAAATCGGTTGATTTCTGATCCTTTGTGTTGATTAAAAATCTCTTCAATTATATGTACAACCTCTGATTGACTACGTCTCCTGGAGTATATCCTGCCGAAATCAAGGTCTCGGGATCGAATTGCTGCTTCCCTGAATGTTTTGGACACAACATGGTTTTGTAGAACATATTGGATGGGCAAATATGTTGATATGATGTACTCCACCAGATGTTCAGGCAGCTCTACAGTGAGATCTTCAGGCAGCTCGTCAATGTGTTTGATCTTCTTATTTTTGGGCTCTGACATTTTTAATATTTTTCTTGGAATGATAAATTATTTCTTCAGTAGTAATGATCTTTATATAGATGATTTCATGGTAAAAGGAAGCTTTGGATATGTTTTTGTGTTTTGCTTTTGTAAATGGAAGTAATATAGTCAATAAATCACTTAGGCAATATATATTCACAAATTAGGAAACACTGAATTGAGAATTTAAGTTTTTTTTTAGTGAAGAACAAGTTGTTAGTCTGCTTTTTAACCTTTTTATAAAAGAGAAATCCACAAAATAAGCCATAATGAGAATGTTTTTGTCTCTTTATAATTTTGTATTAAATAGTCAGTTTTAAAATAATTATCCTAATAATACCAAAAAAATATTAAAACTAAATATAAATAAAAAATTATGGAAAATCAATATGATCCTTATATTATTTTACAAGTTTTGGAATACAAAAATTTATTTCCAAAAAGAATTTGGATATGTTGATCTAGATTTGCTAGATTGCATATTATAACTATTTACAAGGATTAAATAAATGTTCTAATTGCTTCAACCTTTTATAAAGGTTACTATTCATATTTTAAAGTATTCTCTATGGTATATCTAAATATAGAATATGGGTACCTCAGTTCTAACCAAACGTATTTATTATTATAAAGTACAACATATATTGTACGCTTTTTACTTCATTGTTGAAAAATATAGATAACATTCATTTATGTTCTATCTCTTACTATATCATATATCGTTGATAAAATAACTACTCCTTACATGTATGCTACCTTCTAAACACATTAGAATTTATACTCTAACGTCATATACGTTTTTTATCTTCTTTTTTTTGATATGCATTCTATGTTTTAAATCTGAGAAAACCTTATGATTTTATCTAAACTGATATTGTTTTTGACATTGAGTGACATTGAATCACATTGATTCAACTTTTTTGGTTCAACAATCTTCTTCCTTTTTTTTCTTCTTCATATCTTTTTTTCATCAAATGAAATGGTCCATATTGCCGAAAGTGATCACTGGAATCGCTAAGAGAGTTGACAGCAAAAACATTTTTAGGCGGAATACAACGTAAGAAAGATAGTTTAAATATTTAGAATTATATTTTTAATAAATTAAGGGGAAATTTTAGTTCAACCCTAATTCATTAGTTGATTACTAGAAAGACTCTAATTTTATTATAATTACTAATTTAGTTTCGTACATGTTTTACCCCTAGCTCATTTGATATAAAACTAATAACTACGAAAATTACATTACTAGTTGACTTATTTTGTTCACGTTTTATGTAATTACAAACTTATTTTTATTTTTTTGTGACAGATTTATCTTAAATGCTATAAACTAATTAGATTTCTACAAATTTGTCACGTTTGGTCACAGATTTATGATGTTTTTTACAAATTTAATTAAACTTAGTTTATTTGTCGACAAATTTACTTAATTTTAACAGATTTTTATAAAATTTGATAGATTAAGTTTTTTTCTTCGGCCATTGATTTACCTATTTTTGACAGATTTATTTAGGTTTTAAAAGATTTAATATGAATTTGATACATCTATTATCTTTTGATCGCAGATTTACTTAATTTGACTGATTTTATATTTTGATAAATTTATTTATCCATTGACCACATATTTAATGCAATTTGACAAAAAAAATTACATTGGCTACATATTTGTTAATTCTTTGGCCACAGGTAACCACACTGGTTATTGAAAACCTGATTAATTTAACCATTAAATTATGATTTTTTTTAGTAGAACAATAGTTTCAATTGAATTAAACCAAAATCATTCTGACCAACAAATTAAATTAAGTAAATCAAACTATAATTTAAACCAAGAAAAAAAACTAATCAACAAAAGTACTATACATGTTTGTCTTCAATGGAATTATGATTTATGTCTAAATTTCCTTCCTTTTCATTCATGTCTCACGTACAAAGTTGTTCGTGGTAAATAGATATCTGGAAAAACAAAATTTGAAAAAAAAAACTAGTAGAACCTCTATAAATTAATAATGTTTGGACTTTGAAATTTTATTAATTTATAGAAATATTAATTTTCAAAAAATTTCTTAATTAAAATTCTTATTTTAAGATATATTTATTCTAAGATAAGAAAATATTTGATTTTAGTATAAAGAATTAATTATTCTTTTTTGAAATATGAAATTTATATTAATTTTACTATATTATTTGGTGTATATAATATATATTGCATAGAACTTAAATGTGATATATATATATATATTGTTTTTTTGACAACATATATATATTATTATTTAAAAAGTGAATTTGCGTAGTTGTCATCTTCTCCATAATTTTAAGATAAATCATTAATTTATTTAATATAATTATTTTAATTTTTATTTAGTTAATATAATGATATTTAAGATAATCAATAAACATTAATTTATTCAACTGATATATATATATATACTGTTATTTAAATATATATATATATATATATATATTTAAATATCTATACTTATCAAGATATTTAGAACATTGAATAAATAAATAAATATATTTTAGGATAAATCACTAATTTAATTAATATAATTATTTAAAATTTTATTTTATAAATATAATGATATTTAAGATAGTCAATAAATATTAAATTATTCAACTGATATATATATATATACTATTATTTAAAATATATATTTTAATATATATACATATCAAGATATTAAGATCATTTAATTAATAAATAAATATCCACCTATATTATTATTATTATTATTATTATTATTATTTGAGAAGTAAATTTGCTTACTTGTCATCTTCTCCATGATTTTAGGAAAAATCATTAATTTAGTTAATATAATCCTGATTTTAGTATAAATCATTAATTTAATTAATATAATTATTTACAATTTTAATTAATAAATATAATGATATTTAAGATAATGAATAAATATTAACTTATTCAACTGATATATATACTGTTGGTTAAATATATATATTTTAATATATAAACTCATCAAGATATTTAGAACATTTAATTAATAAATAAATATTGACAATTGATATTAATAATATCTACCAATTTTAATGACCAATATTATGTTGTGATTGTTTATAATTCTTGTCTTTTCAGTCAACAAATACATTAATTATATATATATATAGTTTATATACATTGATTACCAACATGAATATCAAAGTTGAATAATGTTTATATATATATAAAGTTTTAACTTCAAATCGAAATTTCCTAATTAGATTATTACTATAAGATTTTTCCAACATCTACATCCCATAAATACAACTATGAAACAAATGTTGTTAAGTATATATATATTATTAGTCCGCACAAGGTGCGGATAATCAACTAGTTTTCGATATAATAACACTAAATCTCATCAAAAACATATTAACTGTTAAGAAAATATAAAAATAATTTCATTGTGAATATAAAACAAACAATATAATTTATTATGTATACATATAAATTATTAATTCATAATTTTAATGGGACCATATATTTACATATAATTTTCTAAAAAAAAATTATCTTATTATTTTATCGATTTATGTCAATTTTGAACCGGCCCAAGTTAGGACCGACAAAATTTATTAATTTATAGAAATTATTAATTTATCGAGTATTAATTTATAGAGGTTTTACTGTGTCTGGAAAATCCAAATGGTTATTTGGTGTTCATAAAAGAAATAAGAGTGAAACTATAGCAGTGAACAACAAAACTAGTTACGAAGATGATATTGATACGCAGATTTACGATGGTTTCGCTAACATTACCGCAAATGAAGAAATTACCAGCATATATTAAACATGTATGACCAGAAGACTTTAACAAATTAAAAAAAGGCTTGAAAGAGTTCTCAAGTGGGTTTTAGTATAGAAACAAGCACAAAACTTAATTCAGAGCCTTCATATCAAATCATTCACATAACCAAGGATCGGACCAAAATGATAGCAGTCTTTAAGTACTCTGGCTTGAACATAAGCAAAGTGTCGGAGTCTTAATCTTTACAAAGAGGAGAATCTTTAAGTGAGATCATCCTAGTCGAGATCTTCACCAAATTCGAGACAGCCCTTGAACTTGCACTTTCTTGATTTGATCGATGTAGCTTTCATTATAGGCTGCGAGCAACCTGATAGCAGTTATGTTCTGATCATTTTCAGAAAAGCATGAATCCTACAGACAAAAATGAAAAGAATTTCAAATGGTCATCTGACTGCAGGTATTACCCTTTGCAGTACAGTTATGCATTAATCGTTTGAATTGAACTGCACTTTTGTGTTCAACCTGTTGGAAGACCGAAATAAGCCACACAAGGTGATACGCTTGGTTCCATTCCATGGTTACTTGGGACTATATTCTCTATGCTTCAGCCCAGGAGTTGGTGGAAAGAGTGATAAAAAAAACATGAAGGATGAAGTTGGGCAATGGTTTACTATGACTGCCCAACAATAGGCTGGCTGTGGATTTGGAAACCATGATAAATGGACTCCTCCACTCAGTGGAGTCGTAAAGTGGAATATCAATGCGAACTGGAGAAATGCTCACTTACATAGAGCGTGGATAACACGAAATCATGATGGCAAGTTACGCACCATGCAAGAGATGCTATCACTCAATCACCTAATCGAATGATAGCTGAACTGAGGGTAACAGATGGGCAATGAGAACTGTTCGGGACTTACAAGTACAAGAGGTCGTCGCTAGATCAGATTATCATGAAATAATTGAAGCATGTTGAGATAAGCTTGAAGTAGCTTGAGAAGCAAGCAACCTAATACTATTGAGTTATAGATTAAGAAATTTTCAATATGTGTTTACCTAATGAGTTTAGAAAAGATATGTGGTTATATAAGGAGATGCTAGGTTGTAGCAAAACTTATAAGTTTTGAGAGTTGAGAGCTTTAGTTTTTGAGTGAGTTTTCTAAAGCAATAAAGAGTTTGAGTTTGAGTTATTATTTTGTGTTCTTGAGATCGAGATTATATATTTGGTATCAGAGCAAACACGAGAGATATCAAATCGAGTATGTGAGAAGACAACCGCAGAATATCAATTACCATAGGAGACGTTAAAGAAGAATCCGAGGCTAACACCAAGGAGGTTGGGTCATCCTCCATCAAATTCCCAATGCCTAATTCTACTAATTACACTGTATGACCAGAAGAAATTACCAGCATATGTTAAACATGTATGACCAGAAGATTTAACAAATTAAAACAAAGGCTTGAAAGAGTGCTCAAGTGGGTTTTAGTATAGAAAAAAGCACAAAACTGAATTCAGAGCCTTTATAATCAAATCATTCACATAACCAAGGATCTGACCAAAATGATAACTTTCTTTAAGTACTCTGGCTTGAACATAAGAAAACTGTAGGAGTCTTAATCTGTACAAAGAGGAGAATCTTTAAGTGAGATCATCCTAGTCGAGATCTTCGCCAGCATTCATCTGAAATGCAGTAACATCCCCAAGATCTTCACGATCCAAATTCGAGACAGTGCTTGAACTTGCACTTTCTTGATTTAATCGATGTGGTTTTATATTCTTGCAGGCAGGTGCTTTGAAGCCCTCGGCGAGCTATTCTCGGTTGGCCCATTACGTTTAAGAGCGGATCACCGGAGAGGCCAAAATTACCGGGATCTCGACTCTCGGTTGAACTTGGCTCATCCTTTTGCGGCAAGCTGTTGGTGCGGACTTGGTTGAGCTTCGGAGTTTCAATTGTGGTTGTTATGTCTGCCTCGTTATAGTTAAGATTGTGGCCGTGTTTAGGTTCTTATTTTCTTTCTCCGTTTTTTGTCGCTGCTGTAATTCTGTCAAAAACGAAAAACCTTGGTACTAATATATTAACATTTTTACCAAAAAAAAAAAGTTGAAGTTCTAAATCTCAGCATATAAACCATTAAATAATAATATTAATAAAATAATAGAATTGTCTCACTAAAATTTATTTTATTTGTAAATGAGAAGCCATTTATATCATAACATATGGCAACACAAGTTTTAAAACAGTTTTAGAAATCTTGTGCAGAGAACTTTACATGATACTCTCTCTCCAAATGTTATTATTTTAATATTTAACTAGATTCTGACCTGCGCTTTTGAAGCGCGGGTTTATTTAGGTTATAAAATTTTTTTGATATAAATCCGATATTTTGGAATTTTGCATATTATTATGTTATAAAATCGTATAATTATTATTATTGTTATTATTGTTGTTATTACTATTTTAAGTCGTAATATCGAGTAAGGAATTTTTTTAAAAAAATTACATAAATTATGAATTAGTTTATTTAAGATTTTTGTATGTACACTCTTGTATCTTATATATACCCAGACCCAAAAACTGAACTAAAACTAATACAAAAATACAGGTTTAGGTTCTGAATGGAGCAAAAATCTATTAGGTATTATTTTTGGACCTGTGGATCTCTATTCAAGTTCGGGTACCCAAAGTACCTAAAATATTTTATGTATATTATGTATATTTTGGTATTTCATATATGTTTTCAGTATTACAAATATTTTTTTTAAGTTTCTAATGTGATTTTTGGCTATAGTTTTGGGTTTCGGTAAACTTTCAAAATTGTTAAATTATATTTTTGGTAATATTATATTTTTGGTAATAATGTGTAAATTCTGTAGGTTTATATTAAGCATAAAATATGGTGTATAACAACAGAGCCGGATGTAGGTCTATTTTTTTTATTTAAGTATTTAGCTCAAATCTTGAGTTTTTTTGAAGTAATGAGCTCAAATTCTATGATAATGCCCCATCAAATTTATAAGTTTTTAGTTGTGCTCCCAATTAAAAAGTTTCCAAGATCTGTCATTGTATAAAAATATTTCATAACAACCATAATTGTAGAGGTGTTAAAATATTTTAGAAAAGAAGTGTATCACATGAACTAAGGAGTAATAATAGGAGCCATTTGAAGTATTCAATAATTAGTGGTAGGATCAATATAATAAAATAGTTATACATTGGTTCAACAATCTTTTTATAGTAGATTTTAAGAATGATTCATTTTTTATTAGTATAGATATATGTACATAAAGTTTTATGATTATGTCTTGATATAATTTCGGTTTTGGTGATGTATTTAGCTGTCGATTAAAATTAGAATGAAGACACTATAATTCTCATGAAATACTAATGTATTATATATGGTAACATCTTGTTGTTGACATATGGCAACTATTACGTAGAAAAATAAAAGTAATACTATCAACGAATATTTATGTAGCTGTCGTAGATGTATATTATGATATTCTAAGGATGTTTATGATGGTTGCACAAAAAAAGGATATTAATGATATTTGAATTCAGAATTATACATATGATAATTATTAGGAGATATTTAGGGAGATTATTTAGTTGGTCTACAAAATACTAATGAAAGGGTCCAACAACCTTTCATAGGTAGATTTTTAAAAAATCATTCCCTTTTAATAGTATTGATTTTTTGAAAATCTTATGAAAAAGCAATTTTTGGACATTCTCTTCTTACCTCTTCAAATTTTAATTGGGTAAATTGTACACCCTCAAATCTGAGGAGATACTATTCACTTCCCTTAAAATACTTTACCTTTTTTTACCTTTGTCCTATTTATATAAACATATTATTTCACACAACAATAATATTATATTTAGGAAATTTTACACAAATTAAAACTCACAATACAATCATAATATTTTTCATCAAAATAAAAATTACATAATAAGCTGGAAATATGACACAGATTAATATATATTACAATACCAATATTCAGGTAAATTTGATCTCGAATTTCCGTGATCACCAAAATAATATCCATACAACTGGATCAGTCTCAGATTGTTGTTGTTGAGTTTTTTTATGATTCTTGCTTAATAAGATCGGATAAACTGGCAAGTGATACTATCATCAATGAAGTTTAAATTTGCCAACAAGATTTTTTTTCTTTATTTATTTTAGACATAATATTTTAGCTTGATTTTGCTTGTGTAACTTAACTATCTCATAGTTTTTTTCCTATTTGACTTGTTCATTTGATTAAACCAAATTATCCGTAGATGAGTTATTACCTTCAGCAAGTTTTCTTTTGAGTTTTGCTTTCTTTTATCCAATAGGATGTTGTGATGAATTTAAACTACCATCATCACTGCATAAATTGATATAAAATAAAGAAAATCCAGGAGATTGTGATGTTGGAAAATCGTCGATGCCGCTCTCATTATCCAAAATACCGATATTCACATTGTCTGAAAACGTTGTAAAAAATTTCAATATCCACACATGATCAAATTTTAAACCTTTTTAATTTTAGATCTTGCACCAATATTGTTTTTTACTTACACCATCTATTATATTTTTGGAACAAAAATATTGATATTAATATATAAATAATAAAATAACTAAATAACACACATTAATTGATTTATACTTACAACGTCTTGTATGGATGCACCACTTGTATGCATATTTTGCATTTGGATCACCCAACTCTTCGACCAATGATGATGCATCTGGTAGACTTGAATAATCAACTTTATAAAAGGTAACAACTGCTATATGTTCGGATCTTGGCATATGGCATGTCTGATGATGCGACAGATGAATACATCCAAATTGGGGAGTCTACAGCAATTGAATGCATAAAATGGTTTTGTCGTTCAATAATATATGTGTTTTCAGAGTGGTATGTCAGGTTAGCAACAACATAGGACGTTTCCAAATTTCTCAATATTGGCCAGAAATGATTCTTGGAATGTTAGAAAATATTGATTGTATGCAGTGAAAGTGAAAAATTGTCTACCTGCGTGTGTAGGGGAATTTTCAGGTCATAGCGGTTCACCCACTATCATTCTCGAAGCGGTTACATAATATGATATGTTTATTTATGAATGCCACGCATCAACAATGATATTAATGTTTTAATTTTTTTAATGTATTTTCATTTTTCAAGGTACCGCTCCTGCAGCTAATTACACAATTCAAGGACAAGAGTATTGCATAAATTATTATTTAGCTAATTGTATATATCCTAAATAGTCAACAATTGTCCAGATAATATGTGATTCCCAAGGTCCAAAATTGCTTACATCAAGACAAGAATCATGTCGGAAAGATGTTGAACGAGCTCTCTGAGTTTTACAATCCAAATTTGCTATGTTTCAGGATCCTCACGTTATTGGAAAAAGAGGTATTACATAATATAATGGCATCATGCATTATAATGCATAATATGATAACTGAAGATGAATGAGATTTCAGCTCAAGGATTAGAAATGCAAGACCAGCACCACCGACAAAACGTTTACATAACCCATCTATCCTTATACTTTAAAGGTGTTCCTTTTAAGAATTGTAAAAGATGTTGTACATAACAAATAAACCATCATTTCAAATGATTAGGAAATTCATTGAAGCTTCATAGAACGGATAGGTTATAGGCTAGATGAAGTCATCAGGGACTAGCTACTCTAATTGGAAGGGAACTAAGATCGAGAAATCTCTTAAAGGTCCTGCAAGCTAGCTAATTCCGTATTAATTTCATCTTTTCGAGCTATCTCTATTCAGGGTGAGAATGGGAAACGATTCCGGAGATGTCCTTACCAGCTTGTTAGCGGACCATGCGGGCTAGGTATGTGTAAGGAAGGGAAACTAGTAGTAAACAAACAAGAAATTTTGTCACACTCAAACTTTGTAATCGACACTAGATTTCCGGTTCGGGCCGGTTTGTTTATATTAAAAAAGGAAAGTAATTAAATACGTCGTACCCGTATATATCGACATACCAAACACACGTTTTCATATCCCTTTTATATTATTTGAGGAGCATTATAGAGAATTAACCTTAAGTTTATGTGTTATTTTCAATATTGTAATTTCCTACGTGGCAGCACCACAAGCTCTCTCACATCCTATATTTAAAAATCCTTTGTTAACTAGAGTAATTACAAAAATTACCATTAATCATTAAATTATAATTTGACTAATATAATATAAGCTTCTTCATTATTGACTAACAAAAAAAATAACACGTCTACGTTTTAATGCTGTCATTATTATTTTCCTATATTTACAAAGGTAATTATATATGAGATTACGATTTTGTGAGTGGCTATACACATGAAGAGGACTGTAACGATTTATACACTAAACCCTAGATCAAAAATATTTGTTCTAGACAGGCCTGGTCCTATGTAGTATCTTCACAAAAATATTGTTTTTTTTTTACAAATATTATTTATCATACATCATTTTATATATAGTTAGACATTATATATATAAACGCAATCTAAGTATAATGTATAACTATAGTGTATACAAATTCAATGTCTAAATATAATGTCATCACCATAGAAAACCCATATAAATCCGTTAAAGGACATATATAGAAATTCTGGAGCCTATAAAATTTAAACTTATTGTAATCAATATTAAAATACAAATTCAAATCTTGGTGATATTAAAGAAACGTGATTTGAAAGGAAAACCGGGCACACGATTGTTAAAAACGAAACTTCTAATAACTTTGATATATTTTTAATTTACGATTTTGGTACCATTTAATTATTTTGGTAACGTTAATAATGAGTCAATAATCTGTTACACATTCAATTTGATAAATTTTTTAATATAATAAGGAGTCAATTATGGTTACAATTGTTTTCAAATAATTGACTGTTGTATATAAGGAAGTTAGATTATGAATTAAAATTATTTGAATTAATTAATAATTGTGCGCCTTGCAAACTTTTTCTCAATTTTGTCATATATATAGAAGTTTGATTATAGTGTCTACAAAATTATGATAAGTTTAGTTTATAATTGGAGCGCAAGTTATGCAAAATTAAATAGGTAATATCAGTATTAATTACGGCGAATCGATTTTGTTTCATTAAACCTACACTGGTTTGACTTCTTAATATAAATATATGTTATCCACAATTCATAAACTCACCACATCCTTATTTTCTACTCCCTATTTATCTAAACATTCTCTCAAGCAAACATCAACATGATTAACATTGATTGGTTTTCCAAAATTATTTTTGAACTCAATGACGTTCTAGAAATCGATGCTTTCAGAAAGAGGTATATCAATTCGTTTAGTGAATTTGGTAAGTAGGTATGTTTAGTTTGGTAAATTAATTATTATTTATTTCTCTCTATAGGATTGCAAACCAGGAGTTCTAAAGACCTTTTTCACGGCATTTTGGTTTTATCAGTTTTTTATTTGTTTCCTTATAATTTGTTTCTTTCGTATTTTATTTTTCTATTACATATATTTCTTTTAATTTTATAATTATAATTTTATTATGAAAGCAGTAATTCTATTTTCTATGTTTTGTGTTGTCTTAAATATATAATAAATTAATATAAGTTATTGCATATTATTATACACCTTTATATACAATATATTTAATTTACACATAACCAATTACACAAACTTTTCTAAAAAAAAAAGCAATTAAGCTTACATTATATATACATGCAGAATTTCGTTTGATATATATCATTAAATCTAATATTTGTGCCTATAACTTTAAATTTTTTAATATCAATAAATTAAAAAATAAAAATCGCTTTTGTTTATTCGCTCCGCGCAGGGTGCGGATCATCACCTAGTTTAGTTGGTAAACTGCTTTATCTACCGAATATTGTCGTATGTTTTGGTATCAAATACAAATATATAAATACTTTTTTTTTTTTTGAAAAAGGGCTTTCAAAAAATATATAAATACTTTCCTCTCTTTGTTTTAATAGAACCAGTCAACGATGAGTATCTATCACCATTTACTATACTTGTCCGTTTTATCACTTCCGTAAATTACTCGCATCAACTCTGTCGAAAATCTCTGATCAAGTTTGCTCTAGCTACACGTGTCATATCTAGTTAGCTCTGGCCGGTGAAATAAGTAACGTATCTTCAGATAGATTCTCCTCAAACCATTTTGACCCACGGGATGTTACCCCTTCGAGATGGCATTATACATACGTGACTCCCAATCATAACGTCGTAAAACGACACGTTGAGTTTTACTCTTCTAAACATTTAAACCATCGCGACAAGAATGTGACCATCCAAAAAAAAAAAAAAAGTGACCATCCAACTCCTATGTGTGAATACTATCGCATGGAGAGATTCTCTAGAGAGTTAAATGTTGACAAACACAGATACAGTCTATACCGTTGGACGAAACTGACAGAGTTACCTATCACTCAAAAACATTTGTCAACTTAACAGTTGAAACTTGTCGTTTTGCTCTTTGGCTATTTCTACGAAAATTTATGTAAACTGTCTTTTGAAATGTAAACTGTCTTTTGAAATGATTCAGCAAACTAAAATAGTTGAACGTAAAAACGAAGCTTTATGATATTTGAGCTTCTGGTGCAGCTATTTGCGACGCCTCGGTCCAGCCTTGATTTGTGTTGTAATTTGTCATCGATCAAATCGTGTTTATAATATGCTTTTAATTATAAGCTCAGCGGGCATACAAATACATATACATGTAGATCATTCATATCATCCTAAATAATTATGGTTTACGAGAGTTGCTCTACTGAGACGTTGCTAACAAAAACTCCTTCGTTTGGTAGTTACTTGTGTCGCATTTTATCTCAAATGGCTATATATCTTAATTAACCATTACGACTACATGTTATAGAGAATTTGTCTTCCACTGAAGAAGAATGAGCTAGAAAATATCTTTGGAAACTTAATATCGATGTCAGGGCCGGGCCTGACAATTTCGGGCCCAGAAGCAAAAAAAAATTTTTTGGCCCATAATCTTAATAAAACATGAAAATATTAAAAGGTGTTCCCATGTTATTCGAACCCATAACCTCTCACTGTTATATATCTAGCTCTTACCACCAGAACTAGAGAGAAACTTCATTTATTTTTGGCCCCTAAAATAAATATTCTCTTGTTGGCCCCAAAGCCAATGCTTGATGGGCTTGGTATCAGGCACGGCCCTGATCGATGTATACATTACTATAATAGACACGCGACAGCCTCACAGCGATTTGAGAATGAGCACGCTGAGATGTCACGTGTATAGAGTTTTTCAGTCAAATTCTATATAAATATGTTCACACTATGTACTTTACGTTTTGTTTTTAAATATAAAACTCACATGTAAGGTTCCAATAAAACTCATACTATCCAGATTTTTTTATTCGAATCAAAACAGATAATGAATCGAAAGTCCAGTTATATATATATTATTTTTATTATTTACGGATAGGCTTAGCAAAATATTCATAAATTTTTTATTTGATTCGTTATCCATTTTGATTAGAACCAAAAAATCCGGATATCCGTAACACTACGAAAAAAGTCAAATACTAAAACGCAATATATGTAAAAAAAAAGCAAATAAAAATACTAATATGTTTAGGAACCTATATATGATTCTATCCGTTATATGCATATATATATACATATATTTAAAGAATTATATATAGATAAGTTATATATATATATTATAGTTTATATAATTTTTACAGTATTTTTATGTATTAAATTTATTATATTAGGTATTGGAGTTTAAAATTTTCATAACAATATATTTTTGTAATGAAATATTATTATTTTATATTATTTTTTTGATTTTTTATTTATTTTTAAAATTTAATTTTGGTTCAAATCGGATATCCGTGAAAATTCTAAAATTTTCGGATATCGATATCGTATATCCGGGTGGCTACGGATCAAATCGACATAAATACTTCCAAATACCAGATATTTGATCCGTGTCCACTTCTATTTACATATACAATTTCATTTTCTTTATATGAAAGAAAATTCACTAATGTCTTGATTTATTTTAATTTTAATTAATTTTATTTTAAGATTTTTTTTTTCATGTGTTATTTTGAATAAAAATTTCATTTAATATTAACAGTATCTTTATATATTTTACCAACCACTTTTATACTTTACTACACATATATATGAACATTCACATGAACACCTATATAACTAAATATTCACCACAAGTGGAGTATCTAATTCTCTTGGAAGTTGAAATATTTTTTTTAATGTTTCTTTTACTGTTGACCAAATTGTAGTGAAATGATTTGCCTTAATAATTTTTTTTCCTTTTCTTTAACTATTATATTTTTAGAAACTATAATTTGAAACCATTGAATCGGCATCAAGACTATCTAAAATTCATATAACCTGAAATCTAACAAATAATAATAATTTTTGGCTATCAGCAAAAAACCAAAAACATCAACAATTTGAACCGAACAAACCAAAATAAATATTGATATGAATTATAGCTATATTTTAGGAGATTAAAAACTAAATAAAACCAACCTAAAACCGAACTAATATTCAGATTAAATACATTTAATGTCTTTTTATTAAAAGAATAACAAAATTAATTATCACGTCATACACAAAGTGCGGGTTATTACCTAATTGTATAGTATTATAGAGCGGTGATAATATATTAGCCAATGAATAATTCATTTATAGAAAGATGGCGTGTAGCTTTTTTTTTAACACTATAGCTTTAAAAAATGAATAGCGTATATACGTTCATATTTAAAAATAATTCCACGGAAATCCTAAATAAAACAAAATTTTCATATTTCAGTTTTCTATTTATACTTCGCAAAAAAACTTGCAGAACAAAATTTTGTATCAGGAAATATTTAATGTTAAGTCCATTTTAAATTTGTTTTACACACTTGGTTATTTCCGTAACCATTTTGTGATTCCAGTGTTGTT
Source organism: Brassica rapa (assembly GCF_000309985.2). Classification (NCBI taxonomy): domain Eukaryota; kingdom Viridiplantae; phylum Streptophyta; class Magnoliopsida; order Brassicales; family Brassicaceae; genus Brassica; species Brassica rapa. The sequence continues at coordinate 19,132,235 of NC_024795.2, read as the reverse complement.
TTGCCATTGTCATTTCAGTATTCTTATAATATTATATTTTATTAATGAAAAAGGGATAAAAATTACATAAATAAGCAATATATATATATGTTGACGGAAAACATACACACATACAAAAGCCCTACGTACGTCAATGTGATTTAGTAGACCGACCAATAAGTTTATCCTTTTATAATGGTGAAAATGAAAATAAGTTATCTTCTCAAGTTTGTAGTGATCAATAAAACTAAAGGAAAAAAGAAATTTAGTGGGCACTTCACGCGTTTAGACTTTACAATTTTCGTTTCAATAAGATAGTCCCTTTCAAATATATAAAAGAACTCCTAAACATTATTAACAGACTTGATTATATCTTTTTTTTTTCTTCAACACAATATTCCGATAATGATGTTTTCAGGATCAGGACCACGTGCCTTATCGAGCTGATGGTATAGCGCATTTAAGAGCTGAAGTGAAAGTTTGAATTAGAAATATAAAAAGACTTTTAATCTATTAAGAACATAAACCTACATAACTATAAATAATGATTTCCGTTATTTTCTACTTGTTCATAAGAGAAAATAACATAGAAATACGTATTTTTGTACGCAATGAGACAATGACACTGACTGGTTAAACATTATTATAAAAACAAAAAGTGCGTAGATAATCAGTAAGATGGTTGGTGGCGGACCAGAGTAACAACGCGGTGGCTGAAAAGATGACGCGGAGAAGACTTTAGTGTTCGGAATAATATCTCCGGGAGGCGGAGGCTATCGCAGATCCGTCGCCGCCGGTCTTTTGTCTTCGTGGCGGGGAAGCTCCTTCAGTTCCGCTGTCATTGGATATAGTCTCCGGGGGGTGAAGGCTTCTTCAACCTTGCGTCGCCGGCTTGTGGCTCCTAATCTCCAGGGTTTAGTTTATTTCTTTTTTCTTCGGTCTGGCTTTAGTTCTGGTTGTTTCTGTTTGATGGTGTGTTCGTCGGAGGAGATGGAAGAACTCCGGCGGAAAGAGTGAGGATGCATGCGATTCCTCTGGCGGGTCTCGGCGGTTAATGATGATGGAGGAGCTCTCGCTACGGCGATTGAGCCTCTCCAGTTTGAGAGGCCCAAAGTTGGTTGAAGGTAAAGAGGAACGGAGCGATGGAGCTCCGGTTTGGCCGTGTGATCCGAAGGTTGGATCTCCGGCGACGACGAGACGCGGTGGTATTGCGCTGACCTGGTGACACGTGTTCCCTCGCGGATGAGGATGGCAACACGTGTACAAGCGGCCAAAAGTGGGATTAGAGAGGCGGCCGAATTCATTTCCGCTCGTTCTCTAGGGTTTTCTCGAAGTGGGCCGTAGGTTTTAGCCCATTTGAGAAAATAGGGTGTCCTAATAGTTGTTGGGCTTCTGTTAATATATTGTACTGGGCTTGGCCCGTTTCTTTCAAATATTAAAAACCTTTGACGGAAAAAAAAATCAGTAAGATGGTGGAAGTTGTGGCGCCAGTTGCGAAGTAAAACTTTGGAGTTGGGTCACTGAGCAATACAGCTGGGCACGAGCGGTGTGAGGCTTCACTGCTGACCCAAACGGAGAAGGAATTTTCCTCGTATAACGGTCCCATATGTTACCGCGGTAACATGCAAGCTTCATATCTTTTTTTTTGGCAAGCTTCATATCTCTCTACACATTTCTTCAATTATTCGCTAATTTATATCATTCATGAATTACAAATAATTTGTATCTTAAGTTTCTTATATACCTCTATAAAATTGTGCTTACGTCTTCGTCTTTGTTTTATTGATATGAGTTTAATTTTTTTCAACTTCTTCTATGAATTCGATAAATTACATAAGTGTCAATTTAAAAAGATGGATATCTGTAAAAATTAGTTCCACTTCAGATACATATCTAAAATTCAAAATTTTTTAAAAAAAAATCACGGGCAAACTCTATTAACATGCTAATGTTCAAATCTAGTATATCAATCTGTTATAAAATATAAGTGCAGACTCAAAATATAAATGTCCGTCTAGTATATATTCACCAGTTCAGTCTAAAAATCATCTAATTCTAGAACAATAAAACAAATTACTTATTTTATTAGCCTACACTTTTGAGGTTTAGTTACTTAAAAGTATATATATATATATAATATATAATACTTTACAATTCTAGTATATGTAAACTATGTATAAACTAAAAACTATTTGATGTATTAAATGATAAACCAAAAAACTTATAATAAATAGTTTAAATCTCTCATTCTTACAATTATAATAGGTAGATAGGGTATTAGGGAGAAACAAATATTAGACGAATGATCAAATCTCTCATTCTTCGAACAAATTCAAAAGGAGGTGATTCATGATAAATCATTAAAAGCTTTTTAGGGATAAAAATCAAGACTAAATAATTTAATCTGAATGAAATAATATATATAGTGCTTCTAATACAAAAAATCACTTCAATTTGAAGAAGTGTGTTTCTAGATTGTCAGGATCAAATAAGATATAAGAAACCATCTATTTTAAAAATAATTTGTATATATAAAAGTATATACATTAAAGTAAGCACATAAATCAAAATCAATACCTTTTATAAATTTACAATCACATTTTTCGTAAATAAATCAAAACAATCATTTTATTTACTTTATATGGTATAAATTAAACTTTACTGATATTGACATATATATATAATATGTTTTAATAGAAATATTTATTATTGACATTTCCTACTCATATGATTTTTTAACATTTGTATATCTGTTGTAACAAAAATTTAAACCCTTAATCACAAAACTTTTAATATGAGATTTTTCAATGCAAATTTTAAAATTTAAATATTAAGATCTCAATATTGTTTCACTACAAATTTTGAATTAACATATTTATATATTTTATAGAGTATATGATTTATTTCAAATAATATATATATATATATATATGTATGAAATCTATTACTGAGACTTTATATTCATACGATTTATTAGGACTGGATATTTTATCCGATACATGAGCCTGTATTTGAATCCTATCCGAAAATTCAAACCGAAGTAGTAAAATACCCGAACGGTTATTGAATTTGGAGAGAATGGATATACAACCCAAACGGGTAATATCTGAACCCGAACAGATAATATCCAAACCCGAATGAATATCCGAAGATAACCAAACACAAGTATATGTAGCCCTATATTTATAGTTTACTTCTCTCTTTTTTTCTAAATATTTATATTAATGATGAACATTGCTCAAAATTAGATAATATACATATAATTACGGACAAAATCATTTGCTACTCACTTAAAATAGTATCAAGATCTTGTTATTTGCATTAACAAAAGTTGCATTTAAAATTTCAAAATAACAACTAAATAAGTGTTTTTCTATTTTAAAGTTTTATCTCCAAACCTATTAATAGTTTAATCTTTTAAAAATAGAAAACCAGTTAAGTTAAAAGTATATTTTAAATACAAAAAAAACTTAACAATGAATAATTTATTTTTTTTCTTCAAAAATTAAATATCCAAACCCGACCCAAAATATCTAAGCCCGAAAATAAAATACTCGAACCCGACACGAAGTGTAGAAATACCCGAATGGGTTCTATTCCTTTATATTGAAATATCCAAAATTCCCAAATATCCGATACATACCCGAACGGATATCCGAACGCCCACCCCTACAATATATTTGTATCTTGCCTGAACAAAAAAAAAAGTTAAACCATTGATCACAAAAATTTTAATGTGGGACTTTTACTATTTTTAATAATTTACAGTAGTTTTTAAAAATTAAAAATATAATATATAACAAAAAATCTATTTTTTATTATATGCTTAATGTGATTGCTTAATTTATTTTAATAATATAAATTAAACAAAAAAAAACAGAAGATACAAAAATTGTTATTAAATATGTATTATTCATAATCATTAATTGTCATATATATGTTAATCATATTAGGTAATTTTGTAGTTTTTGCTTAAGGAAATACAAAAATATTATTTTGTACACTACTAATTAATTTGATAGTTAGTTTAATAAAAACATAGTATATATTTATATGAACCAACTTGGTTTTCCAAAAATTCTAAGAACCATCTTGGTAATGAAACGTAGCTACGAAAACGAAAACATGTCGTAATGTTTCAGGATTAACATATAGGGAATATATATTAGTTTTATGTTTTTATATTTTAGAATTTGCAAAATGTCAATTGTCTTATTTTCTCAGCGGACAACAAATACACAACCTTTTATATTTGGAAAATTAATATTAAATAATTTAGCTATCTTTAAGCCTAAAATTGTGGTGTTTATTTATTTTAAAACATACTCCCTCTGTTTTAGAAAGATATATATTTTAGATTTTTCACACTTATTAAAAATAATATATCAGATTTTAGTTACCACTGCATTTTTTCCGATATCAACTATTTCCCACAACTTTTGACCAATAAAATTTTAATAAACACAATTATGTTTTTCGAAGTTTACAATTAGCATTTATTTTATGCATTGAAAATGTAAAACATTGTATTTTTTGAATTAATTTTTTTTTTCTAAAAAAATGAATCTTTTTGGAACGAAGGAAGTATACGGCAGTTTCGAAATCAAATCTTGTTTTATACTTATTTATTTTAAGATATCTATTAGAAAAAGTGATATCTTACCACTTCCATTGAGAAACAAATTTTTTGGGTCAAAATAATATGGAAAACTATGACATCAACATGCTTAGTCCATAAGCTATATTTGAGCTTTTTCCGCGTCAAGACTCTTGTCCCTTCAACACTACAATAAAAAAATGCATTGTTTAATTTTATACTGTATGTAGTAAGTAGTACCACTATTTAATTTGGCCGCACACTCATGTCATTAATATACACCACTTCACTGGTCTCTAGACTAATCTCGTTAGTGGTTATACATCACTAACGCTGGAACGTCCTTAGGAATATACCCTATTGATAATCAATAGGTATTCTCAAAAATTGACAACTTATATTATACCGATGCAAGAACAACTGATTCACAGTCGAAAAGCTTATTGAGTTGCGTATTGAACGAATTAAATATATGATTTGGTGTTGGTATATCAAATGGTCGTTGCTTGAGATCTAAGAAAGCAAGATATTTAATAAAACTAGAGCAGAATTCGCACGGCCGCAAATTTATCTCTACTAATATTATTTGAAAAGTTTAGATGAACTATTTGATATATTCTTTTTTTTTTGTCAACTGTATTATATATACTATACTAAAAGGGGGATATAAGCCATGGAGAGGATGTCCACATAGGATAGAAAAATCAACCAATCAGAGAACCCGAAATTGCCATGTCATCTCATTTACTTTTCGTAAAAAATAAAAAAAACAATGCGAATGTGAGAATCGAACCCGGGTTAGTATGATATATATATAGGACAGTTACCACTAAGCCATTGAAACATTCTTGGCCACATATACAAGAACCACTAAGTATATAATCACAAACTCTTATGTACATTTACAATAATATAAATTCAACTTTCAAGACTCCGATACTTTGTTTTGTAAAAAAAAAAAATAAGTAAGTGACTAAGCTAATATATTCTTAGAAAGTGTGAGAACGTTGACAAATATGAAAAAGCATAGATTTTTGTTTTCGTGACAAAGTTAAGAATTTTGTAAAAGTAAGTTTAACATATAAATTTTCGTGACAAATATGAAAAAGCATAGGAAACAATTAAAATATATTTCTCTAATGTCTTAATAAAATATTATTTAAGGGTGTAATAATTAAATATATTAATTCAATAAATTTTGTAATTTATAGACAAAACAATAACACAACAAATTTTGAAACATTTGTTTAACCTATCGATTTTTTTCATGAGAATCCAACTAAACAAGATAAAAAAAATAATTAGATTTACAAATATTTAATTACCATTTTATTCAATTTTGATTAATTTCAAATTGTCATAATGTATCTTTTTGAAGTTACAAATATGAAAAAGCATAGATTTTTGTACAATTTGACAAAACAACTCAAACATATTTTTCTAATGTCTTAATAAAATATTATTTAAGGATGCAATAATTAAATATATTAATTCAATAAATTTTATAATTTATAGACAAAAAAATACCACAAATTTTTTTAAAACATTTGTTTAACCAATCGATTTTTTTTTCATGAGAATCCAACTAAACAATTAGATTTACAAATATTTAATTACCATTTTATTCAATTTTGATTCATTTAAAATTATAATAATGTATCTTTTTGAAGTTACAAAAAAAATAATGTTCTTTCTTTATTAAACTAACATTATATATAGATTCTATATACACAAAATAAATATAATATAACAACATAAGCTTGCTTTCCCAGATTCATATGAAAACTTTTTAAGTTATCCACCAAAGCAAATTAATTAAATCAATGAAATTGTTAAAATACAGCAAATTAATATATAATTTTATTTTAAATTAAATTATTTAAAAAGTGTATTTTCGTTCAAACAAAATAATAAATAAGTAAAACTGATTTGATGGTAATTTTTATGATATATATATATCAATTATGTGAAAGAAATAGAAGTTTAATATGAAAAAAAATCTTAAATACAAAAACCTCTAAAAAGTAACAAAAAAACTAATAAATTAAACTATGATATCACTTAAAAACTTCTTAGACCATATTAATAAAATATTTAAGTGATAATAAGACAAATTTGATTTTTTTTCCAGCAAAAGTTTATTATTAATTAGCATCAGTTATTTCAAGATGTTTAAGAAATGGTGGACAAAAAAATAGGATGGACATTAATGATATATGAACTATGAATAGTACTTTGTGAAGCAGACTTAGATAACATATATGCATATCCATTTCCAGTCCTTTTTGATGCCTAAATTCAATTTCTTCAGAGTAGTTATTCCACAAGTAGATCATATGAGATATTGTTTTGATATGTAGATTTGTTTTTTCAATGTTAAGAAGATTGATAACTGTAAAAATGTCTCCTTCGAATATGATATGTCTATAACCGAGTCCCCAACATGAAACAAGTTTGTTTAAAAAGTAAATAATTTTATTTTTCTTATATTATATAATCAATATATATTATTTACTGATAATAAAAATATAGTTATTCTTCTATCACAAATATCTATGCAAATATGTGAATCAAGTACAACAATCAAACAACATAATGATTTTCATAAAGAAAATTTAAAAAGTATATTTATGTTATGTAGTCATATTTTATATTCTTTAAATAATGTAATACAATATTATACATTATTTTTTTAGAATTGAGAAATACATATATCAGTTAGACAAATTAAGCGATAATTAAACAAATTTGATTTTTATTTTGTGAGCAAAAAGTTTATTATTAATTAGCATTACTTATTTCAAGATGTTTAAGAAATGATGGACAAAAAAATAGGATGGACATAAATGATATATGAACTATAAATAGTTTTTTTTAAAGCTGACTTAGATAACACATATGCACATCCATTTCCAGTCTTTTTTGATGCATAAATTCAATTTCTTCAGAGCAGTTATTCCACAAAGAGATCGTATGAGATATTGTTTTGATATTCAGATTTGTTTCTTAATTGTTAAGAAGATTGATAAGTGTAAAAATGTTTCATTCGAATATGATATGTCTATAACCGAGTCCCCAACATGAGACAAGTTTGTTAAAAAGTAAATAATTTCATTTTTCTTATATTATATGATAAATATATATTATTTACTGATAATAAAAATATAGTTATTCATCTATCACAAATATCTATGCAAATATGTGAATTAAGTACAACAATCAAACAACATAATGATTTTCACAAAGAAAAAATAAAAAATATATTTATGTTATGTAGTCTTATTTTTTATTCTTTAAATAATATAATACAATATTATACATTATTTTTTAGAATTGTGAAATACATATAATATCTTATCCGCGCGTAGCGCGGTTAAAAAATCTAGTAATATTAAACAGCAAAACAAAAGTCCATAAAAAAGGTAAGAAACATTACAGTAAAAGTCCAACCGATGGACAACAACAACAAAAAGACCAAATACGGCCCAATCAAAAAACTAAAAGAAGACGCCTTTCCACGTACCATCACGCGAAACTGATAAACGAAAGTGGATCAACACGTAGAACAAAGAAAACACACATGTCACACAAAGCAGCCACCATCTTTACAGACGGCCACCAGAACACACCGGAAACAGGACGCCGCAGAAGAAGAGACCGTCGGACGACTTTAGTCAATTAAGAACCACACCACCATCAGACGACTTCACCGAAAAGAACATCTCCGATAACCTCCAATCGTGTGTTCCACCGGAAACAAACCAGAACAAGAACCCAATCAAAGAGATCAACGGGAACGATGATAGAAATTGAGAGAGCAGTCGCCGAAACGCCTTAGCCATTAACATCGGACCTCTAAACAACAGAGGAAACTCGATCGAAGAAATCCAACCGAAGATCGTCCTGCGAAGGCCAGCAAAACGGGAACAAAATTCGGGAAAAACCCCGGAGGTACGCCAACGATTCCACCGGAGAAGAAGGTCGTCAGAATCGAAGCCAGCGGTCATCGGAGAAGAAGATGCTCCGCCGGAGCCAGAAGCTGGATTGCTCCGCCTAAGTAAGACGCAAACAACCGGAGCCAAAAGCCGGCCAACTGTGCTAAGGGAGTCACCAGATGCCAGAACTGGATCTTCATCGCTGGCCAAAGGAAGCCGGAGAAGATCAACAGACGAAACCAAAACCTTTCTCTAAAAGATAATGAAGAGATAAGAGAGAGGTTTTTGTCTTGCTTCCTTTCCATTTGATATGTTCTATAAAGTGATATTTTACATAATTCAGTATTGATTTTTAATTTGGTTTGTGATTAGAATTCTATTTAATAGATTTACTATGTCTTACCATGTATATTAATCAATCATTTTAAAAATGTAAACGTGCTTAAAGCTATGTCGAAACTTTTATACCTATTAAAATAATAAAAATTTAATATGTATTATATTGATTAAAATATTATGTATGTTTTATCTCCTCTCAAGTTTTTGGATGTATATACTGATATTTTGTGCTAAAATAAAATGAAATAATAAATTTTGTACCTTATTTTTTTAAAAAATACTGAAAAATATATATAAATGGATCGAATAACTATTTTATAATTGTATACAATTTTTAAAACACTTATCATCAAATGACATCTTCCGGATTGCGTGTGGATTATAAAAACTGAAAATTCTTTCTATTTTTTTTTTAAATACAAATATTATACAAACAATGTACACACAATAATTGTAATGTCAGTGATGCATATATTTTAGATATTTAATCAAAAAACTTTAATCTAGAATTCTTGATTGAATTTCGCAGCTATTTCATTCATGTATAAACAATCCTTCTTTTGTAGTGGATATATATCCCCTATATATTATTTGAGAAGCATTGTAACATTTTTTGTAGCCACGTGTGATAACTAGAATGAATCTTAGAATCGTTAGAGAAATAGGTTGGTCCATCTAAATATATAATAAGATTTTTATTAAACCATAATAAATACATTATTAATGTGCTTCATTATTTCCTTAAATAAGATTACGGAATTGACTAATGTGGCTAAATTGTATATGACAATTAATAATTTTGAATAATAAATATTTGATAAAAATAAGTGTGTATTATAATTATATTTGTTTAATTTTAAGCTATTAAAATAAATTAAACAATCATAGTAACCATATAATAAAAAATTTTAAAAATTATTTATATATTATATTTTGAATTTTTAAAAACAAGTATAAATTACTAAAACTGTTAAAAGTTTTACATTCAAATTTTGTGATCTATGATTTAAAACTTTTGTTATGGCATGATACAAATAATTAAAAAATAATATAAGTTGAAAGTCTCATTTAATAAGTATCAAAAATAAAAGATATATAAATATATGTATCATTTTAAATTAAATTATATGCCATATAAAAATACATAAATATCTTAATTTTGAAATTACTTTGAACATTTTTTTGATAAAAATTTTGAAAAAATATTGACTGCTTAATTTCTTAAAATATTATAAATTACTTAAACCATTAATCTCACAGTAAAAATTTTGTTATCACTAATTTAGACTTTTTGCTATAACATATACAAATGATAAAAAAACAAATATGAGCAAAAAACATCATCTAATAAATATTAATATTAAAATACACTATATATATGTTACTATCATTTAAATTTAATTATATATCATATCAAGTAGAAAAAATATTTTTTCGATTTATAAAATTTATTTATATGTTCGCACCAATTTAATTATATAAGTAGTAAATAATGACTTTTTAATTATTCAATATATATTTATTATTTCATAATATGTTTTAAACATATAATATATAAAATAATTTATATATATATTGTTCATCCCGCGCAAGGCGCGGATCTTAACCTAGTTTATATTAAATTTGTAACTTGTAACATATTGTCATCTATCTATATAATCATCATACCGACATTTTAACATTAGAATAAATTTACAAATTCCACAAGTAACTTTCAACCGGGAGTGATCGATCATACATCAGTATTTATTACACATATCTAAACATGTAAGAGATAGTATTAATTTTATGGTCATCCTTAACTATCATGATAATGTAAATTAAAATTCCTGTGTTAACCACAGCACCAAAATTGCAATCGTTTTTCATTAATTCTAACCGTCCATTTAATCAAAGCGTAGATCTAACGGCAGATATCAAATCAGAGGCTACTTCACATAATTTCCCTCCCTATATAAATCACAACATAATCCTGAGCTTGTAAGTTGTAACACATATCCCCACAATCGTGACAGAGAGAGAGAGAAGAGAAAATGGTTTCGTGGCTGATGACTCTCAAGGCGGTGCTAATCTCGAGCGGCGTCGCTTCCGTCGGACTGTTGCTCAAGGTCTATGTTCCGATATGATGGCTGTTGACTTCTCCGTGTCGCAAGCTCCGGTCCTGTGGAGCTCTTTGCTTTCGTGGCTGAAACCGCCGTATCTCTACGTCCTCACAAACGGAATCATCATCACTATCGTTGCTTCTTCGAAGTATTACCGGAACTCTAGCCACCATGAACAGGAAGGCGATGAATCAGCTTCTCCGCGGATGCTGGAGGTGAAGGATTTGGATCCGGATGCGCAATTCAGTTTTGTAGCCGCCAAGGAAGAGAAGATAATAGATGCAGTGGCGATGGTGGAAGATGAATCGGAGCTTAAGAACTTGATTATGGTGGAAAATTTCGATTTGGTTGGATCTGGTGGAGATGAGGATGTCATGATGGCGTCGGCGAATTCAAATCGGAGTCATGTGCCATTAAGGATGACTGAATCGGAAAATCTCCCTCCCAAGGATTCAAGATTTGACCACCGGGAGTCGGTGAAAGCTAGTACAAGAGGTACGATCCTTATTCTTTTCAAATTTAATTTTGAATTTGATACTTATCAAGTTCATTAAAAGAAAAAGAAAACAGAGGAAGAAGATGATGACAGTTATGTTAACAAACGGTTAGGTAGATTTTAAATTGTTTTTGAAAATTCAAATTTGGCGTCGGTGGTTTGAAAAGGAAGTTTCGGAGGGCCCAATAGAAAATTATACATCGTTTTTAAATAAAACTATATTTCGACCCGCACAACCGTGCGAGTGTTTATTTTCACCTTATAAACATATACATCTGTTTTTATATTATTATTGGTATATTTTTTTTATTAATTAATCATATATTTAAAGTTTATATACTTTTTTAGATACAATAATTTTATAGTGTGCATGTTTGTCTATTCAATTAATTTTTTCGAACTATTACATGTAATTGTGACTTATATATTTATCTTATTAGATTTTCTCACTAATATATGCAAAGTTCAACAAATTTGAATATTATTTGTATTTATATTCTTTTATTGAAATAGAATACTACCTATAATTTTTTAATTAAAATTATAAGTAATATAAATAAATATTTTATTATTTAGTAATTTTATTTGTATTTATGAACATATTAAAATATTCATCTACACTAATATTTGAATATTATTACTATTGAACATTAAACGAAAAACACTGATATCTGTTTTTAATATGTTAAATTAAAAACAAAATTCATGATATAATATACGTAGAAATTCATGGTGAGATGAAACTATTTTCTAGTAACTACCAGTGGACTCCATCAATTTAAGTTTAGTGAAATTTTTAAATCTACGACCAATATAGCTGCGGGCAAATAATATACCCGTAATTTGAATTTAGTAACTTTTTGAATTATATTATTTAATATTGGAATATATTTTTCCTTGATATTATGCTGGTAGTTTTCCAATAATGTTACAGTAATAGAATTATAGGATTATACCATTTATATATGATTTTTGTAACAAACAACAAATAATGTTGTTGTTAAATGAATATACCCGTATTTGAAGTTTTATTATTTTGAATACAACTAACTTCATCTTCTCCAAATGATGTATGTGTTTCAGTATATAAAAATTAAAGATCATATAATACAAAGAGAACAATAACTCAAATAAGGCTAACACAAGTGCAACAATAAATTCAAAGAGCATCGTAACTCAAATATCACTGAAGAATGTTTACTAAAAATAAAACGCTGTTAGTAACAAAGTTAGTTTGGTCAAGCATTGTCATAGAAGTTATGGCCATGAGATACGTTTATATGTATATGGTTAAATATAGTACACGATTAAGTATTTAATGAAAACGACAGAGACACATGAAGTAAGACTATCATAAATTTATGAACTAATATATACCCTTAGTAACAGAAAATGTATGGTCTTTTATAATAAATCTGGTCTATGAGACGCATGTCATTGATTTTTTATATAGTAAAGAGAAATCATCACGATTAATAAAAGATGAGTTGGTAATGTGAGATTTTAGGTGATATTAATTTGAAAATAAATGACAAAACAATTAATATGATAAATGTAACATGATTTTCTAGTAATAGGTCCATTAGGTCTATTTTAAAAAAAAAATCACACATGAATTAAAGTTGTGACTTCTCTCTTAATATATAAGATATATAAGATACAAAATACATTGTGTTTTTTCAAGGTGGAAGAAGAGGGGTGTTGAGAGTGCATAACGATACACTGGAGAATACTTGGAAGATGATAACGGAAGGTAAGTCAACGACGTTGCCCAGACAGCTATACCGGAGATCGGACACGTTTAGCCGTGGAAATTCCGGCGAGGCGAATCCGGTTTACAGGAAATCGGAGACGTTTAGGGACATGACTAACCATTACCAGTCTCAGGTGAGGAAGGAGCCGTCACTGAGTCAGGACGAGTTGAATCGGCGAGTTGAGGCATTTATTAAAAAGTTTAATGAGGATATGAAGTTGCAGAGGATGGAGTCACTGAGACAGTACAAAGAAATAACCGATCATGCGGTTTAGTCTTTTTTTTCTGCTTTTTCGTTGGTTTTCGTTTAGTATTTTATTGGTTTTTTATACACAGTTACCAGGTTTCTTTTTAACCTTCTCTTCGTTGTTGTTGTTGTTGTGTATATAGCTTTAGTAGCTCTACACGTTTGGTTTGTGTGGATAGTCTTTTCTTTTGTGTATTTTATGTTCGTATGTTTATCTGTGTAATGGACTTCCCTTGGGCCTATCTTTCCGGCCCCAAGTTTATGGTTTTAATGAATTAACTATACATCCGTCCATGAACCCAAACATTTTTTAAAAAGAACCCATGCATATTCACTTCATTTCCCTTTTTTGGGAAAATTGTTTTTTTATAAAACAAAAAAATGATAACTATATCACTTTAGACTAATCTCATATACTTTATATCTCATTAAGTTAATTATTTTCAAAATGACAATAATGCCCTTAAAATTGTAATTTTAAATAATGGGTTCGATCAAGCGGGATCGATCGATCTGAAATTACAAGGTCGAACGGATCGATCGATCCTGATCATTATGCGGAACAAAAAAACACGGAGCATATACTGATCGATATGGTCTATTTCACTCGATCGACAAAGGTCGATTTCATACAGATAGACTGATCTCGAATTATAGACCGATCGATCCTGTGCCTAGGTAAGTATTCCAAATCGATTTCTTGGTTTTCTTCGGTTATATCCGGTTTGATTCCCACTTGATTTGAACCGACCAAACACGCTTTCAACTCTTTAAACTCGATTTATTTGGGATGAAACTCATAAATTTCTCATCTCCTTCACGAACAAAGGGGGAGAAAATCAAAGTCTCAAGTTCATAAACTCTTAACTCACTCAATTTTCACACTGATTTGGTTGAAATAATGTGAACTTTTTGTGAAAATTTTGTGAACAATCAATGGAATATAGAAGACGGCGTGAGAAGAAGGTTACCACGTTTTTTTTAAGTTTTTTTAAGTTTTTTTTTTAAATCGATTTTCAAAATATGAAAGTGAATATTCCCAAATATTTTGTTTCCATATTTTTAGGAACTGATTTCTTATCCGTAGAATACATCTAATCTGTAGAAATCGGTTTCTACAGGTTTTTAGAATTATAGTAATGTGTAGATTTTGATTTCTACATGTTTTAGCTTTACAAGAAATCTGTAGAAGTCGGTTTATACGTGTTTTAGATTTATATTAATGTGTAGATTTTGATTTCTAAAGATTTTAGATCGGTAAGTTAAGCGCGGAATGTGTATTCTAAATATTTTTAGAATACTCTTATTACGTAGATGACATATTCTAAACATTGCAGATTCAATAAAAAAGTGGATTTCGTTTTGCTAATTCGTAGAATGTCATTTCTACTTTATTTAGAACAGAATATGAAAATTATGATTTAAACATTTTTAGAACTGAAAGAAACACCACTAAGTTCATATATGTATTTTATCAATAGTTACTATTTTTCTAATTTTTTTATTTGTAAAACTCTTTACTAAATTTATTTTCAACTATAAAAGGGTATTATAGAGAAAAATGACACAAAATATATATTAGTCTAAACAGACATAATTATCATTTTTTGCTCTAAAAAACAATTTTCTCTTTTTCTTTTTGCAGTTCCCTTGTATCTAATATTCAGTGACGCGATTTTAAGAATATTTTAATACCATGGGAGTCGCTGAATTTGATGTACCCTCTAAAATTATTAGAAAATTTCATTCGACCAACCTTTTTTTTTCCTTCGACCAACTTTGATATAATGTAATTTTTGGGTAACACCATTCCAACATTTTTAACAACAAAATATATACTTGATTTCTAAATATTTTAATTGTTTATAACTGAGGAATTTAAACTTAACAAAACTAAGTTATATAAACATTTTAACAGCCAGACTAATTACAGAAATGTACAAAAGTCCATATGAAAAATCGTTTTCATGAACCATGTGATAGATGGCCTTTTTTAGTTGATAAATAACTCAGATTCGAAAATATTCCGATGCATTCCATCATATGTTCAAGTGGATATGAGTCTATTATTTAGAATCTATTTGAATATTAGTGTTGGTTCTTCTATAAATCTAGTACTAGATTTTGATCTGTGCTTTAAAAACGAGAGATTATTCTCGTTTCAATTCTATTTTGTTTTTTTTTTGGTTTTAGTTTAATTTTTGGTTTTGATTTTTTCAATACAAGATATAAGAACCGTTCAATTATTTATGTATTTAAATTTGGTTTCAGTTTGACTATTTTGGTTAGGGTTGGACAAAAAAACTCGAATCTGAAGAACCAAACCGAAACCAATCCGAAAAATAGTATCAAACCAAAATTGGTTATATATCCGAATAGATTCAAAAATTTTGTATTTATATAACCAAACCCGATCTACACCAAAGTGTTTTAACTACTTAAAAATATCCAAAATAAATTTATATACTTCAATATATTGATTAATTTTAGATTTAATATATAAAAAGTATCCCAAATATACATGATATTTGAAAATTTTCAAAAGTAAATGTCTAAAATAGGTAAACAATACTCAAAATACCAAAAATACTTGAAATATCTATCGATTATCTATCAAAATATTCATACCAAACCAATTTATATGTTAAGTTTAGGTATTTTGGCATACATTATTCAAAGTCATATAATATATTATTTTTATTTTTAAATTTTGAGAAATTTACAGTATATATGAACTTTTAATTTTTAAAAATAATTTAAATGGTTTATCTAAACCCAAACCAACTACCAAAAGATCTAAACCGAATCTAATCTGAAATTTATAAATTAACTGAAATCTTTAATCATGAAAACCCAAAACCCAAATAGACATAGGATCAAACCCGAATGGGTACCCGAACGCCTACTCCTAATTCTTTTTTTTTGCTTGGTTAGAATAATAATGCGAAGAATATTTGGTAGATTAATAAAAAGATTTAATTAGTTAATGTACATATATCATCTTAAGATTCTTAAGAAATCGGATACAGCAACAATGTGTATCTCGGATTAAACTTCCCATTTGTATTCCCATTTTTATTTATTTATTATATTCAAGAAAACTCTAGTTGCATAACATTAATATTGTAATTATAAAAGAAAGTTATAAACATGGAAGAGAGATATTTAATCTTCATTGTTATACACTTGATGTATCATAACATTTTGTTTAGATAAATTTTAAATAATTAATAAATATATTCTTAAATTTGATAGAATTCAAAATTATCAGTGTCAATAATAAAAATATTGATAGACATATATGAAATATCTGAATTAATACTAAATTGGTTTGAATTTTGCTTGGAGCTTGGTCTTCAACGTTAAAATTTTGGTTTGATTTTCAAAACATAAACATGGAAGAGAGATATTTGATCTTCATTGTTATACAATTGATGTATTATAAATTTTGTTTTGATGATTATATATACTAATGTCACATAAATAAAGAAAAAATACACTTTAATGAAAACCCCTTCTTAAATACATTTATTGAAATTAAAATTAAATGATAATGACATGCCGTGTTGTCAAAAAAAAATGATAATAGCATGCCGTTATAAATAAATTGTTAATAAATGTTAAAAGAAAAATAAAAATAAATTGTTAATCTAAGGGCAGAACCCTACTGCTTTAATAGTATAGATACCTCTATATTAATTTAAAAAAAAATCGTTTTCGACTTTTTTTGTGGAGTACGATCATACGCTGGTTGGACCAAATATACTCGGTCAGTAGACATGTAGGGTAATCTTTTGAATGAATTTTCTCTCAGTTGGACTTTTCTTAGAAAAGACAGAAAAAGGTCCAAACAAGTTTGTAAAGCATTGAAGATATATATTTAACTCCCACAAAAAATACTTAAAAAATAATATTATAAAATAGTTTATCCTGTACAAAAAAACCCAACCACAGCCACTTAAGGTTACAAGAGAGAGAGAGAAAAAAAAATAGACGACTACCGAACACACATGGAAAATTTAGTTGAAATAATTTAGATATTTATAAGATTTCTAAATAAATAAATAAGATTATAGATGAGGAATGGCACATTTTTATAAAATATATATATATATATATATATATATATATATATATATATATATATATATATATATATATATATATCTAATCTAACAATACTAAAAGGGAGATATGCTGAAAGGAGAGTCTGTCCACGTCAGATTTAAAATTCATCCACTAAAAATCGTCCAAACTGCCATGTCATATTGATTTCTGTAGAAAATAAAAATTACTCTCTTTGCTGGGTTCATTATACATGTTAAAGGCCCAAGATCATCCTTCGACTTCGTCTTCTACTTTCCTCTTCATCAAATCTCCGTTACTGAGCTGAGTCTCATCTGCTATCAATCAATGGTGTTCTTCAATACTTCTTAATGAGTTCGTTTCACCTTCTTCTCTTTCTCTTTCTTTATAAACCACTTTGTCTTAAATTGCTTCCATTCAATCCCGAAAACCTCATTTCAAGAAGTTGACACTATAGCGATGAAACCAAAAGGCAAGTTCACTTGCTGGTACTTTTGTCTTCATGGATGAAGCTATTTGTTCTTTAGCAAATACTAAAGGCATGACCCACTATCTTGCCTTTGTTTGGTAATTCCTTATTCAATTAACCAAAATAGTGTCAGTTTCAATTAAACTGCCCTGTTGATCTTAGCAGCCGTTGTTTGCCATTGCTCTTGCGATGCTCCCACTGATTTATTCTTTATCAATGCTGATTTAGTTTTCTCTTCTTCTTTTTTTCACACCAGGAGATGTGTAAGGGATTTATTTTGGGAACACTTTTCTTACAGCCTAGCTTCCTGGTTTCGGTTTAGGTAACGCAAGTCTTTGCTCGATTTGGTTTAATGATGTGGTGGTAAGGCTCCTATTTTGTTGCATATCTGTTCTTCTCCTGTTGGACTTGTGAAGAATAGTAATTTTGTGAGATTAATTGAGCTTAGAATCATAATTCTGTTTTCTTTGGCCGTAGTTTTCATTTGTATGTTATACTTTCACTTTCCCATTAAATTTCCAATCTTTTTAAATAAGCTTTTTGAATTTTTCAGGCAGGAATTTATATTCAAAAAAAAAAAACAATGAAGATCCTTTTTGAATCTCCAAATATATAACTTTCTCAGCAGATTCGTAAAATGCTCCTAAAGTCTTAGATCTATGCTGGCTACTCTGAACTCCAATGAATAAGACATGCTGGATAATCTAATGATAATAAAGAAGAGAATGGAAGAACTCTAGAGAAACAGAAAATTATCGATGCTTTTTTGATATATATTATTAGTACAGGCCATGAATCCTCTGGACTCACCATTATTTGGGCTTCCATTTCTCTGCAGGAACACCCTAAGATTCTCCAGAAGTTAGAGGTAACATGAGAATATATGTTTTTATAATCCTTTTCCATTTCACTTTACAAGCTTTAATAGTGATTTCATTCTACACAGGGAGAACAAGATGCTATTGTTGAAAATTGAGCACCGGACCAGGATTTGACTCTTAAAAGAGACATGTAAAATGGACTAACAATCACAGGTGCCTCATTGCAAAACAAGTTTATGGTGTTTTTAAAAAGGTATGATTCGTTACATATTCTCTCACTGAATACAAAATGAGGCTTTTTATGAAGGTTCTGATGAGACACTTTGGGTACATTCTATCTAAGGCCTTCCGGGAAGCAAAGAGGGATGGCCAAATGAACGGTCAGTCTATGCTCATCGCCTACATGGAACACAACAAACAATCTTTAAACCCTTTTTGTATATTCATTTCTATGTTTCTGTAATTAGGCATACATCATACCAAAAGGCTGGAAGGTGATGACTTGGTTCATGTAAGTTCACCTGGATCTTGAGATTGGCATGAATCCAAATAAATATGAACCTTCAAGATGGGAGGTATGTAGATATAATAGATTTGTGACGCATTCAACAATCTAACTGTCTTTGTAATTTGAAGTTGGTGTTGCAAAAGAGTAACTGAACATGACAAGTTCATTCTACAGGGATACAGACCTTTACCAGGCACATTCCTTCATTTTCATTTAGGAAGCGGTCTTTGTCCCGAGAAAAATCTTGCCAAGCTCGAGATTCCAATTTTTCTTCATCTTTGACCATTGAAGATGGGTTTAGCTACGCTAGCTTTGAAGCTGTGGGTTATGACTTCAACACTATTGAGCTGAGTCAGCTGGTGAGAAGGGTCCCGTTCTTTGATTCCAAAAGTTCTCTGTAGCCATGCACTGGAGTGGAGTGAACGCGTACAAGCCGGAGATTAGTGTATACTTGGAGTATTGTGGGTGCGCAGAGAGAGAGAGAGAGAGAGAGGACATTTGAGTCTCGAGGAGAAGAGGGTAGGACAGTGATGTATCATATGTTTGACTCACAGGACAGATGTTTATAGCTATGGAATGTAAGTTCTTGAGATGATTGGTGCAAGGAACAAAGAAAGCGCTCATCTCTGCCTCTAACACAAGTTCATCAAGGAACAAACGGTTTGAGAAGCCTCGCAGGCAGTGTGCGTTGCCTAGCTACCTTGAAGTGGAACTGGAGCAGAAATCATTAACTGCAGCAGCAAGGACACGAGAGAATCTAAACTATTTTTGGAGCTTTCTGTTTTTGCATTTTCTTGGTGTAATGAATAATGACTTGTGAAGTTGAGGTATTCCTTTACGAGAATATGTGTTGGGTTTTTCGTGCTGTATAAGTTTTGATATATGGAAGACTTTTATGTTTGCTATGATTTACCGCTTTTTAAATTACTCTAATTGTGTTTTTTCTTTAGTTGTAAAGGACTGAATGAAAAAAGACATGACCATCAGGTATATTATTCTTGAAGTTTAGAATCTGCTCATATCAAACAAACGGGAGTTTCTTACTAAGACATGTTCTTCTTGCTGGTTCACACTATCTCAAAATCATTAGCTTCCTATCAATTGTGCAACCTACACTACCAAATATCTCACTAAAGAGAAATGTTGTGAGAACGAAAACGAAAAACTACAAGGCAAACTTTAAAATTTATTACTCATTGCATATATTGCGTATATGTATTTTACCAATTTTAAAACGAATATTTTGAATTTTTCCCAAAAAGAATATGGTAGTCAGGAGTACTAATCTCTAAACATTTAAAACCATATAAAATGTTCAACGCAGAGCAAACAAAAAAAAATAACAATATGATCAGTGAGGAGTTAATCCTAATTTCTGACCAAATAATTATAGTTTTCCTGATTTTAAGGGTGCCATCAATGGTATAGTAAACTATTTATTTACTGTGTTCTTGAGTATATGAAAAATGTTATAGTTGCTTATAAGTCTATAAAAATTATTATTTGCAAGACTGCAGATATCATAAGCATTATCTCCAGATATAATGAGATGATTGGTAAAATTTATATAAATATTTTACGTTAGTAAACCATATACGTACAATCTATACTACTAAACTAGAATCATGATTTTGACCTAACCTTAGTTCACTATGTGATGTTATCAAATTTGAACCTAAATAGTTAATGGAACTTTGTGGCTTGTGGTTTGTACCACTGAAACAAATAATCATATACAATGCGATTAAACTAAAAAGCAGTTAAGATATCTTCATGGTTACATTTTTTTTTTGATAACCGTGGAGATCCCAAAAGTTTTCTAGACCCAAAAATTAATCCCGCAAGACCCATAGAAATCTCGGTTTTCTTGCAACTTAAAGCGTCTATGGGTGGACCAATGCTATTCGAACCCCTGGCGGAAACACCCAGGCGACTTGGTTAAAAAAACAAATTGTTACCTCCAGTATATCATATATACCAAAGATTTTCCCATCTTTTTTTATAATGTTATATCAAATAAGTTTGTGTAAAGATCAATTTAGGTTAGCACATCACCAATCTATTTGAGTGAGCTTTATAGTATTTCCATAATTTATTCTATTTTTTCCAAAATAAAATATCTTATAATATAATATGGTTATACTCCAATGATATTCTAACTTAGAATAAACAATAGAACAATAAACAAAAAAAACTTTATATATATATAGAGTAAACTCATTTTCTATTCTATTATAAAGTCGAATTAGAAATGTTTTTACAAACTTTAGAAAATTAGTAATTTTCTTCTCGGTATTACAGCTCCAATAATTTATCGAATCATTCTTATCGGTCACCAAAATTTAAATATTTAAATATTCAAATTAAATACACATTTAATATATATATCTATATATATATATAATAAGGTTATTTACCTATTCTTCAAATAATAGTTTGATATTAACGCAGACGATGTATAAAAAAATATATGATACATAAATAATAGAAAATTAGAAAATATTAAATATATAATATTTGAAATTTTACAAAATAGTTAGACATGATTACTAACAGATTAATAGAAACTTTAATTATGTTTGCATCTAAATATATATATATATATATATATAAATATAAATTAATGTTATTTCAAAAAAAAAGTTATTTCAGAAACAAATTAATTATATAACACAAAAATAAAAATAATTTATTGATAAAATTGTGTTCTAAATTATATTTAACATTTAAAATATACATATATATATATATATATTACAAATAAATAAACTGCGCGTAGCGCGGTAAAATTTCTAGTATATATAATAATGGCACTTTTGTTCAGCTACGTGAGGTGGAAATATAATCTGCCAACACATTAACTGTTTTTTTTTTTTTTTGGTAAAAATGTTAAGATATTATTACCAAGTTTTTAATTTGTGACAGAAATACATAGATAACAAGAAGCAGAATAAGAAAAATAAAATCCTAAACACACACTCGATCGAGTAGCGATAGATAAGCAAACACGACCACCACAACCACAGTCCCAAGACACAGCTTAGTCCGCACCAACAGCTTGCCACAAAAGGATGAGCCAAGTTCAACCGAGAGTCGGAACCCAGTAATTTTGGCCTCCCCGGTGATCCGCTCTTAAAGATAATGACCCACCCGAAAACAGCTCGCCGAGCGCCTCAAAGAAATGCCCATACGAACAACAGCAGCAGTGCAACTCACCCACAACATCCAAATCGAGCAATTATTAGACCCGGAAACGGCCTGTACACTACGCCGAACCGAGCAAAGTGGGCCGCCACCTCCGCTATCCCTAATCAGAGCCCAAACCTGCACACAACTGCCCCGCACACCACCACAAGAGGCTCAAGCAAACCTATGAAGTGCTGGGATGTGAGCGAAGACCGAGCATTCGATGCGGCGATCAAAGACACGAGAACCACCACACGCCCGTAGCCGTCGAGAACCAACGAACCGAAATTGGCGCTGTTAGAACCATCAATTGCGACCGCAAAGATGGAAATAGAACCAGGGCTCAAACCAACCCAACAGTCCCCGACTTCCACAACAATCTAAAGCCGGCGACATTGGAGAGAGACAATTAGGGACCACGAACAGGAGGTCCGAAGGTGAGGATTCGAAGCTCACGGCCACTGAAGCAGCATAGACGACCGCCCTTTAAACCGCAAGCAAGACCTACGCGAGCCGGCCACTGAGCTCGAGCACCAACCCGCCTGCGTGCTCAACCCCACAACCCGCCGCCATGGTAATAGGACCCACCAGCACACACCCCGGCGAAAGGAAAAGGACCCAGACTCGACGAACCATCGAGAACCTAGAGCATCCTCTCGAACCCAATGGCTTCCTTGACCAGAAACAGCAAGCCACCGCCGAACCAGAGAAGCCACACCGTCCCTCCCACTTGCGGACAGAGAGAAGTCAGACAAGATCTAAAGTGAGAAAATCGATCTCGAACCACAACCCAAAAATCCGACTGCAACAACTTCCAATCGCTCATCCTTCTCGCCGGAATCACAGAGAAAGAGGAGAGGCCAGCGGAGAAGAAACTCCTCTGCAGCAGAGCACACCCCGACACCAAACCCTAGCCCACGACGCCGCACATATCGAAAGGGAGCAGACTGGGAAAGCGGCAGCAAAGCGAGAAAACCTAGACTAGAAGGAGAGCCCTCCGGTCGCCGGTACGCGCCGCCACGCGCCGTCCGGGCCGGAGGAAACGAGAATTACTTTTTTTCCTGCAAGAGATAAGGTCGGGGAGAGAGAAGCGCCGCTTCCCAACACATTTACTGTTTGCAATAAAGTCATTTTAGGTTTATATTTCCAATTTGCAATAAGACATCATACGAAAGGACCGGCCATATTCGGATAAAGAGAATTTTCATCTTTACCAAAAAATTTTAGTATTATTATTCAAGTTTACCAGAGATATTTTCAAAAATATTTTTTTCATTAAAAACAAAAGAACTTTTTCTATATATATAATTAATAATTAATTAAATAAAAAATAATAAGTTTTTTTTTATAATTTTTAATTATACCTTTTCAAATTTTAATTTTTTATAACTCTTTTCGAATTGTTTTTTAAATTTGTTTTTGAAAATCAAAAATTATTTTTGAAACTATTTTCTTTAATATATATTTAAAGTATTTATTTATATATTTATTAGAATCCTAAATTTTTCATTCTAAAAAACTTACAGAAAATTGCAATAAGTATCACATTCATGGTACCACTTTTTATGTTTACACAAATCACTTTTACTTTCTTTTTTAATGAAGGATAAAAAACATTTATACCCCTAGAATTAACTAATATAGATTTAGATTTTATAATTGAGGAGTGTGGTAGAGTTTTTGGAATGTGAAATTTAAGATTATAATAAATATATAAATAAATTTTTAAAAAATTTAAAAATATTCAAACATAATTTCGATTTTCAATAAGAAATTTTGAAAAACAAAATCGAAAAAACTTTAAAAATATTATTTTTTTATTTTTTCTTCTCTTTTTATTATTTTTTTATATATTTAAATAATTATTTATTATATATATATAATAATGGTATAAGAATATTTTGCCATTTAATAAAGAAAATATTTTTGAAAATGTCTCTTTATTGGTGGTAAAGATGGATACCGCGAAAGTGGTAATCATGAAATTCCCCAAACCCTACCTGCACCTCAATTCTAAACCCGAAGTATATATTAGTTAACCCAAGGGTAAAAATGGTTAGTTTAACATGAAAAGTGATATTATTAATGTGATATATTTGACAATTTTCCTTCGGATAACTATAAACTTTAAGATAGAGACATGAGTTTATTTTTACTCCTTTCTATATTTCAAAATTTAAACTAAGTTTTATCATTACATAAATATCATATCATGTAAAATATATGATATGACTAAACAATTTTCTGTTTTTCAGCACGACAAAACAATTTCTGAAATAACCATATAACTAATTTTATAACTAACTATATTTTACCATTTAAAAAATATTTTAGTAATTGGTAATTTCTAATAGGAGCTAATAATTTTTAGTAAATAAAGATATTTTCAATATGTTCAAATTATTGAAAGTATTCCTTTGAGTAAGGCACATATGGTGGATAGGAATGGATGGCACTTCATAAATAATGAGAAATATTCGGTAAAATCAGGATATCAGTTAGAACGGGTCTATCCGGATAAGGAAAAACCACCAGCATTTTATGGTCCTACAGTGGATGCTCTAAAAGCGTTCTGCTGGGAGGTTAAATGTCCTCTGAAGATTAAACACTTTTTATGGCAAATGGTATCCGGATGTATAGATGTCAAAAAAATTTGCAAGCAAGAGGAATGAAGGGAGATATTTGTTCTATTAGATGTAGAGCTGAGGAGAACTCAATAAACCATGTGTTTTTTGAGTGCCCTCATGCACGTCAAGCTTGGGCCTTATCAAAGATACCGTTTAATCCAGTCTATTTCCCCACGAACTCTCTATTTACGAATATGAATCATCTTTTCTGGAGGGTTCTCCGTAAGATGGAAGATCATCATTTTGCGTGGATATTATGGTATATTTGGAAAGAAAAGAATAATAAGGTTTCAGTAATTTAGATATTGATCTAAGAGATACACTTAAGCTTGCAGAAACTAAATCAACACTTTGGACTGAGGCTTGGGAGATGAAAACTAAACAGGCTCCGCAGTAGACGGAGGTTTTGAATTGTCAGCTGAAAGTCGGTTGTTGGTGCTTTATCGATGGTTCTTGAAAGGATAAAGAACCTTATTCAGTTCAAGGATGGTATAGCATACTTGAGGGTTTTCAGGGATTGATGGGTGGAAGGAATACTAGGACATGTCATTTACCCCTTCATGCAGAGTTAGAAGCGCTGATATGAGCAATGGAATGTATAAGGAATTTACATCAGTTTCAGATTACTTTTGCTACGGATTGTTCTCAACTGGTGAAGATGGTTTCGGAACCAGAGGAATGACCGGCGTTTGAGAGTTACCTGCATGACACAAAGCTACTGAAGACACGTTTTACTAGCTCAGAGATCATTCATGTACCCCGGACGGAAAATCAAAAGGCAGATAGTCTAGCACGATGTGCCAGAAAACAACCATCTTTCGTCGTCCATATAGATGTGGAGTTACCGGATTGGTTCGCAGAGTCTGTATGAGTCTGTTTGTAGCTAGTCAATTAAATAATGTATTGTAACGCTTCACCATTTATTTTCAAAAACATTTTTTTCAACATCATTCTTATTTTATTTATTCAACGAGCAAATTTTACATATTATTTAGATATATTATGCATTACTGATTTAGTTATCTAACACATTTTAGATTTTTACTTGATATATAATAAAAATCGAAGTTGATAATTAATAATATGATAATAAAATAAACATTTCCAAAAGAACACCAAAAAAAAATTAATGAACAGAATTAACTTGAAATTTTAAACAACCTCAATAAATAAAAGACAATCTCCATTTAAAAAAAAAAGCAAATAATGCATTTACATCTTAATTTTAATACTAACAGTACACAAAATTAGAAGCTGCTATTTTAGAAATACACTGATAATTAAAGTTCAATTCGTTTGGAAGAAAAAACAAATTCACGGAACATAACTTTAACTATTTTAAAATACTAAAACTAAGAGTGATATATATTACTTTATTTAGTAAGCTGTTTCTTTTAAAGTTATATTTTATATACATTTACACTTAAATTTTTCAACTGTAAACAAACCATTGAAAAATGAAACCTTCTATATATTTACATTTTGAATGTGTTGTATTTAGCTGTATAATTTTACCCTAGTTTCCTTGATTTTTAAAATATGGCATATGGCTTTGCTTTCATTTTTTTTTCAACTATCACCAACTTCTCCTCCAAATCAATTAAATACTTTTTGTATATACAATATCTATTTTATTAAAACTGAAGTACAAAAGTATACTTTCCTAAATTTAAGAGTTTTTGTTACAATTTTCATCTTCCTTTTCTAACACATTCTAATCATTTTAGTTAGTGTTTTTTCATAATAATTCGACAACATTTATTATAGAAATACAAAGCAGAAATTATCTATTTTAAAGTGTTTTATTAAATTTTGTACATTCTTTTTTTTTTCCACTCTCTTAACTAATTCATTAATTATATTTACCATAATAATTTGACAGATTTAAATGAATTTTCTCGTGCAAGAATTCAAAACAGTTAACAGAGAATTTTTTATTTGCTTACATAATTAGTTAGGCATGGACATTTGGGTACCCATTCAGATATGGATTGTTTTTTCGGGTTTAGGCTTTTTGGGTTTTAAAATAGGCTCCGATTGGATATTATAAATTTCTGGGTGGGTTGGGTCTGGATGAGTTCAGTTATGATGTATAAGAACCTAAAAATATCCAAATTATTAATATATCTGAAATGGGTTCAGATATTTATACCAAATAACTATATTACCGATTTGATCCGGGTCTTTTGAATACAATTACTGTAGTTATATGGCGGCATATATGTGTGCTCGCTCTAGTTCCTTTTATACAGCTAGAAATAGTCTCGTACATAAACATATCTATACCAGTGTTTTCAAAACCTGACCGACCCGGTGGTTAGACCAGGTTCAACCATGAACCGGTTATGTAGTCGTGTTGAATCTAATAAATGGTTCGACCATGAACCGATCAAATGGTCGGATTGGATCTCAAAGTTATTGAACTCTATAAAATTTACTAAAACCATCAAAATTATATAAACTAACAATATAAACAAAAAAAATATGTATAATATTTTATATTTGATATACATTTATATTTAATTATGTATCATATTTAATAATTTTAATTTTAAATTTATATATTTAAAAATTATTGAACTAGATTATTGAACTATGTTTGATCTTGTTGAACCATATTAAACCGTAACCAAAATAATTTTCGGTTTGGTCTGGTCTTAAAAACATGGAAGATTTCTAAGTAGCCAAACTGTGCGACCAGGTGTATGCTTTTCTAAACTTTTCTTTGATAACTTGATATTAGTACATATATGAAAAGTAGAAAACTAGAAATACATATCTAAACAGATTTATAATTAGGTAGACATGTTTCTTATTTTACTGGACGTCTGGACAACATAACTATCTTTGATTTAGTATCTGTCAAATTACAAAAAAAAAACTTATTGTTAACATATCAATCGTTGAAAAGTCAAATTTATTTACGGTATTTGAATATCACATTGTGTGTTTACAGAGTTAAAACAGAGAAACTATATATTACTATAACGCTGTAAACACACAATGTGATATTCAAATACCATAAATAAATTCGACTTTTTAACAATCTCCACTGTATGTATGTGGCTCTGATCTTCTCTACTCTATAGGTCGATTAAATGCATTGTGTACTTAAATCAAGGAACTTCCTAGTAACAGAGCCTTAACCGAAATGATTCTGTTTCTAAACCTAAATCATTACAATGTCTTTGCTCATTCTAAACATTATGAACCATCATAACTTTGAAACAAAACATTACTACACATACATAACACGACTCAAGAACTGAAATGAAACTATTATGCAAAGGATATAGAATCCCAATCTGTTTGTTCCATTAACCCACTTCGTATCCTTAAATATTGTACAAGTTTTTAAAAAATTTACACTAAATTAATAATCTTGAAGAAGCCTAAATAAGGAAAGGTCAATATGTATAGATTGATCTAATATACACAAATCACTCAAATCAGTTATTCTAAATACTTCTCAGTTAATTCTCTGAAATATTTTATTCCCATTTCTGTCAATTATCTTTTAATATAAATGTAAACATCCTTTCAAATATACTATTCATGCACTCTTTCTCCATCAAAGCTTTGTTTGTATAGCTATGGACTTTCAGATCATAGCCGCCGGTGTGATAGGAATCTTGGCGACAGCTTTTTTACTTGTAAGCTGTTATGTTTTGGTTAATAAATGTAGGCGCGGAAACGACGTTCTTGACAGAGTGACCTCATCGGGACGGTTAAGCAACGACCATGATGACCATTTCATGTTTTATTCACCAGAGTTCAGAACCAGCGGAGAAGGAGAAGAGAAGCTCTCTCAAAAATGCTCTGCCTGTATGAATGAGTTTCACGTAAATGAGACTGTGAGGGTTATACCACACTGTTTTCATTTGTTTCATATAGATTGTGTCGACCCAAAAAATGTCAATTGCCCTCTCTGCCAAACTAGGTTTTCTTGTGAGTCAAGTGTTCATGCGGATGAGATTACTGCTCCCAACAATTCCCCAGTGAATGTGTTGCACACCGTCGTGATTAGAAGCGAGGATG
This sequence comes from Brassica rapa, assembly GCF_000309985.2. Taxonomy (NCBI): domain Eukaryota; kingdom Viridiplantae; phylum Streptophyta; class Magnoliopsida; order Brassicales; family Brassicaceae; genus Brassica; species Brassica rapa. Next base: position 19,103,052 of record NC_024795.2, on the reverse strand, counting down.
AGTATGAGATCATTGAGATGGGTATATGGAACGGTAATAGCACCAGTAGTGATGAGATAGTCTAAATTCTTTATTTTGAACCCTAATGGGCCGCTTGGCTTCTTTGTTTTTTGTTTTTGTTTTGTTTTCGTGTTTAATTCTATAATTATTTTCTTATTCTTAATAATATATTGAGATGACTTTTTCTTAGTCAAACGAGTTAATGAGTTCTATTGTGACGTAGGAACTATTGGATTTTTACGTTTGAGAAACACAAAAAATCCCATTTTACTTATGAAAGTTAACTTTAAAGTTATAAATGTCTTTTTTTATATGATATGTAAGAAATATCAAGTGATGTGGCAGTAACGAGTTATAATACCTAAAAAGTTAATTCTAGGGTTATAAATCTCATTTTATATATTTAGTGTTTCTTCTTTAAATATCTTAACAGAGATGTTGTGTCATACCGAAGAACTTTTCAACAATTGTTTTTTTTTTCCGATGAAAATCAGATTAATCCTAGAATCTGCATTTTAGCAAAAGAAAATAAATCCTAGAATCTACACCATATCACGATTATTAACTAAAATAATGTAACTACATTAGAGAAACCTTATCAATAAAGTTTCTCATTTTGATATCTAAACTTTATAATATTAATATTTTAACATCAATTAATTGATTGACTAAAATTTATTACATAAAATAGATTCAAAATATCCATATGCCAACACATGGTAAAAAATCTTTCAAGAGTATCTAAAAGAATCTATTTTTAGATACTTTTATATTCTCTCTCTTATTTATTCTAGTTTTTTTAATTACTTAAATCCCTATTAGGTATCTTCTAGTGGAAGTGCTCCTACACACCATAGCCATTTAGATTGATTGAGTTGTTTTGGAACCTTTTATTGATAAATCTATTTACCTGTGATTTTTCTCTGCATAGAAAAAAACTATAATTTTCTCGATATAAATTAATTTCTGTTGAGATTTGTTTGGCTTAATCTTTGCTAAATATTGTGTGATAATTATATTGATGTTTAACTATTTTTTATTATTAAGTTGTTAATAGAAACTAGGAAACTCTTACACTTATATTTGAATATAATTGTGTATATATATTACAACTGATTTTAAAGTATTAAATTGTTAGAAATTTAAATTGTTTTGTATTTATCCATTGTCTTGTGTCTAACAAATTTAAAATAATTTAACTCACAAATTGTTGTTATTATTACTGAAATCATTTATAGAATGATAACTAAGATGAGTAAAATTTAACTAAACATATTTATGATTTAATTACATTTTATCTTATTTATTTAGTTTTTGTGTAAAACAATTGTAACATTTACAGCCAATTTAAACTTTTTTTTAACTTTAGAATCATTGAGCTATAATACCATATTGAACAGTTTAATAATAGAAATAAAATTGAATCAAAAATAGAAAATTTTCATATTTACCAATTTGTTGGTACCATTATCCACGTTAACCATCACTAAAGAGACATTTTCAAAAATATCTTCTTTATTAAGAGTCAAAAGAGTCTTATATCCTTACTCTCTCTCTCTCTATCTCTATATATGTATATATATCAAATAAATAATTATTTAAACAAATAAAAATTAAAAAAATTTAAATGATTTTTTTTTGTGTTTTTGAATGATACTTTTTAAATTCAAAATTTTTATAATTTTTTTGAATATTTTTACGTAATTGTTTTTTTTTTCAAATTTTCTTTTTGAAATTCTAAAATTCTTTTTGAAACTATTTTCTAAAAAAAAGTTAAGTATTTATTTATATATTTATTAAACTCTTATTAAATTTCACATTCCAAAAGCCTTAGCTCACCCCTCAACTATGAACCATAAGTATAGATTAGACTACTTAGGAATAATTTGTGTTCATTACTTATAAAAAAGGCAAAGATGACTAAGTATAACCATTGGTTCCTTGTGTTTCGCAAACAGAAGACCATTGGTCATTCTCTTGATTAAAACAAACCTATGTTGTTTCTTCTGCAGAGAACTTATTCAATTTAGAAATATCGTATACATGACTAAAAACAAAAACAATAAGATACTGCAGATTGTACATGTACATTCATACAAGTACCGAGGACACTTGAATATCCAAACACCAAGCCAAAACTCAGATATGCTAATAGCAGGACTTGATTACACTTGTTTATCCTATCATTTTGATTTAAGAGGAAGAAAAAGAGCACAATTATATCAACACTTTGGTCTCAATCACATACACAAAGATGTTGGCGAACACTTATATTATGATAAATTATCAATGAACGGCTCGGCTCATAAGACGTTCAAAAATTACTATTGAAAGAGGCTCCTACATTCACTTGAATTAATCTCTTGCATCAATTTTACTTTCAGGTGTGACAATAGGTCTTGGTTTTCCCTTACTTCTCTTGCTTCTATTTCAAAGCACTGATCAGATTCGTGCACTTTAAGAAGACCATGTCCATGTTTGGTAAAACTTTTCTTGATGTTCTTAGATTTTTCCCTCACTTTCTTGAACATTTTATTGTTAGTGCAAAGATGACACCACAATTGAGTAATGCAGAAGATAAATCAAGAGACAAAATAGATACAAACAACCAACTATGCTTTATTAGAAATCGCTTAAACAATCTATTACAAGACTTGTTTATCAGCTTTTACACGTCAGTGTTAACACCCTAACACACGTTACAGACAGATTCCTAATCTACCCAAACATGTCTCTTTCCCGTCAGTACTTCAGCATCTGCTTCAGCACGACCCAAGAATACCCCTAAGGGATTTTCACCCTTCCTCTATAATAATAGCCAGTGTCTTATGGAATACAGACGACTCCATAGCTCTTTTATAGTGATCTCCACGTTCCTGAAACCCTAGTCTCCAAGGCAACATGAATATGGACAACTTCCATATCAATAAGTACACTTTCCTTTTCTTGAAATGTACTTATTCCTCAAGGCATAAACTTGCTCCCCAAGTTTATCTCTTGCCTTTTTCTCCACGGTATAAACTTGCTCCTCAAGTTTATCCCACGCCAGCTCAGCCTCTTGCGTCCACATGGTCTCTACCACTCTGCATGCCTCCTGGTTCACTCTCTGACAAACACTGCCTCAGCAACTACTTCAACGACTACGTCAAGACATAAACCCTCAGTTTATCCTTCTCCATCTCAACATCTCTTGCATCCACATGGTAACCCACCACTCCGCATGCCTTATGTAGTAACGACTAATGCCTCCAGCATCAGTGACTTCGTCGCCTAGTTAGTCACGGAAGACCATTGACATCTACAAGCTCCACTTGCATCTTCATTTATTTGATCCATTCCTTACATCCTTTTCTTCCTCTGCCCCTGACTCTTTCAACCTTGCGTGATACATATCTGATGTGTTCCTCGCATCTGTTTTTACCACCAGTGTCGGTTCTGGGGTAAAGCTGGTAAAACACCAGCTTTAGACGCCAAAAGATATATAGATATTTAGGGGCAGTCAATTGATGTTAATCAGCTGTGGTTTGGTGGTTGTTAAAGACTTTAAAATATTTCTTGCCTAGAGTTTGAAGCTTTCTTGTTACATTTATTAATTTCTTTTGTGTAATAGGCCAAATTTCTTTTTTTATGCTTTAGGTGTCCAGACATGAAGGGCCGGTCCTATTTACCACATTGACAAAACTCCAGTCCAGTTCATGTTTTTGTTTTCACTCTTTAAGTTAGAAATATTATGATGAAGAGATTAGTTTAGAAATTACCTTATAGCATCTCCTCGCTCTGTTTCACTCTGAACGTAAAGATTCGTCTTTATATCATCAGTCTTCAAGAGAACCACAAAAGTTTACTACAGAAGTCGGGTATATGAGAACCACGCACTACTCATTTCCCCCCTTCAATAACTCTTCTTTGCATGTTATCTCATATAATTTCCCTGCAAGAAGTGTTAGTCCATTTGTATGCATAATATGCATAATAACGTATTTAGGTACAACGGGTCAAAAATAGCCAAACGCTATGCATTCTAAACAAAATCAGTAAACCAATTAACTGGTATTATGTACACCAATTTATAAGATATCATTATCTAATAAAGAAAATCAAGAAGTTATCGATGCTAAAAAGCCATCAGAATATTATAATGTAGAAAGAACACAAATGCAAAAAAAAAAAAGTTCAAAAAAATATGAAGCTGAACTCTTGACTTTTTGAATAAACACAGATTTACATACAGAAAGTATAAACAAAATAGAATCTTTTTTTTTTTGCTTAGAAAACAAGGAGAAGAATCTGAAAAAGGAAAGAAACAGTGAAGATTTCATACACAAGCCAATATGCTACATAAAGCTATCATACGGCGGCTCTGAGGGCTCCTCTTGCTGCTTCTCGTCTCAGCTCATCTTGTTTCCCACTGCCTCGGAAGTACATATACACTTGCTGCTCAAACCAAAAAAACAAAAAAACAAAAACGATTTGAGATTATAAACACTGTTAAAAAGCAGATAGGTAGATAGATAAAGTAGTGACTGGGAGTTGAATAGAGAGAGACCTGAATAACCCAGATGCTGACCACTGATTCGAGGCAGAAAAGCCCAAACCCAATGAAGTAGAATATCTGTAAACAAAGAAAACAATATGGTCAATGATCCATAACAATAAAGAGATCATGTTTGATGCTTTTATCTCCGGATTTGTTTTAAGATCATCAAAGGGTGAATGCTTACCCCAACCAATGTATTACCGCTTAAGACATCTACTGCAGGCAAGATCCCACTGTTACATGAAGACAAATCGATTGTAAGAAAATTTTTTTAAGAACCATAACTACCTACTGCACCTACATGCGAGTGTATTTTGGAGTTTTTAATAAAAAATAGGAACCAAAACTTGTCTTTGCGTTGATAATATACCAAAAGCAATGACAAAATAAACTTCAAACGTTGAGGAAATGTTTTTCTTTTAACGAAGACTTACGCAAGAGATTTGCCTTTGAAGACAACAGGTGGAGCAACGGCAGCAAAGACACAGAAAGCAATGTGGAGCTGCAGCAAGAAGAAGGATTCAGATTTGATATTACCCAGAAAAAAAAAGGTAAATAACATCATATAAGCTAATCGTCGCTCACCATATAGAACATGAAAAACCATCCAAAGCTCAATGCACTATCAGTTCTGCATACATTCAACAAAAACATATGAAAAGCGCAGTAACAAAAATACTAAAACACAGGACTATGAAATTAGAGAACTCCAAACCTGAAGGCACGGTAGAGGGGACGATACCATAACACATAGCCTCCTGGGACACCGGCTATGAAGTAAATAAGGGCAAGAAGCCATATCGTCACTCCTGAACACAAACAAACCATGTAAGTTAACTATGCAGTAATGAGGAAACATGAGATAAGACAAACCTTCTCCTTTGATCCAAGCTGTAGTAATGGCAATAATATTCCAGAATAGACAAAGAACCAACCCTGCCGAAGAAAGAACCACTTCATAAATGTCTCAACAGAAGGAAGAGAAGAATGAAAATGTGAAAAAGTAGGAAGGACTACTTATCATAAGAAACGTACCCAAATAGGTAGCAAAGGCAACATACTGCAGCCTTTGGAGATGAACAGGAATTTCATTTGCAATGTCATGGTGGATAAGTGGGAAGATAGGCGGCCAGTTTTTCACTTCAATACTTATTCCAGCTGCATAATAGAGAAAAGAGAAAACAGTTAAAAGTGTGACTTGTCGACTAGACTTTTTTGTAAGAAAAAGTACCTCGTGCAGCAGCATCTTCTTTCCGCTTCACCTCCTACATCGAACCAAAAGAAGATAAAAGAAAAAGCATTCAAAAGAGCAACAGTGCTGCGGCTAGATAATAGCACCAAGAATTTGTATGCATATTGATGCCAAAGGCTGTATGTAACTTGTACAGCTTAAAAACAATTCAAGAACCGAGAGGAAACGTGTAAACAAGAAAAGAGCAAAAGAAGAAGACACAGTTGAGCAGATAAAAAATACCTGCTCCCTTCGTCTAAGGTCAGCTTCTTTGGCTTGAAGTTCCTTTTCTTTCTTCTTCAAATTCTAAAATTTTCCCAACAAAGCTTTATTATAACTAATAATCCCCACATAAAAAAAAAAATAAATTAAAGCAGCTCCTCAAATCTCAAACAAACCAACCAACCTGTGAAGCGGATCTGTCATTGTCGAGAGGAATGTCAACGGTTCGACCATAATCGAAACCAACAGGCTCTGGAGGCAAAGGCGAGAGTCTTGAGTTCGATGCAGCCGGAACACTCCCACTATTATTATTCTGTATTTGATTCCAAAATCAATTTTGCTTAACGAAAACATTTTTTGATTAAATCAACGAAAGCTACCCATCAAGATTTCCCACAAGTCAATTATTAATCCCACAAAAAAGTTAATCTGAAGTGAAGAAAGCTTACAGCGAAAGGATTGACTTCTTCTTCCTCAGCGAATGGATTCCGATCATACTTATTAGCCATCGCTTCAGGAAGATTAGAGCTTCAGAAGACTTTGCAATCGATTTTTAAGATCTCTTAGCACACGGACCGAGAACTAGCCAAATACTATAGTTTATTTTTTCCTTTTTTTTATATATATCTTATACTACACAAAAGCGCGTCTTATTAATACTTCATATTTGAGTATTTCGTTTTCTGAATAATACTATGTAGTTTATTATTTTGTTAAATATCTTTGATCTCTTTAAGTACTGTCATCGTCGTTACAAAAAAAAAAAAGTACTGTCATCAGCAACGTAAGCAAAAAATTAAGTACATTAGTTTTAAAAAAAAAATATTATTATTCAACGATTGTAGTTTACAAACAGTTTGAAATTTCTAAAGAGAGAGAAATGACATGGAAAAAATAGAAATGGTCCTTTGGTCAATGGATCTTGTCAGCTTCTAAGAACCTTGGAAAATTGTCTTAAAGTTTTTAGAAAATAAAAACGAGAATAAGCCATTAAAACAAATTTGATTGGCATTTCAGAATTATTACAAATCCATTAGTTTTGTTTTCTCTAATCTTTCATCAGATTTTATTTGGAAACTTTCAAATTTCATAATGAGGAAACAAAAATGCATCCGCCTTCGCTACATATAACAAACTCGAACGAATTTGATGAGACAAAAATGTTTTCACATCTCAGAAACTAGAAAATAATATTTTTAATACAATCTGTCTAATTTTATGAAAATGACTGAATGTTCAGTGTGATATTAACCAAAGTTTTATAAAAGGTGTTTTATATAGGAAGAAAAAAGACTTGAATTCTTATCCTAATTTTTTTTATAATGACCCCAATTTAATATGAACTTTTTTTAAGAAAAAAAACATGCTCAATCAATTAGGGAAGATAATAAAAAAACTACACTAATCAAAGCGAAGCGAATGATGATTAACTATTTAACAATGAACAAAACCTTTTTTCTATATTTTATCTGATTTTTTTTTAAAGAAAAACTGCATGTGATTATTTTCTAGTCTCTTCAGCTTGGCTCTGCAATAAACTTGAAATCACACTACTCCGCTTAAATCTCCGGTTATTGCTGATACGATTCCTGGTCGATGAAGACCGGTCGATCCAGTTCTTGTCTTCCTCAACCGCTCGGTTCCATCGTTCTTTAAAAGTTCGAAGCTCCCATGTTGACTGCCTCCGTATCTGCTCATCATCAAACACACACAAAAAGATTACACACCCCTGCTCTCGACGCAAAGGCAACATATTCACCATCTGGTAACAATAAATAAGAACTCACCTCTGTTCTTGAATCAAAAGTTGCAGAACCGCGTCTCTGTATAATAAAGTAAAAGTAACCGAAGTTATGATATTTCTGTTGTTAATGTACAGCAGTACAGTCTAAGAAATGAGATTTTAGATGCTGAAACAGCGCCTTACCCTTGTGACTCCGCTGCGAGCTGAGTTCTGTGGAAATAAAGAAAAGATCATTTGTTAAAATTTCGTGTATATACAAGGAAGAATATTGTGGGGGAAGTAGAGGAGGAGGATATATATATATATATATTACCTTCTTGTCGGGATAACCACTTCCACCTAGAGTTTGAATGCCTTGATGGAATATATATTCACTGTCCACTATCCCAACTTTCTTGCTACGGTCACCCTATTAACAAAACAAACAGACACATATAGATAGAGAATGCCATTGGTGAAATGTCTCAAGGTTCTTTTAGAAAGATAACTGGATTTTACCTGAGCACAGTACCCAAGTTTCATATCCATTCCCCACCCATGAACCAGATCATTCTACAAACCGCAAAAAATCAACAATAAGTTGGACGCAATGTCATTAGAAATAGGTTTAAGGTGTGACAAAGATTAACTACTTGTATTAGATTCCAAGTGCAAAACCAGGCAGATCTTGAAAACACTGGAGCCATTCCTTCAACAAATCTGGAAAATAGACAAACAACAATGAGAGAAAGTGGGAGTAATGGTTGTAGAGAAGTCTTACAACTTTATGTCACTTAAAGAAATATTACCCGGTGCATGGAGGCCCTTCACTAGTATTTGAGCACTTCATATTGCCTCTACTATCATAAACTCGTCTGCGGTTTTGGTAACCAATTTGGTTTAAGCAACAAAACATCAAGAGAAGGCCTTAACAACTAGGAACTCACTCACCTATGAAATACATTTGTTCTAGACCGGACTGTGATTCTATGGTGAACTTCGGTTGAGTTTGGGTGCAAGGCCGGTTGAGAGATCTCAAGTCCTGCTTTTTTAACTATCTTCAAGTATCTGCGGCAGAGATAAAGAATGCTTTAGGAACTAATAATAATTCCACCTTTATGAGTTGTAACTTTACAAGTGAAGGAAATGGAATATTACTTTTGAGGGTTGAAGTTCTCAACTCCAAGATCTTCATCCCAAAGGAAAACATAATCGTAAATGGAGACGATATCAGGATGGAGAAACCGTTTCGCAAACCACCTGAGAGTACAAACCAAATCTTGTTCCACTATAAGAAATTAAATAGACACATACGATTCTATATTGAACACAATCACTATGTCTACCATTTTGTCTGGTTATGTGCAACAATGTGTATGGCTTTAGAGCTCCACTCCAGATCCCACCATTGATCCATGTTTCCGTCATAATGAAACAGAATCACAGTGAAATTCGCCGGAAGAAACTGAATATAAGAAACAAAAACAAACATTAGAGAGGCCTAATCTCTTTGCCGCCATAAGTAAATTCACTACACACAAAGCATGCTTACCTTCTGTACAACAGCGTTCACATTATCCTTTTGTTTAAGTCCTACCGGCATTGCCAACAAGTTACGGTTTGTCAATTCACCTCCCTGTTATTAAAAAAACAACCATTCATCACAACATCCTCTAGCGACATTTATATTTGATTCTTCATTGACTAACTGAAGAAAAATCTAACCTTTGACCTCAAACTAGTACTTGACCAAAGAGGCTTTAACTCCAAATCTGATCTAGGCTGTATGATGCCAAAAGGCAACCCTTTCAACTTCTCACTCACCGGTTCAGATTCCTTAACAAGATCAAATCAGAATCAATCTTGTTAGAAAGAAAGAGGAGGAGGGGGTAGAAATAATGTTACCTTTGCCATCTCAAAGGGGTAATCTGTTTCTTCTATCTGAGCAACACATAAGTACCAAAACAAGAGAAAGTTACTTGAATTGTCACTCATAACAGAAGAAGGAAAAAAAAAAAACATTTGACCACATAAATTACCTGTGTCTGTTGATACTGGATATTAGTGGTCTTATACCAAAATATCAAAAGAAGTGTACACATGAGAGCCATGACCGGTTTCATTTTCCACGATGACTTGCCCTGCAAAAGCTTTCCCACATCAAAATTCAAAAGTCTTAAAACATCATATAGACCCGTCAATCACGCAGACATCATCACCGAGTAACACAAAACCAAAAAAGAAGAAAGCTTTTACCCCTTCTTGAGGGTTGTTTCTCCTCTTAACAAGTGACTTCCATGATTTAATAGACGGTAAATCATGCTCCATTATCTATTTTATTTATTCACCGACCTACACACAAAGCAAAAGTTAATTTATTTCCATCCAGAAACAAAGTCATTTCAATAAATAAGAAAAACTCACCAAGAGCCAACCACAGTCCTTGTGTCCCCTTGACAAGGAGAAAATCAAACAGCTCTCTCTACAAGAACAGATACCAAAATCTCAGTTCTCTATAGGCTGATCTAGGCACATGCAAGAAGGTACCTGTCTGAAAATCTACACGTTACAAACATACAAAATTTTCCGAATCAGACGCTCCAGCTACGTAATGATCTTTCAGAGAGACAAAAATGGAAACTTTTCTCAAAAACCATCAATGAGATAATATTTTCGGAGATTAGGAGATGATAGATAGCACAGCTCAAAGAAAGAAACAGAGATAACACACAATCACTCTCCCAGAAACTGACCAGCACAATCTGGACCACTGTGAAAGCGAAACTCCTACGGAATCGAATAGAAAACGATGAGTTTTTATTTAAAATAATAAAATTTATTATAATTTTCTTTTTTCAGATCTAGTGGAAGTAAACTCAAAAACTGACGATGATATGGGCAATGAGAAAAATAAAATTAAAAAAAAAAAAAGGCTTTGCTTCGGTTACACATTAATAATCAATTAATAAACATCAAAACATGGTCATCAAAGCTTTTGTTGTTTAGACGGTGCATTTAATTTCGAAGATGGGATCTTTTAACTACAGAAGACAACATCATAAGACAAACACGAAATAAAAATAATAGAGATTCGTCCTCACTAAGAACATCAAAGAAAGGAGTGGAAAGAAAAACCTTGAAAAGGAGAAATCTGAAGATTACAGAATCACTGTGATGAAGCTCGTTAATGGCACCAAGAAGATAACTTTAGAGATGATAGATAGAGAGATGTTTTTTCTTTTAAACTGGGATTTTTCCACCAGAACAGATTTCTAGAATCGATCGAAACCAAACCCAACAACAAACTTTTCTAAAAGCGGAATCGAATAGAAGACAACAAAATAAAAAAGGAAAAAGCTTTGGTGGTGGAGTGACTCGTGTCATCTCTCTCCTAATTATTTATAAGAAGAAAAAAATATAAATTTAATCGTATTTTAAGAGTTGGATTCTGGGACCGAATATGGGATTTGGAAGAATAATTTGATAGAATTGAAATAAAATTTAAAAAAAAATGCATTAACCGTGTCTTGCGTTTACTTAATTATTTAACAACTTCAATAAGAGACAGAACATAAGTGTCTTTGGTTTGCTCCTAAAGCAACTCCAAATGCTTTCTTTCTTCTACTTTCTCGAGTTGTTCAACTAGAACATGACTTCTTTGCCTAACTCGATTTTTGATTGGCTTTTGTTTTTCGGTTTTGCCAATGTTTATTTAACTCAAGATGTCTAACCCTTCAAACCAAAGTAAACCATCGTTGGCTTAATTATATGACAGACTAAAATTACTGCTTGAGAAAGTATGCCTATTTTAAACCGGAGTAGATCATTTTCGATTTCTTTTCTTGTTTTTTTTGTCTCACGAATCAGACGTAACTAAGGCTCCAAGGACTGAAGTGACTAAAGAATATACAACCGGGTCTCAACCAATTGATGAGATTCAAGTAAGAGCAGAGTGTTGGGGAGAAAGAGACATGGCGCAACAAAAGTACAACGATTGTGTTCTCCTGACTTTGTGTATGTGAACCTATGAAAAAAAATATTTTGACAATAGCAAAATATAGTATAAACAGAAACTAAATGAGACAAAGACTTTTTACTAGGGAAATCTCTTTGATGTGAGAAGAAAAAACCTATGAGATCGTAGTCTATTAAAAAAACACACTATATAAATGTATATGAATACAACCACATCCTCCATGTTTAACAACCTGAACATAACAGAGACTCTAAGTACAAAGAGTTATCTCCAACACAAAAACAACAACAAGAGGATAACACAAAATTTCACAACCGGCAGCAATAAAATAACCTCTGCTCACTAGGATTCGAGAGAGAAAAGAGTAATCTCACCATAAAAATCCAATATGAACAAGTCAGCAATACATCTGCCAAGTTTAAACCCAATCAGAGAAGATTTTAGTGTCGGATTGACCAAACACTTAAGACATCAATGCTAAAGAACTAAGACGGGCAACTTCACTAAACCTAGACAACATAAAATCCAGCCGTTGAAATACAAATTTTTTTAATGAAACTCTAACCCACTGAATGAAAAAGCTTTCCACAAAATATCAGCCTGATTAGAATCTGTTTGACCCTCCAAAACTTACCTTGACAAATTCAAAAGAATTATATCTCTTTCTCTCTTTTTTTTTTGCCTTCTAGCCACAAAAACTGAGTAAAAAGATTTTACATAGTATCTCATTAACCCTTAAGATCCAAGTATTAATCTTATGAACTAATATTGATGACCCATTTCCAAATTTGATTATTTCCAACCAAACTCACTGGATTTTTTCTATCTGAGAGGAACCCAACACATAGCTAAATGCGAAGATTTTTTTTTTTTTGACAGCAAAAAAAAAAGAAAAAAAGAAAAAGAAAGGAAGCTTTAGACATATTAGCCCATGCGAAGGTAATTGGGGAACATAAACTCTTTTCGTATTAGCCAATTCAGAAATTAGCTCGATGTCATTTGTTTGTTTTCTAAAGCTAAACAAGAAAGTAAATGTGCAAAACAAATTAATATATAACAAGTATTAGACATAAATCCTTTTGCAGAGATTCAAATATGCAGAAATTGATGAATCAATAAGATTATCATTAAGCAACATTCTGAAAGTTAAATCACTAGATTATATCAAATTCCTCCAAAAGCTTTACATCTTGGGGACCAACCGACCTTGATTTTGTTGGAAGCTTGAAGTAGCTTGTATTACAAGCTATCCTAATCCTACCGAGATATGGTTTATGAAACGGATTAGGAATTATCTAAATAGATTAATACTAATAAGATTAGGAGTTATCTAGTCTTATATAAGGAGTTGCAGAGTTGTTGCATCCCAAGTGAGTTTTATTAAGAAGTTTGTGAGCTTAAGGTTTTGAGAGAATTTTCCTTAAGAGTTTAATAAGAGGGTGATTCTTATTATTGTTGTGATCTTACAAACTACAATCGTGAAACTCCATTACTAGATTTGGTATCAGAGCTTTAGGAAAAAACGATCAAGTCATGGGAGATATTGTTGCGATTAAACCTAAAGAAGTAGGACCTTCTACGATAAAGTGTCCTATGCTTACGGCGACGAACTATACTGTCTGGGCAATACGAATCAAGTTGTTGTTGAAGGTTCATAAAGTCTGGAGTGTAGTGGAGATCGAATCAGATATTGATGAGAAGAATGATATGGCAACAACATTGATCTTCCAGTCGATACCCGAGGCACTTGTGCTACAAGTAGGTGAACTAGATTCAGCTAAAAAAGTGTGGGATGCGATTAAATCACGTTATATGGGTGCAGAACGAGTGCGTGAGGCACGATTACAGACGCTGATGGCTGAGTTCGAGAGATTAAAGATGAAGGATAGTGATACTATTGATGATTTTGTTGGGAAGTTGTCTGAGATTTCATCTAAATCAACCGCTCTAGGAGAATGTCTTGAGGAGTCCAAACTAGTTAAAAAAATTTTGTCGAGTCTACCTCGAAAGAAGTATATCCATATTGTGGCATCGCTTGAACAGGTACTTGATCTCAAGACTACAAGCTTCGAAGACATCATTGGAAGATTGAAAACTTATGAAGAACGTGTTGCAGAAGAAGAAGAAGAAGAAACGCAGAACAAGCTCATGTACACAAACATGGAATCACAAACGACCTCAAACTCTTCCAATCGAGAAGGCAATGGCTATAGAGGCCGTGGACGCGGAGGACGCTACTATAACCGTGGTAGAGGCAGAGGAGGACGATACAATGATAGATACAATGAGCGATACTATGACAACTTCGACATCTCAAAGATTACGTGTTTTCGTTGCGATAAAACCGGTCATTACGCATCTATGTGTCCTGACCGTTTACTAAAACTTCAAGAAGCTACAGAAATCAAAGACACTGCCACACAAGAAGCAGAGGAACTAATGGTTCATGAGGTGGTTTACCTCAACGAGAGGAATGTAAAGCCACAGGAGTTCGAAACAAACAACGACAACGTGTGGTATCTAGATAATGGGGCGTCAAATCATATGACCGGGAACAGGACTTATTTCAAAACAATCAATGAATCTATTACAGGGAAAGTAAAATTCGGAGATGACTCGAGAATTGATATCAAAGGTAAAGGGTCGATCTTATTTTACACTAAAGATGGCGGAAAGAAGATCCTATCAGACGTCTACTTCATCCCGGATTTGAAGAGCAACATAATTAGCCTCGGACAAGCGACAGAAGCAGGTTGTGATGTTAGGATGAAAGATGACCAGCTTACATTGAGAGATAAAGATGGCAGATTAATAACAAAAGCAAAGCGTTCAAGGAACCGTTTATATAAGGTGGAGATCGACATCGTCAACGAACACTATCTACAACTTACAGCATCAAGTGAGTCTACAAAGTGGCACGCAAGATTGGGGCACATAGGCAGAGAATCAATGAGATCAATGATGAACAAGGGACTTGTGATAGGAATACCGAAGATAGTAATTGAAAAAGAAACATGTCCCTCCTGTTTGCTTGGGAAACAAGCAAGACATGCTTTCCCACAAGCAACAATGTTTCGAGCTGAGCAAGCACTTGGTCTCATTCATGGGGATCTCTGTGGTCCAATCTCACCCGCCACTCCATCACAGAAACGATATATATTTGTACTAATTGACGACCACTCACGGTATATGTGGACAATACTTCTAAAGGAGAAAGGGGAAGCATTCGAGAAGTTCAAGAAGTTTAGAGCTATAGTTGAGCAAGAGTCTGGAGCTGCTATTAAAACTTTGAGAACAGATAGAGGTGGAGAATTCGTATCAAACGAATTTCAAAGTTTTTGTGAGAAAAATGGAATAACAAGGCACCTTACAGCTCCTTACTCACCTCAACAAAACGGAGTGGTTGAAAGACGGAACAGAACTCTCTTAGGAATGACCCGAAGTATCTTGAAGCACATGGAACTACCCAACTACCTATGGGGCGAAGCAGTAAGGCATGCCACATACCTGAGCAATAGGGTTGCCACACGAGTATGGAAATCATGGAATAGAAAAGTGGTGGTGAGCAGAGATGTAAAGTTCGATGAGGATAAATGCTGGAACTGGAAGAATTGTGATAAGGAAGATGATACAGGATCTATCATCATCGACTTTGGAGAGTATGGAAATCATGGAATCAACGAAGGAGAGGTAAGCGATCTTAAGCACAAGGAAGAAGACGAAGTTCCTGTAGCAGAGGATGTAACAGAGGAGGTAACAGAGGATCAAGAGCTAAACGAGGAAGAAGAAGAGGTATTAGAGGATCAAAACGAGCTAAGAAGGTCTCAACGGGAGAGAAGACAGCCAAGTTACTTAGATGACTACGTCTTGCTCGCAGAACTGGAAGGAGAGCAACTGTTGTTAATGATCAATGATGAACCATGGAGTTTTGGTGAGGCAAAAGATAAGAAAGTGTGGAGAGATGCTTGCGAGGATGAGATAGCATCGATCATTAAGAACAAAACTTGGGAACTGATGGAACTTCCGGTTGGAGCTAAGGCTATTGGTTTGAAATGGATATTCAAAATAAAGCGAAATTCAGATGGGAGCATTAACAAATACAAGGCAAGACTAGTAGCAAAGGGTTACATTCAACGACATGGAATTGATTTTGAGGAAGTGTTTGCTCCAGTTGCACGGATTGAAACGGTCCGACTGTTGTTATCACTAGCAGCGTCAAAAGGATGGCAAGTACATCATCTAGATGTCAAAACCGCTTTCCTTCACGGTGATCTGAAGGAAGAAGTTTATGTGTCGCAGCCAGAGGGCTATGAGATCAAAGGAAAAGAAAACAAAGTGTATAAGCTGAATAAAGCTCTTTATGGTCTACGACAAGCTCCAAGGGCATGGAATGAAAAGTTAAATAAAGTTCCAGGAGACTTGAAGTTCGTTAAGTGTTCTAAGGAGCCAGCACTATACCGACGTCAAGCAAAGGACGATCTTCTTCTTGTTGCAGTCTATGTCGATGATCTCCTTATAACAGGAACAAGTCTTGAGTTGATCAATGAGTTTAAGAAAGGGATGTCTGAGAGATTTGAGATGAGTGATTTGGGATTGCTTACATACTATTTAGGCATTGAAGTTAAGCAATATAAAGACGGGATTACCTTAAGCCAGGAGAGATATGCTAAAAGAATATTGGAGGAAACAGGAATGAAAGATTGTAACTTAGTTCATGTGCCAATGGACCCAAGCTTGAAACTCTCGAAAGCACATGAAGAAAAGCGAGTCGATGAAAAGGAATATAGGAGGAGCATCGGCTGTCTCAGATATCTGCTCCATACCAGACCAGATCTCTCGTATGCGGTCGGAGTTATGAGCAGATACATGCAGGAACCGAAGACTTCGCACGCAGCAGCCATGAAGCAAGTATTGCGTTACTTGCAAGGAACTCTTGCGCACGGTCTAACGTTCACAAGGGTAGCTAATACAGATCTTGTAGGATACAGCGATGCAAGTCACAATGTTGATGAAGACGACGGGAGAAGCACAACAGGTCACGTTTTTTACTTCTTAGATTCGCCAATCACCTGGTGTTCTCAGAAACAAGAAACGGTGGCTCTTTCATCTTGTGAAGCAGAGTTTATGGCAGCAACAGAGGCAGCCAAGCAAGCTATTTGGTTACAAGAACTTCTTGGTGAGATACTTGGCCGAACGTGCGAGAAAGTGGTGATTCACATTGATAACAAGTCAGCCATAGCTCTCACTAAGAACCCGGTGTTCCATGGACGGAGTAAGCATATTCATCGAAGATATCATTTCATAAGAGAGTGTGTTGACAACAACCAAATCAAAGTTCAACACATACCGGGAAGTGAATAAAGGGCAGACATTTTGACTAAAGCACTTGGGAGAATACGTTACAAAGAAATGAGAAGCTTAATTGGAGTTGAGGACCTGTCAAAAGATAACTTCAAGCTTAAGGGGGAGATTGTTGGAAGCTTGAAGTAGCTTGTATTACAAGCTATCCTAATCCTACCGAGATATGGTTTATGAAACGGATTAGGAATTATCTAAATAGATTAATACTAATAAGATTAGGAGTTATCTAGTCTTATATAAGGAGTTGCAGAGTTGTTGCATCCCAAGTGAGTTTTATTAAGAAGTTTGTGAGCTTAAGGTTTTGAGAGAATTTTCCTTAAGAGTTTAATAAGAGAGTGATTCTTATTATTGTTGTGATCTTACAAACTACAATCGTGAAACTCCATTACTAGAGATTTCAAGTGGTCGATCTAGTGTTATCTTGCAAATTTTCTTCTAGCCAGATGAACTAGTTTTCAACAAAATAAGCATAATACAAAAATGAGCTTAATCCATCATAAAAATTTATCCTCTAAACATAGTAAAAAAAGAAGGTGGCCGTCAACAAAGGCGTAATGAGTGATTTTTTTTCTTATAAATACTATACCCAACTTTATTTCTTTTATTTATAAACCGAAAATTCTATAATATTTTTATAAATATGTATATATATTTGCTTGACATAATCACAAATTTATCACAATTTCTGTAAAATATATAAATACACTAAAAATCTTATGTAAGATTAAGATAAACAGAAAACATATGTGGTTGATTCTTTTTATTATTGATAATAATTTACATAATAAATTAATTAACAGTTATGCAAAAAAGTTAAATTTCATCTTATAACTTTTTATAGAAATCAGTTAAATGAAATCATGCATTTTATTAAATGCTAATATTATAAATTTAAATAGTTATTTTTGTTATAATTTAATATTTTTAGAAAAGGAAATATCAAATATAAATTTTCACACACACACACACACACATATATATATATATATATATATATATATATATATAGTTATAAGACATTCATGTATTTTTATCTTTTGTTTAACTGATTTTTCATATTTCAGGTTGTTTAAAATATCTATATCCACACAAAAATTAATTTAAAGATAAAAGTACTTTTCTAACCTGTTTCTTTAGTAAATTATAAATGTTTTAATATATTAAAAATAATATATTTGAATTTTAGACATGGAAAACTTATAACAAACATTAGAGAAAGTATTGCAAATACATTATGACAAACAAAAATACTCTATATTAACATTTATAATTTCATTGTATGTTTTAATTAGGTATTTAAATTATATATTATTTTTCAACATTTGGTTAAATATGATAATTCAGTAAATTAGTTTAACCAATTATATCTATATTTATTCTGGATAATTTACTTGATTTGTGTTTATTCTGCTTGTATGTTTGATCTACATATATATTGTGATATGTATCATCATTCCAATCTTAATTACATACTTGACTCGAATTGTTTTTTGAAAAAAAGGTTAAAAATTGGTTAGAACAATTTTTAGGTTAGATTTAATAAAAATATATAAATCAATAAATCCAGTTTAAAAAGTATTTTTTCAAACTTTTCATATTTGTACTTTGAAAAATGATAGCGGAAAAGTTATATATATATATATATATATATATATATATATTTTTTTTTTTTTACAACCGAAAAAGTTATATTTTAGCCGATTATAATAAAACTAGGTGTTTCACCCGCTCATGCGGGCATTAACATTTTATAATTATTTATTAATACATTTGCTACTAATTAAAAACTATAATTATAAATTATTATTTATGTTTTCTTTTTAACCATTTGTCATTTCTGTTTTCATTTGAATTTTTTACATATAATTCTTTTGAAAATTTCTTTATACACTATATTCATTAATTAATAAATAAATCTTATTATTCTCTTTTTAATTATATAAAATTAAAGTTTTTACTTGATTTATATTTAGTTATGTGTGTTTCTGTATTTTAATTTTTAACTTCTTATCAAAGAAATATTTTCAGATAACAGCGCCACATATATACGAATTATCTTTTTATTTTAAAATATAATTTTAGATTTGATAATTCTTATTATTATTAATTTTAATCACTTATCTAATAAAATAATTGAAATTCATTTTTTGTATCTAATTTATATAATTTATTTATTAAGTATATAAACGATATTAACTGATCTAACTTTTGACGTGAGAGCTCGAATGAGAAAAATCAACTCGTAAATAATAGTATATATTCAGGTTTTATGATGTGGTCATGGAAAGCACCAATGAATGGGAGCATGAACCTGAACATGAGGAGCTTGTAGATGAGGATGCAACATTGAAAAATGCTTTGAGACAAGAATACATTGGTCTTGGCTGAAGCTTGTTCATCCAAGACGCCTTCACCATCACTCAAGCTACTCTACCTTCAAGCTGATCATCATCTAGAAAAGTAACTTGTGTGTGCTCTTTTTTCCTGCCTTTAGTTTTGTTCCACTGAATTTATCAAATGATGGTTTTTAACGAGGCCATAAGTCTGCTTCTCCTATCACCTAGATGATTGACCTAAATGATTGATCCCGGACCAACCACCTATTTATCTTATGTTATATTTTTATTTAAGTTCTTGAGTCAAACATTAGTTTTTGTTTCTATTTTCGAGTTGGTCTTTGTGTGTTTTCCAAGAGGAGCATTTTTTTTGTTAAGCTAGATGGGCTTCCAACCTAAAACCAATTGGTGCTAAGTGGATTGGCTCATACATTTTATATATTGCTAAGGATCCTTTCCAATATCCGATGTGAGACATTTATCCCTAATAGTTTTTACTCCTTGTGTTTTCGAGATGCTGTGCATGTACAACATTTTCTGTTATATATTATGGACAAAAATCAGTAATATGACATCCATCTTTTATTCTAAAACTTGTTTTGTTCTTAATCACTTCTGTTGAGTTGCTTAAGTGTTGATGTGTAATATCCAACTTCTGGTATATAATATCCAGAGACTATAAGGACTTTTAAATTGGTGTGTCATATCCAATCTGGCCGCCTAGAAATATCAAGAGATCATCCATCTCTTTTGTCACCATTTGATCCACTGCCTTTGAGAAACTTGAGTCTTTTGATTCGTTTTTGCAAAAGATTATCCCATCTATTCCAGAGAGCATCTTAGGAGCGCATCATTTTCTCTAACAATATAACGATAAGACATTATATATGAGATGTAACATTTTATATAAACAGTTAGTTTCACCCGTGATCTGATCAGAGAGTAAATCTATGCCTGCAGTATCAAATTGACCCACATATAAAACTACAAAGATAAAATAAAGGCTTTCTCTGCCTAACTACCAACAATAACATATGAAGTAACAAACACTTCAAATGAACAAAATCATCTCACTCTATTCCGCTTTCTCCCTGCCAATGCAGGAGAATCGTGTCCACCATTCACTTGTTTAGCATCTCTTCTTCTCCTCTCTACCGCCGTAACTTTCTTACTCGCCGCTGAGGATTTCACTGCAGCAACTGGTGAATCCGTAACAAGCCTTTTTCTACCACCGCCTGAAGTCGTCTTCACCATATCCTGCTCAACCAATTTAAGAGGGTGCGCCCCGGTTCTTGGTTTTTTAACTCCCACGCTCTTTGGGACAGAAGGAGATTTAGATGCCAAAGCGGGAACTGGAACCTTGGCACTTGTAGTACCGCTGCTGCTGCGATGAGGAGGATGATGATCTTCTGTCAAATAATGTCTAAGAGACTTGGTGACAATGTCTCTGAGGGACACAGCTGATTTGTGCTCACGAGTGTTCTTAGAGTAAAAAATGGCTGCATTGTTCGCCAACAAAAGAAAGTCCATGAAAAGTTCTTTAGCTGAAGATATCGAACGACCGTTGATTCTTGATTTTAAAGTGTCTAAGTCCATATGCCTCCGGACAAGTTTCTTGTACCTTGCCCTTTTCTGTTTATTACAAATCAAACACAAGACATTAAGCAGCTGAGATGAAATGTATGGAGACTGTCATTAAATGATACTATCAATCAACCTGACTATCAAGCCGTCTTCGAAAGACAAGAGCACATTCGTTCTGTGAGATAGTGTTGTATATCTTCAGAAGCTCTCCTGGTAAAGCCAAACGGTGGCCTCGGCTTTGACTGTTGCTGCTAGTAGAAGCAGCTTCTTTACTCCTAGAATTGCTAGCAATATCATCCAACATATGGCTTTCCTCCACAGCGGTAACATCTTTACTGGCGCTGCAATCTTTTCGTTTTCTCTTGCCTCGTTTCTTTCTCATACTTGGAAGCACTTGTCCTCCTCCTCCTCCTACTCCGTACATGGACCGAAAGATGTCGCCGTGTAATAGATTATTCTTCTTGTCTTGCTCTTTAATTGCTTCTGACTTGGCCTGTGGTGGAGACCAGTTAGTTGTGGTGAGCTCTTGCTGTGTGAAACTACCAGCAGATGACAGGTCTTTGGATGTATCTTTGCTCGTGCATTCACCACCGCCTTCAGACTTGGGGGAGGGTGGTTCGAGGGATAATGTTCGGCTTGAATCATAGTCATTGTTTTCATGACATTCATCATTGCTTTCTGATTTCAGACTCTCAAGCTTTGATTCCAACGACCTGAATTACAGAATATTAAAACATTTGCAAGAAGTTGGGTGATATACAAACAAAGGGGGCTAACCCAATGGAGTCTTGGGATTTAATTAAAGCTGCCTTAAGCTCAGCTACTCGTTTCTTCTTAACCTCTTCATACCAAGATCTACACGAATTAACACCATAAACATAAAGACATTAAATTACTTGGTATCAGGTTAGAAAGACAAAAAAAAAAAGAACAAATCATTACTTGCATCCCAAATAACGTTCACGCAAGTCCTTGTACTTAGCCTTGCATATCTGCAATACGATTAGGATTATTTACCAAAGGTGAGAAGAGAAACAAGACTGTGACAAAAAAAAAAAAAGAGAAGAGAAACAAGATTAGGATTAAGGTTACTCAGTCTACAAGAAGAGAAGGAGCACACGTGCGTCTTCTTCACCTT
Organism: Brassica rapa; assembly: GCF_000309985.2. Classification (NCBI taxonomy): domain Eukaryota; kingdom Viridiplantae; phylum Streptophyta; class Magnoliopsida; order Brassicales; family Brassicaceae; genus Brassica; species Brassica rapa. Next base: position 19,080,944 of record NC_024795.2, on the reverse strand, counting down.
ATTGTCTAATACGAATAAACCATCTTTTACTCTCTTTTTTTTTTTTACACTAAACTTTTCTTGAGACACAAGTGATGGATCTATACCGACAAACAAACAGTGTTTTTTTCCTTCGATTAACAGTTCGTTAGAGTATATTTTTTGGTTCTTATGCTGACATTTGATCTCATCGAAGTATGGATAGTTTAAAGAGAGACCAAACCTCAGGTGTGAAAGTGAAAATTCCGGACATGGAATGAGAACGGAGTTCTTCGGAGACGACGGTCCAGTCGCCGGTTCCGTGACGGAGTACTGCGCCCCCGAGAAGAAGCTCCTCCCATGTTCCCCAATCGCTCTCCATCTCCATCTTCTTCGTCAACATCATCATAACCATCAATCAAATCAAAGTCGCGTGTAACCTACGCGCTCCTCGATTTTGAATAAAAAAAATCTAATTAAACTACGCACCGCGGCGCACGTTAGCGCGTTTAACAATACCTCAGAAAAAATAAAAATGAAAAAAATTTGAGACAGGGACAATTCAAGAAAAAAAGACAAGGAATTTGGAAGAAGATGTCTCTAGCGGGTTTGTGTCGGAGGTTATTACACGAAAGAGGTTTTCCGACAAGAAATCGGGGGAATAATAATGAAATTAAATTCAAAATTAGAACGAAAGGAAATTAAGAAAAATAATAAAATCTGAGGCGGGGAGAGAAAGGGTTGACGAAGGAGTCTGTGTCTATTTCTCTCTGCTCGATTTTCGTAAACGGAAAATTGATGGTTCTGTTTTTTTAAACAAAAAAATTCAAAAGGCAAAGAAGATTGTTTGTTTTTGAACAAAGCCTTGGACTAGATTTATTTTCCTTTCTCTAAATAAAGTAAATTATTTAACAGAAATTTTCTATTGTTTCTTTATTATTCGTTTTTTTGTCATTACCACCACTTGTAGAATATGTATCTTCCCTCATGACTATATTCAGCAACCAAACTACTTTCATGAAAAAGTTATTTATTACGTTTAAGAGTCGAGAATTGACTTTATAAAATTTTACTGTTCATAATTTTATATTCCTTAAACTTTGATTAGGTAATATTAATTTGTACGTCCGAAGAAGTTTCTTCGTACACTGTTAATGTCTTTCGTTACCTCTGTCTTGGAAGGCAGCCTAAAGGCCCTAAACTATTCAACAACAGGGACTATTATCACAAAACTTGAGTACTAACAACATAAAACATGTCATCGTCGCGTTTGGTAGATGACAAATATTTAATTAATCAACTTACTTAACCTCCACACGACCCATTCCAAATGTAAGGTTCAAGTGGACCTAACGTAGATTGCCAAATGAAAAGAAATATTCATATACCCGAAATCTCCTCATTACATCCACGTGGAGAGATAGAGAGAAACATTGTAAACTTCCATTGCAGCTAAACACTTGTGAGTTACTGAATCACGTAACATCCATTTACAGCATGTACTGATTTTTAGGGGGAGATATTCTACGGGAAGGGCGATTCTAGAGCAAAATTCTGCCACAAGAAACTGCGAGTTCTCAGCGAATCTTCAAAGCAACCGATGCCAAATCGCTGGAAGGAACATGGAGACAGTTCTTGATAACATACATATTGCAAAACTCATGGAGAGAACACAGTTTCAAAATGATTCCGAGTGGTCTTGAATCTTGGACCTGTAGTTATGGTGTCTGAAGAACTAAGTTTAGTTCTTGAGCCTTTCTAGCTATGAGACCTCCTCTTCTGTATTTATATGAAAAATAGAACAAAAACAAGAGGGAACAAAATTACACAACCGAAGCAAACACCAACCATTAGATTTACTCTCCAACTAGACACGGCTGATTCAGAACTAGGTTTTAGATGTTTCTTTCACCTGGTGAGTAGTGGAAGGATCTTTTGAACCTTCTGCAATTCCGCAGAACAACTTTGGCAGATCTGTAATCTGCATTTCCTCAATTTTTTTAAACTTTCCGATAAAAGAGAATTAAGTGTGAAAGAAGGTAACGAGCGGAAATTACCTTTCTTCTGCATGAAGATCAACACCAACACTTCGTCTTGCTGAAACATTTGATTGTACAACTGCACCGAACACTGCTACTAATTTCAAGAGCATTTCCAAGGAGACACTTACAGGCCTATACAAAATTGTAATCACATGTGATAAAGACATTTTGCTTTCCTCTCTTAAATTAATTTTATATCTGAAGCTCAAAGCAAACCATAGTCCAAGACAAAGAGAATATATAATTTACCTTTCAGTCCTGCTCCCCAATAAGCCTGTGAGGACAGGTGCTAATTGCGAAAACAGATCCAGCGTAAGAATCTCTGGTTTGTCTGTTAGAATACTGATCACATCTGCTTGAACCTGTTCCAGTTTAAGTGAGTCAGCATTTTCTAGACATTTAAGCATTTAAAGGATATGCAAAAGTAATCTACTGGGATACATACCGAGTGATCGGACAGCTTTTTCAATGCCATGATTGCGCCTTTAATATCGTTACGTTCCCAAAAATGTCTTACAATCTGCACGTTTGTGATATATCAACAACCGCTTAACCCACGCTAAGAAAATAGATTTATGAAAAATCAAACAATAAGAGGAAAAAAGAACAAGAGACAAAAAGAACAGAACAGGAGAGCTAAATTTTACCTGTAATTTTGTCAACCTTGATTGAAGAGTGTTTAAGACCTCATTATGAGTTTGCATTAATGTCTCACTGATGTCATCTTCATTCTCCCTCTCAGATATCCGAGGATCTTCCTTCTGCACAAGCCAAACAAATCAAATAGTTGTGTTATGTTCACATATCTTTCAACTTTGTCAGTCATCCTTGCAAATTCATATTTCTTGTGTAGCATCGGAGACGACAATATCCAGCAAGATACATTTCAAAGATGGAGAAAGTCATATATCTATTAGTTGCCCAAACTTATCAATTGAAGATTACCTGTTTCGAGATATCATAATCTGGTTGAGTTTGTGTTATATGTGCCTCATCCAGTGTCATATCAGCCATTTGATCAATTACTGAAGGTGTTGCCAGCGTTTGAGTTGGGCTAAATCGATGCCTGGATCTTATATGTGATGCATCAGATGTCACATTATTTGCTTGATTGATTTTAGAAGGAATTGCACGAACAGGAGAGTTCCTAGCTGACCGTGTTAATGCAACTGGAAGCTCATAAGATGGGATATCATCTGCTTGACTGAGTTTCATAGGTATTACACGGGCTGGTGAAGTCCTAGCTGATCGTGTTGATTGTACAGGACGCTCGTCATGCGTGTTAGTTGTTTGATTGAGCATCACAGGCCTTATACGCGTTGAAGAACTCCTCAGTGGTCTTCTTGGTATTACATGAGGTTCATCAGGTTTCATGTTAGTTGACCGACTCCGATTGAGTATCAGAGGCGTAACTGGGGCTGGAGAAGTCGCTTGTCGTCTTGATGATACAGGAGACTCATCAGATGTCAAATTAGCAGCCGAACTCCTATCAGGCCGTGTTGATGTTACAGGAGGGTCATCAGATTTCATTTTTGTTGTCTGATTGATTACCACAGGCATAACCGGGGCTGGGGAAGACCTAGATTGTCGTGTTGATGTTACAGAAGACTCGTCAGATGTCAAATTAGCAGCCGAAGTCCTATCAGGTCCTGTTAATGTTACAGAAGGCACATCAGTTGACATGTTTGTGTCCCGACCAAGAACCACAGGCATTACTCTGGCTGGAATACTCCTAGGTCGTCGTGTTGATACCACAGGAGCTTCAACTGTAGTCGAGTTAGTTGCCTCATCAAGTTTAACTGCCATAACTTGGGTAGGCGTTGTGCTAACTGCTGGTATAAATGCTGATTTGGCCTCTTCCTCCACAGAATTAGTGCTCTGAACTGTTGCTGCACTGGCTGCTTTATCTTCTTCCGAAGGAGTAATTGTTTCTCTTCTCTCAAACCTCTCAACCAATGACCGTGTCCTCCCGGAAACAACTTTTACTGCAAACATAGCAATTCTTAATAAATCAATAACCAGATGATTTATATGCTACCAAAGAAAACAAAGACAGAAACTTTGAATGGCTAACCTCCTCTAACAACCTTCACAGAGTCTGATTCTTTGCTACCTCCAGGGGATTCCACGCCTGCACAGCAGAATATTTATATCAATCACTTGCAAACTGACTGTAGCCCCAAACCAAGTAACTTGACCCAACCAAAAAAAAGTGTGAAGCAATTCAGTGTAGAAGTAGCAGAAATTGAGATTTAGCAACCTATACGCTAATGCTATTATTTCTCTGCTGCCTTATTCATCTTTTTCAAGATTACGGTTCTTAGTAATTTCAAACCCTAAAGGAGCTCAATGCCCATTAATTAGTCAGATCTGATTTAGAATAAGTAATTGAGTACTTACCTTTCTGCTCATCGCCAGCTTTCTCTGGCGTTAAAACTCGTTCTGGCTTGCTTAAAATGATCGCATCACTGGCATCCTCCTCAGTCGGGTTACACCCTCTGTCATCCGCAAGCTCTATTGGCAAGTCTGCGTCTCTCGATTCCTCAAGACCACTTTGGTGACTGTCTAAATTTTCAGAATCAACAGACACCGCCCATCTTGTCTCATTGTACTTGGTATTTGGTGATCTCTGCACGCGAGGCGGTTTCAGCAGCATAGCTGAGACAAAATTGAAAGAGATTCCAATAAGATAGGATTATACTATCTGAAAGCTCAAATGTGGAGAAACTGAAGTGTGCACTGGGAGAACTTACATTTCGTTTCATCAGTTGGTGATTCTGGAAATAAAGCCTTCTCAAACTTGCTGGTTATACTCTTGATGATTGAATCACTGGCGTCAAATGGTTTTCTACCACTCTGTTCCGAATCAAGAACAGTCTTAGTATCCAGCGTTTTCTCACCGTCCGATCCGCTTTGTTTCGGAGTACTAGATTGAACAGCCACTGACTGCTTTGATGGCGTTTTTCTCACATGAGCTGGTCTCAGCAGCATGCCTGGCTTAGTTTTTGAGAAAGTGATAGATTCCTTTCCTGAATCAGAAGAGTCCTTCCCAGTATCACCATGCAATATGAAAGACTTATCCCCTGCTTGTCCAGTAGATGTTGCATTGACTTTAGATGTACTTCGTGATCCTGGCTTATCAGCAACAGTTGAATTTCCACCTGTGGCTTTGAAAAACGAGAGAATATTAGACCAAATTTAATCATAAGCATACCGAAGTAAGAGACGTACATAATTACGCAGATGCAGCACACAGGCTGACACTAAAGACTGAAAATCACAATCCAGCTCACAATAGTTATGGCTATGAATAAACACATATGCGGGAAAATATATGACTAGCTTTCTATCACTAAAACAGGCAAAGTGGAGTTATTGATCTCCGTTAATGTTCCATTGCAAATAAGCATTTTAGTACTGACTCGAATGGTAGCATGACAGCAAGTTGTAGGCTAGCGTACAGGACTTTCCTACATCAGAATGTGATTGAGCTTGTTCTTTCAAGTAGAGTATGGCAGGATTCTTTTCGATTTTCATTTCAAAGAAAGAAAGTTAACATTCACTCACAGTCGATGTATATGTTTTTGATCTCTTTTGTCTCATAATCTGGAGATGGGCTGCGCCTGGCACCACTCTTAACTCTCTCGGAAGACTGATCGTCCAGAACGCTGAGTACTTTCTCCACGCATTCTTTTTTATCCACAGATCCAATGCCATATGGTTCAATTTGCTGCTTACAATTAAGGACAAAAGACAAAAGAGCATTTTGAAACTTTAATCATAAGCTTCACATAACTTTCGAAAGGAATAGAGAATCACAATAGCTGACATACTGATATATCAGAGACCCAAATCCCTACGGAATTTTGGTAGTATGAACAGCCCATGAGCTTCCCTTCGCTGATGCATAAGTCACCAAGAGTTGACCATCCCATATCAACACTATCATGACAAACCACTGGCTCCCAAGAATAAACCTGAATTTATGAGCATTATCTATCAATGGATCAATTCTTGAGATCTCTAAATATGGCATAGCTCATCAAAAAACAAAGACAAATCAAAACCTTTAAGCCATCATCCAAACCACAAAAAAGGGTTCGCCCATCTGGATGAAATTTGATTGAACGAACTCCAGTGTCCTGTGAAACAAATAAAAGCACATGCAAAGAAAAAGATCGTTTCAAGACCAAGAAACTCTGTGATAGATTCTCTTGAAACATTAAAACTCTCCTAGCAGATTAGTTACCTCTGGTCGGGTAGACCCAATCAATTCAAACGTTTCCAAATCCCAGAACTTTACGGTCCTGTCAGCCGAACCTGAATAATGTAATCACAAGACCTCAATGTAAAATTTGTGAACAGAGAAGGATCGATAGTTAAACAACCAACAGAAAGCTGCCGCCAAATTACCACTAAAATGCCTAAAATTGAAGAATTGTAGACTAACCAGTAGCTAGGAGGAACTCAAGTGGGTGGAAGTCTAGCGAACGGATAGATCCTTCATGAAACTTAAAATCATGTATAAGCTTTCCAGCAGTCAAATCCCATACCTATAGGATACGATCAAAAGTATATTGTTAAAAGAACACATGTATGAGCACAAGAACAACAATGCAGTTCTTACCTTTACAGCATTGTCAAGTCCTCCTGTCACTACCCAACGACCATCGGGACTAAATTTGATAGTGTTGATGTCACGAGTATGCCCCTTGTAGGTCTGTATGCACCCCTTCTTCCTGATGTCCCAAATCTTCAGATTCGTGTCATTTGATCCGGATGCCAAAAATTCACCAAATGGATGAAACTCAACAGCAGAACAACTGGATCTATGTCCAGTAAAAGCTCGAACCACTACACTTCAAGAGCAAGAGTCAAAAATGGTAGACCTCATTATTCTAAAGTAAAGGATAGATATGCTCAAAAGAAAAGATCAATAGTCCACATCTACAATAACTCAACCGGTATCGTGTACGTGCCCATTCAACTGAACTAGCTCAAGCCATATAAGAGGCAACAAAATCATGTAAAGGAGAGCAGAAAATGAATCAACTAACTCTTTGCTTCTTCGAGATCCCAGAGCTTGATCAGACCGGAAGAAGCTCCACCAAGAACCAAAACTTCAGCCGAGTCAAAAGCTAGTGAATCCACTGCACTAGTATGTCCACACAAACTCTGCAAATAAGAACATAGCATCATTCTTCTAACCAAAAATACAGTCTTTCGTTACTAGAAACAAAAATCATTTTGATACACGTTGAGATGGAGCAGAATAAAACAAAATCTTAGAGAAGGGAGGAAAATGTGAAAAGGTACCATTAAAGAAGTAGGCTTGCCGATGGCCCAAAGGTTGACCTTGTAATCATCACCGCCAGTAATAAGGAGCCGTGACGTCTTCTTTCCGATGCTCAGGCAATTTACATTAGCAGAATGTGCCAAAAACTCCTCTAAGTCCCCAAATCTAGTCAAGTTTTAAACAAAGTCTACTCAAGAACAGATCAAACAGCCTTTTTGAAGCAAAACATATAGCATTTAATAGAATAATTTTGCTTTTCTACCATATACTATATAGATTTGGTTAAGCAGACAATTAATTATTGAAATGCTGACTAAAAACTGAAGCTCATCAAAACCATTTTATCAACTAACAAAAACTAGAAATGGGTTCTTTGGAGCTAAAATCTATTCTTTATTCAATTTTATTTATCCATCTTAAAATATAAAAAAAATGGCCATAAAGAAAAGTATTAAGGATACGCAGCTTATATCCACGCTTGGCCATGTTATCCTGCAAATAAAAATCTGAATCCAGAATCGAATCTGCAGCTTCCGAAATCGATCGAAAAAGGTGAATCGGAGCTGCGAAAATCCGAATTGTCACTACACGACAGAGCTCAAGATTTTGAAGAGATGCAAAGGGAGAGGAGGAGGAGGAGGTTGCGATTTCGAAATCCAAAAGAATCTGATTCCAGGGGGGGGGGGGGGGGAAGGAAACGTAGCCAATAATCAGATTCAAACAGTGACACGGAAGAAGAAAATGGTAAAGCGACGAACAAGTTTTTTTCTTTTTCTCAGAATTTCACATTTTATTTAATCTATATCGGTCGGTCGGTCGTTTTAATTTTTTAATTTTTAAATTATTTAGCCATTTTTCTTGGACAGTGGACCTGCACTGTAGTTTCTTCGTCCCTCGTTTTTCTCTATTCTGACGAAAATACCCTTTGTCTGGCCACTGAATTGTTGAGGTTACGGAAACACCCTTGCTCTCAACTGACTCTACCTGGTTTCAGTTTTCCCCCAACTCCATCGATATTAAACTATTTGTCTTTATTATTTTTATTATATCGGAAATATTATTGGATAGCTGAAGGGACACGTCATCGTCTCTTCGTTTTGTTTGTTTCTCAAGACATTGTCGACCTTATTTTTTTTTTTGAATTATACAGAAGTATCCTGACCCCACAGAAGTGATCCAGACTAGTCAGGTGTTGCCACGTATCGGTCCTCTGTTCCTGACGATGCCGAAATGTTAATTCTCCAGTGGCCGGGATTCGAACTCAGGTGGCAGTACTTACAGCTGTAAACCCTTTACCACTAGAGCTAGAAGCCCTGGTTAACATTGTCGACCTTAGCACATTTCTAACCTCATTATATTTTGAAATATTTACTCTCCTATACACTTTAAGTTTTCCAATTACTCGATTAGACACTTTCTGATTGACACACACTTTATGAATATTGAATGATCAATATACCCTCTCAACCATATCTTTCTCTTGTTACTTTCAAAACCAAGCTTCTTCTTTTTTTTCAACTTTCGAAAATTTTATCTCATCAGTTTACCTTTTTTTATTTCTAATTCATAATCTTAAGTCTCTTTACTTCCTATCGACAAAGTGATGAGGCTCAGTCCATGAAAAAGGTGGGATGATGGAGGACGTGGTCGTGGATACCACAGTGGAGGCGGTTGTGGTGGAAGACGTCAGGATGGATACAGTGGAGATGGATACAGTGGAGGTCCATCATGGCAGCCGTTTGGAGTCTTCGTCAAATTTTTGTTATAGAGAGAAAGCTCTAGAATTAACAATGGTCAAATTATTCTATTTTACACATATGATCCTTCTGTGTTTTAGATTTTTACAATTTGACCCCAACATTTTTTAATTTTCTTATAAATCCTCTTGATTTTGTCTCAAATTTTTAATTATTTACTTTAACTCGTAACAATAATTTTCTTATCAACTCATATCCACATTTTTATGTTCATTAGAAATTACTTAATAAAATATCAAAAATATATATATGGATACAAATATATTTTGTCTGCAAAAACTTGTCCACAAAATTTTTATATTTTCGTATCCACATAAATTGTGTCCATAGAAGTGTCCACAAAAAAAGCTTAATCCCTTTCTCTCTTATAAAAAGTCACAATACGTTCTCTATATGGATTATCTTCAAACAAACAAAACAAATCCTAGATAAATTAACTTCAAACAAGAGCTTCGTCTAGAATAACATGCTCACAAAAAAATCATAGTTACACAACTATAATTGTAAGAGCTTGTCCATAAGAACGCGTCCACCACAAACTTGTTTATAAAAAAGACATTCACGTGACTCTTGTCCACAACATATATATCCACCTGAAAACTGTCCACGATGTTAATATATGTACCAAACTAAAAAAATTGAAGTATTATAATATATATACATATGGATGTCAAAATAAAAAGAAAAAAAATATTTTATTTTAATGTCTATATTTTTTTATATATTTACATATTGAAAGTATTAAATAATGATGAATAAAAGGTGATGAGAGAACTTTAATCATTAAAAATCACTATGAAACTAATCCTAAACCGTTGGATCTTCTTCTAGGAAAACCGATCTAACAGCCAAGAGTAATTCATTACACCCCATACGACTAACTAGTCTCGTATTAAATATTCAATTTATTGTAAACATTCACAAACCAATTTCCTTCTAGTTAACTATCTCAAACAAACTTTTTCGCTTTGGGTGATTTTTGTTGTGTATTTTCAAAACTTGGTTGTGTCGATCTTCATGTTCTTCAAGTTTTATACTTTCCTAGCCTGGTTTTGAAATCAAATAGAGTCAAGTTGAGTTTTTCTCCTTCCGCGTTGATATGTTTACACTGGTGGATTGGGAAGCTGGATTTCTCTTTGTTAGACAAGCTCGGCTCTTGAATCGGAAGTGGTATCAAGCTTTGCTCATGTTCATGCGTAGTCTCCACGAAGATCAAAAAATAAGATTTGGATCATGCTTCAGAGGTCCATGACATATACTAGATGAGTCAGAGCTGCCATAAGGGTTAGTGTTCTGACAAGTTTCAATCATTTTCTTCTAAAGCTCTTCCCTAGGATCAAATCTAACAACTAGAGAAGAAGATCTTACAACTGACAGAGATTGAAGGTGGACAAACATGCAAGAAGGCTCACACAAGTTCGAGATGGAGATTGTTGGCTTTCCGACAAAGATTCCGGCACTGCTTTCTTTGATCTCGTTTGAAGAAACGCGGACACGCATCAACCACGTGTCAACCATGCTTTCATTATTATCTGTTGGTTGTATGGGCTTTGTTTCGTGATATCTTGCATATTTACATTGTTTTATCCATTCATCCATCAGCATTTTCATCATATAGATTAGGAATTAGACATGTTTAGGTTGCATTTTGCATACATGAGTCTCTATTAGGTACTGGAGTACCACATGAGGTTATTTGGAGCTCAAAAGAGGTGAAAAGGTGACCATTGGGCTAACCGAGCATGGGAGCGACCTCCCGGAACGACATCACGAAGTCGCTGTGTCCCACTTCTCAGAGCGACCTTCCTAAAACGATGCCATGAAGTCGCTCGCGTTCTCATTACTCCGAACAGTCTTAGATGACCCTGGAGCGACCTCTCAGAGCGACCTACCAAGGTCGCTCCCGATCCAGAGCGACCCGTTGGAGCGACACACCAAAGTCGCTCGCGACCTCTCGCCCGGAGACACCAAAAATCGACCCTGGAGCGACTTCCCGGGGCGACACCTGCAAGTCGTTCCGCGTTATTTTGCTGCCGAAAATCATGATTTCTTAAGGACCTTTTTGCAATTTATTTTGGACGTTTTGCACTTGGAAAAAACCTATGTTTTAAACATCTTTTGTAGCCACCAGGCAGATTATCTTTTGATCTATGGAGAAATACACAAAAACTCTCTTGAGAAGTTCATCTCTTGGATTTTGATTGTTATGTTCTTGTGTTCTTGTTGATTTCTTATCTATTTCTCTACATGATTAATCTGAAATCCAATATGGGTTTAAGAGGAATCATGGAGATTAGTGAGTAATCACCTTTTGAATTTATGGGTTAGGGAGATTAAGGGTGATTAGGTTAGTTCTAGGATGTTTTAGTGTAGATCATTCATATTTCCTTGCTAGTAGAGTAATCATAATGCATCTTCTGAGTTGGCCACTCAGTTGTTGATCCTTAGGCATTTCTCACCCGAAAGGTGTTCGATGAAATGCCCGAGACAACTCTCCTAGGCTTTTAGTATACTTTGCCAAAGACATTTGTTGTTAAAGATGCTAAGATAGCTAATAGACTTGTTAGTAATGATTGCTTTCATATTATTCAACCAAAGACATTTGATGTTTGAGATATGTTAGCAAATGAGCATTCATCTAGACATAGAGCTTGCTTAGAATTGTGTCTAGGCTTAAGGTTGATAGTTTGATTGATCATTTGCCATCCTTAGTTCGATACTTGATCACCCAAGGTCTAATCCCTATGCCCATGAGTTCTCTTTTTCCTTAGTCAAGAAAGTATCAATCTGTTATTGCTTTCTAGTATTAGTAGTAGTTTAAAACTCATCTAAATCATTGGTTGCACTTAGATTAAGTGAGTACTTGCATTCTCAGTGCTTTGATATCCCTCAGAACTGGTTCGACAATCATTTATACTACCACATTTGTCTTAGGAGCCTTGAAAACTCCTAACATCATTTCGGGTCAAATTTTATGGTTGGGTTTGTTTCTAAATTAACCTTTGGGCTTCGTTTAATAAAACGAAAAAATGACAGAAAAATTATATAGTGAGAAATAACATAAAAATAGAATTAATGAGCTATTTCCAGACAAAATTTTTTGTAAAACATCAGATGTCTCTCCAACTATTATCTCATTATATTTATTCCAAATAAAAAATTTTGATTTTATTTTCCTACAATATTAAAATTTCAGATTTATATAGCTCGAAATTAAAAAAATTATAAAAGTGACTTATATTGGTTTACTGTTTTAAAACAAACCGTAAATAATTTTAAACAATAATTAACAAATTAAAACCCGACTGAAACCTAAAACGTTAAATAAAACTAAAAACAACCAGTTTTAGAACCAAACTCGATGAAAATTATTAAATCATTTCAACTATCTTGAATGTGATGTTTTAGTCTCTTAATTTGGTCAGAGAAGATGTTTCCACCCAATTCTGTTTTTGTACCCGAGATCCAAGCTCTTCAAGCAGTCTTTGCTGTTGCTTATATATAGTGAGAAATAACATAAAAATAGAATTAATGAGCTATTTCCAGACAAAAACTCTTGTAAAACATCAGATGTCCCTCCAACTATTATCTCATTGTATTTATTTCCAAATATAAAATTTTGATTTTATTTTCCTATAATATTAAAATTTCAGATTTATCTAGTTCGAAATAAAAAAAATTATAAAGTGTTTTAAATTTGTTTACTGTTTTAAAACAAACCGGATATCATTTTAAACAACAATTAACCAAATTAAGACCCGACTAAAACCTAAGATGTTAAATAAAACTAAAAATAACTAGATTTAGAACCAAACTCGATTAAATGTATTAAATCATTTCAACTATCTTGAATTTGAGGTTTGAGTCTATTAATTTGGTCAGAGAAGATTTCTCCACCCAATTCTGTTTTTGTACCCGAAATCCAAGCTCTTCAAGCAGAGTCTTTGCTGTTTATTATATCAGTAATCTCACGGCGGAGTTTTACCCGGAGATTCCAGTGTAGAGAGCATCGACTCCGTCGAGCTCATGGTACAGTAACAGTTTATTAGAGATTATTACTTCAACATTACTACTTGTTGATATGTCATGATACTCTGATCAGATTAAGGATAGTCGCCTGGAGGTAACTCATCCACATAGACTCATATAGCTCGTTGTGTCCTCTTATCTTTAAACCATGAATCAAAGACCAAACACTCCTATTTTACCATTTGTGTTACTGTTTATCATCACTTTGAGTATTGTTCATCATCTTCTTCAATCATTAGTTCTATTGTAACAAAGGTATCAAAGCGTCTTCTTTATATGGAATCCATGGCAACAACACAATCATAAGTCGTACATAGTGAGATGGGTGTTTTCGACACGAAGTAACTCTGGAATCACGAATTGATTTTTTTACAATAGCTGCTCAAAACACCATCAGCAATATGAAGATGTCAGAATTGGTATAGCAATTCGGTTACTCTTTGTCAGTATGGGAAATGCATCGATGGCGGTAGTGAGTAACGATGAGAATAATTCATTTCTGCTACAGACTTCATTGTCAAAATGTGACTGACTAATTTTTTGACAAAAGATTGAATAATATGTCGGGTTTATTAAGAAATATAGTGGCGGATTGGGGTTTATGTCTGGTCAGATTTTATGTATGGTCAGATTTCAGTTTGTTTGGTTTAGTTTCGAGAAATAAAGATTTTGAATTGGATTTGATATAGCTAACATTTGTGGAGAAATAAGACTAAAATTTTATGTTTCGGACAAAGTGAATGACATCATAGTTTGGGAAACATCTGATGATGTTATATGATAATTTTTTTGGAGAAGTATCTCATTGACCTAAATCACTATAACACATAAATACTTGAATAAATATGACTTATAAAGACTTGTGCGGATAGACTAGACTCTGTATACAAATAGAAAGTTGAATAGCGATAAATTTGACGAATATAGAGTGATATAAAAATGGACCGATCTCAGTTATAAATGGAAAAACAATTTAATTTTGAAGAGGACTAAACATAATCTTGCTAAAAGAAAATCTTAAATTAACTGTTCTTTACTATGTTTTATTTGTTTGTAAATATTATTTTAAACACTTCTCTGTTGTAGTTATATAAAATATATATGTGTTCAATTTAGATAATATAAAAAATTCAACATTAAAATTTATTTTTATATCAAAGGAATAATAAAAAGTGTAGATAAGAAAAACATTGCTTTCTCTTTCTACGTGCTCCACCTTTTCACTAAGATCATTTCAAAAAGAGTTCTAGCACTGGGGTTCTAAAAAAAAAAATATATATATATATATATATATATATATATATATATATATATATATATATATATATATATATATATATATATATATATATATGTATATATTAATATTAGTATTTAATGATATAGTTCTTAACTTTACGGAAAATTCAATCCAAAATATATAGTTTCGGATAATTTCGGTTGAGTTTCCTCTAAAGCTAATAATCATGTAGTTACATACACCTATATAATATATACATACACATATATGTATTTTTGAAAACCCTAGATCTAGAATCCCCCATTGGGGGAAGAATGCTCTAATCCCTTATACATTATTTGAGAAGTGATTTGATACATGTCATCTTTACAGTCAATTTCACTAAAAAAAATGACATCCTCTATATATTATTTAAAGATCGTTTAAAAAATTGTAACCTTCTATTTTGTAATATTTACAATACAAACTTTCTGATGTGTCGGTTTCCTACATCCTAATTTTGCTTACGTAGCAGCACTATAATTGATTTAAATAAAGGTTAGGCCAATTTAATTTCACTAGGAAAAGTTATATTACCAACGTATATAAAATACAATACATTAACGTTATTTCATTAACTAAAAAGTTAGCAAGACATTTTGATAATAGAAGAACGTTTTTACGCTGATCTTTTTTTTTTGACATTATTACGCTGATCATTAGAAAAAAATATTAACATGGACACAGAAAAGTGTACTAGCTAAAATAATAAGTATATCTCGACAAACAAAATCTTTGATAAACATCATCTTTGCACATATACACATTTATTTATCATCCTCTCAGAAGTTGTAGAGTTATTAAGATTTCATCAAGAATTTGATCATCACGGTTTGTCAATTAATTAACGAACCAAAAAACGATCCCATGTGTTTGCTTATGCAACTATGATGTTGGTCAAAGATTTTTCCAATACATTTATGAAAGAATATATATAATCTCTTCTACTCTGTCAGATTCTATAAAGTTTTGTCTGAGAGGTGTGCGAAATTTAATTGATCTTTGCCGTATTTATGTGGTGGTGTATACACAAGGCTAATTAAGTGATGGAGTCATAGTTTATGTTTAGTGGATATTTGTTGCTTCAGGAATTAGAATGCGTTATTTTAGAATCTGCTTCTGAGACGTTCTCTTGACATTTAGGTGGTGTGATGTTGGTGTTTTGTGTTTTTTTTTTTTTTGCAGAGAAAAGATAACATACACTAAATTTGAAGAGAGAAGAGGAAGTATCATTATATATTACATACTGTTTTTTTTTTTAAGTTAGTTGTATTAAATTTGTGCACAAAAAAAGTTGTATTATTAACTAATAAATGGCATTAATTGTTCCATTCTAAGAACTACTAGATTTTAACTCGCGCTTTAAAAGCGCTGGATTTGTCGCTTTTATAAACATTTTATTTTATACTAATCTATAAATTTTATGGTATACCATGATTTAAAAATCTTACAATTACTTTTCTTGTCTATGAAAAAAATATATGATGTGTTTTGTGTTGATATGTAAAATTTAAAAGCTTTATTTTTTTATTTATCATATTAAATCAGTGTTTTACATAAAGAAATATTTTTCTTAATATTAATGATTTTGGTTGTGCAATACAGTAGAAACCCTATAAATTAACATTTCATAAATTAACAAACGCGGTAAATTAATAATTATTTTTAGTAACGAATTGAGGTAGTTTAAAATATGATAAAATCGATAAAATAATAAGATAATAATTTATTTAAAAATCTTATGTAAATTTATGGTCCTACTAAAATCATAGATTGATAATTTATATATATATATATATATATTATATAAATATAAACAGAAATCAAATTTTTTATTTTTTATTCACAATAGAATTCATCTTTTTTTATCTTAACATTTCAATAATTTTGATAATCTTTAGTAAAATTATATCTAAAAACCTTTAATTTATATAAAAATATTTGATATACACCAAATAGTAAAATAAAATAAAAGGAAATTCAATTTTTTAAAATTTAATTAATGTATAGTAAATTTTTAAAATGAAAATTTTGTAAATTAATGAATCTATATAAATTAATAAGTCCCAACATTATTAGTTTATAGATTTTTTAATAATATTGATTCTTAATTATGTAATAAAGTATATTTTTAGGTTAAATGTCTCATTTTGAATTGATTATATCTTTCACATTTTTATGTTGATACTTTAAATTGCATAACATATTATTAATATACTTTAGTTATCCTATGTTATTATAAATATTATAAGTTCCCAAATTTAGTACCTAACTATTCCTATTTATATTGCAGTATGATACAATATATAATTTAAGTTATGTTGGATGTTTAGAGACATTATTCTTAGATTAACCTAAGTTGGTTTAGACTAAGTAAGACTAAATAAGGGAGCTTCCAAAATGGGTTACATCAATACTATTAAAAAAATTAGTAGCTAATTTTTTTTATTCGGTTGGGTAATAAGAAGATCAAACAGTGGCCCAAATAATTCAGTTATTGCGTTAGAAACATTTCACAGATAGATTTCACAAACTTATTTTTTTGTCTCATGTGAGACAAATCGGACGGTAAAAAAAACTTCATTTCTCTCCCTATCAACCGATGATCTTGTCCATTCACCCATGTAATTTCACACCATCAAATCCGATTTCTTCAGGTAAATCTTCAATCTCTTAGGCTAATAGTATCATCTGAATGTGCTTTGACAAACTTCATGAGAGATCTAAAAACTGACGTCTCCAATGGCTCCTTACTCTTTTATATTTACCCATTTAAACCTTTGATTTGTGGCTTGGATCTTCTGTTTTCTCGAGTTTCAAAACTGAGTTTCTGATTATCGTAAGTTTAATGTATTTGGAGTTGTAATTTTTTCGATTTCTTTTGTCTTTTTCTTTGTTTATTTGTTGATAGACTTCGGTTGATTATCATAAAGATAAAAAGAGGTAGCTCAGAGCCCAATTTTTGATAATCGGTTGTCTTCTTTATTCATTTTTATGTTTGCTCAGTTCATATCTCTCTGAGTTCTCTGTTCCGGGATAATAAAAAAGTTTAAAGCTTATAAACATTTATGATTTCTTACATATGATGTTTATGGTTGTCTTCTTGATTCTTTTTAGTTTCTGATCAGTTCAGATCTTTGTTTTGTTATCTTTAATTTGTTGTAGAGTTACACTCATGCAAGCTGTAGGTGCTTATATAATGATTAAACATATGAATAGACAAAAGAATCGGTCTAATTACTGTATGAACTCATTCTCTTACTTGTGTTCCCTTGAAGAATGTTCCACCCCTTGTACATGATTCGTTTCTTGAAAATTCACCGAGCTGAATGGACAAACTATGGCGTCGTTCCTTATACTGCTGCATCCCTCCAAGCAACTCCTTTGGCTGTTCCATGCGTTAGAATCGGTTTTTTCCTAAGTAACCACGTCATTCTTCCTCTCACATAGATGGTCGAACATGAAGAGGTAAAGAGGATCTCTAGAGCCTTCCTATCTTGGTTATTTTTTTTTTCAATCATCTTAAATATTATCGTTCAGATTTTCATGGTACTACATAAGGGTTTAGATGGTTGTATATATAGTGAGTGGGGATGTAGGTTTTCGTAGGGATTATACGAATGGAACATGTTGGAAAGATTTGGCAATCTAGAATATTACTTGGAATATACTTTGTTAATGATTCACAGTATATTTTGATTACTAACATTCCGCATCAAATTATTAATATAGTTCGTAACTTTTAAAACTGAATATATAGTTGTTAAGCCAGATAGAAATTTATGTGTTTGCCGAGCGAGATTTGAAACTTTGAATTATATCAGAATATTTTTGAAATATCCTGTTTTATTTAAATATAGATACTTTGAAAATTATCATGCATATACGTGTAAGGAAAATTAGATATTGTGATTTATTATATTCAGTATTTATGATAACCTAATTATAATTTTCTTGTTTTGCTTTTTTTTGTTAGTGATTTGTAAAAGATTTGAAACTATCATGATTGGCTGGGTATTTATGATTTAGTTTTTTTTTGTTTAGATTCTTTTGATCGGTTTGTAGACGATTTCAAAAAAAAGTCCTTATTTTTCTAATTTTGGGTTATTGATTTGAAAATATATGTGCAACTAAGATGATATCCCGCGTATATTGCACATCTCGATATATTCACAATTTAAAGTAACTGGATAGTAAAACTTTTATTATATATAAGCTTTAATTGTTATCCAAATGAGTACTTGCTGTTTATTTTTAATATTACTGATAATTAAAAAAAATAAAAATGATTATGGGTTTGTGTCTATTTCATACTATACATCTCAAAAGGCAAACTTGCAAAATATATAAACACGAATATGTTCATATATGTTAGATTTTCATATTTCCGAATATAGGACATAATGTTTAGTATTAAGCATCATCCTTATATAATTGTATCAGAATATCAAAACTTCGAATTGTTGTAATGTGATTGTTGATAGAGCCCGATGATCAGAGTCTCAATATTTATATGTTTAGAAAGCACGAAGACTTTTAATGTGAAACAGATGAGAAGTTTGTATAAAGACAAGAAACTTAATTTATGTCCGTAAAATGGAAAGGAAACTATAGTTGTTTAAATAGATTATTGGAATAAAAATATTTCATGTAAAATAGAAAAATTATAAAAACATAGACTAAAAATATTCTAGTGGCAGAGACCTGTAATTACTTCAAACTCTAAGATGACCTCAAAAAATGCATTTCTGTTTTAATAGTATTGATGAAACGCAATCAACTACAAAATAAATATTATCTGAATTTAGAAAGTGTAATAAATAAAATACCTTCTTTAGAACTCGGAAATGATAAATATTGATATAGTTTCCACAGGACAAAATATAGTACCAATATTAATATCCTTTTTGAAAAAAAAATTTACTATCTTTATTCTCAACCAATGAGCAGCAAAATATCAAATACATAAGATAAATATAGCACCAATATTAATATCTTTTTTGAAAGAAATATTACTATCTTACGTAATATCAAAAACATAATATTAATATCCTTTTTTAAAAGAAAAATGGCATTAATATAATTTCCACAGAAAAATGGTAATATCCTATGAGCAGAAAAATATTCAAATACGTAAGATAAATATTGATATAATTTCCACATATACGTAAGTGTATATATATATAAAATTTCTTAAATATAATTTTAAATAAACTAAAATGTTTATTTTATCTTTATTTTATGATTTACTAAATTTAAATTTATATTAAACATTGGTTAAAAATTATAAATTCCAGAATATTATCAAAAAAAATTCAATATAATTTAAACTTAAAATTTTTATTACTGCACATGGTGCAGGGAAACACTTTGTTTTCTTTAAATTGAAATTGTGATTTGGTGGCCAGTGTGCATCTAAGCCGCTGATCGCCACCTCTTTTATTTTATTTTCTCTCTTCTTCTTTGCCCAACTGTAAATTCCGGTCTATCCGACCCTTTTTATAATTATTTGCATGTTTTTATCTCTGTGTTCTGTTTCTAATCTTAATTACGAAAAATTGTGATACTTAAATGTTTATCGTGAAGATGCAATTAAGTTGTTGAGTTTACATTCACTAGAGCCGGTGTCTGCGCTCCGCGCGGATTACATATTTAATTAAAGTATGTTAATATTTGTGTTAATAGATTTCTACGCGTTTTCCTGGGATTAAAACAATGGTGAAGAGGTGCCGCATGTTTGTATAGAAAACGATCATCATCTAAGAATCTTCATCACAAAAATGTTTTTTTTTTGCCAAAGTATTTAATTATTCCTATATGTGTCTTCTAGGGGTGAATGACGAATCTGTTGATACAGTTGGGAGCATGATTTTTTTATTAAGAACTAATTTTGGTTTCTTTCATAATTTGTATTTTTAATTAAAAAACATATTTTACTAATAATGTTTATATTTGTTTTATTAGAGTTTTGTAACTATAAAATGAATAAAAATATCTTTATTTAGTACTTATATAAAATTATATAGAGATAGATTATTAATTTATGATTATGATGAGACTATATATTAATTTGGAACAAATATTAAGCAACTCAATTAGATTCTTGCAAACCGGGAGAAAAGGAGTGGCCGGTCATGTCGTCTGTATTTTTACCTTTTCTCAAGTTTTTAAAACGTTTCGTAGCAATAAACAAAAATCAAAACGTAGCATTTCATTTACATATTTGGAATCTTATCAAATAAGATGTAACTTTTCTTTTTTTTTGTGCACTTCAAATTTAATAAGATGTAAATAGTCAAAAATATAAAAAAAATATGTATATATATAAAACATAATTTGTATTTTATATTTGTTTTATTAAAGTTTTGGCTTAAAGTATTAAATTAATATATCAATACTAATAATGTTTTTGATTCAAAAATGTACTTGTAAATTCAAAATACCTCTCATAAGCGGAGGATCTTTGGCGGTTGGTTTGACCACGGTATTGAGGAACAATCAATCCTTAAACAAAGGAAAGAATATTTAAATGTTAGGCAAAGTGAAATGGTTTGATAATAAAACATAGTGAGAAAGGTCTCAATGGATAAAATTGAACCATGAGATTAATTACAAACTAAAATCTTATAAAGCCAAAAAAAAACTAAATATTGATGTGAACTACAATTGTAGTAGCTTAGCAGGCATGAACTATTATATTAAATCAAAATTTTTTGGTGGAGACCAATAGCTAAAGACGGAAGATTGTCGGTCTATGTTTAATCTTAACCAACTAAAATCTTATACGTTTGTTTGCACAGATTATCAATATGAATCTATTATTAAAACAATTGAAAATAAACAGTGGAAGGTGAGCCAAACCCCACGTCCCCAACCGCATACGGACTTAACTATCCAACTCTTAAACATATCACTTATGCCAAGAAATTGACAAAATTGTGACTTTCAAATATTGACTTACACAAAATCTTGAACGGTTGGCGGTGGTGGATTTTTCAAAGTGAGAGGGGATGAACATATGGTATTCAGATTAGAGTTCTTGATCCTAATGGTAGAATATATGTTATTTAATTTTCAATGAATACAGTAGGCATTTTTGGCATGAAATATAACGATTTCCTAAATTAAATTGTTCACCAGCTATAAGAATATTAAGTATGGGGCAAGTTAAAGTTGTAAAAATCGATTTTGATTTAGGATGGCAAAGATGTGGTAGCTAGAAGACTAATAATCAACAATCAATGCATGCATTGTTTTATTATGATGTAACTGGTGTTGAACCGGGTTAAACCGTGACTCTTTGCATATTTTAATGGTTGGTTTTTCTTTTTTAAAGTCCAGTCCAGAATGACATGACATAATGGTTGGTTTTGATTATTTTGTTCATGTGGCAAGGCTTAGGAAGCTAGGATTTAGCTCCTTTTATATAGTAGGATAGTCAAAAGGTGTTATGTGCTAGTTCGTAAAGTGTTACAAGAATTAATTCAAGACTTATGTCAAGAAGTTAAGAGGTAAAGTTGTTTACAAGAAGTCTGTCTACTCTGATTAATGTGCGCGTATAAATTGGTTTTGGAAAGAGAAAGAGAATATGTGGTTGAACTAACGTTTTCTAAAAAAAGAAGTTTGTTTAAAGTATATTTGAAGGTATACTACCATTTCATCAGAAATTTCCGACACCCTCGACCGGAATATTCCGATGCAAGACTGCGTCCAAAATTTTTGACGAATTTTCGGTCGGAATATTTCGACCGATTTGGTTTCCTCGGAATCTATAATTTTTTGATATATATATATTTATATGTTATATATATATATATATATTTTATTTTATTTTATATAATTATATTTTGGTTAAATAAATAGATACAAAATTGAAATTGAAAACAAATATTATTGAAATTAAGTTTTACATAATCTAAAAGTGAAACTGAAAACAACATTTAAAAGTTTATAATTAAAAAAAAACTAAAATTCTGTAGGAAACAAACACTTCCTATTTTCCTATATATCATGGTTAGTCTTCTTTTGATCCGCCAATTCAGCAAGAATTGTGGCGTTCTGTGTCTCCAACGCTACAATCCGGTCATCCTTGTTCTGTAGCTGCTCTATAATCGATCAACATACGGGGTTTGTGAAGAAGAAAAACAAGAAGAAGCACGACGAGCCAACCCGACTAAACAGTCTTTTTTTTGGAACCGCCTAAAAAAAATTAAGTTAAATAAAATATTAATAAAATTAAGTAGTAGTGGAATGAGAAATAGAAAAAGATTACCTCTTCCACCATTTGGTTTACTTGAATTCGAGTTTGGTTGGTTGAAGCCGCCGAGGACTGTCATCAGAGATAGGCTGCTGAGAAGCTAGATATGCTTCTTTTTGGGTTTCCACAAAGTCTACAATGTCTTTAATAACATGATTCTGAATTTCGCCCGTCTTCTTGTTAGTGTACGCCTCCTTCATGACATTGAGATAATCAACAGGATTACCATGATTTTCTTCAACCTAAAAACAAAATTAATCAATAAATATATAAAATAACTAAAAAATATATATTTTTACAAAAATGTATAGAACTTACAGTTGATCCTCCTTAGAAAACATACTGCAAGCACCGATGTTGTGGACATAAACACCTTTCCCGGTACGATCGCTCATGCCGTTGGCTGAGTTTTTAAATGACTTATCTATAGTCTCCTGCTTCATCCAATGCACCTGCATCTCTTCCCAACCGCCGAGTTAATAAATCTTGGTCTCTTGCCCTTAAGCCATAGCTGCTTCCACTCATAGATCTGCTTCGTATAAGAGTCTATGGTCTTCACGTGGAATGCCTGACGGATAGTTTCTGTGAGCCCAGACTCCCAATTGAATTCTTGCTGAAAAAAACATAATTAGTAGATAAATAATAGAAAACTAAAACCCCAAAAAAGTTGGAAATTGTTTTTGGAGAGTTACCGCAAACTGACGAAACCACAACTCGTGGTCTTCGGCATGGACCACACTGTACGTCGGATATCCCTTGCGGAACATGGAATACATCATCTGGTTAATACGGTTGCTAATGCTATTGCTCGATTTGTTGAACCTTTATAAAAACAAAGATTATGTTAAAAAATTAAATGAAAAATAAACAAATATTATGTTCAAAACAAAATAAAAAACTAACCAAGTAGTGTGTCCACGTGGGTGGGGATGGAGCATTCGGAGATGCTCTCGACCGGGTTGTTGAACCAATAGCTCAACTGGCATGATACCCGGTTCATGTGGAGCAGCTGGAGCTGGATATTGAGGAGGAACAACCGGAACTGAATTTTGCCCTTGCGACGATCCCGATGCGCGAGAAGTATTCCTTGAACTAGTTCGGCCCCAGGGTACGGAACAGTGTAATGGCCTAGTACAATCCTCAGACCTACGAAAGAAAACAAGAATTGTTAGGCAAAATATATTGAGAATGTTTATATATAGATAATACAAACAAAATAATTGAAAATTAAAAAATGATCATAATTATCTATAAAATTGTTTAATGATCATACTTTTCTTATCAAATATATATAAACGTTTTTTTTATCATTATATATATATATATATATTTAATGATCATATATATAAACGTTTTTATTAAGAAAAGTAAATCATATCTATAGTTAAACGCTTTTTTTATTTAGAAAATTAAATCATTTATATAGTTTATCATATATAACAAACGTTTTTATCATATATTAAAGGTTTTTATGTATAGAAAAATATTAGTTAACGTTTTTATGTATATAAATTAGTTGTCAAACGTTTTTATGTATATAAAAATATATGTTAAACGTTTTTAAGCATATAAAAATATTTTAAACGTTTTAAAAACAGCAAAACGTTTTATAAATACTATATAAACTTTATTAACCTCAGAAAATCTACAATATAATTCCTAAAACAATATAA
The DNA here is from genome assembly GCF_000309985.2 of Brassica rapa. Classification (NCBI taxonomy): domain Eukaryota; kingdom Viridiplantae; phylum Streptophyta; class Magnoliopsida; order Brassicales; family Brassicaceae; genus Brassica; species Brassica rapa. Next base: position 19,056,653 of record NC_024795.2, on the reverse strand, counting down.
ACCACAATCTACACAAAATCTAACATACAATTCCGAAAACTATTCATTCTATCCTAAATATTTACATCCAAATCTTAAAATCCACAAATCTAACATCCAAAACCTAAATAAATCAAGTTTAAAAGAGGGTTTAGAAGATTTACATGATTGGGGAAGAGATTTGTGAGATTGGGGAGATTGTGGTAGAGATTTGGGAGATTTGGGTGTTGAAATCGCGGATTATGGAGAGAGAATCGTAGAGGATTTTTTGTTTTTAGAGAGAGAGAGAGAGAGAATCCCCGGTATTAGTAATATGTAAAACTAGGTGTTTTGCCCGCACATGCGGGCATAATCGTTTTACTAATAGTTATTAATATATGTATTATGATTTAAAGATCATGATAACTATTTTTTATATTGTTAATCATTTTAGTTTTCTTTGAATTTTTTCGGTCTACGTTTCCTTAACACAAGGGAAAGCTATAAAACTATGAGACCATAAGAACATAATTACATATCAAATATTCCACACAATAAAGTAAAGTAAAAATGTGAACTTTTGGTCTCTCTTAATTTACTTTGTATATTTGAACCAGAAAAAATGTATTAAATTACCAAAAAAACACTAAAACACACAAAATCCAAGTAGATAAAAACTAAAGTTCGATGACAAGAAAAAAATTAAAAAAATTGAGATAATGACAATATTTAATTGGTTTACTTGATCAATATATACATTGACTTATCTTAACATTTCAAAAGTTTAATTTCAATAAAAGAAACAATAGATAATGATATTTTTATTATTAAATTTAACTTTTGGTTAATTATATAATGATAAATCTAATTATTCATTAAAATATATCTACTTTAGCCGTTTTAGAAACTCAACCATTAAACACATGTTCATAACATGATTACATAGGCAACTCTCAAAACTTAATATCAAAGCATATTTTCTTATAGATTAAACAGTAATAAAACATACACGTGAATAACTACTGAAGTAATTCAGAATATCTAATTCATAATTCCAAACTCAATGTAATAAAACCGAGTTGCTCCTAGTATTTCAAACTCAAAGAGAGAAGAAAAACATAGAACTTAAACTAAAAAAAACAAAAATAAAAAATACATAAAAATAGATGTCAATAACTATAATCGAGAAACAACTTGGAATTTTTTTTTTCAACAAAAGAAATTAAACTAAACCGGTTCCGGACGCGAGAGCCATCTTGGTGGAACTGAATCAACATAAACCATAGCAGAAGGCAGGTCTCTAGCACCTCGTGCTAGTTTGTCCGCCATTGTGTTTTGTGCCCTTGGAATGTGTTGAATGAAGAAGTTGGGGAAGTAATCCTTACATCGTAGAAACTCTTCCATGTGAGTAGTGAATGCCGGTCATTCTGTTGGTATAGACACCATCTTCACCAATTGTGAGCAGTCAGTTGCAAACACCACCTCTGAGATATGTAGGATCTTCATGCACTCCATCGCCCATATCAAAGCTTCACATTTTGCATGTAAAGGTGATAGACTCCTGCGAATAGACATTGCACCCATCATAGTATCAGTGGATCCTTCGTTTCTGTAAAACCATCCTTGTCCTGTGAAGGAATCTTGTTCTCTCCATGCACCATCAACACAATATAGATCTATCCCATGTAAAATAGGGGTCCCAACATGGGAAGACTCCTTAAATGTAGCTTCTTTAGTCTGGGATTCGGCCCATAACACCCCTTCAATTCCGTAGTGCGGAAAATATAAGGAGGATCCCTAACTCTGTTATTACAAAAAAATTATCATTACAATTCTTCCAAATATACCTACCATAAGATCCATGGAAAATAACTCAAATCTGGTTCTTTTGGAAGTCGCCAAAATAAATAATCCATATTGGTAAAAAGAGATTGGGTGGAAAAAACCCTTGGAAGGGAAGGAATGTTAGATAACACCCATGTTTGTAGTGCTAGAGGACATTGTGGGAACCGAAATTCACACTGTCGATTTCCGTTTAAATAAGGAAACTAGGAAAACCCTAATTTCCCAGAGGACTCGGATATCTGTTAATTACCACACGTCAAGCAATCAGAACACGAGAATAACAACGATAAAAATAAGAAATCGAAAAGAGAGAGCAAAGTAGATCTTATTCCGAATCTGCGTATGAGCGTTACAACAAGGTATAAGCCTGGGCTCGAGAGCTGTCGGCGAGATTCCTAGTTCTAGCAACCCTAAGACGGCTAAACCTAATTGAGTCGCAGCTCGAAATAACAAAAAAGGAAAATTGCCTAAATCGCTCTAAGTGCTAAGTTTGCTCTGAAAAAGTCGTCTCCCTCTTGCTCCTCGCCTAGAAATTTGGCTCGAGCCCGGTCGCTATGTAGCGACCGAGCGAAACGCTTGAGCTCGGTCGCTACGTAGCGACCGAGCGGGACGATCGCTCGGTCGCTACGTAGCGACCGAGCTTTGGCTCGAGCTCGGTCGCTACGTAGCGACCGAGCGGGACGATCGCTCGGTCGCTACGTAGCGACCGAGCTTGGCTGAGCTCGGTCGCTACGTAGCGACCAAGCGGGACGATCGCTCGGTCGCTACGTAGCGACCGAGCTTTGGCTGAGCTCGGTCGCTACGTAGCGACCGAGCTTTGGTTCGAGCTCGGTCGCTACGTAGCGACCGAGCGGAACGATCGCTCGGTCGCTACGTAGCGACCGAGCTTGGCCGAGCTCGGTCGCTACGTAGCGACCGAGCGGGACGATCGTTCGGTCGCTACGTAGCGACCGAGCCTTGGCTTGAGTTCGGTCGCTACGTAGCGACCGAGCGGGACGATCGCTCGGTCGCTACGTAGCGACCGAGCGGGACGGACGTTCAGTCGCTGCGTAACGACCTGTTTCGAGCTTTCGTCGGACGTCTCGATTCTTTCTTCCGCCAAGCTTTTTCGTAAGGAAGAATCTATTTCGAAAAGTACTCTTCGGAGAAACTCTTATTTTCTTCTTCGGACGTTTTGAATGTTAAATTTGTCGTAACCGTTTTTGACCCCAACAGTTAGCCCCCCAGCCCGTTAGAGTTGTGACTCTAGCGGGCGGATAGATGACTTTGACAAAGTTAAGTGTTTTGGACGAAATTTACAGTTAAAACTCCGCGAAAAAAAAGTTGTCGAGGCGACATTCCGAACCCATACTTCTATAAGTAGTGAGCTCTTGTCATTCATTTTCTTCACACCTTTCCTCCTTCATTTTCTTCAAAAGCCTCTCTAGTTTCCTAACTTTCCTTTCAACATGTCTTCCTCCCAAGGTGATAAGAAGGATTCCGACGTCGAGATGGGTGAGGCCACTTCTCCGGCTCTGGTTCCAACTTCTCCGGCGGAAGTGCCGGCTTGTGTTGCCGGTCATCTTTCTTTCCGAGAGAAACTAGTTCGTCGCCAAGCCGAGAAAGAATTGGCTCAGACTGGCTCCGAGTTTCCGTCTTCCTCCGCGCAGCTCGTTGCCCCGTGTCATGGGACCGGCGTCGCGGCTCCTCCCCCGCAAGTCCTACCTGCGGGATCTTCCACGACTCCGATCCTCGTCGAGGACAAAGAAAAGGCCGCTGACTCTATGCCTCCGCCTCCAGCCAGAAAAGAAATCGTTCTGGCATTGCGTGCTCCTAGCGCTGTCCAGGCTACTCAGCCTAAGAGTCGGAAGAGGAAAGTGGCCAAGAGCGGTGACGGGGAGACTTCGCAGCGAGGTGGGTCGAGCCTAGCATCGGGACTTCGCGGAAAGGTTTGTTTCTTGTTTGAATTCTCGATCGTCTTTCGTGCATTCTTTTCATGGACTTAGTCTTAAGAATTTTTACCGTTCGCAGTTCATATCGTTGATCGATGGGATGATCAGCGAATGTGGTTCTGAGACCAGTCGTCTTTCCGGGGAGTTGGTGGAGCTTCAGGGCAGATGGTCCGAAACCGAGGCTATGTTGACGGCTGTCGAGGACTCTCACTCTGCGAAAGTGTCGAAGCTCGAGGTTGCGATAGGAGAGCTTGAGAGGGACCTCGGGAAGACGGCGAGTTCCTTGCTTAAGGAAAAGAAAACCAGGAAGGCCAAATCCTCGGAGGTGCGTCGACTCCAGCGTCAGATCGAGAGTGACGCTGGACTAGCGCGCCGCGGGATCCAAGAGGCTACGGATGCCCTTCGTGCGGAGTTTCAGGCTCGCTTGGCGAAGATTTCTGCTTCCCTGGGTTCCCTCGAGTGTATCCGGAGCAGGGATTTCGCTTTGGCGACGATTGAGGGCGGGATGGCCGTGGTTCGGTCGTTCCAAAGTGAGACTCCCCCGACCTTGGAGGCCGAAGAGGCCCGACTGTCCGGCTGCAAGGGAGATATGGCGGCCGAGGATGGCGATTTCGGTCTCATCCTGGCCGACCTAAAATCCGCTTGCTTCCTTCCGACGTGTCCAGAAGACCCAGAGGGGAAAGATCCGATGGTCGGAGAGAACGGAAGCGACGCGGCTCCAGGCTCGGACGAGGCGGCGGGTGAAGAGGGAGCGTAAGTTCTGAGGGTGACTTGGGTTAGATCTCTTGCGAGAGATTTGTTTTTTTTTTATGTCTTTATGCTTCGGCCTTGAACGGCCTTGTTTGTATTTCGGGACTGGCCGTGTGTGGCTTTGAATCCCTGCCGCTCCGCGGCTTTATGGTATGATAATCGGATAACGTTTTTTATGAATTTTATGAATCGTCTCATATCCTTCTTCGATTGTGAAATGTTTTATTCGAGACCTGTTTCGAGAGTTCTTCCGCGAGATGTGAACTCTACGGGGGCGCTGAAGGTATCGAACGTAAACATAGAGGCGTGGTTTAAGAATCTCTTATCTTTCGATATCATGCCTTTGAGATGTTAGAGACCAGTGCGCTGGGTTTAGGGCAAGACCTAGGTTTACTTTCGGTTTAAGGATTGTGCGGTGACTAACCGGCTATCGTTTTTCCTGTCGCGATTTCTTCCTGATTCGTATCGATGTAAAGTCCGCGAAAAGTTCTCGGCTTATACGACTTGTTTGATACGAATCGAGCATCTCTCCGGAGACCGGAAGTGCTAGACCAAAATTTCGGATTTCTTTTATAGCGCTATTATCCTTGTGTCGGATGTAAGAGAGTCATCTCCATGAGATGGCTATGTCTGTTTAGGACGTTTGTGAGTTCGATGTGATCAGCATCGGACTTGGTGGCGTGTGCCGTTGTTTTGATTAATTTGCGCAAAATAAATGTTAATGTGTGCATATATGTGTCTTTTTGCGGAGATTTCGTTTGCTCGGAAGAAACCAATTTTGAGGCATCTTTTGCGACGTCTCGCGATGCTAAAGGTTCGATTCTCCCAAGCGGCCGACCAATTTCCGAAGACCTCGTTGCGATTTCGCGGGTGAGGATGTTTTGATAAGTCGAAAACACCAAAAGTGCGGTAAGAAGTTTTTCGATTTTTTGGGAGTATACGAGTATACGTACCCACTCCCCCCCTTTTTAATAAGGGAGGACAGCTGAATTTGCCTTTCGGCAAACTGCCTACGTACTCCTTGCGGAGATCAAGCCGTCTCGTAGTTCAGTGATTGCGAGTTGGTTCGTTTAGTGATAGTATTTTTTGAGATGCATCGCATTCCAGGTTCTAGGGATTTTTATGCCCTGCATGTTGGCTATTTCGTAAGAACCTGGTCGGACGACTTTTTCGATTTTATAGGGACCTTCCCAGTTTGCTCCGAGTTTTCCCGCGTTTCGTTCAGCGGTGTTTTGGAAGACTTTGCGAAGGACCAGATCTCCCTGATTGAACCTTCGGTTCCGTACGTTGGAGTTATAGTATCTCGCAGCGGCGTGCTGGTAGTTTTGAATTCGGATGAGCGCTCGATCCCGGCGTTCGTTAATGAGGTCGAGATCGTCCAAGAGCATAGCATTGTTGAGTTCCTCTCGTTCGGGTAAGAACCTTCTTCGAACACCGGGAAATTCTACTTCTGCGGGAATCATGCACTCCGCGCCGTATACCAAGGCGAAGGGAGTTTCTCCCGTTGCTCGCCTTGGGGTGGTACGGTGAGACCAGAGGACTCCCTCGAGTTCGTCGGCCCATCTACCTTTTTTGGCCTCCAAGCGTTTCTTCAGTCCGTCGAGAATGGTCTTGTTGATTGTTTCAGCCTGTCCGTTGCACTGCGGATATCTGGGAGTTGACTTGTTGAGTCGTATCTTCCACTTTTCGCAGAATGCCTCGAATCGGGTGGAAATAAATTGAGACCCGTTATCGGTTACGATTTCGTAAGGAACTCCATGCCTACAGATGATGTTTTTCCATACGAAATTCTCGACTTGGACGTCTTTTATACTCGCGTACGAGTCCGCCTCTACCCATTTTGAGAAGAAATCGGTAAGGACTAGAAGGAAACGCTTTTGCTTTGAATTATGCAGAGGTCCGACAATATCCATGGCCCAGCGCATAAAGGGATAAGGCGACGTGATGGAGGAAAGAACTTCGGCGGGTTGTCGGATAGTTGGCGCATGCCTTTGGCATTTTTCGCATTTTCGTGCGAATTTTTCGCAATCTCCGATCATTGTTGGCCAATAGTACCCGTGGCGTTTGATTTTCACGGCTAGTGATCTTCCGCCGGAATGGTTGCCGCATGAGCCGGAATGTATTTCCTCCATTACTTTCCTCGCCTTTTCTCCTTCCAGGCACGTCAGGAGCGGTCCGGAGAATCTCCACTTGTAGATTTCGCCGTCCACTGTTACGTAGCGTGCGGCCTGTGTTCGGATCTTGCGAGCTGACCATTTTTCGGCGGGCAGTTGCCCGTCGATAATGTAGTCTCGAATCGTCTGAAGCCATGGGGTATCACAACCGTAATCGGATTGCTCCGATGGTGGTGGTATCGTAATCTCTTCTTCCTCGTCGTCTTGACCCTCTATGAGATTGACAACGACTGGGGGTCCGATACTCGGATGTTCGATGAACTCGACCGGAATTACCCTTTTGAGTCCTGGATCGGAACTTGATGCTAAGGCCGCGAGGGCGTCCGCCTGGACATTCTCGGAACGGGGGATCCGGGTAAGGGCGAAACAGTCGAAGTCTTGAGCTAGACCTTGGACCAGTTTGAGGTACGCGTCCATCCGTTCGTCTCTGGCTTCATATTCTCCGCTGAATTGACTGGCCACTAACTGGGAGTCGCAGTAAGCGTGGAGATTGCGTATTTTTAAGCCGTGAGCCAAACGTAGACCTGCGATCAATGCTTCGTATTCGGCCTCGTTGTTTGAGGCATGGAATTCCAGTCTGAACGATTGTTCCAGGATCTCGCTTGTTGGAGATGTGAGACGGATCCCGATACCCGATCCTTGCTTGGATGAAGATCCGTCGACGTGGAGGAGCCAGGTGGAATTTGGTTCCTCGTTGGTTATTGCTCCCGTTGGAAGTTCGACCAAAAAGTCCGCGAGCACCTGTGATTTTGCGCTCGTCCTTGGTCGGTATTCGATGTCATACTCGCTCAACTCGACCGCCCACTTCGCCAATCGGCCTGATTGACTTGGGCTATGCAAAATTGTCCGTAAGGGAAAAGTCGTGAGGATAACAATCGTGTGGGATTGGAAATATGGTCGTAGTTTTCGGGCCGATGTTACGACCGCGCATGCCAATTTTTCCATCAACGGATACCTAGATTCGGCATCCAGCAAGGTTTTGCTTATGTAAAAAATAGGTTTCTGCTCCCCGCGTTCTTCCCTGATCAGGACTCCGCTTACGGCTGTTGCCGATACCGCGATGTACAAGAACAAAGGCTCTCCTTCCACGGGTTTTGCGAGGACTGGAGGAGTAGCTAAATAACGCTTCAGCTGTTGGAAGGCGTTTTCGCACTCTTCCGTCCATTCGAATTTTTTATTTCCTCGCAGGACGTCGTAGAAGGGCAGGCACTTATCTGTTGATCGTGAGATAAATCGGTTAAGTGCTGCGATTCTGCCGGTCAGTCTTTGGACTTCCCGTTTATTCTTCGGCGAAGCCATCTCGATTAGAGCGTTGATCTGTTTTGGATTTGCTTCGATACCGCGGTTGGTGACCAAGTAGCCGAGGAATTCTCCTGATGCCACGGCGAATCTGCATTTCGTCGGGTTGAGCTTCATGTTATGGGAGTTTAGTTGTGCGAAGCATTCTTCGAGATGTGACACGTGATCCCTTGCTTTGAGGGATTTGACAAGCATGTCGTCGATATAAACTTCCATCGTTTTTCCGAGTTGTTTGGAGAACATTCGGTTCACGAGTCGTTGGTAAGTTGCTCCAGCGTTTTTGAGGCCGAAGGGCATTACCTCATAGCAATAGGTTCCGCGATCGGTAATGAACGCAGTCTTCTCACGATCGTCGGGATTCATCCTAATTTGATTATAGCCTGAGAAAGCGTCCATGAAGGATAGGAGTTCGTTGCCCGCCGTTGCTTCTACCAATCGATCGATATGTGGTAGAGGGAAGCTATCCTTTGGACATGCCTTGTTTAGGTCGGTAAAATCTACGCAAACTCGCCACTTCCCGTTTTTCTTTTTGACTACTACGGGGTTGGCGAGCCAGTCGGGGTATCTTACTTCCGTTATCGACCCAACTTTAAGCAGTTTTTCGACCTCATCGTTTACTGCGGTAGCACGTTCGGGTCCCAGCTTCCGTCTTTTCTGTTTGACGGGTTTGAATGTTGGGTCGATGTTCAGCTCGTGACATGTTATGTTAATGTCGATTCCTGGCATATCTTCCGCAGCCCACGCGAAAGTATTAAGGTTCTTTTTAAGACAGGTTATGAGTTCTGTCTTTAAAGGCTCGTGGAGATTGGCTCCGATCTCGACGCAGCGTTCTGGGAAGGCTTCGTCGAGACAGATCGTTACCACGGGTTCACAAGTTGGCTCGCGTTTTTCATCTAGAGCTGCGAAGATACGAGATTGCCAGAAGAATTCCGCTGAATCCTGACTTCGCGTATCTTTGCTGGAGGTCTCTTTCTCCGCTTTCTTAGGAGTAATTTCGAGGATCGGTCTCTTTCGTTTTAGTTCCGCGGCGAAACAAACCTGAGAAACTCTTGGATTTCCCCAGATTACCTCGACTCCGTTAGGGGTCGGGAACTTGAGGCAAAGATGGTAGGTTGATGGGATTGCGCGCATGGTGTTCAGCCATGGCGTCCCCATGATAACGTTGTAAGATGCGGGGCGGTCGACGACTAGAAACTCTGTGATGTTTGTCACGGTTCCGGCTTTGACAGCGAGTCTAATCGATCCGTAGGCCATGGTCGTTTCCCCCGAAAGCCCTAGCAGTGGGCTTGGGCATTTTGCGATCTCGGATTGACTGATCCCCATCTTTTCAAGAGTGTCTTTGAAGATGATATCGGCCGAGCTTCCGGTATCGATTAGTACTCTAGCGACGTCGATATCTCGAATTGTCAACTCGATAACAAGGAGATCGTTCCGAGGTTTGGCTCGATCGACCGTTTCTCCCCCCCTGAATGAGATGACATTCGCGCACGTCGAATCTCGCATGTCTTTCCTGATCGTTGAGTGGTTTTTGCGGGTTAGATTGATCCGTAAGTCCCCCTCCTTCTAGCGCCAAACTGTGGGAACCGAAATTCGCACTGTCGATTTCCGTTTAAATAAGGAAACTAAGAAAACCCTAGTTTCCCAGAGGACCCGGATATCTGTTAATTACCACACGTCAAGCAATCAGAACACGAGAATAACAACGATAAAAATAAGAAATCGAAAAGAGAGCAAAGTAGATCTTATTCCGAATCTGCGTATGAGCGTTACAACAAGGTATAAGCCTGGGCTCGAGAGCTGTCGGCGAGATTCCTAGTTCTAGCAACCCTAAGACGGCTAAACCTAATTGAGTCGCAGCTCGAAATAACAAAAACGAAAAGTTGCCTAAATCGCTCTAAGTGCTAAGTTTGCTCTGAAAAAGTTCCCTCTCTGCTCCTCGCCTAGGACTCCTTATATACTAGCTCCAAGGTCGGTTTACGCTTTTACTCTTCTGCCCTTAAGCCGTCATAGCATAAAAATGGAGATATTCCATTTTTCCCGATCTTCACAATTATCTTCAAAACTTCCGTATTTATCCGCGGAAACTTGACATTTATCCTTCCTCGTGGGCCAAGCGCGAACCATGCTGTGGTTCACGGGCTTTTGGTTAAGAAAAATCGTAGGATGGGCCTCGAGTCGTGTTTTAGGTCCCTTTGGGCCGTCTTCCGACTCGACACGTTTACCACGAGTTTTCCGCGGTTTCTAATCCGCGAAGTTTGATCGATGAATTAGAATAGCGGGAAACATGGACTGAGCTTGCTACGGTCTTCGGGAGATAGCATTCGAAGGTTTGACGAGAATGCAAGGACTGGTGTCGTATCGATGTTCGGAAAGGTTCAATCGCTACACAGCGACCGAACTTTGGCTCGAGCCCGGTCGCTATGTAGCGACCGAGCGGGACGATGCTCGGTCGCTACGTAGCGACCGAGCTTGGCTGAGCTCGGTCGCTACGTAGCGACCGAGCGGGACGAGCTCGGTCGCTACGTAGGACCGAGCGGGACGATCGCTCGGTCGCTACGTAGCGACCGAGCTTGGCTGAGCTCGGTCGCTACGTAGCGACCGAGCGGGACGATCGAGCTCGGTCGCTACGTAGCGACCGAGCGGGACGATCGCTCGGTCGCTACGTAGCGACCGAGCTTGGCTCGAGCTCGGTCGCTACGTAGCGACCGAGCGGGACGATCGCTCGGTCGCTACGTAGCGACCGAGCTTGGCTGAGCTCGGTCGCTACGTAGCGACCGAGCGGGACGATCGCTCGGTCGCTACGTAGCGACCGAGCTTTGGCTGAGCTCGGTCGCTACGTAGCGACCAAGCTTTGGCTCGAGCTCGGTCGCTACGTAGCGACCGAGCGGGACGATCGCTCGATCGCTACGTAGCGACCGAGCTTTGGTTCGACCTCGGTCGCTACGTAGCGACCGAGCGGAACGATCGCTACGTAGCGACCGAGCGGAACGATCGCTCGGTCGCTACGAAGCGACCGAGTGGAACGATCGCTCGGTCGCTACGTAGCGACCGAGCTTGGCCGAGCTCGGTCGCTACATAGCGACCGAGCGGGACGATCGTTCAGTCGCTACGTAGCGACCGAGCCTTGGCATGAGTTCGGTTTCTACGTAGCGACCGAGCGGGACGATCGCTCGGTCGCTACGTAGCGACCGAGCGGGACGGACGTTCAGTCGCTGCGTAACGACCTGTTTCGAGCTTTCGTCGGACGTCTCGATTCTTTCTTCCGCCAAGCTTTTTCGTAAGGAAGAATCTATTTCGAAAAGTACTCTTCGGAGAAACTCTTATTTTCTTCTTCGGACGTTTTGAATGTTAAATTTGTCGTAACCGTTTTTGACCCCAACAAAAGGCAAAAGAGAAATCGTCGAGGTGATGAAGACTCGTGCATCTCAGTTCCAGGTTGAGTATGGGAACCTCAAGAATGCCTTTACCTCGGTGGGTGACTTTCGCGAGTGCCGCGGTTCGGTCGGCAGTCTTTGGAGGACGCGAGCCGATGACTATGTGTTTGAAGAGGAAATGAGCTTGATGAAGAGTGGGATGAGTGACCATGCCCATGCTGAGGCGCTTATCCCTCCGATTGATGAGAGGATTCAAGGGTTCTGGGATTCCATCCCGGTTTCCCCTGACACCGAGGAGGTTCCGACCGGTTTTCCCGATGGTGGCGAGGAAGTGGATCGTCCCGCGGATGCGTTCGGTGCTTCGTTGTCCGGGGACTTTGGCTTTGGATTATGAGGGATGGATCAGTTATCCTTTTATCTGTTTTCGGCCGAGTGTGGCCCTTTGAATTTGGATTTCGTTTAGGCCTAGATGGCCGTATTTGTATTTACCGGGACTGGCCGTTGGTGGCTTTGAATCCCTTGCCGCTTTACGCGGTTTATTTATATGATAAATGTTTTGTTTCGAGTTTTCCTGAGTAGGGTTGAAGTAAATACGAGTTGTCGTCTCGTATTTAGTTCTGGTTAGACGTTCAATCTGTTGGTTCGTTCGTGATTCTCATAAAAATTTACTTATCTTTACGATTTTCGAGAACATTGAGATATGAACGGAGAGACATGGTTTAGGATCTCGTATCTTTTAGATATCATGCCTTGAGATCTTTGAGACCAGAGCGTTGGGTTTAGGGCAAGACCTAGGTTTACTTTCGGTTAAGGTTTGTGCGGTGACTAGCCGGCTATCATTTTTCCTGTTGCGATTTCTTCCTGACTCGCACCGATTTAAAGTCCGCGATATGTTCTCGGCTTATATGACTTGTATGGTACGAATCGAGCATCTTCTCAGAATCAACTGGAAGTGCTAAACCAAAATTTCGGATTTTTGTTGTAGCGCGCTTTTGTCCTTGTGCTGGACGTTTTTAAAGATCAAAAGAGTGATCGAATTGCGTTTGTTTAAGACGGCTGGCGTGTTCGTCGGGGCCAATCGACGAACGGGGTGTAAGGTTTTTGGTGGTCGCGTTCGGACAATTTTTTAGTATTGTCCTCGAATTTTAACTTTTGCGACGTCTCGCAGTTATTTCGAGGCTTATACGTGTATTTTTGCGTGTTTGAAAGATGATAATCTTTACGATTTTTGGGCCGGAAGGGGCCGCAGACAAGAGTCTTAACGTTTTCAGGCGTGTCCTGAAAGTTTCTTTTGTGTTTTACTGAAGCGTAAACGTTTTCGATAAAAAAGGACAACGTATATTGTAGTAAAAGTTTTTGAAGTTTCTAAAAACTCGATTACAATAATGAAGATTTTTCAAAGTGGGAGTATACGAGTATACGCACCCACTCCCCCCCCCCTTTTTAGAGAGGGGGATAGCTGAACTCGTCTTTTGACGAGCTGCCTACGTACCCCTTTCGAGGATCAAGCCATCTCGTAGTTCTGTTTCATGCCGCGAGTGTTCTTACTCGGCGGTAGATGTCGTGATGTCCGCCTTGACCGTGTCGATCGTGGCTGGGTCGACGCTATTTTCCGGATGTTCCGGTTGAATTGTCGCGAGGGCTTCGGATTTATGTCGAGCTTCGACGTCCGATGCGTTTGCGTTGATAGATGATTTTACTTCGTCTTCTCCCGGGGCGCTTTTGTCTGAAGATCGATCTATCTTTGCGCGTTTGCCGTTTGCGGAAGCCGTGATTTGCCTTAACTTATGCTCCGCGAGGAAGCATAGTCGCGACTGTTTTTGGCATCCCCAGATGGCCGCGACTCCGCTTGGCATTGGGAACTTGAGACCCAGGTGGTAGGTTGACGGAACTGCCTGCATGGCGTTGAGCCATGGGGTTCCCATGATCACGTTGTAGATAGCGGGATGATCGACTACAGCGAATTCAACGATTTTCGTGATCTCCTTGGCCATGACTGGCAATTGGATTGATCCGAGAGTCATTGACACTTCGCCTGAAAAACCCGTGAGTGGTTTTGGCGTCGGAATTACTTCTCCAAGTTTGATACTCATCCGCTTGAGAGTGTCGCGGAATATTACGTTGACCGTGCTTCCCGTGTCGACGAGTACCCTTCCGACTTCTAGATCTCGTATGACGAGATCTATGACAAGCGGGTCGCAGTGAGGTTGGTCGATACCGCCGGCTTCTTCCTCTGTGAAGGTGATCGAGTAACTTTGGCCGTCTCGAGGAGGAGACCATGTAGGCCAATTTGCACTTGATTCTGCCTTCCGTTGGTAAGCCTTGATGGCCGACACGGTATCACCGCAGTATTGTGATCCTCCGATGATCATATTGACTCTGCGACGATTGTTATCGTTCGCTTTGTCATCCGGCCTCCTACCGCGTTTATCCCCAGGATGGTTTCGTTGAGGGGATTTTTCAGCGGGCGGATTTTTATCCGTCTTTGGAGGCCGATCAGAGTCGAGGATGAGATCCTTGACGCTAGTTACATCCGAAAGCTCTCCAGCGAGTAGCTTCGCGGCCAGTCTTGCTCCCAAGACTTTGCAATTGGTGGTGGAGTATCCTCGGGATTGGTGGAACTCGCAGAAGGTGTTTTCGTCATACCCTTGATTGCGAGTCCATGTGTTGCCCGTGGTCCGGCCTTGATCCGAACTGATCGCATAGTTATGCGCCCCTTGGAGATCTTCTTTTTCCCCTTCGGATCTGCGTCTTTCGAGGATGGTCTTGCCGGCTTATGTTTTTGCGATAAGACTTTAGTTTCTTCATCGACTATGATGTAGTCCGTTGCTTTGTGGAGGGCGTCCTGGATCGTTCGCGGTTTGTCGAGAGTTATCCATTTTCTGAATTTCGACTTGTACCAGAGCGTCTTTCTCAGCGCATCGATGGCCACTTTGTCGCTTATCACGCTGACCCTGGACATTATCAGCTTGAACCGACTGATAAACTTGCGGAGGGGTTCGTCTTCCCTCTAGGAGAGACTCCAGAGGTCAACATCGGAGGTTTCCTTGTCTATGAATACAGAGTACTGTTTGAGGAATTCTGATGCGAGCTGTCGAAAACTCCCGATGGTGTTGCGACGAAGGCGTGCGAACCATTCGAGCGCTGCTCCTTCGAGATTTTCGACAAACAGGCGGCAATAGCCGGCATCTTTTTCGCCGTCCTTCAGTCTTGCTCTTATGTGGAAAGCCTGAAGGTGCGCTTTTGGATCGGCCGTACCATCGTACTTCGGTACTTTGATCTTTCCCGGATCGGACACCCTCATGTCCGAAATGCGACTGGTAAAAGGGGTCTTTCGAGCTCCTTCCAGCAGTCGATCGATCTCGGGGGCAGCACTAGTAGCATGATGGATTTGAGACTTTACGGCTCTTACTTCTGCCGCAGTCTTAGTGATGTAGTCGCGAAGATCGCGGATATCCGATGTCTCGTCAGTGGATTTCCGAGCCTGTCGGCGTTTACTGCGAGTGAGCTCGGTTTGCCTTTCGACCAGCTCCTCTTGTTTGTTCCAATAGGCGACTTCCTCTTCTTCCGTCATTGGTTTTTCGAACGGGGAGCCTTCCCGAGCGGATCGGCTTCTGGTCCTTCTTGGATGTCTGTCGACATCCTCGTCGGTGTCGTTGGAGACATCGCTAGGATCCAGGTCAATGTGTTCGGCTTCGTTATCCTCCGAGTCCTTTGCAGGGGGCGGAAGATTTTCAGGGTTCCCCTTTTCGACGGGAGATTTCTCGCTAGGGTTTTGACCGAAAGGTCGTTCCCGCGCGAGTCCTGCTCTATCAAGTGGGGTGGCGAAGTCGAGCCTCTTCCCGCGGATTTTGGTGGTTCCGCGGGGACGGATAGCTTGGGTCCTTGCCGTTAAGGTTTCAACCTGTTTGGTCAAGGTATTCACGAGCTTATCCTGTTCTTCCGACCTTTTCTCATAGGTGGCGAAAATCTTTTTGAACTCCTCGAGCGTCGCGGCGTTGGCTTGCGCGTTGGCCGCGGATACGTCCGCTACTGGAGTGTGGAGATCGGTGCCGCTGCCTCCATTAAGTGGAGTTTGCACGTTATCCGCGTCGTTGGTTGACATGTCAGATTGTGTGTGGCTTTTGCGGGTTAGATTGATCCGTAAGTCCCCCTCCTTCTAGCGCCAAACTGTGGGAACCAAAATTCACACTGTCGATTTCCGTTTAAATAAGGAAACTAGGAAAACCCTAATTTCCCAGAGGACCCGGATATCTGTTAATTACCACACGTCAAGCAATCAGAACACGAGAATAACAACGATAAAAATAAGAAATCGAAAAGAGAGAGCAAAGTAGATCTTATTCCCAATATGCGTATGAGCGTTACAACAAGGTATAAGCCTGGGCTCGAGAGCTGTCGGCGAGATTCCTAGTTCTAGCAACCCTAAGACGGCTAAACCTAATTGAGTCGCAGCTCGAAATAACAAAAACGGAAAATTGCCTAAATCGCTCTAAGTGCTAAGTTTGCTCTGAAAAAGTTGTCTCCCTCTTGCTCCTCGCCTAGGACTCCTTATATACTAGCTCCAAGGTCGGTTTACGCTTTTACTCTTCTGCCCTTAAGCCGTCATAGCATAAAAATGGAGATATTCCATTTTTCCCGATCTTCACAATTATCTTCAAAACTTCCGTATTTATCCGCGGAAACTTGACATTTATCCTTCCTCGTGGGCCAAGCGTGAACCATGCTGTGGTTCACGGGCCTTTGGTTAGGAAAAATCGTAGGATGGGCCTCGAGTCGTGTTTTAGGTCCCTTTGGGCCGTCTTCCGACTCGACGCGTTTACTACGAGTTTTCCGCGGTTTCTAATCCGCGAAGTTTGATCGATGAATTAGAATAGCGGGAAACATGGACTGAGCTTGCTACGGTCTTCGGGAGATAGCATTCGAAGGTTCGACGAGAATGCAAGGACTGGTGTCGTATCGATGTTCGGAAAGGTTCAATCGCTACACAGCGACCGAACTTTGGCTCGAGCCCGGTCGCTATGTAGTGACCGAGGGAGACGAGTGCTCGGTCGCTACGTAGCGACCAAGCTTTGTCTTGAGCTCGGTCGCTACGTAGCAACCGAGCGGGACGATCGCTCGGTCGCTACGTAGCGACTGAGCGGGACGATCACTCGGTCGCTATGTAGCGACCGAGCTTGGCTGAGCTCGGTCGCTACGTAGCGACCGAGCGGGACGATCGTTCGATCGCTACGTAGCGACCGAGCGGGACGATCGTTCGATCGCTACGTAGCGACCGAGCGGGACGATCGTTCGATCGCTACGTAGCGACCGAGCTTGGCTCGGGTTTGGTTGCTACGTAGCGACCGGACGGCGTAGCGACCGAGCTTGCTTTGTTCGGTTTGAATCCCAAAGGATACTTCTTCGTAAAAACCTCGTATAGGTTATTTTTACGAAAATTACATCTCTTCTTTTACTATCTCTTTCGGAAATACGATCTCCGAGGATTTTCGGGTGGTAATTCCATCGTAACCGTTTTTGACCCCAACAGACATTCAAAAAGCACATGGTTAACTGATTCTTCCTCTGCTCCACATATATGACACTGTAAACCACACTTAATCCCCCGAGAGCGAAGGTTCTTTGTAACTGGAAAGTGCCAAAAAGTATTTGCCAGACAAAATGTCTTAATTTAGGTGAATAATTGAGTTTCTACGAATGAGCTAACAATGGTTTAGTGTTAGGCCCCCATTCACAGGCTTGAAATCCTGAGTCCGGGAATGATATCTCAGTTCGATACCCTGATATCATATGAAAATAATAATTGATCCTAACTTGTTTAAAATAATTATAATTGTAATTCCAATTAGAAAGTTTAAAATAGTTATGTTATTTAAATTAATAAATAAATAATTTAAGCTAAAAACTAATAAGAATCTTGTGAAAGTTTAAATAATTATAATCATAATTTCATTTAGAAATTACGAAATATTTATATCATTTAAATTAATAAATTAATTAGAAATTGAAATATTTATATTATCTAAATTAATAAATTGATGGGTTAATCTAAAAACTAATAAGAATATAACAAATAAGCAAAATTAGCTAAAATCATGGAGAACGTGACAAATCAGCAAAATCACTTCATAAATAATAATATAGACTAGGTGTTTTGCCCGCGATGCGGGCTTAAACATTTTCATAAATTTTTGAAAAGTTGTTTTGTACACTATATTCATTATACTAAAATAAATCTTAAAATAACTCAATATTCTATTTTAATGATATAATTTATGTTTTTTTAACTTTTTACTAAAATACTTTTTCAGATAACAATACAATATATATATATATATATATATATATATATATATAAATTATGTTTTTTAATTATATTTTTAGATTTTGGATAATTCAATATTATATTTTTAACTATATAATTAAAAAAATTATTTGATTAATATTTAGTTATATAATTCATGTTTTTAACTTTTTATTAAAAGACTTTTTCAGATAACAATACAATGTATATACCGAAATTATCTCTTTTTTAAATTATATTTTCAGATTTTGGATAATTCTTACTATTATTAATTTTAATCAATTATCTAATCAAATCAATTAAAATTTCGTTTTTATTTTTTAATTTAGTTAAACAATTTATTCATTAAGGGTATAAACGATATTAACCACGCTAACTTTTAACGTTAAAGCTCATATAACAATACAATATATATATAGAAATTATCTTTTTTTTTAATTATATTTTTAGATTTTGGATAATTCAATATTCTATTTTTAACTATGTAATTAAAAATTTTATTTGATTAATATTTAGTTATATAATTCATGTTTTTAACTTTTTACTAAAAGATTTTTTTTCAGATAACAATACAATATATATACAGAAATTATCTCTTTTTAAATTATATTTTCATATTTTGGATAATTCTTACTATTATTAATTTTAATCAATTATCTAATCAAATGAATTAAAATTTAGTTTTTATTTCTTAATTTAGTTAAACAATTTATTCATTAAGGGTATAAACGATATTAACCACTCTAACTTTTAACGTGAGAGCTCAGATAACAATACAATATATATATAGAAATTATCTTTTTTTTTAATTATATTTTTAGATTTTGGTTAATTCAATATTCTATTTTTAACTATATAATTAAAAATTTTATTTGATTAATATTTAGTTATATAATTCATGTTTTTAACTTTTTACTAAAAGATTTTTTTTCAGATAACAATACAATATATATACAGAAATTATCTCTTTTTAAATTATATTTTCATATTTTGGATATCTAATCAAATCAATTAAAATTTCTTTTTTATTTTTTTAATTTAGTTATACATTTTATTCATTAAGGGTATAAACGATATTAACCACTCTAACTTTTAACGTGGGAGCTCGATTCCAAAAATTTACTTCGCAAATAATAGTATAGATATGATAATTTTATTGTTGAACTATTATGAATAAATTGGCATACATGATCAGCTTGCGATGCCAGAATGAAAGGAGCATAATATTGAATTTCCTTCGAGAATGAACTGATGTAACACCAAATGCGTCAGTTTTCATTCCTAGATCTGGAGTGTTGGCATACCAATCACAACATAATTTAGTACATTGCAATCCAACCATACCAGGATACTGAATTTCCAAAATTTATTTTATGTTGTCGTAATACACATCGTCACCGGATGAAGACGAAACACCAACGTCATAAGTTTTCCTAAAATGGTCTTTCCTTGTGAATGCATATCCCCGAGTACAATATTTTGGTTATGATTTGGCCACATATCCAATCATCGAACACTTCACCTCTGGCCAAAACTTCAGTCACCTATAAATAAA
This sequence comes from Brassica rapa, assembly GCF_000309985.2. NCBI lineage: Eukaryota > Viridiplantae > Streptophyta > Magnoliopsida > Brassicales > Brassicaceae > Brassica > Brassica rapa. Next base: position 19,037,463 of record NC_024795.2, on the reverse strand, counting down.
AAACATGTTAATGCTTTTACCGGTGATAAGTGATTTAGTTAAATATAGGGTCCCTTAAATATATAACTAATTTTTTGCACACACTCACTTAATTAAGAAGTCATCCTGCAAATCCATTATGTTTGAGTTGTTGAAGTTCATCTTCTGTGGCGTGTCTATAAGTCAACCGCAGCTCTGCCATATAAATACTATACAAAAATGATGTTATTCATCTGAAATAAAACTTAATGAATAATCTGACCATTTGAATGAAACTTATTGAATATTAAAGGTTTTTATGTATATAAAAAATATTTACCTCTCATATTGTAGAACATCTTCACAGTTGGTGAGCAAATATGTTTGCAAATGAACGTGTTCCCTCTCACTAAGTCTTCGCTTCTTGGATTTTCCACTAAATCTTCCAATTTCCCTGAAGTTGTTTGGGACGTAAACATAATATCTTGCCCTTTGCCTCTGTCATCGTGCCGAACAAATCTTCGATTTTTTGTCTGCACTTCTGATGAAAAGTAGTTTCAGCAAAGTTTGAATTTTCTTCATTGATCACCTCTGCGACTATAGATCCTTCCACCTGGCTTAAAATTGTGACCTTCTTCTTCAGATGATACATAAAACGCACAAAAAGATACATCCAACGGTACTGCAGAGGACCACCAAGTTCCAATTCTCTTGCAAAATGAATAATAAGATGTCCCATTACATCAAAAATTGATGGAAGAAATACCTTCTCAAGGTTGCAAATGATTAGAAGTGATATTGTTTTTGTCATCGTTAGACTCGGCAAGAATCTTTCGGAATTTTTAATCAGGTAATGAAAAAAATATGGCTTCGTTATTCATTTATAAATTAAGGCTTATAAGTCATTGCACCAATCATGGCAACACTATGTTGGTACTTTTGAGCATCTTCATTTTATAAGCATTAATAATTTAATTTTTTTTCTCATCTGTTAGGGCTTTGGCTTCTCATGAGCTAAATATCTCTGGATTGACTTTCACATTTTCTGTTAATATAATAGTTATCCTCTTTAAACAAGTTAATTTCTTGGGTTTACAAACTAAAATTCGAGTCAAAAACCAGAACCAATCTAGTAAAAACTAGATTAAATTAATTGAATAGAAACCCTAGATCTACACATAAAGAGAAGTCGTCTTCTAACCACCTCGACCTAAGCTACACCACCTCAGCAGCTACCCCATAAGACGTGGGGAGAGCAACCGAATAAGTCACATGGCAAAATTACCGACACTTTTGAGATGCCAGAACAAGCCCTATTCCACATAAAACTCTAGATCTGATGGTGTCTCATCTCCTCTGACGTCCCGAAACGGATTATTAGCCAGAAAAGCAACGAGATAGGAGATCTAACATAACAAGGATCGGCAGCCACTCTATTGTAGGCCTCGATTCTTCCAAACCGCTAAAAATAAAAATAAAATTGGGCCTCTGAAACATATTTAATCAAAAAAGAGAAAACCAGTGAAGCTCTAGCAAAAAGAACAAAGAATAAAAAAAGGAGAAGCCATTTCCACCATCGACTCACGCACCGGCAGTAAAGAGGCAAATGACAATTTGAAGTGTGAGAGAGAGCCTAGAGAGAGATGGAAGGGTTTGGCGACTTTCTTTTTATCAGTAATAGCCTCTGATGTTTATTTCTATTTGTATGGCTCAGTTTTACGAGTTTTCTTGAAAAAACTATATTTTCATACAATTTTGCAACTTATGCTATGTTTTTGATTTGCATATGATTTTTAAAAGAATATATACAGTTTTGATATATTAGATGGTAAAGATTTAATGTTTTTCTAGGAATATAGAAAATATGTCACCTATATATCTCTTTTTATCATTAGGTTCTAGTATTTATATATATTGTTTTTGATAACCGAAGGTATCCGGGCTGAAATCAAACCGACTAATTCTTTGGTGTTTGTCCATCGGCACCAGATAGACCCCGTTGTTGTTCGCAATGGAAATTAGATACTCGTGTTGCATAGCCACACAAGCCAGTAAATCAAAGTTTGGTAGGTTTTGAACCCGGTGTGCTTAGCACCTTTCCGAGCCCGCCGTACCACTCGACCACGCTTGTGTCGGTTCTGATACTTATTTCTAGGGATATCGTTCCATAGATTTAGTATATTCAATTAAAAAATGTTTAGAATTTGAGATCTAGAGTTTCGGTTTGAATCCTCTCAGGAAATTTGATACAAAAATTAATCTTTTTATTTATTTAAATGGTATATGGTTTATCTCTAAAATAATAATGAACATGCACTAAATTATTCTCATTTTATCTTAAGAAGAAATTAATGTTGTTTTTTACTCGTACTATTTGTTTGATTGACCTAATTCTAGAATTTGTTTTTAGCATTTACTAATTTATTAATCGATTATTTGGTATGTATCGAATTTTGTAAAGAAGAAACACTTTTTTTAGTTCTTATATGGTATATTTTGAATTTTCCCCATTAACCAGATTATATAATGAATGTTACACTCTCTATATAGAAAAACATAAAATTATTTTTCCTAACTGTATCATTCCATCTACTGCCTTATTCAATAAAAATCCACATATTCTTAGCATTTTGAATATGTAATTATATTTCTGTTCAATATAGAACTCTTTTTGAGGATGAAAACCGATTTTGGTATTTAATATAGCAAATTTTATTTTTGTAGCTAGTGAACATGTCAAGACACGAACAAGTTTATTCAACAACACCAGTTCAATATTTATAGATACTTTTTAGCGGCAAGAAGACTGAGTGTATGGGGAACTGAAACGAGGAACAAAAACACAAAACAAGTATTTGTATTCATAGTGAAACAAAAGTACACGCAACATAGGCATAAACTTGGGGCAAAGCAGTGATAAGTTTTGCCCTTTGATGTTTTATTGGGAAGCAAAAGAAGTTTGAGCATAAACAAACAGACATGTCACCGACTGAAAACAAATGTTACACATGGTGATTGCATGAGGTTATTTCAAGGATCAACAATAGCAATGACAGTGTTTCTCACTTCCCTCAACAACGCCACTAACGACAGGAGGACTCCCGTATTTGGTTTTGCAACAGTTAAAGCAATCAGCATTTGTACCTAGGAACGGCACCGGTCCGCACTCGAAGCAAAATGTTTGAGCCTCGCTCTTGAGGATTTCTGCATGTTGACATAATCATCAGCGTAAGAATACTGAAATACAACTACAAAATACGATAGATAATTTTTTTCTTAAAATTACCGGTGGAAGCCACCAAGAGGACGAACAAGAGAACGGTGATGCTGACTGAGTTGATGTTCTTTGCCATTTCTTTCGGTTTTGCCTTGCTTTTTCTTAAACCTGGTGTTTTCTTTTTCTTGTCAATAAACTTATCTTTGGTGAGACATATCATATGTGTTGTTATCTATTTATAGTCAATATTCTGAAACTTTGTCATCATTGTATAATCAGTCCTCGTTTCTTTCTGGTTTGCCTAAGCTCATAGTGTCGCCAGAATTGTTCACTGCCTTATTTTCCATTACATATTATCTTACAAGTCTATCTATTTTTTAATGATGCCTCCGTTTTGAAATAATCAGCAAAAGAAAGGTCCTCGCTGTCTTTGTAGTGCATACTCATTTTATATGTTCATTGTTTCTTTAGGTTTAGCAAAATAATGATTAAAAGTGATATTGTTTTTGTGATCGGTAGACTCAGCAAGAATCTTTAGAACTTTTTAATCAGGTAATGAAAAAAATCTGGCTTCGTTATTCATTTATAAATAAAGGCTTATAAGACATTGCACCAATCATGGCAACACTATGTTGGTACTTTTGAGCATCTTCATTTAATATGCATTAATTTAATTTTTTTTCTCATCTTCTAGGGCTTTGTTTTCTCATGAGCTAAATATCTCTGGATAAACTTTCACATTTTCTGTTAATATAATAGTTATCCCCTTTAAACCAGTTAATTTCTTGCGTTTACAAACTAAAATTCGAGTGAAAAACCGGTATCAATCTAGTAAAAACGGGATTAAACCAATTGAAAAGAATCCCTAGATCTACACATAAAGAGAAGTCGTCTTCTAACGATCAACCGCCTACAAAGGCGGTTAAGCCCAGCATCCCAGACAAGCTACACCACCTCAGCAGAAACCCCGTAAGATGTCAAAAGAGCAACCGAATAAGTCACATGGCAAAATCACCTACACTTTTGACATGCCAGAACTAGCCCTCTTCCACATAAAACACTAGATCTGATAGTGTCTCATCTCCTCCGGCGTCCCGAAACCGAATATAAGCCAGAAAAACAACGAGATGGGAGATCTGACATAACCAGGACTGGCAGCTACTATCTCGTACGGCTTCGGTTCTTCCAAACCACTAAAAAAAAATTGGTCTCAGAAAGATAACTAATCAAACATGAGAAAACCAGTGAAGCTCCAGAAAAAAGAACAAAGAATTAAAAAGTACAATCCATCTCCGCCATCAACTCACGCACCGGCATTAGAGAGGCAAATGATGATTTGAAGAGAGAGAGGTCCTAGAGAGAGATGGAAGGGTTTGGCAACTTTTGTTTTTATCAGTAATAGCCTCTAATATTTATTTCTACTTATATGGCTCAGTATGACGAGTTTTAATGGAAAACTATATGTTCATACAATTTTGAATTTATGCTATGTTTTGGATTTACATATGATTTTTTTTAAAAACATATACAGTTTTGATATATTAGATGGTAAAGATTCAATGTTTGTCTAGGAATATAGGAAATATGTAACCTATATTTCTCTTTTTATCATTAGGTTTTAGTATTTATATATACTGTTTTTGATAACCGAGGGTACCGGGTGGAAATCAAATCAACTAATTCTTTTGTTATCTGTCCACCGGCGCCAGATAGACCCGGTTGTTCGCAAAAAAAATTAGATGCTCCTGCTGCATGGCCACACGAGCCGGTAAATCAGAGTCTGGTAGGTTTCGAACCCGGTGTGCTTAGCACCTTTCAGAGCCCGCCATACCACTCGACCACGCTTGTGTCGGTTCCGATACTTATTTCTAGTGACATCAGATTTAGTCTATTCAATTAAAAAATGTTTAAAATTTGAGATTTAGAGTTTCGTTTGAATATTCTCAGGAAATTTGATACAAAAATTATTCTTTTTGTTTATATAAATGGTATATTTGAGGTTCATCTCTAAAAATGATGAAGAACATGCATTTAATTATTCTTATTTTATCGTAAGAATTACTGGTGATTTCTACTCGTAGTTATTTTTTTGATTGACCTAATTCTAAATTTTTTTTTTGCATTTATTAATATATTAGTCGAACATTTGGTATGTACTGAATTTTGTAAAGAAGAAACAGTCTTTTTAATTCTTATATGGTAGATTTCGAATTTCCCCAATGAACTAAATTATATAATAAATGTTACACTTTCTATCTTGAAAAAGATAAAATTATTTTTCCTAACTGTATCATTCCATTTACTGCCTTATTCAATAAAAATCCACATATTCTTAGCATTTTTGAAAATATAATTCTCTTTCTGTTCACTATTGTACTCTTTTTGAGGATGAAAACAGATTTTGGTAATATGTATAGAAAATTTTATTTTCTAGCTAGTGAACATGTCAAAACAGAAACAAGTTTATACAACAAGACCAGTTCAATATTTATAGATACTTTTAGCGACAAGAAGACTGCGTATATGGAGAACTGAAACGAGGAACACAAACAAAAAACAAGTTTTTGTATTCATAATGAAACAAAAGTACACGCAACATAGGCATAAACTTGGGGCAAAGCAGTGATAAGTTTTGCCCTTTGATGTTTTATTGGGAAGCAAAAGAAGTTTGAGCATAAACAAACAGACATGTCACCGACTGAAAACAAATGTTACACATGGTGATTGCATGAGGTTATTTCAAGGATCAACAATAGCAATGACAGTGTTTCTCACTTCCCTCAACAACCCCACTAACGACTGGAGGACTCCCGTATTTGGTTTTGCAACAGTTAAAGCAATCAGCATTTGTACCTAGAAACGGCACCGGTCCGCACTCGAAGCAAAATGTTTGAGCCTTGCTCTTGAGGATTTCTGCATGTTGACATATTCATCAGCGTCAGGAAACTAAAATACAACTACAAAATGCGATAGATAATTTTTTTCTTAAAATCACCGGTGGAAGCCACCAAGAGGACGAACAAGAGAACGGTGATGCTGACTGAGTTGATGTTCTTTGCCATTTCTTTCGGTTTGGCTTTGCTTTTTCTTAAACCTGGTGTTTTCTTTTTCTTGTCAATAAACTTATCGTTGGTGAGAAATATCATATGTGTTGTTATCTATTTATAGTCAATATTCTGAAACTTTGTCATCATTGTGTAATCAGTCCTCGTTTCTTTCTGTTTTGCCCAAGTTCATAGTGTCGCCAGAATTGTTCACTGCCTTATTTTCCATTACATATTATCTTACAAGTCTATCTATTTTTTAATGATGCCTCCGTTTTAAAATAAACATTCAAAAGGAAGGTCGTCGCAGTCTTTGTAGTGTATACTCATTTTATATGTTCATTGTTTCTTTAGTTTTAGCTAAATAATGATTAGAAGTGATATTGTTTTTGTCATCGGTAGACTCAGCAAGAATCTTTCAGACTTTTTAATCAGGTAATGAAAAAAAATTGGCTTCGTTATTTATTAATAAATAAAGGCGTATAAGACATTGCACCAATCATGGCAACACTATGTTGGTACTTTTGAGCATCTTCATTTTATATGCATTAATTTAATTTTTTTTTCTCATCTGTTAGGGCTTTGGCTTCCCATGAGCTAAGTATCTCTGGATTGACTTTCACATGTTCTGTTAATATAATAGTTATCCCCTTTAAACCAGTTAATTTCTTGGGTTTACAAACTAAAATTCGAATTAAAAACCGGAATCAATTTAGTAAAACAAGATTAAACCACTTGAATAGAAACCCTAGATCTACATATAAAGAGAAGTCGTCTTCTTACCGCCTCGACCTAAAGCCCCTCCCTTTCCCCCCCACCGCTTACAAAGGTGGTTAAGCCCAGCATCCCCGACAAGCTACACCACCTCAGCAGCTACCCCATAAGACGTGGGGAGAGCAACCGAATAAGTCACATGGCAAAATTACCGACACTTTTGAGATGCCAGAACTAGCCCTCTTCCACATAAAACTCTAGATCTGATGGTGTCTCATCTCCTCAGATGTCCCGAAACAGATTATTAGCCAAAAAGAACCGAGATAGGAGAACTAACATAACAAGGATCGGCAGCCACTATGTCGTAGGCTTTTGTTCTTCCAAACTGCTAAAAATAAAAATGAAATTGGGCCTCTGAAACATAATCAATCAGACAAGAGAAAAGCAGTGAAACTCCAGCAAAAAGAACAAAGAATAAAAAAAGGAGAAGCCATTTCCACCATCGACTCACGCACCGGCACTAAAGAGGCAAATGACAATTTGAAGTGAGAGATAGAGCCTAGAGAGAAATGGAAGGGTTTGGCGACTTTCTTTTTATCAGTAATTGCCTCTAATGTTTATTTCTACTTATATGGCTCAGTTTGACGAGTTTTATTGAAAACTAAATTTTCATACAATTTTACAACTTATGCTATGTTTTGGAGTTGCATATGATTTTTAAAAGAATATATACAGTTTTGATATATTAGATGGTAAAGATTCAATGTTTTTCTAGGAATATAGAAAATATGTCACCTATATATCTCTTTTTATCATTAGGCTCTAGTATTTATATATATTGTTTTTTGATAATCGAAGGTATCCGGGTTGAAATCAAACCGACTAATTCTTTGGTCGTTTGTCCATCGGCACCAGATAGACCCGGTTGTTGTTCGCAATGGAAATTAGATACTCGTGTTGCATGGCCACACAAGCCGGTAAATCAGAGTTTGGTAGGTTTTGAACCCGGTGTGCTTAGCACCTTTCCGAGCCCGCCGTACCACTCGACCACGCTTGTGTCGGTTCTGATACTTATTTCTAGGGATATCGTTCCATCAGATTTAGTATATTCAATTAAAAATGTTTAGATTTTGAGATTTAGAATTTCGGTTTGAATCCTCTCAAGAAATTTGATACAAAAATTAATCTTTTTATTTATTTAAATGGTATATTTGAGGTTTTTCTCTAAAATAATGAAAACATGCACTAAATTATTCTCATTTTTTCTTAAGAAGCAATTAATGTTGTTTTCTACTCGTATTACTTTTTTGATTGACCTAATTCTAGAATTTGTTTTTAGCATTTACTAATTTACTAGGTTAAGACTCGCGCTTTGCGCGGGATGAACATTATATATATAAATTATTTTATATATTATATGTTTATAACATATTATGAAATAATAAATATACATTGAATAATTAAAAAGTCATTATCTACTACTTATATAATTAAATTGGTGCGAACATATAAATAAATTTTATAAATCAAAAAAATATTTTTCTATTTGATATGATATATAATTTAATTTAAATGATAGTAACATATATATGATATATTTTAATATTAATATTTATTAGATGATGCTTTTTGCTCATATTTTTTTTTATCATTTGTATATGTTATAGCAAAAAGTCTTGATAACAAAATTTTCACTGTGGGATTAATGGTTTAAGTAAATTATAATATTTCAAAAAATTTAGTTGTCAATATTTTTTCAATTTTTTTATCAAAAAAATGTTCAAAGTAAATTTCAAAAATAAGATATTTATTTATTTTTATATGGCATATAGTTTAATTTAAAATGATATATATATATTTATATATCTTTTATTTTTGATATTTATTAAATGAGACTTTCAACTTATATTATTTTTTAATTATTTGTATCATGTCATAACAAAAGTTTTAAATCATAGATCACAAGATTATAATGTTAAACTTTTAACAGTTTTAGTAATTTATACTCGTTTTTAAAAATTCAAAATATAATATATAAATAATTTTTTAAAATTTTATTATATGGTTACTATGATTGTTTAATTTATTTTAATAGCTTAAAATTAAACAAATATTATTATAATACACACTTATTTTTATCAAATTTTTATTATTCAAAATCATTAATTATCATATATACTTTAGCCATGTTAGACAATTCCGTAATCTTATTTAAGGAAATAATAAAACACATTAATAATGTATTTATTGTGGTTTAATAAAAAGCTTATTATATATTTAGATGAACCAACATGTTTTTCTAAGGATTCTAAAAATCATTCTAGTGATGACATGTGCCTACAAAAAATGTTGCAATGCTTCTCAAATAATATATAGGGGATTAATCGATCATTTGGTATGTATCGAATTTTGAAAAGAAGAAATATTTTTTTAGTTCTTATATGGTAGATTTCGAATTTCCCCAATGAACTAAATTATATAATGAATGTTACACACTCTATCTAGGAAAACATAAAATTATTTTTCCTAACTGTATCATTCCATCTACTGCCTTATTCAATAAAAATCCACATATTCTTAGCATTTTGAATATGTAATTATATTTCTGTTCACTATAGAACTCTTTTTGAGGATGAAAACCGATTTTGGTATTTAATATAGCAAATTTTATTTTTGTAGCTAGTGAACATGTCAAGACACGAACAAGTTTATTCAACAACACCAGTTCAATATTTATAGATACTTTTTAGCGGCAAGAAGACTGAGTGTATGGGGAACTGAAACGAGGAACAAAAACACAAAACAAGTATTTGTATTCATAATGAAACAAAAGTACACGCAACATAGGCATAAACTTGGGGCAAAGCAGTGATAAGTTTTGCCCTTTGATGTTTTATTGGGAAGCAAAAGAAGTTTGAGCATAAACAAACAGACATGTCACCGACTGAAAACAAATGTTACACATGGTGATTGCATGAGGTTATTTCAAGGATCAACAATAGCAATGACAGTGTTTCTCACTTCCCTCAACAACGCCACTAACGACAGGAGGACTCCCGTATTTGGTTTTGCAACAGTTAAAGCAATCAGCATTTGTACCTAGGAACGGCACCGGTCCGCACTCGAAGCAAAATGTTTGAGCCTCGCTCTTGAGGATTTCTGCATGTTGACATAATCATCAGCGTAAGAATACTGAAATACAACTACAAAATACGATAGATAATTTTTTTCTTAAAATTACCGGTGGAAGCCACCAAGAGGACGAACAAAAGAACGGTGATGCTGACTGAGTTGATGTTATTTGCCATTTCTTTCGGTTTTGCCTTGCTTTTTCTTAAACCTGGTGTTTTCTTTTTCTTGTCAATAAACTTATTGTTGGTGAGAAATATCATATGTGTTGTTATCTATTTATAGTCAATATTTTGAAATTTTGCCATCATTGTATAATCAGTCCTCGTTTCTTGCTGGTTTGCCGAAGCTCATAGTGTCGCCACAATTGGTTCACTGCCTTATTTTCCATTACATATTATCTTACAAGTCTATCTATTTTTTAATGATGCCTCCTTTTTGAAATAATCAGCAAAAGAAAGGTCCTCGCTGTCTTTGTAGTGCATACTCATTTTATATGTTCATTGTTTCTTTAGGTTTAGCAAAATAATGATTAAAAGTGATATTGTTTTTGTCATCGGTAGACTCAGCAAGAATCTTTAGGACTTTTTAATCAGGTAATGAAAAAAATCTGGCTTCGTTATTCATTTATAAATAAAGGCTTATAAGACATTGCACCAATCATGGCAACACTATGTTGGTACTTTTGAGCATCTTCATTTCATATGCATTAATTTAATTTTTTTTCTCATCTTCTAGGGCTTTGTTTTCTCATGAGCTAAATATCTCTGGATAGACTTTCACATTTTCTGTTAATATAATAGTTATCCCCTATAAACCAGTTAATTTCTTGGGTTTACAAACTAAAATTCGAGTGAAAAACCGGTATCAATCTAGTAAAATCGGGATTAAACCAATTGAAAAGAATCCCTAGATCTACACATAAAGAGAAGTCGTCTTCTAACGACCAACCGCCTAGAAAGGTGGTTAAGCCCAGCATCCCAGACAAGCTACACCACCTCAGTAGAAACCCCATAAGACGTCAGAAGAACAACCGAATAAGTCACATGGCAAAATCACCTACACTTTTGACATGCCAGAACTAGCCCTCTTCCACATAAAACACTAGATCTGATAGTGTCTCATTTCCTTCGGCGTCCCAAAACCGAATATAAGCCAGAAAAGCAACGAGATGGGAGATCTGACATAACCAGGACCGGCAGCTACTATGTCGTACGGCTTCGGTAATTCCAAACCACTAAAAAAAAATTGGGCCTCTGAAAGATAACTAATCAAAATGAGAAAACCAGTGAAGCTCCAGCAAAAAGAACAAAGAATTAAAAAGTACAATCCATCTCCGCCATCAACTCACGCACCGGCATTAGAGAGGCAAATGACGATTTTAAGAGAGAGAGGGCCTAGAGAGAGATAGAAGGGTTTGGCAACTTTTGTTTTTATCAGTAATAGCCTCTAATGTTTATTTTTACTTATAAGGCTCGGTTTGACGAGTTTTATTGAAAAAACTATATTTTCATACAATTTTGCAACTTATGCTCCATATTAATTTTAAAAGAATATATACAGTTTTGATATATTAGATGGTAAAGATTCAATGTTTTTCTAGGAATATAGGAAATATGTAACCTATATTTCTCTTTTTATCAGTAGGTTTTAGTATTTATATATACTGTTTTTGATAATCGAGGGTACCGGGTGAAAATCAAACTGACTAATTCTTTGGTTTGATGTTCATCTCTAAAAATGATGGAGAACATGCACTTAATTATTCTTATTTTATCGTAAGAATTAGTGGTGATTTCTACTCGTAATTCTTTTTTTGATTGACCTAATTCAAAAAAAAGTTTTTTTGCATTTATTAATATATTAATCGAACATTTGGTATGTAGTTAATTTTGTAAAGAAGAAACACTCTTTTTAGTTCTTATATGGTAGATTTCGAATTTCCCCAATGAACTAAATTATATAATGAATGTTACACTTTCTATCTTGAAAAAGATAAAATTATTTTTCCTAACTGTATCATTCCATGTACTGCCTTATTCAATAAAAATCCACATATTCTTAGCATTTTTGAAAATATAATTCTCTTTCTGTTCACTATTGTACTCTTTTTGAGGATGAATACAGATTTTGGTATTATGTATAGAAAATTTTATTTTCTAGCTAGTGAACATGTCAAGACAGAAACAAATTTATACAACAAGACCAATCCAATATTTGTAGATACTTTTAGCGACAAGAAGACTGAGTATATGGGGAACTGAAACGAGGAACACAAACAAAAACCAAGTTTTTGTATTCATAATGAAACAAAAGTACACGCAACATAGGCATAAACTTGGGGCAAAGCAGTGATAAGTTTTGCCCTTTGATGTTTTATTGGGAAGCGAAAGAAGTTTGAGCATAAACAAACAGACATGTCACGGACTGAAAACAAATATTACACATGGTGATTGCATGAGGTTATTTCAAGGATCAACAATAGCAATGACAGTGTTTCTCACTTCCCTCAACAACGCCACTAACGACTGGAGGACTCCCGTATTTGGTTTTGCAACAGTTAAAGCAATCAGCATTTGTACCTAGAAACGGCACCGGTCCGCACTCGAAGCAAAATGTTTGAGCCTCGCTCTTGAGGATTTCTGCATGTTGACATATTCATCAGTGTCAGAAAACTAAAATACAACTACAAAATGCGATAGATAATTTTTTTCTTAAAATTACCGGTGGAAGCCACCAAGAGAACGAACAAGAGAACGGTGATGCTGACTGAGTTGATGTTCTTTGCCATTTCTTTCGGTTTTGCCTTGTTTTTTCTTAAACCTGGTGTTTTCTTTTTCTTGTCAATAAACTTATCGTTGGTGAGACATATCATATGTGTTGTTATCTATTTATAGTCAATATTCTGAAACTTTGTCATCATTGTATAATCAGTCCTCGTTTCTTTCTGGTTTGCCCAAGCTCATAGTGTCGCCAGAATTGTTCACTGCCTTATTTTCCATTACATATTATCTTACAAGTCTATCTATTTTTTAATGATGCCTCCGTTTTGAAATAATCAGCAAAAGAAAGGTCCTCGCTGTCTTTGTAGTGCATTCTCATTTTATATGTTCATTGTTTCTTTAGGTTAAAAGTGATATTGTTTTTGTCATCGGTAGACTCAGCAAGAATCTTTAGGAGTTTTTAATCAGGTAATGAAAAAAGTCTGGCTTCGTTATTCATTTATAAATAAAGGCTTATAAGACATTGCACCAATCATGGCAACACTATGTTGGTACTTTTGAGCATCTTCATTTCATATGCATTAATTTAATTTATTTTCTCATCTTCTAGAGCTTTGTTTTCTCATGAGCTAAATATCTCTTGATAGACTTTCACATTTTCTGTTAATATAGTAGTTATCCTCTTTAAACCAGTTAATTTCTTGTGTTTACAAATTAAAATTCGAGTGAAAAACCGGTATCAATCTAGTAAAAACGGGATTAAACCAATTGAAAAGAATCCCTAGATCTACGCATAAAGAGAAGTCGTCTTCTATCGATCAACCGCCTACAAAGGTGGTTAAGCCCAGCATCCCAGAAAAGCTACACCACCTCAGCAGAAACCCCGTAAGACGTCAAAAGAGCAACCGAATAAGTCACATGGCAAAATCACCTACACTTTTGACATGCCAGAACTAGCCCTCTTCCACATAAAACACTAGATCTGATAGTGTCTCATCTCCTCCGGCATCCCGAAACCGAATATAAGCCAGAAAAGCAACGAGATGGGAGATCTGACATAACCAGGACCGGCAGCTACTATGTCGTACGGCTTCGGTTCTTCCAAACCACTAAAAAAAAATTGGCCTCAGAAAGATAACTAATCAAACATGAGAAAACCAGTGAAGCTCCAGAAAAAAGTACAAAGAATTTAAAAGTACAATCCATCTCCGCCATCAACTCACGTACCGGCATTAGAGAGGCAAATGACGATTTGAAGAGAGAGAGGGCCTAGAGAGAGATGGATGGGTTTGGAAACTTTTGTTTTTATCAGAAATAGCCTCTAATGTTTATTTCTACTTATATGGCTCAGTATGACAAGTTTTCATGAAAAACTATATTTTCATACAATTTTGAATTTATGCTATGCTATGTTTTGGATTTGCATATGATTTTTTTAAAAACATATACAGTTTTGATATATTAGATGGTAAAGATTCAATGTTTTTCTAGGAATATAGGAAATATGTAACCTATATTTCTATTTTTATCATTAGGTTTTAGTATTTATATATACTGTTTTTGATAACCGAGGGTACCGGGTGGAAATCAAACCAACTAATTCTTTGGTTGTCTGTCCACCGGCGCCAGATAGACCCGGTTGTTCGCAATAAAAACTTGGATGCTCCTGCTGCATGGCCACACAAGCCGGTAAATCAGAGTTTGGTAGGTTTCGAACCCGGTGTGCTTAGCACCTTTCCGAGCCCGCCATACCACTCGACCAAGCTTGTGTCGGTTCCGATACTTATTTCTAGTGACATCAGATTTAGTATATTCAATTAAAAAATATTTAAAATTTGAGATTTAGAGTTTCGTTTGAATATTCTCAGGAAATTTGATACAAAAATTATTCTTTTTGTTTATATAAATGGTATATTTGAGGTTCATCTCTAAAAATGATGGAGAACATGCTCTTAATTATTCTTATTTTATCGTAAGAATTAGTGGTGATTTCTACTCGTAGTTCTTTTTTTGATTGACCTAATTCTAAAATTTTTTGTTTTGCATTTATTAATATATTAATCGAACATTTGGTATGTACTGAATTTTGTAAAGAAGAAAAATTCTTTTTAGTTCTTATATGGTAGATTTCGAATTTCCCCAATAAACTAAATTATATAATAAATGTTACACTTTCTATCTTGAAAAAGATAAAATTATTTTTCCTAACTGTATCATTCCATCTACTGCCTTATTCAATAAAAATCCACATATTCTTAGCATTTTTGAAAATAAAATTCTCTTTCTGTTCACTATTGTACTCTTTTTGAGGATGAAAACAGATTTTGGTAATATGTATAGAAAATATTATTTTCTAGCTAGTGAACATGTCAAGACAGAAACAATTGTTTATACAACAAGACCAGTTCAATATTTATAGATACTTTTAGCGACAAGAAGACTGAGTATATGGAGAACTGAAACGAGGAACACAAACAAAAACAAGTTTTTGTATTCATAATGAAACAAAAGTACACGCAACATAGGCATAAACTTGGGGCAAAGCAGTGATAAGTTTTGCCCTTTGATGTTTTATTGGGAAGCAAAAGAAGTTTGAGCATAAACAAACAGACATGTCACGGACTGAAAACAAATGTTACACATGGTGATTGCATGAGGTTATTTCAGGAATCAACAATAGCAATGACAGTGTTTCTCACTTCCCTCAACAACCCCACTAACGACTGGAGGACTCCCGTATTTGGTTTTGCAACAGTTAAAGCAATCAGCATTTGTACCTAGAAACGGCACCGGTCCGCACTCGAAGCAAAATGTTTGAGCCTCGCTCTTGAGGATTTCTGCATGTTGACATATTCATCAGCGTCAGGAAACTAAAATACAACTACAAAATGCGATAGATAATTTTTTTCTTAAAATTACCGGTGGAAGCCACCAAGAGGACGAACAAGAGAACGGTGATGCTAACTGAGTTGATGTTCTTTGCCATTTCTTTCGGTTTTTCTTTGCTTTTTCTTAAACCTGTTGTTTTCTTTTTCTTGTCAATAAACTTATCGTTGGTGAGTAATATCATATGTGTTGTTATCTATTTATAGTCAATATTCTGAAACTTTGTCATCATTGTATAATCACTCCTCGTTTCTTTCTGGTTTTCCCAAGCTCATAGTGTCGCCAGAATTGTTCACTGCCTTATTTTCCATTACATATTATCTTACAAGTCTATCTATTTTTTAATGATGTCTCCGTTTTAAAATAAACATTCAAAAGGAAGGTCGTCGCAGTCTTTGTAGTGTATACTCGTTTTATATGTTCATTGTTTCTTTAGATTTAGCTAAATAATGATTAGAAGTGATATTATTTTTGTCATCGTTAGACTCAGCAAGAATCTTTCGGACTTTTTAATCAGGTAATGAACAAAAATTGGCTTCGTTATTTATTAATAAATAAAGGCATATAAGACATTGCACCAATCATGGCAACACTATGTTGGTACTTTTGAGCATCTTCATTTTATATGCATTAGTTTAATTTTTTTTTTCTCATCTGTTAGGGCTTTGGCTTCCCATGAGCTAAGTATCTCTGGATTGACTTTCACATGTTCTGTTAATATAATAGTTATCCCCTTTAAACCAGTTAATTTCTTGGGTTTACAAACTAAAATTCGAATTAAAAACCGGAATCAATTTAGTAAAACCTAGATTAAACCACTTGAATAGAAACCCTAGATCTACATATAAAAAAACGTCTTCTTACCGCCTCGACCTAAAGCCTCTTACCGTCTTCTTACATGCCAGAGCTATCCCTCTTCCACATAAAACTCTAGATCTGATGGTGTCTCATCTCCTCTGACGTCCCGAAACCGAATATTAGCCAGAAAAGCAACGAGATAGGAGATCTAACATAATAAGGATCAGCATCTACTATTTCTTATGGCTTCGGTTCTTTCAAGCAACTAAAAATAAAAATAAACTAGGCCTCTGAAACATAACTAATCAAACAAGAAAAAACCAGTGAAGCTCCAGCAAAAAGAACAAAGTATAAAAAAAGGAGAAGCCATCTCCACCATCGACTCACGCACCGGCAGTAGAGAGGCAAATGACGATTTGAAGAGAGAGAGAAAGAGCCTAGAGAGAGATGGAACGGTTTGGCGACTTTCTTTTTATCAGTAATAGCCTCTAATGTTTATTTCTACTTATAAGGCTCAGTTTGACAAGCTTTATTGAAAAAACTATATTTTCATACAATTTTGCAACTTATGCTCCATATGATTTTTAAAAGAATATATACAGTTTTGATATATTAGATGTTTAAGATTCAATGTTTTTCTAGGAATATAGACAAAATGTCACCTATATATATCTCTTTTATCATTAGGTTCTAGTATTTACATATATTTTTTTTATTACCGAAGGTATCCGGGCAGAAATCAAACCGACAAATTCTTTAGTCGTTTGTCCACCAGCACAAGATAGACCCGGTTGTTGGTCACAATGGAAATTAGATACTCGTGTTGCATGGCCACACAAGCCGGTAATCAGTTTGTTAGGTTTCGAACCTGGTTTGCTTAGCACCTTTCCGAGCCCGACCATGCTTTTGTCGGTTCTGATAATTATTTCTTGGGATATCGTTCTATCAGATTTAGAATATTCAATTAAAAAATGTTTAGAAATTGAGATTTAGAGTTTCGCTTTGAATCCTCTTAGGAAATTTGATACAAAAATAAATCTTTTTATTTATTTAAATGGTATATTTTACGTTTATCTCTAAAATAATGAAAAACATGCACTAAATTATTCTCATTTTATCTTAAGAAGCAATTATTGTTGTTTTCTACTCGTATTACTTTTTTGATTGACTTAATTCTAGAATTTTTTTTTAGCATTTACTAATTTATTAATTGATCATTTGTGGTATGTATCGAATTTTGTAAAGAATAAACACTTTTTTTTAGTTCTTATATGGTAGATTTCGAATTTTCCCCATGAGCTAAATTATATGATGAATGTTACACTCTCTATCTAGAAAAACATAAAATTATTTTTCCTAACTGTATCATTCCATCTACTGCCTTATTCAATAAAAATCCACATATTCTTAGTATTTTGAATATATAATTATATTTCTGTTCACTATAGAACTCTTTTTGAGGATGAAAACC
Organism: Brassica rapa; assembly: GCF_000309985.2. Classification (NCBI taxonomy): domain Eukaryota; kingdom Viridiplantae; phylum Streptophyta; class Magnoliopsida; order Brassicales; family Brassicaceae; genus Brassica; species Brassica rapa. The sequence goes on along the minus strand of NC_024795.2, from coordinate 19,019,523 downwards.
GATTTTGGTATTTAATATAGCAAATTTTATTTTTCTAGCTAGTGAACATGTCAAGACACAAACAAGTTTATACAACAAGACAAGTTCAATATTTATAGATACTTTTTAGCGACAAGAAGACTGAGTGTATGAGGAACTGAAACGAGGAACACAAACACAAAACAACTTTTTGTATTCATAATGAAACAAAAGTACACACAACATAGGCATAAACTTGGGGCAAAGCAATGATAAGTTTTGCCCTTGATGTTTTATTGGGAAGCAAAAGAAGCTTGAGAATAAACAAACAGACATGTCACCGATTTAAAACAAATGTTACACATGGTGATTGCATGAGGTTATTTCAAGGATCAACAATAGCAGTGACAGTGTTTCTCACTTCCCTCAACAACGCCACTAACGACTGGAGGACTCCCGTATTTGGTTTTGCAACAGTTAAAGCAATCAGCATTTGTACCTAGAAACGGCACCGGTCCGCACTCGAAGCAAAATGTTTGAGCCTCGCTCTTGAGGATTTCTGCATGTTGACATATTCATCAGTGTCAGAAAACTAAAATACAACTACAAAATGCGATAGATAATTTTTTTTCTTAAAATTACCGGTGGAAGCCACCAAGAGAACGAACAAGAGAACGGTGATGCTGACTGAGTTGATGTTCTTTGCCATTTCTTTCGGTTTTGCCTTGTTTTTTCTTAAACCTGGTGTTTTCTTTTTCTTGTCAATAAACTTATCGTTGGTGAGACATATCATATGTGTTGTTATCTATTTATAGTCAATATTCTGAAACTTTGTCATCATTGTATAATCAGTCCTCGTTTCTTTCTGGTTTGCCCAAGCTCATAGTGTCGCCAGAATTGTTCACTGCCTTATTTTCCATTACATATTATCTTACAAGTCTATCTATTTTTTAATGATGCCTCCGTTTTGAAATAATCAGCAAAAAAAAGGTCCTCGCTGTCTTTGTAGTGCATACTCATTTTATATGTTCATTGTTTCTTTAGGTTTAGCAGAATAATGATTAAAAGTGATATTGTTTTTGTCATCGGTAGACTCAGCAAGAATCTTTAGGACATTTTAATCAGGTAATGAAAAAAATCTGGCTTCGTTATTCATTTATAAATAAAGGCTTATAAGACATTGCACCAATCATGGCAACACTATGTTGGTACTTTTGATCATCTTCATTTCATATGCATTAATTTAATTTTTTTTTCTCATCTTCTAGAGTTTTAATTCTCATGAGCTAAATATCTCTGGATAGACTTTCACATTTTCTGTTAATATAATAGTTATCCCCTTTAAACCAGTTAATTTTTGGGTTTACAAATTAAAATTCGAGTGAAAAACCGGTATCAGTCTAGTAAAAACGGGATTAAACCAATTGAAAGGAATCCCTAGATCTACACATAAAGAGAAGTCGTCTTCTAACGATCAACCGCCTACAAAGGTGGTTAAGCCCAGCATCCCAGACAAGCTACACCACCTCAGCATAAACCCCGTAAGACGTCAAAAGAGGAACCGAATAAGTCACATGGCAAAATCACCTACACTTTTGACATGCCAGAACTAGCCCTCTTCCACATAAAACACTAGATTTGATAGTGTCTCATCTCCTCCGGCGTCCCAAAACTGAATATAAGCCAGAAAAGCAACAAGATGGGTGATCTGACATAACCAGGACCGGCAGCTACTATGTCGTATGGCTTCGGTTCTTCCAAACCACTAAAAAAAAATTGGCCTCAGAAAGATAACTAATCAAACATGAGAAAACCAGTGAAGCTCCAGAAAAAAGAATAAAGAATTAAAAAGTACAATCCATCTCCGCCATCAACTAGAGAGGCAAATGACAATTTGAAGAGAGAGAGGGCGCGGCCTAGAGAGAGATGGAAGGGTTTGGCAACTTTTGTTTTTATCAGTAATAGCCTCTAATGTTTATTTCTACTTATATGGCTCAGTATGACGAGTTTTAATGAAAAACTATATTTTCATACAATTTTGAATTTATGCTATGTTTTGGATTTGCATATGACTTTTTTAAAAACATATACAGTTTTGATATATTAGATGGTAAAGATTCAATGTTTGTCTAGGAATATAGGAAATATGTAACCTATATTTCTCTTTTTATCATTAGGTTTTAGTATTTATATATACTGTTTTTGATAACCGACGGTACCGGGTGGAAATCAAACCAACTAATTCTTTGGTTGTCTGTCCACCGGCGCCAGATAGACCCGGTTGTTCGCAATAAAAACTTGGATGCTCCTGCTGCATGGCCACACAAGCCGGTAAATCAGAGTTTGGTAGGTTTCGAACCCGGTGTGCTTAGCACCTTTCCGAGCCCGCCATACCACTCGACCACGCTTGTGTCGGTTCCGATACTTATTTCTAGTGACATCAGATTTAGTATATTCAATTAAAAAATGTTTAAAATTTGAGATTTAGAGTTTCGTTTGAATATTCTCAGGAAATTTGATACAAAAATTATTCTTTTTGTTTATATAAATGGTATATTTGAGGTTCATCTCTAAAATGATGGAGAACATGCACTTAATTATTCTTATTTTATCGTAAGAATTACTGGTGATTTCTACTCGTAGTTCTTTTTTTGATTGACCTAATTCTAAAAAATTTTTTGCATTTATTAATATATTAATCGAACATTTGGTATGTACTGAATTTTGTAAAGAAGAAACAGTCTTTTTAGTTCTTATATGGTAGATTTCGAATTTCCCCAATGAACTAAATTATATAATAAATGTTAGACTTTCTATCTTGAAAAAGATAAAATTATTTTTCCCAACTGTATCATTCCATCTACTGCCTTATTCAATAAAAATCCACATATTCTTAGCATTTTTTTGAAAATATAATTCTCTTTCTGTTCACTATTGTACTCTTTTTGAGGATGAAAACAGATTTTGGTAATATGTATAGAAAATTTTATTTTCTAGCTAGTGAACATGTCAAGACAGAAACAAGTTTATACAACAATACCAGTTCAATATTTATAGATACTTTTAGCGACAAGAAGACTGAGTATATGGAGAACTGAAACCAGGAACACAAACAAAAAACAAGTTTTTGTATTCATAATGAAACAAAAGTACACGCAACATAGGCATAAACTTGGGGCAAAGCAGTGATAAGTTTTGCCCTTTGATGTTTTATTGGGAAGCAAAAGAAGTTTGAGCATAAACAAACAGACATGTCACGGACTGAAAACAAATGTTACACATGGTGATTGCATGAGGTTATTTCAAGGATCAACAATAGCAATGACAGTGTTTCTCACTTCCCTCAACAACCCCACTAACGACTGGAGGACTCCCGTATTTGGTTTGGCAACAGTTAAAGCAATCAGCATTTGTACCTAGAAACGGCACCGGTCCGCACTCGAAGCAAAATGTTTGAGCCTTGCTCTTGAGGATTTCTGCATGTTGACATATTCATCAGCGTCAGGAAACTAAAATACAACTACAAAATGCGATAGATAATTTTTTTCTTAAAATTACCGGTGGAAGCCACCAAGAGGACGAACAAGAGAACGGTGATGCTGACTGAGTTGATGTTCTTTGCCATTTTTTTCGGTTTTGCTTTGCTTCTTCTTAAACCTGGTGTTTTCTTTTTCTTGTCAATAAACTTATCATTGGTGAGAAATATCATATGTGTTGTTATCTATTTATAGTCAATATTCTGAAACTTTGTCATCATTGTATAATCAGTCCTCGTTTCTTTCTGGTTTGCCCAAGCTCATAGTGTCGCCAGAATTGTTCACTGCCTTATTTTCCATTACATATTATCTTACAAGTCTATCTATTTTTTAATGATGCCTCCGTTTTAAAATAAACATTCAAAAGGAAGGTCGTCGCAGTCTTTGTAGTGTATACTCATTTTATATGTTCATTGTTTCTTTAGTTTTAGCTAAATAATGATTAGAAGTGATATTGTTTTTGTCATCGGTAGACTCAGCAAGAATCTTTCAGACTTTTTAATCAGGTAATGAAAAAAAATTGGCTTCGTTATTTATTAATAAATAAAGGCTTATAAGACATTGCACCAATCTTGGCAACACTATGTTGGTACTTTTGAGCATCTTCATTTTATATGCATTAATTTAATATATTTTTTTCTCATCTGTTAGGGCTTTGGCTTCCCATGAGCTAAGTATCTCTGGATTGACTTTCACATGTTCTGTTAATATAATAGATATCCCTTTTAAACCAGTTAATTTCTTGGGTTTACAAACTAAAATTCGAATTAAAAACCGGAATCAATTTAGTAAAACTAGATTAAACCACTTGAATAGAAACCCTAGATCTACATATAAAGAGAAGTCGTCTTCTTACCGCCTAGACCTAAAGCCCCTCCCCCCCCCCCCCCCCCCCCACCGCCTACAAAGGTGGTTAAGCCCAGCATCCCCGACAAGCTACACCACCTCAGCAGCTACCCCATAAGACGTGGGGAGAGCAACCGAATAAGTCACATGGAAAAATTACCGACACTTTTGAGATGCCAGAACTATCCCTCTTCCACATAAAACTCTAGACCTGATGGTGTCTCATCTCCTCTGATGTCCCGAAACCGAATATTAGCCAGAAAAGCAACAAGATAGGAGATCTAACATAATAAGGATCGGCATCTACTATGTCGTATGGCTTCGGTTCTTCCAAACCACTAAAAATAAAAATAAACTGGGCCTCTGAAACATAACTAATCAAACAAGAGAAAAGCACTTAAGCTCCAGCAAAAAAACAAATAATAAAAAAAGGCGAAGCCATCTCCACCATTGACTCACGTACCGGGAGTAGAGAGGCAAATGACGATTTGAAGAGAGAGAGAGCCTAGAGAGAGATGGAAGGGTTTGGCGACTTTTTTTTTATCAGTAATAGCCTCTAATGTTTATTTCTATGTATAAGGCTCAGTTTGACGAGGTTTATTGAAAAAACTATATTTTCATACAATTTTGCAACTTATGCTCCATATGATTTTTAAAAGAATATATACAGTTTTGATGTATTAGATGTTTAAGATTCAATGTTTTTCTAGGAATATAGAAAATATGTCACCTATATATCTCTTTTTATCATTAGGTTATAGTATTTATATATATTGTTTTTATTACCGAAGGTATCCGGGCTGATATCAAACCGACTAATTCTTTGGTCGTTTGTCCACCGGCACAAGATAGACCGGTTATTGTTCGCAATGGAAATTAGATACTCGTGTTCAGTGCCGGTCCAGACTTACGTGGTGCCTAAAGCAATTTAAAAATTTGATGCCCTAATTATAAGTTATAACTTATAACTAAACTTTTTGTACTGCATTTTAAGTATGTAAACAAAATAATGCAATATATTATTAAATATTAACTTGCTATCAAATAAAAAAAATACATACAGAAAAGTTGTTATTCTTGAGAAATAATGTTTCTACTGATTGATTACTAATCTTTGTTCTTGTGGCATTTTCTATAAATAAATAAATAAACATAAACAGTATAATATGACAATACATATGATAAAGTTATGTTAAGATCAACATCATTTCCCTTTATAAAATGTCTCACGGGATATTAGAACCTAATTTATGATAATTTGTTTGTTCAGATTTCATAAATTCGTAGAAATGATAAGAACTTACGGAAAAAAATATAAGTAGAGCAAAAGAGACATAGAAATGATAAGAACCTGCTGATAATTAAATTCCATTGTTATAGTATCTCTCTTGTTTACACATCTATTTTCTTCAAAAATAAAAAAAAAAGAAAAGAAAATAAAGATGGCAAGAAGAACTTCTACTTAAAATAAATAACTAAAGTTTGCTATCCGAAAAAACTACCGTTTGCTTTATTAAATTGTTTATTTAATATGTCATTTAATATAATATGTAAGATAAAAGAGACCAAATTTATCAGAAATAGTAAGTAAACCGTCGTATCTTTAAATTGGGCAAATTAATTGCTATTAAATTCCAAAAACAAAAAGTAGTAAAAAACTAAGATTCGAACCCACTAACTGAAGCACTAGAAAACAAGTATGCGAACCACAAAGCTACAATGATCAAGTTATATATATTTGGCGCCCCAAAATTATATATAAATCCTGGCGCCTAAAGCCTTTTTTTTGCGGGCTTTAGCCCAGGGCCGGGCCTGCTCGTGTTGCATGGCCACACAAGCCGGTAATCAGAGTTTGTTAGGTTTCGAACCCGGTTTGCTTAGCACCTTTCCGAGCCCGACCATGCTTTTGTCGGTTCTGATAATTATTTCTAGGGATATCGTTCCATCAGATTTAGTATATTCAATTAAAAAATGTTTAGAAATTGAGATTTAGAGTTTCGGTTTGAATCCTCTTAGAAAATTTGATACAAAAATTAATCTTTTTATTTATTTAAATGGTATATTTGAGGTTTATCTCTAAAATAATGAAAAACATGCACTAAATTATTCTCATTTTATCTTAAGAAGCAATTAATGTTGTTTTCTACTCGTATTACTTCTTTGATTGACCTAATTCTAGAATTTTTTTTAGCATTTACTAATTTATTAATCGATCATTTGGTATGTATTGAATTTTGTAAAGAATAAACACTTTTTTAGTTCTTATATGGTAGATTTCCAATTTTCCCCATGAACTAAATTATATAATGAATGTTACACTCTCTATCTAGAAAAGCATAAATTTATTTTTCCTAACTGTATCATTCCATCTACTGCCTTATTCAATAAAAATCCACATATTCTTAGTATTTCGAATATATAATTATATGTCTGTTCACTGTAGAACTCTTTTGGAGGATGAAAACCGATTTTGGTATTTAATATAGCAAATTTTATTTTTCTAGCTAGTGAACATGTCAAGACACAAACAAGTTTATATAACAAGACCAGTTCAATATTTATAGATACTTTTTAGCGACAAGAAGACTGAGTGTATGAGGAACTGAAACGAGGAACACAAACACAAAACAAGTTTTTGTATTCATAATGAAACAAAAGTACACACAACATAGGCATAAACTTGGGGCAAAGCAATGATAAGTTTTGCCCCTGATGTTTTATTGGGAATCAAAAGAAGCTTGAGCATAAACAAACAGACATGTCACCGATTTAAAACAAATGTTACACATGGTGGTTGCATGAGGTTATTTCAAGGATCAACAATAGCAATGACAGTGTTTCTCACTTCCCTCAACAACGCCACTAACGACAGGAGGACTCCCGTATTTGGTTTGGCAACAGTTAAAGCAATCAGCATTTGTACCTAGAAACGGCACCGGTCCGCACTCGAAGCAAAATGTTTGAGCCTCGCTCTTGAGGATTTCTGCATGTTGACATATTCATCAGCGTTAGAAAACTAAAATACAACTACAAAATGCAATAGAGAATTTTTTCTTAAAATTACCGGTGGAAACCACCAAGAGGACGAACAAGAGAACGGTGATGCTGACTGAGTTGATGTTCTTTGCCATTTATTTCGGTTTTGCCTTGCTTTTTCTTAAACTTGGTGTTTTCTTTTTCTTGTCAATAAACTTATCGTTAGTGAGACTTATAATATGTGTTGTTATCTATTTATAGTCAATATTCTGAAACTTTGTCATCATTGTATAATCAGTCCTGGTTTCCTTCTGAAGTGGCCAAGTTCATAGTGTCGCCACAATTGTTCATTGCCGTATTTTCCATTATATATTATCTTACAAGTCTATCAATTTTTAATGATGCCTCCGTTTTAAAATAAACATTCAAAAGGAAGGTCGTCGCAGTCTTTGTAGTGTATACTCATTTTATATGTTCATTGTGTCTTTAGTTTTGGCTAAATAATGATTAGAAGTGATATTGTTTTTGTCATCCGTACACTAAGCAAGAATCTTTCAGACTTTTTAATCAGGTAATGAAAAAAATTTGGCTTCGTTATTTATTAATAAATAAAGGCTTACAAGACATTGCACCAATCATGGCAACACTATGTTGGTACTTTTGAGCATCTTCATTTTATATGCATTAATTTAATTTTTTTTTCTCATCTGTTAGGGCTTTGGCTTCCCATGAGCTAAGTATATCTGGATTGACTTTCACATGTTCTGTTAATATAATAGTTATCCCCTTTAAACCAGTTAATTTCTTGGGTTTACAAACTAAAATTCGAATTAAAAACCGGAATCAATTTAGTAAAACTAGATTAAACCACTTGAATAGAAACCCTAGATTTACATATAAAGTGAAGTCGTCTTCTTACCGCCTCGACCTAAAGCCCCTCCCCTCCCCCCCCCTCCCCCCCCCCACCGCCTACAAAGGTGGTTAAGCCCAGCATCCCCGACAAGCTACAAGACCTCAGCAGCTACCCCATAAGACGTGGAGAGAGCAACTGAATAAGTCACATGGAAAAATTACCGACACTTTTGAGATGCCAGAACTATCCCTCTTCCACATAAAACTCTAGATCTGATGGTGTCTCATCTCCTCTGACATCCCGAACCCGAATATTAGCCAGAAAAGCAACGAGATAGGAGATCTAACATAATAACGATCGGCATCTACTATGTCGTATGGCTTCGGTTCTTCCAAACCACTAAAAATAAAAATAAATTGGGCCTCTGAAATATAACTAATCAAACAAGAGAAAACCAGTGAAGCTCCAGCAAAAAGAACAAAGAATAAAAAAAGGAGAAGCCATCTCCACCATCGACTCACGCACCGGCAGTAGAGAGGCAAATGACGATTTGAAGAGAGAGAGAGCCTAGAGAAAGTTGGAAGGGTTTGGCGACTTTCTTTTTATCAGTAATAGCCTCTAATGTTTATTTCTACTTATAAGGCTCAGTTTGACGAGTTTTACTGAAAAAACTATATTTTCATACAATTTTGCAACTTATGCTCCATATGAATTTTAAAAGAATATATACAGTTTTGATATATTAGATGTTTAAGATACAATGTTTTTCTAGGAATATAGAAAATATGTCACCTATATATCTCTTTTTATCATTAGGATCTAGTATTTATATATATTGTTTTTATTACCGAAGGTATCCGGACAGAAATCAAACCGACTAATTCTTTGGTCGTTTTTCCACCGGCACAAGATAGACCCGGTTGTTGTTCCCAATGGAAAATAGATACTCGTGTTGCATGGCCACACAAGCCGGTAATCAGAGTTTGTTAGGTTTCGAACCCGGTTTGCTTAGCACCTTTCCGAGCCCGACCATGCTTTTGTCGGTTCTGATAATTATTTCTTGGGATATCGTTCCATCAGATTTAGTATATTCAGTTAAAAAATGTTTAGAAATTGAGATCTAGAGTTTCGGTTTGAATCCTCTTAGGAAATTTGATACAAAAATTGATCTTTTTATTTATTTAAATGGTATATTTGAGGTTTATCTCTAAAATAATGAAAACCATGCACAAAATTATTCTCATTTAATCATAAGAAGCAATTAATTTTGTTTTCTACTCGTATTACTTTTTTGATTGACCTAATTCTAAAATTTGTTTTTAGCATTTACACTATAAGAAAACACAAGTTTTACGAGAGCGGCTTTCCTCGTGACTTCGTCGTAAAAGCAGTGTTACGAGGAATTAGCGAGGAAACCCGTTTCGTCGTTATACGTTTGTCGTAACGCATATATCCTCGCTAATTCGTCGTAAGGTAGCGAGGAAATGATTTCGTCGTAAAAGCGAAGAAGATTATTTCGTCGTAAAGCTTCCACGTAAGGACGTCGCTATATTTCCTCGTAAATACTTCGAAAGGTGTTCCTCGTAAAACACACGTAAATAACTTGAAAGTAAATATTCGTAAAGTAAACGTAAATACCTTGAAAGTTTTCCTCGTAAAAAACACGTTAAGTTTCCACGTTAATTCCTTATAAACGTTTCCTCGTGAAAACCTCGTTAAGCTTCCACGTAAAGAAGTCACAAAATTAGCTACGAATTTACTTCGTTTCGTTATTTTACAGAAATATAAAAAATTATAAGTAAAAAACTAATTAAAATTATTTAAATTATTAATAAAATTAAAATTCTAAAATAATCAAAACCAAAATATTTTATATATAAATAAGTTTTGAATTTATAATACAAGAACCGCCGATCAAATAAAAAAGAACTAAGACTAGTCGTCGTGAATTGCCCGGTAGAATTCATCACTCCTCCTCGCGACATCCTCCTCGGCATGTGTGTCGTCGGATGTTGACTCGCCTGGAATAGGATTTTGTTGTCGCATGTTCCTCAAAAAGTTCTCTCAGTCCGGATTTGTGGCCGCTACAACGTCCAAGAAGCCCTCGAGTCCACTCACACGAGCTGTGAACGCAGATCGCGTCGTGGTCAACTCGTGACGCAGCTCAGTGGACTCTCTACGCAGCTCTTCGGACTCTCTACGCAGCTGAGAGACTTCATCATTCCGTCGCTGATCATAAGACGATGTCGCTCTCGGAACATCGTTGACGGAACCCATCCCCAACGTCCGTCCCTTTTTTTTAGGGACAACCTTAAAAACAAAAAATAAATATTGTTAGTAAAAATTTAAAGTTAAAAATTAAATAAATAATAAAAAAATTTAAAATTTTAGAAATTTACCTCCTCGTAAATCTTATCCACTTCAGGTGTGGATAAGGTGACGGGTAATCCATCGGTGGACTGCTGGGTCAGCTGGGTCTGGCGGTCTTCAACCCGAGCAACCAAGTCGTTGTAGATTTGCTCGGACTTGCCATCTAGAAATATGTCCGCCTTGTTCTTGTGGGTCTTCTCGTAAAGTTCCACAAGAGACGGGAAATGTCCCGTCTCTTTGGCCTAAAAAATATTTTAGAAAGTTAGAATATTAAAATTTATAAATATATATAAAAATTTGTATTTAATTAAAGATTTAGTTACCATTTCCAAACGGACACCGGCGTGGGGTTTTTGGCCCGTAGTGTGAAGCATCGGCCCATTCCTGTGCTCATCGACCATGTTACGGGAGTTAGAGCAAGACTGGGTGACTCTAATGGAATCAGGAAGACGCCAATATCGGATGAGGCCATCCCACACATCCGTGGTGAGCTCAGCGGGTTTGCCACGCTCATACCCCTTCACGATCCAGTCACCCTTCCAGTTGGAGACCGTGTCCAATAAGCGAACTTTCGCCTTCGCGACAAACTTCTTCCTCACCGTCTCAGTGATCCCCAAAGCCCAATGATATTTTTCCTGTTGGAAAAAATATATAAATTAATAATTAGTTTTTTAAAAAGAAATTTATAAAAATCATGAAAAAATTAAAGTATATATATATATTTAATTAATAGAAACTTACAGCGTAAATTTTGAACCACGTCTTTCTGACGTAGTGAGGCGTCTTACTCCAGTTCGGATGTGGCATGGAGAAGTAACCTTTGATCGTGTCGGTTACGTCCGATGCAAGACAATTGTCAACCCCAAACCTGGAAAAAAACAAATTTAAAATATAAATTATTTTTTAATGTTATAAAAGAATTTTAAACGAATTGAATAAAAAAAATTAATGTAACATACCACAAAGTTCCGTCCGGTCGGTCGGGGTCGATGACTGGTAAACCTTCTCTGCCTGGCAGACGGAGAATGTCCTCTACAGTGTACTGCGAGTAAGGAGCACTCGAAGGCACCATCAAATCGGGATGAATTTTGGCGAGCATCGCCGGAGGTGCCATCGGAGGAGGCACAGGAGGAGGCATCGTCGGATGAGCCATCGGGGGAGGCACATGAGGAACCGATGGTGCACTAGAAGAAGGAGACCCAGAGACTCTCTGAGTGTACTGAGTCTCGGGGACAGTCTCCTGACCCGAAGAACCGGGAGCTGAAGAAGACGACGGGTCTAAACGACTACCCGGCTCACCGAACATCTCTCTCTAATGGGCAGTAAGTCTACCTTTTCGAACCTGAGAAAAAAATTTAATTTTTTAAATTTTCGTCAACAGTATATTTCCCAACATTATCCACCTAATCAACACTAAATAACATAAGATCCGTAAACCTATCTAAATTCCCTATACTATCCACCTAATCTATCCTAAACTAACTAAATTAGAGAGTAATTAGAGAGGCTTACCATTGCAATGAAACAGGGAGGAAATGGAGAGGAAGTGGAGAGGAAGTAGAGAGGAAAGAAAGAGTGAGCGCTCGGGGGTATATATAAGATTACATACCGTCGCAAATTCCTTGTAAGTTTACGACGAATTACAGAGGCCCGTATTTTTTTTTACGACGAAATAGCGACAGACTACAAAGGCCCACGTTTTGTTCTACGAGGAATTTACGAGGAATGACAAAGGCCCGTGTTATTAGATACGAGGACATTACGACGATTTACCTTACGTGGAATTACCGAGGAAAGCTTCCCTATAAATATACCCGTAACTCTCCTTCTCAACCCACACACAAACTCTCAAATCACACTCTATCTATCTCACATCATACTCCCAAATCAATTCCAATTCAAATAATAAATATTTGAGAAAAAAAGGAAGAGAAGAAGATATTGGAATTTATGTGGGCGAGACTTAAGTATTATAATTACTGGAAGTCTTGCCACATGTAAATCTGGTATCTCTCTTTTTTTTCTTTTTTTTTCTAGTTTTTACTCTACGAGGTGTTTACGACGATTTATGTTACGAGGTGTTTACGACGAATCCGTCCTACGTGGAATTAAAGAGTGCCTCATTCGTCATTTACTTTACAGGGTATTTACGACTATTTACCTTACGAGGTGTTTACGACGATTCCGTCCTACGTGGAATTAACGGGTTTCGCTTTCTTTATTTTTTAAATTTCCTCGTTATTTTCACGTTACCTAATGAGTCCTTTACGACGGTTCTCTCCTACGTGGAATAAACGAGGATTACGTCGTAAGTTCGACGTAAACGTACGAGGAATTAACGAGTAGTACGTTTAAATCCACCCCAAAACCCCATATTCCTTATCCTCTACTTCATATATTCCAAACCCCATCTTTATTTCCATTCCAAACCACAATTCCCACATTTACTTATTTATAAAACAAACTCCCACATTTTCTTATTCATAAAACAAACTCCCACATTACCTTATTCATAAAACAAACTCTCACATTACCTTATTCAAAAAACAAACTACACAAAATCAAATACATCAATCGGATACATCGACATTCTCGTCATCACTAGAAATATCATCATTTTCATTAAACTCGTCTTCTACAGCTTCGTCTGTGGCATCATCGGTAAGATCTTCGTATTCGTGATTATGCGGATCAATGAGAAGGATGTCATCAATTTCTTGTTCAGGTTCCTCGACTTCATTTATCTGTTCTTCTTGCAATGGTGGTTCTTCTCCACTGATGATTCGTCCTCGAGGTGTAACTTTGATCACTGCTAACCAATTTATACCCGAATCTTTCATCCGAGGGTATGGAAGGAAGCTAACTTGGTCTGCTTGTGAAGCTAAGATGAAAGGCTCGAATTTGTTGTGCCGTCGTCCACCGTTGACATCAACTACACCAAATTTGTTAGACCGAACACCTCTGTTGACGACGGGGTCGAACCATTCACATTTGAAGAGGACGCATTTCAGCTTCAGTATCCCTGGAAATTCGACTTCAATAATCTCCGTCAAGATCCCGTAGAAATCTGTTTCCCCTTTCACACATATTCCATAGTTACTGGTCGCCCGCTGTCTACCATACTCATATGTGTGAAAAGTATAGCCTCGTGTGAAATACATCTGTGATGTGGTGACCTTTACTAGTGGAGATTGAATTACTTCGTGTAACCACTTAGGATAATCTGCATCGTCGTCATAATCAACCTGCAAAAATAAAGAGAACATTAAAATACATATCATGTATGAAAAAATAGTTTGAGTTATAATACCTGATTCCGCAACCACTTAATGAAGTGTTGATCTTTCCTTTTGTCTACGTCACTTGTGGATATACCAGGAAATGTTTCTTCGACTTGAAAAACAAATAGGCTGTAAAATTAATCACATTTCATAGGAATGAATCTCTTGCAATTATATAATTAATTATATGTGTTTTGAAGTGTCCATATATGTTACCTTTCAAATTAACGCATCAATGGATCCTCGCAATTGAGTAGAATATAGGTGTGTGCACTATGAGCGTCTTGTTCACTCGACCACCAAACCTCTTTAGACTTCCCACCGAGTCGTCCAATCTGGCTAAAGATGTCTGGAACACCAGCAACTGCATATGTTGGCGCAACCCCACCATCATCATATCTTCTTGGAGCTTTTCTCCGGGTACGTACTTTTGACGCAAAGTAGTAAGATGTGAAGTGAGAAACTTCTTCCGTCAAACTTCCAGCAATTATAGAACCTTCAACTTTGGCGAGGTTCTTTGCTTTTCCCTTCAAATATTTCATGGCTCGCTCATACTGATACATCCATCCGTAATGTACAGGTCCACGAAGCAATGCTTAATATGGGAGGTGGACAGCTAGATGCTCCATGACGTCAAAAAATCCAGGAGGAAATATCTTCTCCAAGTTGCACAATAAGATGGGAATGTTCTCCCGAAGCTGTTCTACAACTTCTTCTTTAAGAGTGCGTGTGCTCAGATCCCTGAAAAATGCTCCAATACCTTTTATATTCCAAAAACAATTAAACACATTGTTAGTCATATATTATTTTGCAAACTATACCGTTATAAAATTATTGTGATATAATACACTACGAACCTACAAGTGCTTCATGTACGTTTGTTGGAAGTAGGTCCGCAAATGCAAAGGGCAATAGTCGTTGCATAAAGACATGACAATCATGACTCTTCATCCCGGAGAACTTTTGACCCTTTTCAACACATCTAGAGAGATTTGAAACATACCCATCGGGGAACTTCACTTCTGATGCCACCCAGTTGAACAACACCGACTTTTTTTCTGAAGACAGTCTGAATATCGGAACGGAAACTTGTCCATTGCTTTTAATATGTAACTCGCTTCTTGAGCAAATATCCGGCAAGTCCAACCTCGATTTTATGTTGTCTTTTGTCTTCCCTGGGACATTCAATATTGTATTCATGATGTTCTCAAAGAAATTCTTCTCTATATGCATCACATCGAGGTTGTGGCGCAGAAGAAGATCCTTCCAATATGGCAACTCCCAAAATATACTCTTCTTGTGCCAGTTGTGATGAACACCGTAAGAATCAGGCATATTACGAGGGACATGCCAATTACCACCCCAACGAACTTTTTGTTAGCTCCGTAGTAGTCGATTTGCGCTTCAATTTGTTCTCCAGTTAGATATCGTGGAGGAGTGTCTCTCACAACCCTTTTGTGCCTAAACAAATTCTTGTTTCTTCGGTAAGGATGGCCAATGGGAAGAAATCGACGATGACAATCAAACCAACTTGTCTTCCTACCATTCTTCAGTTGAAACGCATCTGTGGTTCCATTACAATATGGACAAGCTAATCTCCCATGTGTAGTCCATCCAGACAACATCCCATAGGCAGGAAAGTCACTTATGGTCCATAAAAGCATAGCTCGCATCGTAAAATTCGTCTTCGTTGAACAGTCGTACGTCCTCACCCCTGTTGACCACAAATCCTTCAACTCTTTTATCAGTGGTTGTAGGAAAACATCCAGAGACCTTTTTGGATGGTTCGGACCAGGTATTAATATGGTCAAGAATAGCAACTCCCGTTGCATGCACATCTCCGGTGGCAGGTTGTATGGCGTAAGAAAGGCTGGCCACAATGAATATTGTCTCCCTGACATTCCGAACGGACTAAATCCATCTGTGCATAATCCAAGATACACATTCCGGCTATTGCTAGCGAAATCCGGATGTACTTTGTTGAAATGTTTCCAGGCTCTTGCATCTGATGGATGAGTCATCTCACCATCCGTCTGAGTATGCTCGGCATGCCATCTCATCTTTCCAGCAGTCTGCTCTGATTGATACAATATTTTCAATCTGTCTGTAATTGGTAGGTATCACATCTTTTGGTACGGTACCCTATTACGTCCCCGTCTTTGCGGCTTGAATCGTGGCTTCTTGCAGAATCGACATTCTTCTAGCTTCTCATCATCTCCCCAATAGATCATGCAGTTGTCGATGCAAACATCTATCATCTCCGAAGGCAACCCAAGACTATAAACTAATTTCTGAATCTCATAATAAGAATCAGCAGACACATTGTCTTCCGGCAAATACTCTTTAAACAAGTCCGCCCATTCGTTCATGCAACTTTCAGGTAGATTGTGATCAGTTTTAATATTCATCATTCTAGCAGCCAATGACAATTTAGAGAGACCTTCTCTACAACCACTGTAAAGTGGTTGATTCGCCGGGTTTAATATTCCGTAAAACTTTTTTGCATATATATTAAGTTCTTAATCTTCATCATGAGCTACGAATGCATCAGCTACCATATCATGAACCCTATCATAACTACCATCTCCTCCTGATGGTAACTATGTTCATTGTGCAAATGATGATTAACCGGTTCTTCCTAAAAATTGCTATTACTAGTACTAGCTTCATTCTGATCATAATTAAAACCTTCCCCATGTTGAAACCAGATATAGTAATTTGGCGTGAAACCTCTATTTATTAAATGCTTCCAAACATTTTTACGGTTTGCCAATTTCGAATTGTTGCATTTCCGACAAGGACAGAACATCTTACCACTTTCTTGGGCGAGCGGTGTTGAATCTGCTTGATGCATAAATGTCTCCAGCCCCGCAAGGTATTCTTTCGTCACTTTCCCGTTAGCATCTCTATGCATATACATCCAATTCCGCAACTCGTAAATAGTCCCAGCGCCAGCCATTTTTTTTTCTTTCACGTTTTTTGTTGTTGGTGTGTTTAAAATGATGTTCAAACATCCATATTTATAGGAAATTTCGAATTTGGTAGTTGTAATTTTCCTATGAAATTACGACGAAAATTAATTGGATGGCCAAAAAAAAACGTGAGCCACCTACCAAGTTGGTGGATTCAAAATTTCCTCGTTAAGTACACGTAAAATATTTCGTCGTAAAGAACTCGTGAAGTTTACGTCGTATTTACGAGGAAAAAGTGTTTCCTCGTAAAAGCCACGTCAATTTACATCGTCTTTACGACGAAAATCTTTTGTCGTGACCTTACGACGAAATAACGATGCTTTTCTTTTTCCACATACTTTCCTCGCAAAATCAACGTACTTTTACGAGGATTGTTTTTCCTCGTTAATTCTCCTCATTAAACTTACGTTTTCTCGTAGTGTTACTAATTTATTAATTGATCATTTGTGGTATGTATCGAATTTCTTAAAGAATAAACACTTTTTTTTTAGTTCTTATATGGTGGATTTCGAATTTTCTCCATGAACTAAATTATATAATGAATGTTACAATCTCTATCTAGAAAAACATAAAATTATTTTTCCTAACTGTATCATTCCATCTACTGCCTTATTAAATAAAAATCTACATATTCTTAGTATTTTGAATATATAATTATATTTCTGTTCACTATAGAACTCTTTTTGAGGATGAAAACCGATTTTGGTATTTAATATAGCAAATTTTATTTTTCTAGCTAGTGAACATGTCAAGACACAAACAAGTTTATACAACAAGACCAGTTCAATATTTATAGATACTTTTTAGCGACAAGAAGACTGAGTGTATGAGGAACTGAAACGAGGAACACAAACACAAAACAACTTTTTGTATTCATAATGAAACAAAAGTACACACAACATAGGCATAAACTTGGGGCAAAGCAATGATAAGTTTTGCCCTTGATGTTTTATTGGGAAGCAAAAGAAGCTTGAGAATAAACAAACAGACATGTCACCGATTTAAAACAAATGTTACACATGGTGATTGCATGAGGTTATTTCAAGGATCAACAATAGCAATGACAGTGTTTCTCACTTCCCTCAACAACGCCACTAACGACTGGAGGACTCCCGTATTTGGTTTTGCAACAGTTAAAGCAATCAGCATTTGTACCTAGAAACGGCACCGGTCCGCACTCGAAGCAAAATGTTTGAGCCTCGCTCTTGAGGATTTCTGCATGTTGACATATTCATCAGCGTCAGAAAACTAAAATACAACTACAAAATGCGATAGATAATTTTTTTCTTAAAATTACCGGTGGAAGCCACCAAGAGGACGAACAAGAGAACGGTGATGCTGACTGAGTTGATGTTCTTTGCCATTTCTTTCGGTTTTGCCTTGCTTTTTCTTAAACCTGGTGTTTTCTTTTTCTTGTCAATAAACTTATCGTTGGTGAGACATATCATATGTGTTGTTATCTATTTATAGTCAATATTCTGAAACTTTGTCATCATTGTATAATCAGTCCTCGTTTCTTTCTGGTTTGCCCAAGCTCATAGTGTCGCCAGAATTGTTCACTGCCTTGTTTTCCATTACATATTATCTTACAAGTCTATCTATTTTTTAATGATGCCTCCGTTTTGAAATAATCAGCAAAAGAAAGGTCCTCGCTGTCTTTGTAGTGCATACTCATTTTATATGTTCATTGTTTCTTTAGGTTTAGCAAAATAATGATTAAAAGTGATATTGTTTTTGTCATCGGTAGACTCAGCAAGAATCTTTAGTACTTTTTAATCAGGTAATGAAAAAAATCTGGCTTCGTTATTCATTTATAAATAAAGGCTTATAAGACATTGCACCAATCATGGCAACACTATGTTGGTACTTTTGAGCATCTTCATTTCATATGCATTAATTTAATTTTTTTTTCTCATCTTCTAGGGCTTTGTTTTCTCATGAGCTAAATATCTCTGGATAGACTTTCACATTTTCTGTTAATATAATAGTTATCCCCTTTAAACCAGTTAATTTCTTGGTTTAACAAACTAAAATTCGAGTGAAAAACCGGTATCAATCTAGTAAAAACGGGATTAAACCAATTGAAAAGAATCCCTAGATCTACACATAAAGAGAAGTCGTCTTCTAACGATCAACCGCCTACAAAGGTGGTTAAGCCCAGCATCCCAGACAAGCTACACCACCTCAGCAGAAACCCCGTAAGACTTCAAAAGAGCAACCGAATAAGTCACATGGCAAAATCACTTACACTTTTGACATGCCAGAACTAGCCCTCTTCCACATAAAACACTAGATCTGATAGTGTCTCATCTCCTCCGGCGTCCCGAAACCGAATATAAGCCAGAAAAGCAACGAGATGGGAGATCTGACATAACCAGGACCGGCAGCTACTATGTCGTACGGCTTCGGTTCTTCCAAACCACTAAACAAAAATTGGCCTCAGAAAGATAACTAATCAAACATGAGAAAACCAGTGAAGCTCCAGAAAAATGAACAAAGAATTAAAAAGTACAATCCATCTCCGCCATCAAGTCACGCACCGGCATTAGAGAGGCAAATGACGATTTGAAGAGAGAGAGGGCCTAGAGAGACATGGAAGGGTTTGGGAACTTTTGTTTTTATCAGTAATAGCCTCTAATGTTTATTTCTACTTATATGGCTCAGTATGACGAGTTTTAATGAAAAACTATATTTTCATACAATTTTGAATTTATGCTATGTTTTGGATTTGCATATGATTTTTTAAAAAACATATACAGTTTTGACGTGGGGAGAGCAACCGAATAAATCACATGGAAAAATTACCGACACTTTTGAGATGCCAGACCTATCCCTCTTCCACATAAAACTCTAGACCTGATGGTGTTTCATCTCCTCTGACGTCCCGAAACCGAATATTAGCCAGAAAAGCAACGAGATAGGAGATCTAACATAATAAGGATCGGCATCTACTATGTCGTATGGCTTCGGTTCTTCCAAACCACTAAAAATAAAAATAAACTGGGCCTCTGAAACATAACTAATCAAACAAGAGAAAACCAGTGAAGCTCCAGAAAAAAGAACAAATAATAAATAAAAAAAAGGAGAAACCATTTCCACCATTGACTCACGCACTAGGAGTAGAGAGGCAAATGACGATTTGAAGAGAGAGAGAGCCTAGAGAGAGATGGAAGGGTTTGGCGACTTTCTTTTTATCAGTAATAGCCTCCAATGTTTATTTCTACGTATAAGGCTCAGTTTGACGAGGTTTATTGAAAAAACTATCTTTATATATAAAGAAGGGTTTCAATCCCTCCTGGTAATGCCAACAAGGATGACACGTCAGAAATAGGAAGCCTCCTGCGTTGACACGTCAGATACACTCCGTATCACTTAAAGCTTTGTTCTGTCGGAACGAGCTTCACGTTGGTTTTGTCACGTACATAATTAACATATGAATCTATAATTATTATTGTTTCCGTTTGGGCTTTCATATATATTCGTTGTTATTATTTAGCTTCATAGAGCCAATGTATAAAGAGTAAGTCATCTACTCAAAACGCTATGTTTTTGATTCTATGGTTTTATCCTGTCTTTTTTCTCAGCCGCTGCGATACCATACCCTACTCTAGGGTTTCGATCGAGATGTTTCATCTTCTTCCTATGGATTCAGCAATCTACCAGTTACAGATTCATCATCTTAAAGTCCTTATTATATCCATCATCCATGATCTACTTTGAATGCGAGATTCGCTCATGCAAGGCGGTGTATCTACGGGTATAAAAAGGTATGCTTCACTCATCTCAAAACCATCTTTCCAACAAGACTCCGGTAGGAAACGAACCGGAAAGAACTCAAACAGCAGCGCTTCTGCGGTTTCCTCAGGTGTGAAGCTAGCTCAGGATCATCACGGGGCAAAAAGAACCCTATTCAGGTAACATTATCAAGGCCAAAGGCTATAAAGTCGCTTTCTTGATTAAAAACATTGATTTTAGTTTCAAGGATAAGATGAGTTAGTGGAATCAAAGCCTTGCTTGATATTAGCATAAATCGTTTATTGCTCAATGTTTGATCCCGTGTGTTTTTTTTTTGCAATCCAGATGCTATTTAAGAAGGCTAATCTAGCAATATAAAGAGAAGAGAAAATCGCTATTATAAGTTCCAACGGGTGCAGAAAGAGTATATTACTGAAGCTAATTATTAGTTTAGAGAAAGCAATGAAAGGTGAAGTTGTTCTTGGAGAGCACAATGTAGTGCCAAACTACTTTGAACAGTTTCAGGTATGTGTCTCTTCTATAGCTAAACAGTTGAGATAAGTTAGTTAGTCTCTTGACATGATTTTGGGTTCGTTATCAACTGTACGTTGAGTAAGTGTCTCTCAATACAATTTTCCAAAAAAATAACTCCTTAAATGATTGTTAATTAAATCAATGCATCAAACACCGCAGCTTAGGTGGAGTCAACCAAAATCGTCCCGGAAGTGGCTCCAAGTATGGTGGTGTCCAGTAACTTAAGAGCGTAACACTTACTGATCTAAACGTATACATTCTCAACAATCCTCTGCAGGTGAAAATAAAATCTATACAATTTTCATAGACTCTCATGCGGCACAAGTTGGAAACATACATTATCTCATTGTCATATAGTCAGGCGAAGTTTCTTTGCTCTAGGAAAGTTGAGGCCATCGAAACTTGCAATGGGTGCTGCTATGTTTCGTGTTCCCAAATGTTCAAAAAAAAAACTGCAGTGTGGACTATCATCCTTCAGCCGCACGATATGTATTGCCATAGCTGCAATCGGTGCCGCCACGTGATACTCCGCCTCTTTGAAAGACTACTCATGGAGCTTGGGTTTAGAATAGCTGTGTTTGTTGTTTTCGACTCAGCATCTAACTTGCGATGGTTGTCTCAGATAAGACAGAAACAGCTGTATTGCTTTCGACTCAACAATGACATCTAACAAATGTTTGTGCCACAGAGTTGACACTGAAATGGTAGGTTGCACAAAACTATTGTCTCCTACAACAATGCATACATTTTCTTAAACACATATTGCATTGTTATGCAGGGACAAGGTGGATGAGGGTGGGAGCAGTGTCGCAGAACCCATACGGGCGTTACCAGATCCTACGCCTATGAAGCCAAAGAGCATTTACGATTTTGAGTAAAACTCATAATAATGTGCCCTCTAATCTCAAGCAGCTCAATTGTCATCTACTATCTTTTAATAGATTCTGCTTCCAGTTTATTAATTGTAAGGCCTTTTAAATCTTCATCCTATACAATTATTTGGGTTTTTATTACAAATAAAAACTTCCACATCTAAATATGTTAATAATAATAACAAGACAGATTCAATCTCCTTATTAACTCTTCTGATAAGTGAAAAACTACCAAAAAGCTAATACATTGCCAGTATAGCTTCGAACACCCATGAAGAAGTGTAACGGTTAAGCGGTACAATCACAGGTCTGCCTTCGACACATGGTTACAACACGGGTTAAGTACATTAATATGCCAAAAGCTTTAAATCTCTCCTACTTTCAGTGCAGTTACAGAAATAATGTGACCATACATTTTTAAACTATGAAAATACACGAAACAAAAGTATTTTATAAATAACATGTTTTACGTACATAGATCCCCCCATAAAACAAAAGTCTAATCTCAACATCAAAAACATATAGTCTACAAATATGATTCAGCTTACCAGTATACACATAAACTTAATATAAAACATATTATTTTATGTTTTAAAAAATAAAAATGAAAACCCTCATATGAATGTTTAATACACATAACTGACATATAAGTATATAACTGATAGCTTAATCAATAATGATAAAATTTAATACACATAACTGACATATAATATTTCATATCATCTATGAGTATTATATGTATTAAGAACAAATCAAATAGTGTTATCTTTTTCTTACCTAATAATTGCTATTAAAAATATAATGCAACTATTAAAATCAAAATTTACATTACAAATTAGTTTATATGTAATATATTTTACTGTAAACTTTTTTCGTACGTTTTTGTGATCATTTGTATTTTTTAAAAAAGATTTAATCAGAAATCACACAATTTCAATGGAATTTAACAGTTTTTGGAGTAGTAAAATATAAGCAAGAATAAACATAAATAAATAATTTATAGTATAATATAAACACAAATAAATAATACATATATAGTATATTTTTAACCAAACAAAGCATTTGACTAATTGTCACTTATATATCAAGTTTTATAATAGAAATTTACTCTAGCTATTATAATTGTTTTTTTATTTACAATCCCGCCCGTAGGGCGGGCCGGTCCTAATATTTTCATACAATTTTGCAACTTATGCTCCATATGATTTTTAAAAGAATATATACAGTTTTGATATATTAGATGTTTAAGATTCAATGTTTTTCTAGGAATATAGAAAATATGTCACCTATATATCTCTTTTTATCATTAGGTTCTAGTATTTATATATATTGTTTTTATTACCGAAGGTATCTGGGCTGAAATCAAACCGACTAATTCTTTGGTCGTTTGTCCACTGGCACAAGATACACACGGTTGTTGTTCGCAATGGAAATTAGATACTCGTGTTGCATGGCCACACAAGCTGGTAATCAGAGTTTGTTATGTTTCAAACCCGGTTTGCTTAGCACCTTTCCGAGCCCGACCATGCTTTTGTCGGTTCTGATAATTATTTCTAGGGATATCGTTCCATCAGATTTAGTTTATTCAATTAAAAAATGTTTAGAAATTGAGATTTAGAGTTTCGGTTTGAATCCTCTTAGAAAATTTGATGCAAAAATTAATCTTTTTATTTATTTAAATGGTATATTTTACGTTTATCTCTAAAATAATGAAAAACATGCACTAAAGTATTCTCATTTTATCTTAAGAAGCAATTAATGTTGTTTTCTACTTGTATTACTTTTTTGATTGACCTAATTCTACAATTTGTTTTTAGCATTTACTAATTTATTAATCGATCATTTGGTATGTATCGAATTTTGTAAAGAATAAACACTTTTTTTAGTTCTTATATGGTAGATTTCGAATTTTCCCCATGAACTAAATT